>NW_024498183.1:127482-727482 GCF_017590055.1 Onychostruthus taczanowskii | reverse complement strand
AAATGATTGCCCTACTGATGGGACAGACTATTGCAAGGGTCTTGTTTGGTTCACATTAGAATAGTATTCTGAAATATTTATTACCTGTATATTTAACCGGAGTATCTTTGTGTCTTACCCCACATACCTTTAATAGCAAAAATTCACATTCTTCTACAGAGTATATTTGTGTTGTAATAAGAACCTTGTTTAAACTATCTGGATCCTAATGAAGCAAAACTTGACGTTTTTTGATTTTAGAGAAGATAGCAGGAAAGAGGCGGGGATTTGTTCTCTAAAACTATAGATTTTTATGTCATTGATTGGTACTTTTTTTTTGTGCCAGAAACTTGATTATATATTTTTGAAATAATATCTTCTTTTGGTTATCTAATGTCACATAGGCTCAGGGCCTAGTTTACTGTCCACTTAAGGCCAGACCCCCATACCATGTATCTTACAGTCTTCCAAGGGGGAAAAAATGCTAATGAATTGCAGTTTATTTTCAAGTGGTGACACTTATAACAAACTACAGGGAAAAGCACCTTACTATTTGTTAGACACAGATGTTTTCATAATATCCTGGCAAATATTTAATAAGTTTGAGTCTTAAAAACCCCTCAGTGCCAAACATTGAGGATTGTTGAATAATACTTAACAGTCCTAACTTACTATATGTTTTGTCTAATTCCTTTTTATGCCTGAATTCATCCCATTATTTTTATAGTAAGTTTCAGCATGCATCTTTCTGACTTGAGTCTTTTTTTTTAAGTTTTCCTCTTCTCCTTTCTGCCTTATACTGTGATACCAAGAAACATTAAAAGAAGGCTTTCTCTCTGGTGTTTGGTTGAACTGGATAGTGAAAAAGATGCAAGTTCTAAATGAGGGCTTTTGTCTTTCATTGCCTTCTCTTTTGCCTGTTCCTAGGCACCACAACAAGTTGGAAGCTCACAAGATAGTTCATTGTACTGAATGGTAGAGGATGAAGTTCCTTTTCTTTACATGGCCATGTTTCACAAAACTTGTAGGAGCTTCTTTATCTAAGAGAATCAAGCTTCTCAGTCAGGTTTGGTTGGAAACAGGCATCAGGCTTGGAATTTACCAGTAGTGTGGTTGTAGCAGCCTTGTGTATGCAGTTTCTCTCAGTGTGGCTTTCTTAGACCATGCTTTCCTGATTGCTTCATGCTAATAGGAGAGTTGGCTGGAAGGGATGCTCAAACTTGAGTGCCTTCAGCTTGCATTGAGTAGGGTGTTGGAAAACATGTAGTGAAAGATGGCTTGGTTTTTCATCCTTCCTACCCAGTCTCCTGTAAAATGGTCCATAGTAATCAATTCCCTTGTTTTGTTCAGTTGCTTCAACAGGAGTGTGGTATAGGGAAAGAGAGTAATTTATCCTTGCAGCAGTAGCCGGTAGATGGGTCAGATCAAAGTGATTGTGCAAGTGCCACAAGAGTAGAGTCAGCAAGGGAATAAATGGCATGTCAGCACTGGGGGATAACATTTTTGAGATTGTGTATGTTCCATTTGGCATTTTGTATGATAGTCTTTAGTAACATTCTTATCTTTCAAAGGTTTCTCCCAAACGAGGGAATTGTCTGCTCTCTTAGTTTGCACTGTGAGTTGCTCATCTTACTTAAGCTCAAGGACTTTATGCTGTGTGTGAGTGTATGGGCCAGCAGACAGAATGAGAAAGCTCATGGTACTGTTTTATGCATCCCATTGTAGAACTACAAGCGGGTTATAGCAGTTTTTAAAAAATTTTGGTTTGTAGATGTCTGTGCTGGAAATAGATTGTATTTTTACCCAAATGGTAATAGATTTTCTTTCTGAGTTATTTCTGTCTAGTTTCTTTAGGGTATTTTTGAGCTTTAATACTAGAGTTGTGTAGAAAACCAGTCTTTTTCAAAGGCAAGTGTGCATGTTGTTTCTTCTCAGCAACTGTGATGTGGTTTTCTGTAGTTTTTCTCTTCTGAAGAGAAAATGTATGGATAAAAATTCTCACAGGGAGACTGCAATGAGACCTTTAATTTTTATATTGGAAAATACATAATGTTTATCCTGGAAAGGGTTGGAAGAGTTTGAGGAAGGAAGAGAGCAACAAGACTTCAGCTTTGAATTGTTCTGAAAGTTTGTCTTGACATACTAGCCTCAAGGTTCAGTAAAGAGTGGCCAGCCGTTAATTTTTGGGTCCTCTTTCGGAAAATGATAATAGGCAATTCATTGCAAGTTGTCATTTATAAAATATTCTTATGGTTATCTATTTTGTGTAGTTAAAATCAAAGGTTAATTTAAGGTCTTTTGCTATGTATGGATGGCCGAATTGGCAGTAGTTGCATTTTAAAGCAAATAGGGGAGCATGAAATGACTTCCTGGAGAGCAGCTAATGCATTACAGGATACAGTTTAAGGATCTTGATTATACATTTTGTCTAAGTTTGGTTATGCTGAAGTTAGACCTATGGAATTGGAAATAGTGCAAGGATAGTCTCTCACCAGCAGGAGAGGGAATGGCAGTCTCTCATCAGCAGGAGAGGCCGTTGGTCTTAGAAAGTCTTTGGAAGATGGAAAGGCTCCCCTGGTTTTCTTTAACACAGTGTTGCTGTGTTAGAGGAAATGCTTACTTTAAGACAAGAGATGGGATATTGCCAGGTCACTATTGCACTAATATCTTTTAAAAAAAAAACCCAAATGGCTTTTCTACAACTGTTCTAAGAAACAGAGTAGCATAAGGCAGTGATTTTGATACAGTAGAATTGAATAATGCCTATTTGTTTGCTTTCTAGTGTTTTCTAGTTTGAAAATGGCATCTCAGACTTGGCAGTATTTGAAAAGGTGTGAAAGGCAAATGGTCTTGGTCCAAGATTAGTGGAGTGAATGCTGTGGATTCTCATTTACAGAAGGGCCGAGGGGGGGCAAGTAGCCTTAACCAAGGAAAGAATTGCTCAAGGAGAGAACTTCATCAACTTTACAACTATTTATCACACTTACCTTCTGTAAGCTGAGCAGCTTTCTAAGCTGTTGTCCTCTGCTTTCAGAGTGTGTTGGATTTCTGGGCTCAAGAGATGTTGTTGTCAAATGTGGAGCTGCTGCTCCTTGTTTGAGCACTGTGGTGTAACTTAGGACAGTTTGGTTCATAATTGCTCTTAGGGTGTTAAGAGTTGTTAATTTTTCCTGTGTAACTGTGTTCATCTGGCTTAACAGCAAGTCCCCAGAGGAGAGCATGCAGGATGTAGCGTCCAGCTCAGTTTGCCACAGTATCTACTAAGGAAAAGGATAGGAGGAAGCTTTTATACTTGAGGATTGTGCATCCTGCAGTAAGCCTTTTCCTATCTTATTTGCTGTTTGGAATTAACAGACAAAGGGACTGTGATTGTCGAAGTGCGTGGTTTTAGTGGGAAAAGTGATAAAATGCTTGGAGAAGGTGTAATACTCTGTTAATAGATGCAGCTTTCCAAGGCAGAGGGGGAGAGATCACAGGATCTTCCCAGACCTTTCTTTGCACAGGAAGAAGTAAAGCCCATGTTTGTAGCTTTGATGTCAGCTCTGTGTGTGTGTGTTTGTGTTTGAAACTCTCAGTCGGAGTTTCTCTGCTTTGGTGTCCAGGCTGTGTTGGTGTTCATCTGTTGCTGTTTGTCTAGATGTGAACATACAGGTGCAGGAGGCAAACCAGATTTGTTCTGGTAATTGCAGGTGATCTTGACTGGGCGTAGGAGGAATGCAGTGGTAAGTTGGTCTGAGATAGGGGAAATTAGTTCCTTTATCTGAGAGAGAGGTGTGTGCCTGAAAAAAAACCCAAAAATTAGTCAGCATTGGAATTAGTCCAAGACTGTTGTCTGGATTTGTAGCAGTTCTTCTGTGAGTACCATTCTTTAGTAACTGATGTGAAAGTTCAAGTGTGGTTTGAGAAAACTGTAGGTTTAGATTAATTGTTGTTCTGCCAATTAGAAGGCTATTCAGTCACTACTCAGTCAGTTCAAATTTTTGAATAAGTGCCACTTAGATTGCCAGGGTTCATCGCATAGATTTGGATTGATCCTGCTGTCAGATGGATGTTCCTCAACTCCCAGGTGGAGTTTTGCAGCAGGTATTTGAGAACTGCTGCATGACTAATACTGCAGTCAGAGAGAAGTGGCAATAGAAAAGCAAATTCATAAAGGTAGTGTCAGCATTTGACAACAATAATGGGGAGAGTGGGCTGCAGAAATGTTTATTGCTTAAATGAATTGGTGAGATATGACATCCTGTTTTCTTCTGTCATTATTCGAAGTACTTATTGCTAGTGATGCAAGTTACAGAGTTACAGCTCCCTTTAAAAAAATTAGCCTTGAATTCTCATAAGTAATAATACTTCTGGTTTAAAATGTTCTAAATAAAAAACACATTGTAAATAATCTTTTTACTAGATCTTATGTAAAGGGCACTGCAAGCCCATTTGTTTGGGTTTTTTGTACTTTCTATTATTCATTGCTAAGTCATAGAAGTAGCTTTTTGAAATGTACAAGAAGCTGCTCACAGATGTCTCCATAGAAGGTAAAAGAGGGGTTACCTCCTTGCTTGTAATGCAAACTCTTCTCCAGAAGTAAATGGAAATACTTAAAGCCTTGCAAATCATGGAAGTAGACTTACTTCTAGCTGTTAAGATGTTTTTTGGATTATAAATAACACCCAGAAACTCCAGGCCCATGTTTCTCTTGGCATTTATGACCTTAGTCTCGACCTGAATAGGTATTTTGCCTGAAAAGTAGAAGGAAAAAAGTCCACAACACGTTAACTCCTAGTTGTGAGTAGTCTGTATTTAACAGAGGAAAAATAATCTCAAGACCAGTAATTTCCCCATTATCTTTGGAGAACTGAGATGATGCCTTCAAGTGTGAGCTGTGCTTTCTGTGAGCTGCTGCTTACAGCAGTTGTACTCCTCACAGCCTAGTTGTCTAGGCTAGGGTGTGGGGGATTTGGGTATAGGGTATTTGTTTAGGTTTTGGGGGATTTTATCAAAAGGCCTGACTTGTTTTGGTGAGGCGTTTGGAGCATGCATATTTGAAATGCAGCTCTGTGTACTGTCCTTGAGTGTAAGTCAAGTGGCTGCTGTAGTGGACATTTCCTCCAACAGCTTGAAGAAGCTGTAGGCCATGTGTTGCCTGGAGTAACAAGGGCCATGTGTCTTTGTGAATCCTTGGTATTTTTAATCAATTATCCAAGGACTCTTTTTGCTTCTTCACAGGTATTAATGAGAGTTAAACATGTAAATCCAGTTTTTAAATACTGTTACATGGTGAGACTAAGGTGATTCAGGCTTTGGAAATATCCTTGCTACAAAACTGGAGTCCTATGTAACGAAGGCTGTGGTTTGATGTAAATTGGTCATAAGGGCCTTTAGTAGGGGTTCTAAATACTGCAGACACACCACAAAATACTGTTCTGGTATAAGCAAACAAAAATGTCAGTGTTTCCAAATCTGACTAACGAAACTGTAGAAGCAGGCTTTAGGTTGATTTTAACTTCATCTGACAACTAAAAGGATTTTGTGCTCATATTTGTTGTAGATCAGTTGGTTGATTCAGTAATGGTTGATATTAATAATCATTGATCTGAAGATGTGTTCATTTGGTATTTTTACCCCTTGACAGTTTGCCAGTAACACCCCCTTGGGCATTCTGCCAAACCAGGGCAGAGACTTCCATTCACTTGCACACCACCATCTCCTTTTGCTGCGCTAGTACTCTTGGACACCTTCTAATGCAAATTGGAAGGGCATATGGTGTCAGATTGAGGGCAGCAGCTTTAAGGGATCACAGTGACAACTTGGTCTCTGTGTTTCTTGTGGTATTTGACATCTCTCTTTATACCAAAGAGACCTGAAGAAATCCACCGAGCCAACACTCACATGAGATGCCAGTCAGTGCACGGCAGTGCCTTCATCTTGTAAATTTGCTCTATATTTTCAATGCCAATGCATGGTACCTTGAAGCAGACTTCAAGATAATAAATAAAACTTATGTTTCCATGACTTGGAGTTGTCAAAGCTAGTCTTTAGAGGTAGGCAAGATAAATGCTAAAAGAAGTGGCCTGGTTACTGTGGAGTTAAAATGTGAGTCTTGTCTTTCGCCAGTCTTAGCCATGTTTGTAAAACATTTGCAGCTTTGATCTGTCACCCTTGCTGGACTGGTCATACCAGCTGCTTGACTCTAAAACCAGCAGAAAACCTGGTTAGGACTGATGAGTTCTACCTTGCAGGGTACTGAAATCGTCTTTTCTGGTAGTGCCAGAGGCGGGGGTGGGCTTTCAGAGGAAACACGAGGGTGGGGAGTAAAGAGAGTAGGCTATTGCCTTTCTCTAGCAGTATGACATTGGAACTGTTGCCTCTGGAAGTGAAGCCAAGCTGTAATAGAATGCCATGGTTAATGTACAGTCAAGTTAGACTTGTTCTGAGTAACTGAGGGAGCCTCTCTCTTCCTGTGTTGTGTTGAGTATCCTTAGGATACAGAGCTTTACTGAAGACAACTGTGAAGACATCTTGTGGCCATTGTACTTGTGTGCTGCTGCTGGCTAGTCCCTCCTAGTACAGGTAGTAAACTTATTATGGAAAAAATCTCAAGAAGTTCCTGTTTCTGTTCTTCTGTAACTCCTGCACTTGCTGCTGGAAGTGTTAGATCATGGTGAAAAAAACCAACCAACCAACAAAAAAATTTAAGCAATAATAAAATGTTTAGGGGAATGCTTTTTGTTTGCATTGGGTTTCCTTTAGCCAGTAAACTGGTTGCTACAACTGAGGTGTAGCACAAATAGAAGAACTCTGTTTTGGCTTTCCAGTGTAATTCAGTTACCAGGAACCAGTGCCATGGTTATGCGTAATACAAAGTTCTTCCATTTGGAGTCAAAAGTAATGACCAGACCTTAGGATTAGCACAGGGATTGACTTCCTTTGTTAATAAAAGCAAAACATTTACGTTGGATTTCATGAAAGCTTTCCCCCTTGGTGTTTTTTTCTTTACCATGCTGCTTACTTAAAGCAGATATTATTAAAAGACTTGGTTTAGAATAGGGTGTGTGTAAGTATTGGGAGAACACTGATGTGCTTATGATCAGCTGCATCCTGAGGCTGTTGGTAAATATCTATTCATGATTGTGGCCACAAAAAGTAAAAATTTTACCTTAATGGCACACCTAATTTCTATGTTGTTTGCAAGTACATCTGGAAGGAATGTGAGTAAGGGCCCAGAGTGGGTTTCCTTATTTACTAGTTCAAGTTTCATTGTACTAAAGAAACAACATGGGTAGTTCGTGGTTCTGTTGCAGTCATTTAGCTATCAGACTGGGTATTGGAATGATCTACCACCCCAATGGTTGCTCAGAAAAAAGAGTTTGCTTGTCATAGCGCTTTGGTTCTTACCCATTTGCTTCACCCGGCTCATCTGCGCAGTTGGGAAAGTTTGTAAAACTAGAAAAAGATTTGGCATGTTTTGTGGTGGTTTCCTTGGAATGCTATTGTTGAAGTAGCCAATTAGCTCTGCTTATCACCTTGGGGATCCTGGAGAAGACGAAGATGCTGTTAATGTTGCCAGCAGTAAAGTGTGCCCTACTTCCTCTTATTTGGAGGGGGTGGGAGGGAAAATCTGTTTATTCTTTGTAGGAATGGAGTAGGAAAGGGTTCTGTTCTAAGTGGGTTTCACTTACAACCTGGAGAAGAGAACAGGCAGAAACCTGAACCTTTGTTTGGTGTATGCAGCCATTTAAAACCAGACAGGCACACTTTGATTCAGCTCACTTTTGTCTGATAATTGGCTTCCATCTTGGCCATTTTGAAAATCCCTCACTTCAACAATAAAAGGAGAGCTTCCATGTGTGAAATTTAAAAAAGTCATTCTACTTGAGGTCTGTGTTTGTTCCTTTTTAGTAATTAAAACACGTGTGCTAAAATTAAAGTATGCCTAGGCCTTAGCAGAGTTCAGGCTTTCGTTCTGCAGCATTAAGTAGTGTTGGACTTTTTTCCTGAGAGAAGTCTGCCTAAGGTCCTGACACTTGTAATTGAAATTTGACCCTTTGGTTGTTTGTTGCTCAGAAGTTTATCAGGGCTCTGGAGTTCTTCCTCTGTCCTTTGGGTTAAGCATCACAGAGAACAAGACAGAGAACTTTGTCTTGTGCTATCATGTGCTTTTTGTTTTATCTCCAGCACATGTAAGTGCTGGGGATGATCTAAACATATCCAGGAGTTCTGTTTATGTTTAGATTTTGCAGGGGCAAAACTGCTATTTAGTGGTCATGCTTGATATGAGATAAGGTACAGAAGTGCTGTTTAGGAACACTATCAATGAGTAAATTAGAACTCTTAATTTTCTTACAAAAATCATTGCTCTTGCCTGTCCAGTTTTGAATCACATCTTGGCCCAGGAGTATGCCAGCTTTACCTGTTGCATACCTGGAGCGTGAGGTTACCTTGACTGCGAAGTAGAGAAAGTCTAGAGATATTGTGGCTTCTAAGATGGTATTGAAAGGCTTTTTTTCTTCTGAACTATTGAAAACCAATTCATTTGGGGTATAAACTCAGGCACTGTAATCTCTTAAGCTTGTTTCTGTACCTTGTACCGTGGGGCACGTTTTTTGGCCTTTTAGGTGTGTCTGTAATTTCTGATTTATACATGGAAGACATGGTGAGAATGAAAAATTGTGACATGGTCATTAGTGTGCATTGGTAGCCTAAAAATGAGCTTAGCAGTGAATCAAGGTAAAAGACAGAAAGATAGAGATATTGTCAAAGGGAGTGGGGAGAAGAGTCCAATGAAATAATGCAAACATAGGGGGATGAGAGGAGACCAGAATTCTGTGAAATTTGTGAAATAATCACACAGTGTATTGCCACTAAAATACTTTGTTTTGTGCAGTTCTTTTAAAAAGCCAAGAGTCTTGGCTTTGTTTTCTGGCAATTTGTTTTCTGTGAAATACATACCATGTTTAAAAAAAAAAAGGAGATCTAAGATGACTACACAGGAAGAGGAGGTGTAATTTCCAAGCAGAAAATGGCTGCCAGTGAGAAGGGCGTAGACCTGCATGTTTGTAAATGGGAATACTGATAGTATGATGGCTTGTGAAGACTTCTTTTGAAATAAACCTGACCTGAATCTAGCTTTTGCTCACAAAGAGGAAAATAATCCTCACTGTGGGCATGAACTGCAGTTTTGTTAGTAGAGTCATCATTCTTCTGGTTCTGAAGAACAAGGGACACACTACAAGTAAGGAGTTGTAGTCATTATTTAGAAATTGAATTTCTGCTTAGAATTACCAAATGCTTAGTAGTCAGATATATGAATGAGAGATGAGAGATTTGGGCATGCAAAACAGTTTTCTTCGTGTTGCAGTCTGCTTATTGCAGTACAGGTTTCAAGCCGCACTTCAAACACTACAGTCAGTTTATGAAAGAGCTCAGATTTTTATGGGTTTTTTGCTTTTTGGTTGAGTTTTTTTGGTTTTTTTTAGCTGATTTTAAATTTTTTTACAATATTAGGGGAGATGCTGTAGTTCATTATCACAGAGTTGGTGAAATTTTGTAGTAGCTGAACTACTGCTATTTACTTCTTAGAATTTTTTTAAAATAGGAAGTCTGAAAGATCAGTTTCTCCATCTGTAATGAAGGAAACAAGTCTCTTACAGTGATTGCTAAGTGTTTGAGAGAAATAAATAACAATATTTTCAAGACTGGGAATTTTGATAACTGGGTGAGGAATATTTTAGTTGGACTATTCAGCTGAAAAATAGAGTTTGTCTTCTAAAGAGTTTGGAATAGTGAATGTCACACTTCTCTGTTTCCAGCTCTAATTTCTGGTTTGGTTTAGCCATTGTTTAAAAGAAATAATAAAATAAAATATCAGTTCCTATGCCTTTATATTAAGATGTGGTGACTCAAGGCTTAAGGATCAGAAATGAAAATATTTTTATGAGAAGATTGAAGCAATATATGTCTGCCATGAAAATAATAAACTTCAGATTAAGTTGGTAGTTGGTACAGAACTTGTCTGCCCCTGTGTTCGGCACTGGTGAGGCTACCCCTCAAATCCTACGTTAAATTTTGGTCTTCTCAGTACAAAAAGGACGTTGAAGTCCTGGAGCATGTCCAGAGAAGGGCAGTAAAGCTGGTAAGGAATCTAGAGCACATGTCTGATGAGGAGCATGTGAGGGAGCTGGGGGTGTTTAGTCTGGAGAAAAGTAGGTTCAAGGGAGGACCTTTTCACTGTCTGCAACTGCCTGAAAGGAGGCTGTAGCCAGATGGGAGTTGCTTCCTCCAAGCACCAAGCAATAGAAGGAGAGGAAATTACCTCAAGTTGTGCTAGGGTTGGTTTATACTGGATATGAGGAAAAATGTCTTCACAGGAAGGGTTCTCAAGCAATGGAATGGGCTGCCCAGGGAAGGGGTCAAGATACCATCCCTGGGTGAATTTAATGGGCTTGGCAGTGTTAGGTTAATGGTTGGACTCAGTGATTTTAAAAGACAGCCTGAGCTGTTGGGTGATGTTGAAGTTTCCGCATTTGGTTTTCATTACTGTGTAGCTCAGTAGGGTATTAGTGGGGCGTTGTATGTAAGTGAATGTAAACTGTTTCTGGACCAGCAATACTTGTTCTCATTGAACTTCCTTGCTAAACCATGGTTAGAAACTGACCTTAGTAGGTGATTCAGTGACTTCTAAAGTTTTGAAAATTAATAATTTGAAAATAGATTGTCTTTTGCGCCATGTTGTGGCAAAAGCGTATATCTTAAGGGGCTGACATTCAAGTCATAGCCAGAATTTATTCCTTGAATTAATTCAATCTGTGCGTTACTAATCTACGTGTCTGTAATCTGCCTTCTGTAAATGGAATGCCTACGTCTTTTTCAGGACTGTCTTGGTGAGACTGGAAGGTTGCAGCCATCCTGTTGTTATGAAAGGCTTGTGTGCAGAATGTGGCCAGGATTTAACTCAGTAAGTATTGTCAGCTTTTTTTTCCAACTTCTCCTTGCTTCTCATTAGGAATTCAAGCTCTTCCTTCTCTCATCTAATAGAGTCATAAAATATCCTGGGCTGGAAGGGACTTGGAGGTCATCTGCTTCCAACCCCCTTGCCATGAGGAGGGATGCCTTCCACTCAACAGAGTTGCTCAGGGTCCTATCCAGTCTGGCCTTAAACAGGGATGGGACATCTGCAGCTTCTCTGGGCAAGCTGTTCCTGTGCCTCATCACCCTCACAGAGAACAATCTCATTCTTACAGCTAATGAAACGTACCCTTTTTTGTTTAAAGCCTTGTCCCCCTTGTCCTGCTTCTACACATCCTTGTAAATAGTTCCTCTCCAGGTCTCTCTTAGGCCCTTCATGTTGCTAAAGGTTGTAAAGAGAAGGCTGCTCTGAGGTCTCTGCTCATTGAGGATTTAAGAACTGTGCATGCTCTTTTTTCATTGAGGTAATGTAGGGTAACTTAGGTAGAAAATATAAGGAGCATGTGTAGAGAGGTAAATTCTCATCCCACTGTTTTTCCATGTACTCACCAGAGACTGAGAGTTGTATGGTGTATCAACAGTGGCGTGCTTAGTAAGCCTGAGAGCTTTATCTCTGCAGGTGCAAATAGCTGAGAGGTAATAGCAGTCTCATTCGTATGACCTTGCTTCATTTGTACTGTGGTTGAATGGGAGCTAGCTGTCTCCAGTTCTTTCAGTTTAAGGCTTCTTAACTGTTTTCAATTTTTGTGAAATACTCTGCCACAGAACTAAAGGAATTTAAGCCTTAGGCAAGAAAAAGCAAATTCAAAAGATGATTGTATTTCTCTTTTGCTGTGTCTCATTGCTTGGTAAAGAGTATATTTCTTATGCATAGCAAATTACTAATTCAACAGCTGTTCCAAAACAAGCTGAATAGTTGCCTGGGTTTTATAAATTAATGTTGCATACTTATTTAATTTGACTGGAAATACTTTGGTTTCATTTTAATTCATGCTCATTGTTAAGAATTATTTTGTGAACATTATCCCACAAACCAGTGCAAGTGAACTGAATATTGAGAGTGCAAGATGTAGCCTGGTTAATGTTTGGATATAACTTTTTATTTAAAGTTAAATATTAATATTTTGTAAACAAGCATTATTTGGCAAACCTAGCAAAGTTAGGATAATCATGAATAGGGCTTTGTCTGTCCAGAATGAATACTTGATTTGAGGTTTGAATACAGTCACACCTAAATATTGCTCTACTGTTACCGTTTCATATAATAAATCCAGACAAATCCAAGCTATCCAGCAAATTAAGTTTTATTTACTTAATACTTTTTACTATGTCTTATGTCTATGTCTTAATTTTACACAAAATGGCTTATGCATCAGAAATACTGTGTTATGACTGCTGAGCCTGCATCAGAAGACAATTCAAAAGCATTGATGCTTTTCTTGCTTGGAGAAAAGCAAGTACAGTGTTCTTAGTAGTCATACAACTAATGGTCTGAAAACGGTCAATAATTTTTAAAGGCTCATTTAAAATGCCATTTAGGGTTAAAGATTATTTTTTCTGAACTCTGAAGCAAAGGATGCAAGACGATAAAATGTACAGACTTCAGACCAAATAAATACTTTTGTACTTGGACATCAATGCTGCCATACATTATGGTGTGGGGAAAGATACCTCTCTGTGGTTGTGTCTGCCTCAACTCAGCTCAGTACAGTTGATCTTCACTAGTTTGCTTGTCACAAAGTGAAATCTGGTTTAACTCTTGTTGTAGATCTGATACCAAATCTTGTCCTTGATGGGACTGGAACATGGGAGAATTAAAAGATGTGCATGTGTCACCTAGGTCAGAATTTGTATGGCAGGTTTTTTTAATATTGTTGATCGATGAGATGTCAAAATTCCCAATAAATTGATTGATGTAAGCTAGTGAAAGGAACCCTATACCTTATTTGCTCAGTTTTCAAGGAATTTTGTACTTGTGTGTGCAGTCACACACACTCTGTCTCACATATGTATGCACACAAGGGTCACACCTATTCTGTGTTGATACCTGTATATGCACACATCATTTTTTTCCAATGGTATTTTTGAAGCAGCAGTCACCTGTAAGTCATTCTGTGTGCAGAGAGTAACTTTGCCTATCCTTTCCTTATATTTTTCATACTCTGGCTTGGAAAACAAGTAAATATGAGTGATTGGGAAAAAAAAAAACCTGATTAGTTTTATATTTGAGTGGTTTGGTAGTTTTCCCTAGTTTATAGCTTGTTTTTTGATGCAAATCAATACATAGATGTGTTTCACCTTAGTGAAAATGTGTTACGAAACAATTGTATCGAAGTATAACTTACTACAGTGACTTTTGCACAGTTTTTTCTGGTGAGCTTCTTTGATCTCAATCCATTTTGTCTAGTCACTTGCATTAGCATGAATTTTAAAAGATTGTGTTAGTTAAAATAGCTCTTTTTAATAATTTTTTTGGTGGTGATTAGTTTGAGGCTACACATTTTAGTCTGTTTAACATTTCACTAAACTATTATTCGCTCATGTGATGTTTCTTTTCCCTATGTGATTAGGATACGAAGCAAGAATGGAAAACAGAGTGTGCCGTTATCCACAGCAACTGTATCAATGGTTCACAGTGTCCCAGAACTGAAAGTTAGCTCTGAGGTAAGTACCTCATGCTTTCTTTGTTCATACCTTTCACAGTAGCTCCACAGTTGAGAAACTTAATTACAGTAGTTTTGTAAATGTTGTATGTACTTGATACAGGAAGTTTGGTGTCCCTTTGAAGAGGAATTTGGGGTTGAACATCAGTGGCCCCAGGATTTTGTGAGTTTATCTTAGTGTAGATTGATTTTTCTCATAGTTTTTACTGGTGTTTTTTTAGAGCTGTATACTGCGAAGATGTCAATTTGACAGCAGCCTGTAAACTTAACAGTTTGACATTTTTGACACCAAGAGTGAACAGTTAGTGAAAAGTTCCATTAGCTGGAATCTGTTCAAAACTTGCAATGTCTCTGAAACCTAGCTGTAACCTTCACCTTGAAACTGACCCACTAGATATAGCGAAGCTAAGTTTGCTGCAACTTACCTGGATGGTAAACTTACTTCATTATTTTTCAAATTCTCCCAAGTATTCCAAATCCATTAATAGTTAAAGCATTTGTCTGAGTTATCAAAATAGGCTTGTTTATCCCTCAGTTTGTGTAGGGGGCAGGAGCGTGTTTATTTTGAAGATGAACATTCTGTTTTTCTTCTTTATCAACCTGGTCTCTTTTTACTTTTTTATGTTACTACTGGATTTTTTTTTCCTGGTAATTCGTCAAAGAACACCAGTGAGGGGAACTGTGAAGATGTAAGCAGATAGAGGTGTCCCCATCATAGAGGAGTGTTTCAAAGGGCAGTTTGCACTTGATCCTTGCTGCTCTGTAGTGCTCTAACTTTACTTTTAAGTTCAGCTCTCTTGCGGGTAATGCTGCAACTTGCTATCAGAAGTTAATCAGGTGAGCACAGAGCTTCATGTGGTACTTTGTAAAAAGTTTGTAAATATGTGCAGGAGGAGTAAATATTTACTGGATTATGAAGTCTTAACGTTAGTGCCCGTGTGGCGCTGCATAATCTTAGCTTTTTATGTCTGAAGGCATACATTCTGTAATTTGAAGTTCACAGGTGTCATTTTGGTCACCAAGAGCGTCAGCTTTATACTTAGTGTGGGGTTTTCAGACATATTGTACTTAATAATGCAAAATTGCTGCACATGGCAGTGAAAAGTTCTCACGCCTACTGATGAGTTTTTCTTTGTGTTCAAAGCTACTGCTATTTCCTATCAGGACATTGGGCCTTAAATTAGTGGTTACTTGTTACATTTGAAAGTTTTGTGTTGAGTTTTTGTATTTTAAAAGTTAATAGTGTCACAAAGATCTGAGAATAGACTTCGAGAGCTTTTTTTTTTTTTTAAAGAAATTGTTCCACAGCTGGCATTGCTACAGTTATGTTGAGGCATCATTTCTTGTGCTGTTAGTTTGTAGCAGAAGGGCTTGTCAGGTGTACACAAAAGGTAATAAACCTAATGTATTTCTGTGAAGATAAGCTTAGCAGTGAATATTCTGTTACAGCAAGCTGAGCAGCTGGGAAGAGAAGATCAACAGCGACTACATCGAAACAGAAAACTGGTGCTCATGGTAGATTTGGACCAGACATTGATCCATACTACAGAACAGCACTGCCAGCAAATGTCCAATAAGGTATTTGGGGTTACCTTTCAATCCAATATAACAACAGAAATGTTTCTAACAATATTTAAATGATGGTTCTCTAACAAAACACTCTGTGGTTAGGTAAAATTATAGTTGAAGAATAAGAGAAAATCAGAAACAAGTCTTCTGTAATATGGTCCTTTTTCTCTACATTTAAATGGATGTTTTTCTTTCTTCCATTCATGCCTTCATGCACTTTTCCCTTATAATCATTTTGAGAGAGGTTTCAGGTAGCTAATTTTAATCTCTGCTTTCCTTCCTCTGCAATTCTCAAGCTGAGTACTCAGTAATGTGACTACCAAGTCTTGAGGCAGATACAGTGAATTACTGTTCAAAGTCACTTTTTGAGCAATCCTGTGTGTTCCTATGTCTGTCATTCCATGAGTATGTGTAGGGATTTTTCTAAAATCTTTTTTGGGGGAGTGAGGAGGGGAGAGCTTGTGTTTTGTGGTTTAATTCTTCATGAAACACTTGATATTGAACTGACAAGGTGCATTGACTTGTAACATTTCTAATTTGGAAGCTCTAAAACTTGTTGAAATGTGTACAGTGTCTGGAGCAAGAAAATGCAAACTCAAAGATCAATATCATGCAAACTGTGATTGCTTAGTTCTTTTCTTTCCTCTTGCCATTCTTGCATGTCCAGTAGGCTAAGCATATGTTCACAATTGCTAGGAAAAAGCAATCTAGAAATGTACATTGCAATTAAGAGGAAAGGGAACCACGAATATTCAACTTAAGGATTAAAAAATCTTGAGTGTCTGAAAGGCTATGCCTCTATCAGTACAAATTCATGGTTTAAAAAAAAAAAAAAATTAGGTATTGTGAGGTTTTTAACTGGGATCTTTATCTGTAAGCTTCCTTCCTGGTTTGCTCTCTGTTGTTATGTTTCCATAGGCAGACTTTGTTGGATGAAGAAAATACTTCCTCTGAGCTCAATGCATATTGAAATGAGTCTGTCAAAAGTTCACTGTGAGGTATTGATTGTAGTGAGATCCTGACCTTGTCTGAAACAAGCACATTGAGAAGTTTCTCAGATTGGTTTGCCATAAGTAAAGATTGGAATGAAAGCCACCTGCATCATAAATTTTTCAACAATACAGCTTCCTGCATTTTAAAGCATTATTGTTGGATTGCCTGGTGCAGAGCAAAAATGTACTTTGGATTTTATCCATCCATATAATCTTGTGGCCAAAACCCACTTTGTTCTAGTAGGACCAAATAAAGTTGAAGTGAGGGAAGAAGGTAGCTCTGGAATGCTCACTTTTTTGTTTGCTATTTTGATAATACTCAACATGGTTTTTCTTCTAGGGAATATTTCATTTCCAGTTAGGTCGAGGTGAGCCTATGTTGCACACGCGTTTGCGTCCTCATTGTAAGGAATTCCTGGAAAAAATTGCCAAGCTCTATGAATTACATGTTTTTACTTTTGGCAGCAGACTGTATGCACATACAATTGCAGGTGAGTAGTGTGTTGCATTTAACAATATTTACCTACCTTGCCTTCATACTCATATAACTAATTTTCTTTATGCAGTTGTTTTCAAGTATTTGTTCTTTGTTTTGTGCAAAGCCACCTCCTAAATAGTCCTGTGGGTAGAATTCTTAGCTTGTTGACTAGGCAGTGCCTGTATGGCCTGTAATTTTAGATACAATCCTTTTTTTTCCCCCATCAGATCTGCTTTGTTTCACTGATGGTTAGAGAATCACATTGTTAACTAGTGCCTTCTTATTAAGTAAGAAATTATGTTGATGGACCCTAACAATGATCTGCAACTTCACTTGTCTTACAAATCTGATGTAAGTGTTGTGTAAAATTCAGTAATGTGACATCATCTCATCCTGTGAGGAACACCGCCCCCTTATGGTTTCCTTTCACCAAAGGAAGTTCTGCTGCTTTAAATCTGTTTACAGCAGTTTTGTGTCCTGGAGCTGAGATACACTTAATTCATGAAAAACAGAAATCTAGCAATATTTTCACGTCTTTTTCTCAAGAACTTACAAGTTTTCACTTGGAGAAAATACTTTTATTTGAATTATAACAGTAGTAGACTGTTGTGTGGGTCACTGGTTGAAATGTTTTCTTTCTTGTGAGAAGAATAAAAGAAACCTGCCCTGGATATGTGAGTGTATGGGTCTGAATAATGTTAGGAAGGACACCATGAGTTTAAACTATCAAGATGGGGTAAAAGCCAATTTTAGTTTTCTCTGTTGGAAGAGCATTTTCTCCTCAAACTTGCCTTTATCAAGTCTGTTGGTCTAAGATAATATAATTAACAATATTTTAGGTTGTGACTCTGTCAAACTATCCGTACTGCTGTTCCATGTCTCCTAGCTTTTTTTAAGTTGTCTTTCACATTTGCTTTTTTTTGTGCCATATTGCCAGGAGTGTTTTGAACAACAATGTCCCAGTAATCCCACTTCTTGGCAAGAAAGGATGATCCCAAAATAGTTAGAGCTAGCTATCCTAGTTAGCTCTAAAACACTTTAGAAAAAAAAAAATTAATCAAACAATTCTTTATACATGTTCAATGCCACAGAAGAGATGGCAAGAGATTTCTGAATGACAACATACAATATTTCTGTAATCAAAATGTGATGTTTATTTGTTGTCTCCGGCTAATACTCGTTGAAAGATTTAAGGCATGTCCTGTCCTGCCAATCCAAGCCAATGTGAAGACTAAGTGTTGCTTAGTCTTTGATCATAGTTTGAAGAATCTTCCTAAAGCTTTGTCAGTCTTGCTGTTGGATTAAGTGTTGTGTACTGCTAGTGCATGAGCAATTCTGTGTCTTTCTGTCCTTCTTAGAATGCATTTTTATTCTCTGTGGCAAAAGAGGAATAGTTTTCTTATCACTAGGTTTAAATACAAGTGAGGGGATAGTCTTCCTCGCTTGGATCTGTGTGCCATGATCTGGCCTAAGGTCAGAAGCTGTATAGCAAATGGCCTTCAGAGCCAGGGAGGAGTTGCAGAGGTAGTTAACTCATGATGTTGAAGTGCTTTCCCTGTCTTCTCTCAATGTGTGATTTGTCCTCTGCCCATTTTAGTCTCTGAGCCCCAGTGTGGATTACTGTGTAGTGCCTGTGCTGCCACAAGCAGCACTTATTGAGGTCATCATGCTCAAGCTACCCTGTTTATTCTGTAGAGGGAATGGCCACCTATTAGGGTATTGCTGCTTCCTGTCACCGACAGACCTCTGGATTTCTGCCTGAAGCTGTTTAACCTCATCAGAAGCATTCAAACTGCAAGTGGGTTATTTGTGCAGTGCTGGTGATCATTTCAGCTGAAGTCTGTGGACAGGCACTGGCTGCAGCCTGGTCCACCTGTGCAGCCAAGATGCAGTACTAGGGAAATGCGTAGCTGATACGTGTGGAGAACACTTGATGGCAGTATTGCTTAAATGGGTTCTCGCAGAGCTGTCAGTTTGATACTTTGTTATCCCTATGTTATGTAAAGAAAGAACTTGTAATAAAATGCTGGGGATAAGAAAAAGGTTTTTTCACCCTTTTTGATAAGAAAAACGTTGTTTGCTTAAGTCCTCTGTAGACATCCTGTATAGCTTTGTGAATTCTGAACTCTGAGCTGCTCCTTTCATGTCCTAGAAGGCTTTTGAAAAGAGATGACATCTTGTCAGTCCTTTTCTCTCATCTCAGCTGATTCCTGTTAGCTGTTAAGTTGGATTAGCTGATATTTGTAAACACCATTTATATCTGCTGAAATAATTTATATTAAACCCTTTTTTCGTTTGGCATGTTTACAAAGTGATATCTGGTAGTATGTTTATGAAGATGAGCTTTGGATTTTATTACCTAGAGCTCCCTGGAGTATTTCTCTACGAAATAATTATTTTGAGCAATTGTTACTTAATTTCTTTTTCTGCTCCCTATAAGAGAAGTTTGGTATATTTAAAACAGATGTCAGCTTAAAAGCTAGTTGTAAAATGCTGCAGAATTTTAAGTTCAGGAGCTATTAAGCAACAATAAAGCAATGTGAAATCACTGCAGATTTACAATGAAATTTAGAAAGTAGGACCGAGTTGATAGCATTCATATATATGGTTTGTTATAGCAAGTATATTACAGAATGTATGCAGTGTGTATGTATAATCACCAGTGTCTGAAATTGTCCCAGCTTTTGAAAGATTCGGTCAACAGCTCTTTCCAGGTTACAAAGTAGAATCTCAAGTGGAACTGAAGGTAACCTGATTCTTCAGAAATTCAATTTTAGTTTTATTTATAAAAGGACTTATTTAAATTCATGTTGTTTCCAACTGTTATATAACTTCTCCTGGGAACTGCTATTTAACTCAATCTTTCTCTAAGATTTGAGACATCCCAAATATGAGTTAGTTCTCAACATTCTTCTGATGATTTTAACTTAGTTTTTATTTATTTATGAATTTTATTTTTTAAGAGAGTCTATATAAGAGCAGGCAATACAATTTGGTAAGTCCGTGTGCAAAGAGCCAGTCTGAGATGGGAAACAAGCAATTGGGGCAATAGTCTCTGCTGCGCGAGTCTACTGGATAGTCCTTCCTAATGTGGCAAAGGATAATTATAGTGTCTTCAGTTTGTTCAAGAAACTTGGGGGCATACCTAGCACAGTGTCTAATTTATGGGACTAAATGGAAGCTCAGTTTGTCAGCTCAGTTGGTCCCAGTCTCTCTTGGTCCCTATCTCAACCCACAAACTCTTCATTATATTTTCTCTCCTCTGTCCAGCTGCAGAGGAGAGTGAGAGAGTGGCTGTGGTGGGTGCTTGGTGTGTTGAAGAAAACAAGTGATGAAATTAGTGAAATGTTACCTGCCCTTTCCCTGAGATGTGAAAACATCAAATGGTTTATGTTGATTTAGTTGACTAGGGAACATCTAAAAGAAACCAGTCTGACCTGGAAAGAACTTTTTAAAAAGAGACCAGTGCTGTTTTCTGTGTTGTTACTCAGGTAGCTTACCCTTGGACTCTCCTAAGGTGGGCTTGTATCTTTGCAGATGGATCTTTGATGAGCTCTATCCTCAGTGTATTTTTAGTTTAGTGGTGAAGTATTACTGTGAAGCTTGAGGAATGCTACCGTATCTCTAGTCTCTGGCAGCCAGGCTTTCTGCATTTGGACTTTTTTAGTTCAACTTCAATTGAAGTTTAATTTAGTTCAGTTTTTCTTACAGTTTTAGCTCGGCAACATTGCAGCTGAGTGCCTCACTGAAGTTTTGCCATGTAATCAGTGCACTTCTGTCTAATTCAGTGTAGAGAGTTCCTGTGTATTCAGACAATTAGCAGAAGAGAATTTTGTTGGGGAGAATAGCAACTTGTTTGACAGCTTTTGTAGTTTGTCAAAGTATATGTGTGTACAGCAATAAATCTTTGTAGCTAATTCTCTCAATTCATTATGCCTAGGTACTGCAAGGGTCTCACTACAGGGGATGATTCTACGAGTTTGCAGCAATTCTTAAGCATAGTCGGGTGAGTTAAGGTTGAACCTCTGTCCTTAACTCAGAATTTTCTTGCTTTTATGGGTTTTAAGTTATTCAAATTACACATCAATATTAATTACATATAGGATCACCTTCACAAGTGATGACTGATTTTTAGGGTTTTTTTAAACTTTGTTTTTGAAGTCCTAATTTAAGGTACTCTTGGGAGCTAGACTGTTAAAAGAAGTTGAACATATGTTCTGCGCAAATCTGAGCTCCTTGAAAGAAAATTAAAGTTGGTCCATAGAACAACATTTTGGATTCTGTTTCTGTTTTTAATATGGCCATCATTTAAAGTAAAATGCAGAAAAACTTGAAAAGATGGTTCCCAAGTAAGTATTGACTGCTTTGTATTATTCGTAAAAATAATGAGAAGTTGATACTAGTTTCAGTATGAATTCAGTAAAACAAAAAATACAGGTTAGCATGTAATATGCCATTTTCTTTCTAAGCAATTATGTGGCTGTGATCTGCTCATGAAGGTGAACTTTATTACTAGAGACTAGGTTCAGAAGCATGTGCATGTGTGTTTGTACACTCAAGTCATCATTTGCCTAAATAATAGAACTTTATCTTGCTTGGAGATTAGCTAGCACAGCTTCTGTTTTGTTTTTGGGTTTTTTTTTTTTTTTTGTTTGTTCATTTGTTTTTTTTAAAGAGTGCAGTCAGAAAAGTTACTAAAACTGGGCCTGGATATTTCTAGAAGTCCCAGGATATATTCATTATGTGTAAATGTATTGAAGTAGTTGTTAGAGGTACAACTTAAAACCTACAAATGCAAGAGCTCCGGCTGGAACTGTCTCTTAACTTCCTACTGTGCTTAAATATTGCAGCACATTGCCGACTCTTGTGAGACTTCTCTGCAGTCCCTAGGCATAATGAGCTAAGGAGAGCATTTAGCTTTAAAGAACCAATTATAGAGATAAATGTAAGTTGCAAAAATCGTGTGTCTATCACCTGCTGTATCTCTTTCAGCCTTATTTATTTGGCTGTCACAAATTCAGTTTTGTTGCCATCTTGAAAGAAAATTAGGTGGAATTTTTAAAATTAGTCTCCCTGAATTAGCTACTAATACTTCATCCACAGTACTTTCTCCCATATGATCTCATGCCTTTAAATTGTTTGTTAAACTGCTGTTGCACAAATTAAAATACCAGTAGTATATAAAATATAAACAAGGAACAAACATCTTGAACATTAACTTCTTAATTTCTTTTTCCAAAAGGATTTTTGGACCCTGAAAAGAAGCTTTTTTCCCATCGGATATTGTCAAGGGATGAATGTATCGATCCATTTTCTAAAACTGGGAACCTTAGGTATGTATGTGGGTCTTAGGCATTATACAAAACATGACAACTAACAGAGAAAATAGGCTAAATAAAATAAAAATTACTCCCTCTGCATTTAACATGTTCATATCCTTCTTTGTCTGCCTCTTAAATATCATTTTAAACACCATCTCAGTAAAACTGAGGTGTTGGGCATTGCAGCATTTCCTCTACTTAATGGGTTCTGTGGTAGCAGAACAGTAAGAGTGTGATGCTATGGCATCATATTTTCACTTACACTTCTTATTCTTGTAATAACAACCATATTTCCACTTTGTCTTGTGATTTTTGTATAGTGACTTTTACGTTGTGGGGTTTTTAATTAAACTGAAATTCTCAGTTAGAGTTCAATTCATAATTGAATACCTAGTATTCTGGCTTTCAAATGTGCTAAAAGCACCTTCTGTTCCTAGTGTTTCTTGAAATTAGGTCATCTAGAGCCTCGAATTCATATTCTAGTCTAAATTCACATTCTGATCTTTTTCAGAGTATTCCTTCTTTTTTCAGAGTATAAAGCGAAGATTTTTTTCTAAGACAGATCTGTTTAATGCAGCTTTATGAAATATTAAAATTTATTGCCCGTCTACACCTGACTGTAGCAAATGAGAAGCTTTTTTTCTTTTCTTGATGTTTTTTTATATGCATCTTAATTACTCTACCTCTTCTTCCTCCTAGGTGATATTAGTAATTCTGTTTCCTTTATCTTGGTTTGAATGAATCTACTCTTTAAAAACTCTCCTTGTGTCTTTTACCTATCTATATATAGGTAGTGTATTAACCTTGTGAAAGTTGACTTTGGGCTATTGGTTGACAAAAACCAAAGAAAACCAGATTAAAATGTAATGGTTTGTTCTTACGGATGTTTCTTGTTTTCTGCTTTTAGCCTTTGGAACACAGATTTTAAAAAAGCTGTTTCCTTTTTATCCACTAACGTTAATTTGTTCAAAGCTTGTATTTTGAATTCCATAATTTTAATATTGCTGGCTTTTTGTAAGTTTCTTTTGTAAGTTCCATGTTCTGCAGATATGCTCATAATAAACAAGAGCATCAATAGAAATTATTTCACTTCTATATAAATTTCTAAAACTGGCTTAATTTATCAACTATTTGTCTCTTAGAGATCTCTTTCCTTGTGGAGATTCCATGGTTTGCATCATTGATGACAGAGAGGATGTTTGGAAGTTTGCACCTAATTTGATAACTGTGAAGAAATATGTATACTTTCAGGGGATAGGAGATATTAATGCACCTCCTGGATCAAGAGAAATGCAAATGAAGAAGAAAGGTAATTAGGTTGTTTTTAAAACATGTGTATAACTTTGTCCACTGTTCAAACATGATAGATGTACGTCATTGAGATGGTCTTAGTAATACTGCAGTTGTGCTCAGATGGGCAATCCCAGACTATTGAAGTTGACAGTACAGATGTGATTAGCTTGGTAAAACTGGACTGTTCTTACTGAGAGCATTACTTCTGGCATCAGCCAGAGCAGAAGTGAAGCAGTAATAAGTGTTGTGGCTGAGAGGTGGAAATACACCAAACTCTTCAAGACTGTGTAGAGGGGGACACTTTCTCCCTCACACCCCCATGTAAAACATGCTGACTTTTTCTTCTCTGTAGGTTTTACCTCTTCCGTCCCTTTACTTGCCCGTGGGACTTGGAGGAATAGGTAATAAACTCTGGCCTCAACACACTGCTGATAGTGAATGTTGAAATCTGCTTGCCTCCCAGTCTAAATCGTGCTAATAAAATTAGTGTGAATTTTTAGCACCTAGTGAACATGGTGTTTTAGCATTTGACACAAGAACCCTATGTTCAACAGGCTCAGCAGTGTAATACACATAATGGATTTAGAACGAACTTATTACTGGATTGATAATTATTTGGGGGCAAAATATATTTGCAACATAATGCCATAAGAAAGAATTGTCTGGCTTTTTCCAGTTCACCCAAGGGTTTGGGGTTTTTTTTAGTTTAAGACTTGTGACATTGCTCGCTTTCCCTTGCTGATAAAGTGTCCAATACAACAATAGAAATAGTATGATCAGCCTGAATCGGGTCACTGTGATGTGGGACCTCTACACTTGACTACTGTCAGTACTTGCAGGGCAGGAACATGCATACAAAAGGACGATAAAATAGTATGATTTCATACAGTGTTCCTAGTGAGTGTTTGTGTGCAACAGTTTGGGAGTCTGCAGTTTCTTTAATTGTCTCTCTACTCCTGTGAACATCTGTGGACACATCCTAAAATGATTCTTCTGGTTTTGACTATATTACCCTTTTATTTGCATTCCATCAGTCTTAAATTGAGCTTGAATGGCATCTTTGTGTTGCTAAAATATATCTTTTCAAGGACTAAAGTTCAGATGTTTTGTTATGAAAATTAGATAATATGAAAGACATGGCTGTTTATAAATAAAGTTCTTGTACTGTAGTTCTGGATTAGGGCTTCATGAAGCAAATTCTGCCCATCTGCCCCCAATTTGTTTATTTTTATTGCTCTAAGTTGTAATCATAAAACTTACAGTACAAGATAAATCCTTTAATGCTTGCAGAATTAACAAATAATTACTTATGACCTGTGATTTAAAGAAAAAAAGCTGCTTATGTAACTTCTTTACAAAAGTAATGTTTATTATGTTTGAGAGTCCTTTCTAGTAATCATTGAGATCTAGAGAATTTTAACGACTTTAAAAAGCCTAGTGATCACTTCCAAGCATAATTAAATCTAAGTCCATATGTAAACTGTGTTTAAGGTCAATGAAAATTAAATTTTGCTTAATCTGAAAAGAAGAAAAAAGGGAAAATATGTTTTCTTTCTTGCCCATGTCTTAGCAAACCACTCTTCTAAACCTGAGGCATTGGATTCAGCAGTGATTTCAGCAAAAGATGTTGAAGAAATAAAGAACGTTATATGTGTAGAAGAGTACAGTAATGGTCTCAAGAAAACTGCAAAGGACACTTGCACTGCAAATGGGAGTACTTCTGTAAGCAGTGAAACATCTGATGGGGATGTGAACTCTCATAACGAAGTTAATGCCCAGGACTCCTTAAATGATAGCACTGGTCACAAAATGGACAGTGAGGTCACTGATGATTTGGCAAATGCAAAAGAATATCAGATTTCTTCAGAACAAGTTGATACAACAGTTACAGAGAAGCAGCAAACCCAAGAGAAGGTAACAAATGACTTGGACTTTGAACTGTCTAGTGACAGTGAAAGCGATGATGGATTGGATACCAAAAAGTCATCCACTTCTGTATCAGACAGTGAGAATGAGGAAAAGAGAAGTTGGAAGAAATCCAAACAACCTCTGCAGGATGAAAATTTGCAGCAAGAGAGTTGCACTGATGTAAGTGAGAAAAAAGATGGTCTGGTGAACCATTCTGGGGACACACAGTCTTTACCTAGTGAAAATATCCAGGACAAAATTGATCATGAAGCACAAGAGGAAAGTGAACAGGAAAGCCTTTGTGATTTAGGAAATGGGTCTGGAGATAAGAAAGAAGCTGAAACAGAATCTCAGATTAGTGAGCAGTCTGGAATTACAATGGGTGAGTCCTTAGACCAGAGTATGGAGGAGGAAGAGGAGGAAGATGATACAGACGACGACGACCATTTAATATACCTTGAGGAGATCCTTGTGCGAGTTCACACTGATTATTACACAAAGTATGATAAATATCTGAAAAAAGAGATTGAGGAAATTCCAGACATCAGAAAAATAGTACCAGAACTAAAAAGTAAAGTCTTGGCAGACGTAACCATAATATTTAGTGGACTTTACCCAACAAACTTCCCTATTGAAAAGACACGGGAACATTATCACGCCACAGCACTTGGAGCTAAAATTGTGAAGAATCTCGTACTTAGTGCTGATGATCCTGATAAAGCAACACATCTCATTGCAGCAAGGACAGGTAGGTATTTAAGCAGCTTTTAGTCTGTTAGAGTTCATGCCTTGAAGTTTTTTGTATAATTTACAGACTTTAATGTAACTGAGATTAGAATCAAAATCAAAGGATTCTTCCTAAAACAATTTAGCAACCTTTTAAAAAGGATTCTTTCTCTTCCTTTGCTCAAAAGTGACCTTTAATTGTTAAAAGTAGACTGACTAAATACCCTCTGATGCAATGTGTCATGTCTCAGTTTTTTGTTAAGAATTGGTGATACTAATGGTCAAAGACTCAGAGTTGTTGAATAGAAACCCTTAATATTTGTGTCAAAGAAAAGTTTATTATCATCTTGCTAGTTTTGTCAAAGAGAATGTAAGAGTTTAGCATAACTTTTTGGTTGTCTTTGACAAAGCTGCCTGGTTTTTTTTGTAGCTGTAATGGATAACAATGTACCATTGGTAGCTGCCATAGAGGAGCTACCAGTCAGCAGCTCTAGCTTCTAGCTTTTTATGGGTGCAGCCTGGGGCTTGGTTCCCTTATTGCTGGATTTTTGAAATTACATGGAATCTAAATATCTGATAGTCAAATCCATGAAATGCATGTTTTATATTACCTAAAACTCACAGATACTTTTAGGGCACACTTGGATGACATAAGTGAAGAAACACATTATCTGCCACCTGCTGGATTTTTTTTTCAACTACTGTTCGTTTGGGGTTTTAGTAGCAGCTTGGTTTCATTGGCTTGTATTTTAAAGAGAGGGTTCTTTCCTCAAAATTCTGTATGTCAAGAGGCATTTAAGTAGTAAAAGCATATGATAAATTGAGATAGACTTTAATAATAAAAACAACCTAAAACTCAGGAGATGGAATTAGATGCATTGAGATTAGCTGGGATTCTGGGTTGTGAAGATGTGATAATTGCAGCAGTGAAGGTGAAGTTTTGAAATCAATGAATGCATCAGTTTGGGACTCCATTGTTTTACTACTGTTGCTGAACAGCTGTTTCAAAACTTCATAAATAGGAATAATTATTTCAGCAAGGAATTATGCAAGTTCATCATACTTCATTGGAGACATAATAGCCATCAGTATAAGGGATGATTTTCCAATTTTAAATCTTAAAATGTTTCATTTCAAAGTTGCTTTGTTTATCTTAAACTAGATGACTTCTGAATGTAGTTACACATCAGATGCATCTGTTGTGATGGGGTAAAATTGATAGGATAAATGTAAATGAGACTCTCCCAAACATACACATTTCTCTAGAGTGAAGTGTTGAAAAATACATTAAGGTAGACATCATGTGATAGTGAGAAGCAGTTGACTTTTTATTTGGATTTTTTTTAATGTACTGTTTGAGGGTTGTGTGTTTCTGTAGATGCATGTATGCATCCTTATATTCTATTTTTATAAATAATTTGCCACCTGTACATTCCTAGTGAATCATACTAAAGTACATCTGAATAAGAAAAACTATTTTGACTTTGTTTTTTGATTAAATTGCGTATTGCGCTAGTTCTACTTGAGGTAAATTGGCAGTCATTTCTGCCTAATGGGAAATACTGTTGTCATCTTTCATCATCACTTAATAATTATTTCTGTAACAATGGCAATGAAATAGAGGGATTTAGAGTGAATAAAACAGTATTATCCAATAACCCTTTGCAAGATCCTTCTGGATTGACTGGTTCTGGTTTTGTGATGGGGTTTTGGGTTTTTTTTCAACTGGAGACTATTATTCTCTCCAGGAAGGTGGGAGTATTTAGGCTGCATCGTTCTAATTTCATGAAGGGAACTTCTTAATCAGAGATTTTAAGGATATAAATTCTGTCCTGTCACAGCTGGATTTGTGGTAATTCATCTGTCAATGTGATTTTCATAGTGATTCTTTTATGGTTAGAGAGCAAATTGTTACAAGCCTCTTGCTGACAGTAAACCATACAAATATTGCATCTTTGGCTCCTGTGGCAAACACCTGAAGCACTGCTTGACATACAATTGCTGGTGAAAAGGGGAAACAAAAGCATGTCCCTTCTTGAGTTTTTTTCAGAACTCAATGATGTGAGACCAGGTAACATTGTTATCTGTACTTTTATCTTTTTTTTCTTTTTTTAGCATGTTTGTGAAAAGTGATTGTAAAATACCTTTCGTTCAGTCTTCTGGGTGACGCCGCTAACAGCGGCAGACTTGGGGCTCTGACAAGCAGCTGAATGTGTATGTTTACTTTTTACTAGCTGAGATGTAAAGAAAGACACATACTTAATCTGCAGCAGTGTTTAGGGGTAAATACTATTAGCTTTCTCATTTTGAAGGCAATGCAAGAATTTGGCAGAGGACATAAAAGGGAAGAAGTCCGTGTGAAACAGTTACCCCTGAGGTCTTGAAGTGATGGGGTTTCCCCTGCGAAGTGACCTCATCATAACTTGGTGCATTGAAATGAACAGCTACTGAAAAATGTTTTAGTTTGTTTTTATGGCATTCTTCCCAGCCTATTAGGGTAACTAATTTAATTTTTTTCTTCTTTATATATACTTGTCTCTTTCTCTGCAGATAGGCCATTTGTTTCCCTATAGAGACAGGTACTCTGATTTCTGAAATTAAATAAATCCTTGTTTCTGGACAAAGTTAGGGCTTATTTCATTACATAGGGCAGAAATTACTGCCTGAATTACTGTAAATACAGGATCTTTTCATCATCTAATCAGCTTTCATAAATCTGAGAGACTGAGAAGACTGTCCCATAGTAATTTCCACTTATCTATGGGCTGCATAAATCTTGCTTCAGTTTTTGAAACATCTGCTGTTTGCTTTAAGCATCAGTAAACCACTGTAGAATTGAGTTTTTATAGCTGTGTACACACTTGGCTATCATGCTGTTTCATAAACCTTGTTATGTTCCTTCCTGAACAGATGAAAGACACTGTGGTTGATTCTTGTATTGAGTTTTTGCTGGTGGAGCAGATAAAGCTGTTCAGATCTCTCAAAAACTATTGTAGTGTGGTAGGAATGGAAATACATCAGTTTAGGCGATGAGTTTTTCTTTTATTTTTCAAAATATATTTGAGTCCTTGCTATTTCCTACTCCTGTGATGTGTCAACAGCCATTTTTCCTGAAAAATATGTTCAGGGGCTGTGTCTTTAAAAAAAAAATTGGGTTAAGCATTGCTCTAAACTTGGCCACTCTCCAGGTAAGCCTGTTGTGCAGAATTAAACCTGAACTTCAGGCATAGCTTCAGAACAACACATCTGTCACTTATCTTAGGTCAGTGTTCTTGAAGAACAGGATTTGATTATAAATCAAGATCTATATATAAAAATTACCTGAAGAGAAATAAACTTTTAGTGATCAGATTTTCCAAGCAGTGTCTGGGAGCCTGGTTGCAAACTGCCATAAGGATATGTTGATTTTGGTGTGTTGGAATTAGGAGAAAGTTCTGCAAGTGCTGCTGGTGATCTCTTCCCATCGTGTGCTTTCGTTAGTCGTGACACAGCCTTGAGCACTCACACTGAGTTCTGCATGGGTGAGGTTGAATGAGAGGCCACAGTCGGCTGAGCACTGTTTTCAGCAAGTTCAGAAGTAGAATTGATGAACACCTTCCCCAACTTTGAAATAACATTTTCTGATATTATTTGCTTCAGACAGTATCCATCAGAGAACAGATGTGATAAATTTGGCCCCCAGTTGCTTCATGTGGAAAAACTTCTGTGCCTTTTTAACTTTTTGGAACAATTTTAGAATTTGAAGTAGGGGAAGGTGATTAGATGAGAACAATGCAAAAAAGTAGTCTGGAAGATCAGTTTTTCTCTAAGTGATTTTCAGCTCAGCTGGGTAATTCAGGTGTTTTTAGCTGCATCAGAAGTACTATTGCTTGGATGGATTAAAATCTTTTTGCTGTTTTGTCTTAATAAGTGTAATTCAAAAAGAAGTTACACTGGGGAAAGGGGGAGGAGGTTGCAAACATATTATCACAGTGCTATTTCTCCTCCCAGTTAAATCTGTGTTTCACCAAATGTTGCTTTAAGTAGATTATACATGTGAAATCTTGATTTGTGAAGATGTCAGCTAGAAATAGAAAGCTCTCCTTGTTGCGGTGCGTTTTGAGGTGGGGCACCCCGGGGATGTCCCCGGAGGGCCCCCTAGGCTGTGAGTTGGCTGGCAGCAGCAGGCAGGCAAGGAGACTCCACATGGCTTCTGATCAGATGAAGGTTTATTTGGGGTCTCAACCCCGGGTACAGCATGGCTACTGAGGGAAAAGGGGGGAAGGGGGAGGGAGGGGGAGCCTCGGGGAGGGAAGGGGCAAGAGGGGGGAAGAGGCTGAGAGAGAGGACGGGCTAAGAGCCAGACTGATCCCCTAGCACAGCTTAAGAGGGGAATTGAAGTGGGCGTGGAGTCAGACTTGGGCCAATGGGATTACAGGTACAGGATGGTTCAGAGCAGGACCACAGGCTTAGAATATACCATACCTTTTGGAGGGGTGAGACAGAGCATACCATTTACATAAAATGGAATACAACATTTCCCCAGTAGGGACACACTTGTGTTTGCTCATGCAGTTTTCAGTATGCTGGAGTGTGCCATAGGCCACTGCACTTTAGAAATGGGGAGGAGGCAGAAAGCCTTGTTGTTGTGGAGGTGAGAAAGGTAAGACTTTTGACTCTTGGAGGTGGGTTTGGTTACACACAAGTCTGTGTCACCAGCTTTCACAGAATCCTAGAACATTTAGGTTGTTAGGGACCTTAAAAACCATCTAGTTCCAGTAGCAATTTCATACAAAATTGTGCTATTTTGGCTTTCATGTTTAAGTTTCCTGTCACAATCCTGTCGACTATAGAAGAATTTATATAGCTCCTCAGCATACATCCAGTATGAAACAATCAAGTATGTGTGAATGCAGAATGTGGGGATGGGGAGGAAGTGGCAGCAAGATGAAACACCTGACATCAGTGCAGAAACATGAGTTTGAAAAACAGTTGGAGAAAGTCATCTCCTCATGTAACTTCACAGATTTAACATGAGGTGAAGGTGCAATTTTACAGTTTTGTCCATGTTTCCCCCTGATGAAGTCCAAAAGGAGAAGCACAGTCCCATCTATCCAACAGCATCACTACCTCTGGTTAAGTGTTTTGTGTGCTTACTAGTGAAACCACTGCTATTGCATGTGGCATTCAGTCAGCTCCAGAGCTGTTATGTGCAGCACAGTATTGCCAGCTGTGTCTGATATCTGATTCAGTATTTAATAACAGGCACAGATAACTAAACTTCTGTCAGACTTCTTGTTCTTGTTGCTTTTTTTTTGCTCTGAAACTCTTATGCTTATGAACCTGATTTTAGCATCCTGTTTATAACAGCTGTCTTCTTGCTGATTTGTTTTTCTGATGTTTTCATTCCTTTTCTCCTTTATTCTCAAAAGAAAGCAATGTCCAAGCTAAGCCTTAAACTTCTTCAATCCTTTTTCTCCCAGATCTCCTAAACTGATTCTCTTTCAGAACCTTTGCTTTATTTCTTCTGAAATATACCCTGTGTATAACTTAAATACAGGATTGTACATTACTATTTCTAACTGGAGGTATTTCTGCAATTCCTTTTGAGGTTAATTAAATATTAATATCTCCAGTCAAAGCTCCTTCTGGCACTGTAAACTGGCTCATTTCCAGCAACTGTTGCATGAAATTCCTCTCAGTTGCTTTTGTAACTGATAATTAATTGGAAAACAGATTACTTAAATCAGGGCATGTATGATTTCCGGAAGTACATTGACCTCCTTTATTAGGGTTTTATGTTTTAGCCAGTTAAAACCTCTTGAACTGCAGAGGTGTGCTGGGTTTAACACAGTTGCAGTTCTAAAATTGTTTTCACTGAATCTTTGTTGGACAGTGGTTTTATTTTTATTACGTGGCATAAATTAAAATATGACGTTCAAATCATTAGAGGTTTGGACAGGACTGTATCTTGAAGTATTTTTTTTTTCTGTTTGTGTTTATCTTGAGTTCTTAACTTTTTTTTTTTTTTTTAATTTTACTAGTGTGGAGTAAAGCTTTTTATGTACAGCTCTTACATCCTGAACTATGCAACTGGTTGCATTTATACCTGAAAAAAGAAGAGATATATTTGTCCGCATAACATTGTTTTCTGCTAATCTAAATCGAAGGGAAAAGCGTATGTGTATCTAGAGAAAAATGTAGCCCTACTCCTGTATCTATTTGGTTTGGGGTACAAAAGGTAGGGAAACAGAGGCTTTCAAGAGTTTCATAAAGGACAATTATCTCCTGCCCTTTCTGTTTATTTAGTCATTTAATCTTACAGATTACTTAAACTGAGCTGTTTAACCAAGTAGTTAGGTCAGTCCTCAAGTGCATTTCAGTTCATCTGTCTATCCCAGTGGATTGTAGTTCAGGTTGTACAAAGGGTATTAAATATTTGAGATTAGCTGCTTTGTCTCATCTTCAAATTATGGGAAGAAGCATGGGTACTTCAAGATTTTAATCTAAATTGAAACAAGTAAAATCATATTGTTAAATGACAATCATGAAGATGAAACTCCAGGGAACTGTGATGAAAACATCAAATTAATTTACTGTTCTTGCTTGCTTGTCAGAATTTTTCTGAAGCTTGATTTTTTTTTTTTTTCTTCTGGAGGCTTCATTGCTTCATTGTTCTCACATTTGTGAAAACAGACAAGGGCTCATATTATTAGGATATGAGAGAGATATCAGAGAACAGAACTGGAGATCAGCTGTTGCAAGCTGCACTGTTACTGGTTTCATCTGGACTGCATGCTAGCCTGCCGTGTTTAACTTCACATTCTTTGTTCCTGTTTCAGCACAAAGGAATTCTATCCCCTTTGCCTCCATCTTTGGTAGATGGAGGCTGGGTGGGTGACAACCTGTTAAAAGGTAGAACAGAGGGCCATGTGTAAAAAAGTTAGTATGATAAGTTAGTCAGTCTTCAACAGCATTGAAAATGCTTGGGCTTCTTCTTGGACTACTAACAAATACCAGTGAAGGAGATGTTATGCAAAAGTGCGCTTGTGTTGTTTGTGGGGCTAACATGTAGAGAAGATGCAGAGATTTTTTTGTACAAATCTTAGTGGGCTACTTCCATGGTGCCAGTTTTTCAGAAAGTTACTTTCTTCCAGCTTGAGTCTGAGGTACTGCATCTTATTCAGATACTCCCTTTTATTAGATGTGATTGTTTTGTTGGGCTGGGGAGGAGCTTTTTTTTTCTGTACAATTGATGATAAAATGTTCTTAGTTTTAACTATACACTGGTTTATCTTCTGTGTTTCTGGGAACACTGTTGTGTTGTGTTTGGCTTTGTAATAGGCACAGAGAAAGTACGGCAAGCTCAGGACTGCAAGGATCTCCATGTTGTAAACCCTGATTGGCTGTGGAGCTGCCTGGAGCGCTGGGACAAGGTTGAGGAACAGCTCTTTCCCTTAAAGGATGACTACATCAAAACACACAGGTAACTGCTATCCCTTGAAAGAATAGGGGCTATGAAAACAGGTTATTCTGATTTGTTTATAAATTGGTTTCTGACCAGTTCAGATGCTTATAGTTTCTATGGAAGAACTCCTTGTTTTTTTCCATTTCTCTTTTGCTTAAACTGAAGACTATCAAGGGGTCAGGAGGCAGTTCAGTAACTAGCACAGTCAGGAGAAAACTTGTGGTAACATTACTTTTTTTAGCAGTTACTGTTTCTTTAGCAGTTACTCTTTTACTTTGGAGAAGTTGCCCTTTTCGGTTCATCCATAAGCCTCCAAATGGAGGGAATGCCACCAAAGCACAGGATCAATCATGCTGCCAAAAAAATTACATACTTTGACTGCATGAAGAACTAGTAAAGTAGGGCGTTTTTGGTAAAATTTGGTAGTGATGGGAAAGAGAGAAACAGAAAAATACCATAGAAAATTCCAAGAAGAATTGGAAGGCATGGAGACAGGAGCAAAAACTGGAAGAAAGGAACTAGTGAGAGGTGGTTTTGGGATGATAAGAAAGTGCTGAAAGAGAAAAGGTAAAAAATAAGTGCACTATATGGTGACAGTAAATAGAAGAGGCAGCCAAAAACATTATCAGTAAAGAGGAAGTTGGACTGTTGGACAACAGTCCCCTGCAGGATAGTGGGCTGGCTAAAGTGACTCATGACAAGCTACTCTCAACCCAGCTTCTGCTTCTTGACTTATCTGTTTGGATACACCCACATCTTGCAAGCCTAACAGAGGATCTTCCCTTCCATGATTAGACAGGAAGCAGCATAGCATAATGGGATTTCTGTATTAAAGTGATACTGGTATGACTGACTATTTAGAGATTTACTTTCTACTTACAAGATGCCCTTTGAGAGCAGAACATGGGTGTGTTAGGCTTTGAAGATACCAGAAGGAAGAAACATGTGGAAGTGAGGTCATTTATCAAATCTGACATTAGGTTGAGACACAGGATCCTGTAAGTTGAGAAATGACATGTAGCCTGCTTATGGCTTGACTAGGATACTTAGTATTTAAAAAGTACTGTCAAATGGTTTTAAATCAAACTTAGGAATATTTGCGTTTTAAATCAAACTTTGGAATATTTGTGTGGGATGATTAAATTGACACTGCTAAGTTTGCAGTAGAAAGCTGGGCAGTAGCTTGTGAATGATTTTTTTTTTGAGGTCTGCATGAGTGTTAGTCTTCCTCCCTCTCTTAATTTACTGTTCCATTTTACTGAAACATGATGATAATTTTTCCTTCTTCTGTGTTTCAAATACAATACCTCTTAATTTCATACTTCCCCCCCTCACAAGCTTCAGTCAGTAAGATCTCTATCTTGATGCAAGTACCTTTACTTTTACCCAATATGTATAGCTACTTTGGAAGAGATTTTCTCTTTAATGAAGCCGCTTGAAATAGTGATTACAGGTCCAAAGCACATACAAACTAGGGGAGGGGAGAAACCTGAGAAAGCATTTGCATGTAAAATGAACTTAAGATACCAAGAAGAGAATAGGTAAACTTGGAATTGGTTTACCATGTTATTGCTACAGGACTACTTCAGAAACGTCCTTAAAAACATCTGGTAAAAACTCCAGTTTTGTGTCACTTCTAGTATTTGTTAAAAATTAGTTGAATTTTTTTTAACATAGCATTGCTTTCATGGGGCATAACATGCTGGTTTAGTTGACAATTTTTTTTAATTATTCAATTTGGTTGTCTTTTTTTTTTGTGGAACTTCATCACAATTATATAGTATGCTATAATGGTGATTCCTGCAGACTGATTTTTGAATGTTTCTGCTGGCACTTCTAAAGTTATGTTTTTAAAATGCAGCAGGGTGATCATAGGCAGTTTAGTATTTTAAAAAATTAGTTAGGATGGCTTGCAAGTTAATACTACGTGTTTATCTTCTCTCAGAGCAAATAGAAAGATTGGTACAATAGGCTGCTTTTCTCTTTGTTGCATATATGCAGATTATCATGCTTTGCTAATTGTGCTGTTGTTACTACCTGGAAATAATTTCAGTAACTTTGTGTTTAGACAGATTCTAAGGCACGCTTATTAATATTTTAGTAATTTAAACATGACATGATCTTGTATTTGCAGTTTTCTGTTTTAAATTCAGTGGACTTTAATGAGGTGGAGGAGAAGAAATGTTTCTTTCAAGAATTTCCAAACCATTTCCCTCTTCTGCTTTAGAAGAAAAGGGAATGTTGTTCTGGTTAGATAGTTCATTTAAATTTCTAATGCAGTTTTTTTTTTTTTTTTTTTTCTGAACTCCATCTAATAGAGAAAATAGCCCTGCCACGTTTCCTGATACACCCAGCACATTTCAAACTGCTCTGTTTCACCCAACACCCATCCATCCGAAGTCTCAACCTGGTCCTGAAGTTCGAATTTATGATCCTAACACTGGAAAACTGATCAGGAAAGGCACGCAAACATCTGGGCAGTCAATGTACATCCAGTCTCCAGCTCCTCCCATCACTTTGCCAGTCCACGGTGAACACTCATCCTTCAGGTACCTAAAGCATAGCCAAGAGTCACATGGTCTACATTTTTAAATTCTGTAGTAAACTTACTGTTATTACCTTTCATTTTATTAAATTGGTATTTTTGCTTTACTTTGCTTGCTTTATAAAAAGTCAAGAAAATAAGCAAAAGTGAATAATCAGCTGAAGTGAAGTCAGGATGCTACAACTTCAGTTGCTTTGTGCCTCACTGAAGTGGAACTGGAAACCTCAGACCAAATAAATTCAGTGTGTAGTTTGTGTAGTCTAAAGAATGTTACAGTAACTGATTGGTTAAGTGAGGCAGCTTGATGTTTCTTAATGAGTCTTAGAATACTGGATCTTTTTTGTTAATAAAATATACCTGATAGCATTTAGTTCTTGTTTATAAAATTTTCCTTTTCACCTAATTCCTTCAAATGGGTCATTGAGTTTGTTTTTGAGGAATATCAGAAGTGATGGAAGAGGTGTGTAGCTAACTGAGCATTGTGAAATAAAGCCATATGGCTGAGTGCTCATTACTGATCCTTAGACCACTAAGGCAAGACACTAATTGTGGAGGAGAAAGAGGCAGTCTGCTTTTTGAAGTACAAAGGCTAGTATCTATCTGAATTTTGTCAGAATTTGTGTTAAGCTGCAGAAACACCCCTTGTCTCTTAAGGATGTTTGAAATATCTAGAATTAATCCCCAGTTATCTAAATAAAAGATCTGACTTTCTGGAATTCTAACAAGCTCAGCAAGGCTTGTTCATTCCACTGGTAAAGAAGCATCCAGTTAAAGGCAAAGCTTTTCTTTGTGAAGTGCTGTCTGTTTGTAGCCTTTTTCTTACTTCAGCTTTCCTCTTGTTCTCAACACAGGTTTTTTGAGTCTCTCTTGTTTGTGAAGATGGTCTGTTTTCAGTTCCTTTTTAACTGTGTCTTTCAAAGTCTGTTTTAGTTTACTGTGACATGGTAAATGAGCATTAGAATCTTTAAATAATCAACACAGCATGTATCCAGAAAGGAGCTGGAAAAAGTTTTTGGTTTTTTGGTCAGTTATTGTGGAAAGGAATTTTTCTAGAAATAAAGCTGGGAAGGCTTTACCTGTATGTAATTGTTGTGACACTTGTAAGGTGCTTCAGTGTGATGGGTTATGTTGATATTAAGACATTATTGAATGCTTTCAAAAGAAGAGGTTTGAAGGGTTCCCCTACCTTTGTCAACAACTTGATTAAGAGTTTGTTCACGCCTAAGCCTATTTTTCCATAATACTGAGCTGCTTCTTCACTTGAGTATCTTATTGAAAAGGAAAAATTATACTTTAGGTGTCCCCTTAGTTGAGTTTCATAGAGCTTCTGACAGGTTTTGAGGGTGGAGTGAGGCTGTGTGTCCTTTCTACTCCTATCTTTTATTTCAATTCAGTGGGGTTTTTTTCTGACTCAGTGCTCAGAATTGAGATGTTTTAATCTGACTGTGAATCCAATTACTCCATGCTGCAACTTTACCCCACAACTAAGCAGCTGTAAGAAAAGAGATGAGCATAAGGTCTATGCTGAGAAAAATTATTTTCATTCATGTTTCCTGTTGATTTTATTCTAGTGGTGAAGTTGGTGACCTGTAAATGCTAATCTCTTAATTGGGACACATCTCTATTCCTCAGGGCAGTTCCAGCTTAAGATCCTGAGGAGCGTTTTGGCAAAATGTAGGAGAAAAGCAAGGCTGTTTAAATACCACAGTGCAGACAGAGCAGGAAGGCTGTGAAGAAGTAACAAAAAGCTGAATAGAAGCAGCTCTGCTATGTCTTCACTGAGGAAGAGCTGAGACAATACTGTGAGCTTTATCTTAATGCATACGTCAATGAGAGCTTTGTAGAAAAGCTTCACATCTGCTTTAAAATTTGATTTAATACCTGTCTTAAGAAAAAAATGCATTAGTGCAGCAATATATTGGTGGAGGACTATAGTTTTTTTTGTCCTGACAGACTTAATGTGCTGCCTTGTTCACATTCTACAGAAGGAGGGGAATATTTGTAACTAAACCACTGATTTTTAAAAGAGTTAAAGTTGTTGACACTCACAACTGCTCCTCTTGTGGGTGGGTGTAGTCAAAGCCTCCAATAATTTTCTTTGATAGTTTCTCAAATCTTCATCTGATTCTGAATTTCAGATAGTGGGAAACAGAATTGCACTGCTGTGAGTGAAAGCCCTTGGGGATGTGGTAGCTGCACATGGCATAGCAATGGTTGTTGGTGTCTTAGTCTAAGAGGAGACCTCCTTGTGCTTAGGAGAGAACCTCTTCCTTGCAGGACTGGTTATTGCAAAGGGCTTCAAGTTATCTGTGTCTTGGGTTTCAACATTTTTTGTTTCTTTCTGGGATTTAGCTTGAAACATGATTTAAAATTGGATACAATTAGTTTAAATTTTTACATGCAATTTGCAGTGAAACTGTCACCAGTGAGTTACAGATGGTTCAGTTAATGTAGTTAACATTTCAAGTAACGGGTCTTGCCATTGTGCGCAGCTCTGAGACTTGAGTACCCGCTTTTTATCATGGCTGTTGCAGAAGAGTGCAAAAAGTTGGCAGCTGTAGTAGAAGGAAAGGGAATGCAACTCTGCTCAGGGGCTGCTGGTGGCCAGCAGCTCTTCTTTGTCTGAGAACAGGAAGGATTCCTCTCTAAAAATAACCTACGTGTCAGAACTTTGACATGCCTTATGTATCTCAAGGATTTGCATTTTCATACAGAAACAGTATTCTACAAACACTGCAGTAAACACTAAAGTTGTAATGGATCATGCGGCACGTAGTGTTGTTCAAAGTAATGTAAAAGCTAATGGCAGCTTGGACTAGAATAAAGAAAAATTACATTTTAGTGTACACTAGTAATGTGCTAACAGATGAGGCAAGGCTTAAAATATGGGTGTCATTTACATGTGAGAAGATAAAAGTGGCACCCTGGTTTAAAATAATGCTAAGATGCACCAAATGCTCAGTTCGAAGAGGTGTGTCAAGCAGACGTTGTTGGCTTAAGCCATACTTGAAGATCTGTATAAATTAATTTCACTTACAACATTTTTGTCCCAATTTATGTGCTCATAATTACTATTTTTCCTACTTAGTGTTATCAATGTTATTATGACAGCAAAAATATGAAGTGCCAAATTGAACATGTGACTGGTATTTAAATATTTTTAACGCTTCCATGATGATAATGTTATTTTAGCTTTTACCCTGATGTATCAAGGAAGGTGCATGTTGCTTCTAGAAGTGTTGGACCTACCCTGCGTATACATCCTTGGGCATCTAAGACTGGCAAGCACCAACAAACCTCTGCAAGGTTGAAGATGGTGTTATTTTTTTAAAAGTATTTATGAATCACATTTAATTAGAAATAAATGTAAATTCCAGCATTTTCATGTCTTTAATTTTTATTCAACTTAGACAGCTGAAAATGTAAAAGCCTAAAAAATGTTTTTGACAAAATAAGAATGGCTTACAAACCTTTAAGAAGAATTTATTTCACACTGCTTTTGGAATGCTTTCATGAGAAGGCCCAGTGTTTCTTATCTAGTAGCAGTGGGAAAATACTGGAAAAAACATCTGACAGAAACCTTTAAAAGTTATTTATACAATTATTTTCCAGCTAATACTTGTGTGTAATGTAGTCAAGTATGATCTCACACTCTATTCTACAAAAGGAGATGTTCTCATCAACCATGTGACAATGTGTTCTTAAAAAATATGCTGGATTTATTTCTAGTCTAAGAAAATCTGCTTGGCTGTCATGCTACATATAACTTCTCGGCAATTCTTGGACTGGTCAAGCTTGTCATGTTTTTATTAAAGTTGTGTAAGATGTCTATAGCTTTTGTTTTACCAATCTCTGTTTTGCTAAGACTGTGAATGGCATCGCCACCTTTCCTGCCTAGGTTATATATTAACCTTTAAAAAAAAAAAAATATATATATATATATATAGTTATATATATTTTATATATATATACAATATATATATATTTATATAACTTTAAAATAACCTTTTGGAAAATATAGTGCAATGCCATATTATTTTTGTCATTTACCTATGAAAATTACTGTCTGAGAGCAATTAATTAGCAAAAGAAAATAGAGTGATCTTTAAAATAGAAAACATAGTAGAGGGGAGAAAAAACCCAACCCAAAAGCTGTTAGCAGTGGTGAGAAAACAGCAAAAAGCCACTTTGCTTAGTTCATTTTCACAGCATCCAAATTGTTTAAGCTTCACAAGAAATTCTTCTGTACAAGAATAAAAGACTACAAAGGGGCACATGTCAACTGTACTGCTAAGTTGTGCTGTGCTGCTGGGGGTCTTCTGCAGCAGATAGTGCAGGTCTGGGTATCGTAGCAGTGGCTCGGCTCTTTTCCCTCGCAACCTCCCATTCAAAACAAGATTTCAAATTTCCTGCACCTGTCCTTTGGATCTGAGAAGAGAGATGTGTATTTCCTAAATACAAGCTGTCAAAATGAGGAAAATTGACAGCTTTGTAGGGCTTTCAGATTTCATGCATTCTGGAATTTAAGTACTGAGATAAAAAAAAACACTTGATATTTAGATAACCTTCTTATGAAGTTGTCAAGTTCACCAAAGGAGAAACAATTTTGTAGGACATTACCTATGGCTGACTGGATTTGCATAAGTTAGTAGTTGCTTTTTTAATGGGGACTGTTGGTATAAAGCTGATTCTTGTAAATCCTGGCTTGATGAAAATTAGCCATTCTGCATAAAAACTCTTGTCTGCAGAGACTACACTGTACCTTTTTTCAGTCACAGTCATTCTCAAAAACACATTGATGGTCTCTTACCTGATAGTTGCATCTTGAAACTGTGATTTCAAATACAGTTGCTTTTATACCTGCTTTTCGTAGTCATTCTCCAAATACACAGTCTTATGGCTAACATAAATATTTTGTGGCCCATGAGCTTTATGACCTTTGAATTGGATGCTGGGTGGTACTGAGCTGCTGTAATTTGTTCCAGGAGGCTAATACAACAGACCGGTACTGTAGTTAATCTTTATTGTATAGTAATTTTAGCTTCTAGAAGTCTTTAGTACTTAAAATAATAGTCACAGAAAAATTTACCCAAGGAGGGTAGAAGTCTCCTGCTGTTGTTGTACATGTAGTCTCTCTTTTTATTACTATCATAAAGCAATTTCCATGAAGCTATGATTATTTTATCCATTTAATGAAGATTTTGATATTCCTTTTTGTTTTAATTAAGTACAGTAATTAACAATGTAACAGAATACAGACTAAAAGAAAAAGCTACCATATTTCAATACACTAGCCAAAAAGAAATATTGGTTGTTTGCATCTTATCCAGGCTTAGCATGTGGGAAATGTCTGAAGACTGGCACTGCAGAAGTGCTTTCTACATGCAGAACTCTTGTCTGTCGGGTTGAGAAATAGAATGTCAGCATTGCTTTGTAATAATAAATTTGTCAAGTGGTGCAAAAACTCCACTTGTGCAGAAATATTAATGTATTTTAAGGACAACGCATCTGCAACTACTGGAGCTCTTGGCAACAAGAAAGGTTCGGTGGTTATGTAAAAGAACAATGCGAAGGCAAAAGAGTGAGTGCCTTGTCAAAGGTAAAATGAAATCTTTAGCTGTCAGACTGGAAATAAAAGCATTAATCAGGAGACTTGACTGACCTGTTGATGAATGCAGAGCTTTATTAAGGGAAGTTGTAGATACATGGCAGTCATAAATTGTTTATAGGATTTTATTTGTAGCTGTGAACCAAGTAAATCTATCTGATGTGAGACCCCTAAATTTTTTCAGAGTTGTTCAGCCACATCAACAGCAGATGTTTGAAGAAGATGACCTACCAGCAGGTGAAAATGAAGAGCAGCCTGGTCCATCTAAGAGGAAACGCCAGCCAAGTATGTCTGAAACAATGCCCCTGTACACTCTGTGTAAAGAGGATTTAGAGAGTATGGATAAAGAGGTAAGCTTAACTAATTCTGACAAATTTTTAACATGACATAAGTTCTGACTTTCATTAAATTATGCATGTATGTGAACTGACCTTGTATGCCACTACAGTAAATTTAAATAAAAGCCACAGCAGACAGAAGTGCAGCTCAGGCTAAAATGCAGTTATGTTCTACAAAGCAAATCAGAATACTGTGGTGTGTAAGTACACCTTTACAGTAGAACTTCATTTAAGAATGGCTTTTTCATGTTAAACATGTTATTGAATTTGCTCTGTGAGTAGCTTTGCCATGTGTCACTTTAGAGTTGTTTTGCTTTGCTTTGTTTTTACAATAAATCTCAAAAAACAATGTGGACAAAAATCAGTGGTGGGATGGGAGAGAAGGGGTCTGCAGATGGAAAATGCACAAACTGTATGGAAGATTGGGGAGACAAATGAGAGCATGGGGCCTCATTATCTACAGACATGTAATTGCAGTGTTGTTAAGTCAGAGCTATAATTGTTTTGCAGGTGAAGGGAGCTTTCTGTTACAGAGTGAGCTGCATGTCTTTCATACAAAAGCACATTATTTGAAATTCATTGTGAATCTCCTTTTCACTTAACATTCTATGTACTTTTTTCAAATGAGCCACCATCGTACATAATATTAAATGATACATAGAAGAAAAATTACCTATCACTGTGCACCATATTTTCATGAATTTATCCTTTATGTGACTTTAGTATAAAATCTAGTGAGCCTGGAGCTTGAATTCGTCTTCAGGCTTAGATAGTTCACTGGGGTGGGGATAGGAGCATATAACTTGCCATGTTCTTGGCAGTAAGTTCATTCCAAGGTTCTAGCTGTAAAAGGCTTTGAGCTATCTTCAGAAAATTTAATAAAAGTATGAGAAGGGAACTGCATATTTCACCAACAAAAGAGAGAGACTTTATATATACAGTACAGGGTAAATTTGAGATGGACTTTGGAAAGAACTTTAAGCTGGTATTCTGGGGAAATGTCCCATAACTTTCAACTGCGGGGATGATCTCCTTTGAATTTCAGATGACTTCAGGCTTTTAACTTTACCTGGGAAACTTACCTTGGAGTTGACAACTTTTGATTTCTGTTGCTTTTTGTTCTGAAGTATTTTGCCCAGTTTATCTCAGACTTTCACAGAAACAGTATTTCTCCTTGTCATGATACCCAGTCTCTGAATCCATCTGTGCCTTCCATCTCTATTGTCAATAATACTTAAAGACAATTGATATTATGGGTCACCTTTATGATTTTATGTACTAACATTTTTTACTAATCATGTGGCTTTTGAAAAATATTAATGAAGTACTGATGCAGTGTGTGCACTGAGTCAAAAGGAAGTGTGCATGTTTTTCAGATCAATGCATAAAGTATTTATTTTTCTGCTTTTAAAGATACTATTTAGGAACCTTCTAAAAAGTCTGAATCTTTTGGCACCATTGGTTTTTTGGTTGATTGTTCTCTGCTGCTACGTTTATGACTAAAGAAATCAAAGTTTTTCTGCTTCTCCTACAAATATAAACATCTTAAATTACAATGATTTGTTCTTAAATTATGCTTTTGCTTAAGCAACATATTGTGCTTGGAAACTAGACTACATGAACTTCAGGAAAAATAAAGCCCAAATTCCAGTGACTCTTTTTTTCATTGTTGGATTAGCTTTGGTTCCAGGAGTACAATTTGAGGTAAAAGTTGCTGCCAAAAGCTTTCCCTTGTGCCAAGTCTCTGTTCCTTGGGCTGCTGAACCAGTAGGGGGGTACGTTTGGGATTTGTTTGTTGCAGAAGCAGGATGGGATTTTTCTGGTATTTTAGCTTCCCAGTATGATTTTTATCAGGGAATAAATATTAGCACTGAGACATGGAGGAAGGGTGCACATAGAGCATATATCAGGCAAGTTGAACTGTACATGGTAGTGCCAGCAGATCATTGTCTCCTGGAAGCTGACTATAAAAGGCAAGGAAAACTTGGGACTGCTAGCATCACCTTAGCAAAGGTGTTGTGTTCACATAGAAGAAATGTAACACAAGTAATTAAGCAGGATTTTATGGCGTTGTGTGGGAGTACACTTAGGAAACAGATGAAGTGTGGTAATGTAGTCTATAGAATATAAAAGTTTAGTGGAGTGTACACAGTAGAGTCTGCTGTCAGGAACATTATCGAATAAAGTGAAAATAAACTTAATAAGCCTTGCTAATGGGGACCCAGTTCACTTTGGTCACACTGTGACTGCTTTAACTTCCAGAGAAAGGTGTTTGCCCCCACCTCATTCTTTATCAAAACATGTTAAAAGGTAAGAACCTTTCTGGAATCAGATTGTCACTAGGAGATGTGAAATTTCTGCTTTTGCCACAGAAATGCTTTTGCTTCGTTTGTATGTATTCAAGTGGCTATGGCAGCCACAAGAGCTGCAGCTGACTGCAGACTACCTGGACAGAGCAAGGGAGTCTGTTCCTGTCACAGCAGTAATTTCTTGCTCCACTTCTCGGGTGCTCATGCTGAGGCTGTTTGGGTCAGGAGTATGTGGTCCAAGGAGAGGGAAAGCAAGTTGCAGTGGGACTTTGTTGCAGTGTAAGCCACTCCAGGCTCAGCTGTCTCTGCCCTTAGCCACTGTTGGTAATCATGGGACTGTTGATGATTCCTCTCCATGTGTGGAGACACGAGGCTTGACTCCATTTCAGAAGGCTGATTTATTATGTTAGATATTATATTAAAATGCTACATTAAGACTATACTAAAAGAACAGAGAGATCAGAAGGCTCAACAAGAACAGAATAGACTAGAATAACAAAAATCCTGTGACTGCTCACAGCCTTGGCACAGGTGGCTGTGATTGGTCATCAATGGAAAACAATCCACATGCACCAATCACAGATGCACCTGTTGCATTCCACAGCAGCAGATAGTAATTGTTTACATTTCTCTCCTGAGGCTCCTCAGCTTCTCAGGAGAGGAAAAATCCCAGCAAAGGATTTTCCATAATATTATGGCTACATGGGACCCTATGGCAAGCCAGCTCAGGGAGCTGGTTGGGACAAGAAAGACCATTTCCAGCTTCCAGAAATAACCCGCTATTGCTGCTGCATGAATGCTAGTGCCAGGAGCAGGCAGATGATGGGAAGAGCTGGGAATAAGAGGGAAGGCTGATGCTTTAAAACTGCATCCTCAGTATTTTTACTGAATTTTCTGACAAATTCAGATAAGATCAAAAGCAGTCTTTTAGCTTTAGGGACTGGGATTTTTTTTTTTATTAAATAGGAAATGCAGGCATTCATATGTACTGTTTCTATGGGTATAACTAGCAATAAATAACTCCTTTGCAGTTAACATCTGAAGAAAATCTTGCTTTTTCTCTGCAAAAATCTGTGAAAGGCCATACAACCCCAGGTAGTTTATATGTGGGAGAGTTTTGTTGAAAGTATCAAAATGGAAGCTGATAAAGAGAATTTAATTATTATATATTCCCAAATTAAATCCCTCTCTTTCCTTAACCATTTGAAAGTGTGTTTGTCACTTTTCCTAGTAAAAAAGCTGTAGCTCTTCTACTGTTCCATTGGGAAGAACCACTGTGGATAAGCATCTCTTAAAATTTGGTCTTACATAAATTTTTTTTATCTTCTCCTATTTTTTCAGTTGCAGTTGTGCTGTGCATACCAAGTAAATCAAAGGAAATTAATAGCATTTCAGCTGTTGGGTTGCAGTTGAAGGTCACTTAGCCTTTTGTATCTTTTTCAGTGCCAAAGATCTGGGAGCTCAGGTCCAATGGTAGCTTCCTTTCCCTCTGACATGAAGGACTGTTAGAATTTTAGAAAAATGGAAGCACAAAAGTGTTCAGTGTAATAGAATTGCCATTCAAAGGTCAATTGCCAAATCAGAGTACATGCATAATGAATGTATCCCTACTTGGGAAATGTGCAGCCTCCTGGTGCTGCTGCCTCACAGTCGAGAGAATGTTTTCCCCTTTTTCTGTACTAGCCTGACAAAGGTGCTTTCCAACTGAATGCTGCTGTTTGTCTCCATTATGGGATGGTAAAGGCAGCAAAATTAAAAGCTGCCAGTCAGATTAGCTTGTTTATAGTCACTTATACAGGACTGGATAATTTTTTACTTCTAAATAACTGGCTATCTTCTATATAACCTGCAAAAGATCATTCCATAAAAATGCTATTTATATAGAATTGTATCTAGTATGCTGTAATCTTCACCAAAGAAAAATCTTTAAAGAAATGGTTTCCATTCAATTAAATGCAGTCAGTAACTAACTAGAAGCCTCTTGTCCCTAATAGTTGTTCCAGGATGATTTTTGTTTTCTCAGGATCAATTCTATCACTTTCCTGTAAAGTTGTCTACCTTTGCTTTCAGTAGCAAAGGTAGATAGCTAAGGTGCTTTCAGTTCTGTAGCAGAAGCCTGTCCTGTAGGGAGAAGAAACTGGGTTGTCTGCAGGTCTTCTTTTTCCCCATTTCAGCAGGAATGGATTCACTCACCTGCAGGAGCCTTTGTGACTTGCTTGGGGTGGGGAGACTGTGTGTCATTGTCATCCTTGGCCAGGGATAGTTGGAAGCTCCTGACCTACCAGTCACTACAATGTTGTGTGGATCTGCTGTAGTTTACTAAGAAAAAAAAAAAAAAAAAGAAAGTGGAATCCAGGCTTCAAATGACTCTTATTTGTTTCCAGAAATAAGATGTATTAGCTAAACCAAGTTGCGCAAAGGAAGGGAATGACATGCAAACCACATGAAGGCGTACACGTGTCTTTCCATTCATAACAGGATGCCATGCAGCTCTCATTCCCAGAGCTTACTCATGGATCATCTTGTGAGCTTATTTCTTCAGAGCTGATTGCTAGTTCCTTTTCATTAGGGATCATTTTCTTTGAAATTTGTATAACTAAATTATATTTGGAGAGAACATTACGACTGGGATAGCATTATGTACAGTTACTTAGTGAAGTTGATCTAATCCAAACAGTGTTGTGTCCTATGTGTTATAAATAAGCTGTTTGTTTTTACATACCCTTGCTTCCTGATGGACGTTGACTTTGCTTTTTTGGAAAATGCATTCTTTCTTCATGAGTATTTGTTGCAGACTCAAAAGGTGATTTTTAGCCTCATGCATCATGCTAGCTTCTTTTAAAAATGGAGTCAGCTTTATATAGTCTTAAAGATTTCCCCTTTTTTAATAAATGTCCCTTTCATAGTTACATTGACGTTCTTGTGTATGATAAATGACTTGACCATGAAATAAGTAAACAAGGTCAAGAATTTTCATTCCTCTCTTCCTTTTGGCTACAAATTATTTTCATCTGTTCCTTCTAGAGCAATGGCTGTCAGTACAGTTCCCTTCTGTTATTTTTCAGGTCCTTTCTAATTCACCAGTCCATGTAAATAGTAGAAATGCATAGCAAGAATCTAAGATGCTCCATTAGTAAAATGTCAGTGTTGAAGAAAAAAGAAATTACCCTGAGCTGAGCTCAAGATCCTGCTCTCAATTGCTCTTATCTCAGCTGCTGCTACAACCATGGTAACAGTAGAAGGCAGATAGCCATAAGTCTTCGTATGTGTCAGTGCTTTCAGGACCAGTCCTCGACAGATGACAGTAGGGGTTTCACCAGTGGGAAGAAAGTTGAAAAGGAATTTCCAGTAGGCAGTAAAATGAAACAAGTTCTGTAAGGCAGAAAGATTTCTGTCTGTTTTGCAGTACCTTCCCATCCAGGATGGCCCAGGATTACTAACGTCCTGGAACAGCTGTGCACGCATAGTTTACTAGCTGTACGATGCTTAAGCTTTTGTGTTTGTTGCTGTGGTTTGGTCGTGGTGTTTGAGAATAGCATCTGTGTCTTGTCAAGTGTCATCGTCTCTGCCATCTAAGGTAAAATATTTTGCTGGTTTAAATTCCTCTCAGTTTGGGACTTGGGACAGGGGAAAGAGAGGGAGTGAATCTGATACCAGTCCGACCTCTAGTTTTCCCATCTCTCACTTCAGTTAGTGGAGCTGCAGAGATTTCTACCATCTGATTGGGACATGTGGTCAGCAGCTGCAAAGTGACCACATTGCAAAGGTATGTTCTGTGCACAAGTGCATTTAAGTATAAAGATTTTTCTTGAGTGGGAATTGCCTAATGAGCTACTTTCTCATTAACATGGTTCTGTTGATTCGGGACGTATTCTGCGCATTCTTTTCCTTTAACTGAATTGTAATTTATATGTCATATACAAAGACTGAAATTGCAACATTCTGCTCTTACATAAGGCCACTTATGCTCTTACATTTTGTCACTTTGCATTTTGCTTTTATCTAAGCAAATTTATCCCTTAATTTCTGGTTTTTATTTCAAATTAGTAACTGTACCATGCAGTAAATTAGGAAGGAGTGTTTTTCTTCTTCAGATTGTTGAAAACTATTATCTCAGTAAGTGGTTAGCCTCTTGGTTAGTTAAAAAGTACTAATTTAATGTGGAGGATGTGGTCTCTAGAGCAAATAATAGCTGCCTAGGCTCCCTTGGAAAATTATCTTCCACATTAATGGTTCTTTGAATTTCCACAACTACGTTTCTCATGCAGATTTTCTTGTTTGACACCTTAGCATGTACTGTGTCATAAATTGTACAGATGCTAAATTTGGTTAGCTTCTTATAAATTGTACCCTTTTTTGAAGGGGAAAAAAAAAGCCTGTGTGTATGCTTGCTATTGTTAGTGATTATCATCCAAGTCCCTTGACCCTTGGAAGTGATGAGGTCTTGCTTTGCAGTTGTCAGACAGCTTTCACTCTAACTGGACTTGTAAAAACAATTAAAAACTATTAGTGAAAGTATTAGTGCTGCTCTTCATTGAGACAGTAAGAGACTGTTGTGAAAAGGATTTGCTAAAGCATCTTCTGATATCTGCAGACCTGAGGAGACTCAGATTGACTGGTCTCAGTCCATTGGTGCTTCCTCATGTTGTTTCCTTAATGACAGCCCTATTGTCACCTTCCTGCACATGCTGACTCTCACATCCCTGCTAGCCCCCATGTTCAACAGATTTTTGTTTTCTCTGTGGAGTGCTTATTACCAAATGGCTTAACCCAGCAAGACTACATGTGCTGCTTACATTCTTTCACTGGCAGATTAATTTTCTGGAGGGAAATGGTGAGGGTGCAATGCTGGGAATCAGGTTGCTGGTTTGTCTTCATGAACAAGTGATGGCTGGCTGATGGATCAAGAAATGTGATGTGGTTTTTTAAAGAACATAGCTTAAAGCAGTTGCATAAGAAGGAAAGTATATTTACTGCTGCTCCCCTGTTTTACAATTTTGACATTCACTGTTCTCTAATATGGTTAAATAATACGGAAGTAATTGAGCATTAATGTTAAAGCAATTATTTCACCCATATCTCGGATTAGTAGAGAAAACTGAGTAGTTTTCCAATACTATTTTTAATAGTTTGACAGTGAGAATCAGCAGGATAGAGTCAAGATACAGGTACAGTGCATTGGAGAGAAAGAAGATGAGCACCTAAAAGAAGCTGGCCATCAGTAGTTTGTTTCTGCCTATTTTTTGCTTTGAAGAATTCATTTTCTACCAGAAAATGTGAACTACTCTGAAAAGCAGCTATGCAGAAGATGTCAACACCTTTTTTTTTTTTTTTTTTTTTTTTTTTTTTTTTTTTTTTTTAGGAAAGTGGTATTGGTCATGCTTAAATTGTAAATCATCCTGACCAGAAACATTGACGCTCTGATTGTTATTCACCTAATAGAAAGAACACTAAAATATATGTAGTGTAGATAAGGCTAGTGAGATTAAAATGGATTATCAAAATGTGAAACATATATTTGCCTATTTTTTTCGATCTGATATTTCTCTACCAACCATTAGTTTATGGACTAATTGCACAGAGCTGATGGGATGCTAGTTTTAAGAGGGCATCATGGTTCAAGCTTGCTTAGCACTTTCTAGAAGTGTTTGGAAAGAGGCTTTTTATGTAATACCATGTTTTACATGGAGACAAGTCATTACCTAAATAGGAAAAGGATTTTTATCGAAGTTGATATTATCTCGAGTAGGCAATCAATTGTGGATCACTTCTGTTTTTCTGCACAGGTTGCTTAGAAAATACTATTTAAACACAATTTTTTTATGTACTTGGATGTCTTATTTTCATTTTAGAGTTATTTTTTTGAATTTGTGTGTCATGAGAAAATATGGAAAACATACTGTAACCTTTTGGCATTCAGATGACACACGGTATAAATAGCTGCATTTTGTAGATAAAAATGGATACTACCTGTATATGTAAGAATTAGCTTAATGGCAGTCATGACAAGTTGTTAATTAAAATATAAGACTTCAGAGCAAAATGAACATGATCAGTCAAGTTCTTGGCTGGTGAGGCTGTTAGGGGAAAAATAACAGAAAACATATCACAGAATAAGCTGAGTGGAAAAGGACCCACAAGGATAATCAAGTCCAGCTCCTGGCCCTGCACGGCACCATCCCCATGAGTCACACCATGTACTCAAGAATGTTGTCCAAGCACTCCTTGAGCTCTATCAAGCTTGGTGCTCTGACCACTTCCCTGGAGAAACTGTTCCAGTGCCCAGCCTCCCTTTTGGGTGAAGAACCCTTTTCTGATATCCAACCCAAACCTCCCCTGGCATGACTTCAGGCCATTACCTCCTTTTTATTGAGACTTCACTTCTATTATGCCTACTTTATTCATAAGCTAAGTACAAATATTTGTGCTACAATAGATATTAGTAACGGGCTGCACCAAGTGGACATCAACTAAAGAAGTAGCCATGCTTGCTTCAGCACTAACTTCTTTTTGAAGAATATGATAAAACTCAATCAGATTGATGGATTGTCAGTATAAAAACAGGGGAAACTTAGTCCAAGATTGGTCTGATGCCTCTGCCATCTTACATAGTCTTCATACTTTCCTGATTCAGTCAACAGTTGATTCAGATCCTCGGCCATTCTCCCAAAGGTGTTCACAGCATTGTTTCATTGTAAGCTTGGGTTTTCAGGAGAGTTGCTTCTTTTTCCATGTTGCTATCATTCTGTTAAGCATAAAATAAAAATTATTGTGCAAATAAGGATAAATCCTGAGCTCTGTGAGTCTGCAGATATGAAAGATATGAACAGCTTCTGGCTTTTAAACTATGCCAGATTTTATTGCAAATGTTATTCTAATGTTACTCCATATGAAATGGAAAGTAGTTCTATAAAACTTCCACCTCTAGAATGTATATACAAGGTGTTGGTTTATTCTGCAGGGAAGAATGCGTTTTCATACATTCTGTGAAGGTTTTTCAACCGACTCTGGTAGTACATAATGTCTCTGCCCGGCCTTAGTAAGGAGAAGCTGAAAGCCTTTTTTCAGCTGTTTGTTTACTCAATAAAATGGCGCAAAACCTCTTTAAATAGAGTTCAATAACCTTATTTTGACATATACATCTACCTGCATATGCTAAATGAAATGCAGCTAGGCTGTCAACACTAATTGGCCACAGATAAAAACGAGTTGTGTGAGCCATGTTAAACAATTTGCAAGCTGATCCCTCATAATTCTGAGCAGCTGCATAGAGGGCCTGATTGAGCCTCATCACAAGTCTGACATGATTTTACATTTAAATTTGAGCTGTTACTCTCCATGAAGGATATTTAAAGGCGTCTGCTCAAGTCTAAGTCTGAACTGTTTTTTTCATAGCTGTTTTTTTTTTTGTTTTATCAAGATCTTCTGATACTTGTATTTCAATGTACAAAGAAATAGAGGTATGCAGTATAGAATAATGTATGTTAAATGCTGTGAAGAATCTTTGCAAACATTTGTATAATGCTAGTCTGCTAGCAAACTTAATTTGTTGTTGAAATTCTGGGGTGATAGAAATACAAGTCCGTTTTGGTAGCACAAAGGCAGGGTTATTTCTATATATAGGATTGAAGGACAGTCCTGTTTGTACCGTTACTTTTTGATCAGCTGATCTTGATCAGTTATCATAAGGTGACTTACTGTTAAATTTAACTTATGCATAATTTCATTTGCTTGCTTCAGAGACATTTTCAAGGGAAAACATCTCTGCTTTGGTAGTCTTTTTTCTTTTAGGTACCATCTTCAGGCACACTGAATACAGCTACTCTGCGTGGTAGTCCTTCAGCTCTGAGTGTTCTAGCTCCTGTGTCAGCACCACTATTTCCATGCCATGTGCAACTTTAACAGAGGTTAGGAAAAGCTGCAAAACTAGAGCCCCTGTTGATGTACAAAACTCTCTGCAGCAATGAGTTGCGAAACAAATAATTACCCGAATGGCTGTGCTGCAGTAATTTTTTCATGGCTACAGCAGTGGCATTAATTTGAGATCTTGAGAGAACACCATTGTTACTCTGTATTCTTGTAGGGTTTGTATATGAGCTTGCACTTTCTAATTGCCATGGGTCACAGTCAGCTCTGGACAATATTCCCTGTCACTCCTTGTAGTAAATATGATGATACTGCTTTCTCTGAGATGAACGCAGACAGCTGCCTATCCCAGATACTTCAATGCTCCAACGTCAAACTTGCTTCATCCTGGAGGTATTGAGGATTGGGTATAGCTATCATACCATGATACAGAGATCATATCAGAACCTGTATGGTATTCAATCACCTTAATATTGAGCTTGTTGTAGAAACAGACTACTCTTCAGCTGCTGGGCTTATCTTTCACTGTATTATGGATTGCTTCTGGGTTTTTTTCCTTAACTTACTCCATGCCTAATTCTTGCTACTGAGTAGGCTTGCTATGGAGGATGCTTCCGCATACACAGTGCTCATATTTCAGCGCCGCTTCAGTTAAAAGCTACATGCTTGTCTGTACAGAGTCAAGCAATCCAGTTGCCCAGTTCAGTAGAAACTGTTTCAAAACTGCTCTGTCTTCACTGTAATCCTTAAATTTCTTATAAAACCAGAAATAATTTTCTCCAGTGCTTATTATTTGAGGTGGTTTTGTTACCTTGAGCACATTGATAACTATCTCTTGGTTCTTATAATAAACCAAGCTAATCAGACTTATTGAAGAGGGAAGTTCACTGATAAATAATACTTCATGCAGCCAGCTGATGTCTGCCAATGCTAAGTTAAAATTAGCAAGTCAAGGCAGATCCAAGCTGGCTTACCCATCTTAGGGGTGGGTTTGTTCATAGTCTGTGTGACTAAATCTGTACTGAACACAGCATATTAGTGTTTTTATAGCAATGGTTTTGAGCTAGTAAACCCTACTGCATCCCAGTTGCTCTACAAATCAATAGTTTGAGTTCCTTTGTAGCTGTGATAACTGCAGAAAGCTTGTGCATGCAGGTAAATGAAAGCAGTTTTTTGTCTGTCTTTTGTTCTCACCATAATGTTTTCAATTTCACTTAGACTGTGACTTCTGAACAGCTTTATCTCCTGCTGAAAAATAAGTAAAGGAGTTCAACCTCTGAAAAGGAAAAAACCCCTGATTTTTCTCTGAAATATGTATGTAGTGATGAATATTCAGTCACTCTAAGCAAAAGGTATGCTTTCGGTTAACCTTGGGATGGTGAAACCCGACACTGTGCTAAGACAGAATATTGTTAAAACATGTGATAACAAGGATTCATTGGGAAAAAGCTTTGAAAATTGAGATGCAAAAAATGGGAAGGTGGCGTGCACTTTATATCAGGATCTCTTTATGCTTTTATGTATCTTCTTTTTGGAGTGAGGATTGCTTGGGTTCTTTTCATTTCTGAAATAAAGTCCATATTTATGGCTGTTGTTCTTCAACATTTTCTGATCATGACTGTGCAATAAGAGTGCATTTCTGGTTGCAGCATTTCACAAGTTTAGCATTTGCCTCTGAGCTAAAGCACATTTGCGCCTCAAAGGTAGTTTAAATAATCTGTAATTCAGGTTGAAGTGTTTGGAAATTTGTTCGAATCAAGTTTCCTCCACTCTTTGTTTTCTCATTATAATGGAATAACCAAATGGGTTAAGCCTTAAATGCTTCTCAGCAGTTTTCAAGGATAATGTACCAAGTGTATTTGCAGGTTGGCTACACTATTAAGTAATGCCTTTGAGGATGACTTGAAAGAGAATATGTAGATTAGTGTCCTAGTACTTCTTTCATAAAAGCTGAGATTTTCTGTTTAGAAATTCAGGCTGCAAAAACCCGGATCACAGCTCATAGTAGGAAAAAAAATACCATTTTAAACTCCATCCACCAGTTCAGCAGGTATTTCCAGATAAAATGGGGAATATATGATAAGAACTCTCCCATTCTCTTTCAAAAACCATTTGGGCAGTCATCAAGTTGCATTGATGGAGGAAACTTGTCCATACCTATTCAGAGCTGCCTCTCTGTGTCAGAAACTTATCAGCTGGGCCAGAGTGCAGGTGAGTTTTAGCAGTAGATGACACTTCATCCTAGCTAGGTACCTAGGAGTCCCATTGCTTACTGCGTTTGGGCCATCAGTATGCTGTCATCTACAAAATGCTCATGGAGGGATCACTGCAGTAGATGTGTTTAGCATCCATAGATTCTTTTGTGCTTTTAAGTGAAACTACGTGAGAGCTGGTACTGTCAAGAGGTCCCTTGGTGGTATTTTGGTGTTCAAAAAATAGTTGTAAAATGAAGTTTATGTCCAAAAAAGCTTGCTCTGAGGGACTGATTAGAAGCAGTACAAGTGGACTAAGTATTTTTGTGCTAAATAGTATTTACTCAAATTTGTGTCTTTATATAACCTACATAGTATAAAACCAGGTTAGGAGCTTGGAAATTGTATAATTCCTTGATAGTAACATACTGCTGCCCTCAGCACTTCATTAGCAGCTTCCTACTGATGCTTCCCGTTGGCACTGAAGTGTCAGAAAAGATCACTCAGAGTCTAGGCTCTGTGCCCTCTTAAATTGCCATGTGCCATTTTTAATAGAATGTTAGGATTTCTAACCTAATATGTCAGTGGTATTTTGTGACTGTGTTTAAACAACTTGTGCAAGTGTTCTTTCATTAGCAAATTAGATTAATTTCTTTTTAAAGAAACCTAGATTGTGCATATCTCTTACTAAATCTCTAGGAACAAGAAAAAATTTATGACAACTTCTGGCAAAACTGTTCTTCAGTTAATAGCCAGACTGACAGTTCTTGAAGTCTTGCAAAATTATAAGGCAAAGCTGTTCTTTGCTGTGTGTCAGCAAAGCATACTTTCTACTTAAAAGAAAGGGTGGCTTTGAGAACAAAAAGTGTGATACTGTCTAGTTTTAAGACAGGTGAGCAGTACAGGTGTAGGCTGCTACAGCTTTTTAACCTGTTGCTCTAAAGTTTTGGAAGATAAGAGCTGTAGGGACGCATGCATGCAGCAATCTGAAATCCCTGAAATGTCCACCTGTGTTAAATAAAAAGGGAACAGGTATGGATGCTTCTAGTCTTTACCAGGCCTTTGTCGGTTGGGAAAATACTACAGTGATGTTAGTCTTTGTTCATCATGCACACTTGATAGTTTCTGTGAATTAAAGTATACCAATGATGTATTTTTATAAGAATTTTCTCCTTGTTCCTTTCTCTTCCCTCTAGGAGTTTCTGTACCATTAGTATTCCGTTTGTATAGTATCAACAGACTCTCTAGGTATTCCAGTCTCTGGATATTTAGATAGTGCTTATTTCTACAAAAAGACTCAAACAGAATTTGAGTGCGACAGACTATCACCTGGGGACTCACTCACTGCCTCATTTCTTTAAGGTGAAGTTTTGTCTAAAGTGAAATCAGGATACTTAGTAATATGTGGCCCTTGAACTTGAGCATGCAGCTTGAGTTTCTGTTCTGTTGCATGGGTGTTTTTTTTTTTTTTTTTAAGACTGTAGGTAGAGGTAAACTTGAAAGATGGCCCAGTGACACAAATTTTACTCTTCAGAAGAGAATTTGCTGATAGTACCAATAGGCTGCAGTAGCAGTGCATGGTTCAGTTCATCAGGTTATGAAATTCTGTATTGGTCACAAAAGAGCATATGGTAATACTTTAACATAACTTCTCCAGGCCACTGGTCTGTTGCAGTCTTCTGCTACTCGGGATGTGGCTACACATTTAATAGAGATCCTTCTCCAGTGTCTCTTTGCAGCTGCTTTTTCCTGCTTTGATGTACTGTTACTGCTTGTGTGTTAGTGTAGAAATGAAATGAGGCGGGACAGGGAAGTGGTGTAGCTAAGCAGCAACCCAGCTTAAAAAAGCAGTTGAAGGTCACTAAGCTGCTGCTGTCTCTGAGATGTCACACAATGAGCAAGGAGATAAATGTATAGGTTTTTCTGACCAGCTTTGGTTTCAGCAGGATGCATTTTAATTTACATGTAGTCATCCAGGACATACAAGTCAATCTCTAAATTAATTATATGGGAAAGAAATCTCATAAAAGCTTTTTTCTAATATGCCTTAAACTGTTTAGAGCAACTGTCTCTCAGCCTACCAAAGTAAATATAATAATACTGCCAGCTTTGATATTGTAACCTGAAGTATGCCTTTATCAAGATCAAGATAGGACAAAGGTAGTTCTCAGTGTATGGAGATTTAAATAGAGGAAGAGTGCTGCTTCTGTTTAATCATGAACAAGACTAGTTATTTCTGATCCATCACCTGCTTCAGTGAGCCAGTGGTAATTGTGGTAGAGAACAGTGAAATCTGCCTTGGAAGTGTTGAGACAAAGGGGTATTGGACATTTGAATAAATGCATTGTGTTACTAAAAACTGAGTCAGAAATTTGAAATGAGAAAAAAGTGCTCTAATGCTAAAGAAAAAAAAAAGTGGATGAGACAGAATGTGAAAGACAAGTTCTTCTGAGGTTACACAGGAGAAATGGGACTGAGTTACATCACAGATTCTCCCTTAAATTTTATGTACTGAGGGACAACTTAACCTAATTCAGGCAGCTTGTCCTTCCAGTGACATCTTTGTAATAAGAAAATTTTTTGTTTCGAAGTGACTTAAATTCAGCCCAAATCTCTTAATACAGACTGTGTCTATTGTAGGAAAGTTTAATTGTTCACATGTATTTTGCCCTAATATCACCTCTCAAAAGCATACTGAAATACTTGCTAGCTTTTTGAAGACATGGATGATAATATCTTGCTTTTCAGTTCGTTGAGGGAAAAAGTGAAATGAAAGGTTTTCATATACAGAAGAAAAAATTAAGATCAAAAAGTTAAGTCACCAAGTTAAAAATTATTAGATTTTTCCAAATTTGGAAAAAATTAAAAACCACTTAAAAATTAAGTGGATTCTCTTCTGTGCAATAAAGTCATGGTGCAATCCGCAGTTGCTTATAGCTAAGAGAGTGACCTGAAAAGTCATTTGCTGCTGAGGAGGCAGTGTTCTGTTCCCCACGTCAGCAGAGGATTGCTTCCCTGCAAAGAACCCCAGGACAAACCTCTTCCAACTACTTGCTTTTTTGCCTTACCTAAGGCCAGAACTTTTCATAAATAATGGTCAGTAACAGACTAAAAACACATTCTTTCTCTGAAGCGTAGCTGTAGATCATGCTCTTACTCACTGGCCCTTAGCTGACGTTGTTGGAGCCTTTTCTGGAATTTTGGCATGGATATTTTCAGCAGTCTAAATTGAAGAATCATTGCATTTAGCAGCCGTGGAGCTCTTATGTATGCTAGGGTGTCATTGTTTTAGAAATGCTGCAACCAAAGGCACAGAGGGTTCCACACTTGCTGCCTCCAGTGGGCTCAGGCTGTCTCCTGTCCATCCCAGCCATCAGCTGATGGGCAGGGAAGGTGGAGTTGAAATGCTGTTCTTGTTTTCAAGTGGTTCCCATTGAGTCTGTCCTCCTGGATAGGTGAATAACTGTATTCTGTCCACACAGGTATTACTAATTTTTTTGTATATTAGACTTCACCCTTTGAAAAAAATTACAATGAAGATTTGCAGGCCTATTGCTATTTAACAGTCTTCTGGCAGAGGATTTCTTTTGAAAACAGAATAAAGGAAAGGAAGATTAGAGTTATGGATGGCTTTATAATCAGAAAAAGCCATAGCTTCCAGGCTCCAGTGATGTCCCTGGCTCAGGTTTTAGATAAATGATTGTATTATCTCCCTTGAGACATTTTCTCTTTAGAGTCTTTGAATTAAAAAATTGTTAATATTAAAATCAGTAACTTCTAGTTCATGTGAGTTTAATTTAAATTTCACAAATTAGGAGTTAGGAATGGGCATTTTCCTCTTTCCAGCACCAGTGAAGTGTTACCAATTTAATGAAAGAAAGCAATTTTCATTATACTATTAATCAGAGAATCATATAAAGGTTTGGATTAGAAGGGATTTACATCATCTTGTTCCAATTTCCCTGCCATGGCCAGGAGCACCTTCCTCTAGATCAGGTTGTGCTGAGCCCCATCCAACCTGGCCTTGAACACTTCCAGGGATATGGCATCCACTGCTTCTCTGGGCTGCTCAGTGATTCACCATCCTCACAGGGAAGAATTCCTCCTGATATCTAATATAAATCTGTCCTCTTTCAGCTGAAAGCCATTCCCCTTGTTCCATAGTAAAGTTTATGTTTTAGAAAAACTTTGGAATCCTTAAGTCAGCACTCAAAGCACCCTAATTATCAAGGAAGGATTGCACCTTGTGCTTCTTTTAGCAGTTTCACGTATTTGTTCTAGGCATCTTAAGAATGTTTACGAGGTTTCCATTCAAATCTAGACATTGCTCTCCAGGTAGGAAATTCAGAGTTTTAAATGGCATTCTTTGAAGAATTAATCCCATTCAATCATAAGCAAGGATACAGGATTGTTATTAGTGCTTTTTAATTACAATATTGGTATGCAATCTCTAAGTGACATTTTATTTCATTCTAGTCAAAGTATTAATTGCAGTAGTAAAGCCCAAATATAGTGAATTGTGCAGCTGTGGTTGCAGTTACCTTGCCTTTTCATTCGCAGAGGTTAAGTGGTCAAATTATCAGAGGCAGTGGGTTTTGGTTTTGTCCCTTCAGATCTGCCTTTTAGGAGCACAGTCTATTGCCCAGGGCTGCAATTAAAACTTGTGATGGCATTGTAACCATTGCTGTCAGCAGCATTGGGAACTCCAGCTATTGGGGCTGCACTGCCACTTAATTTCCCATCAGGGTCCCTGAGCAGCCTCCAGGGATTGCCATGGGACTCCTTGTAAGTAAATTGCACATGGTGTTTTTAAATTGCTGGTTTTCAAGTTTGAGCATAGCAACTGTGCTCAGCATCAAGCCAAAGCTTTTTCTTCTCACATAATTGCCTTTCATCCTGAAACTGGAAGGTTATTACCAGCAGCTGCTAATATTTCTATGTGCAGTTTGATAACAGTAGGTGAAAATAATTCCAGACCACAAGTGCTAGGAAGCACAAGTTACGGGTTTGGTTTTGCTCTCATTTTTAAGGCCTGACTTTGAATATAACTGAGAAATCTGTTTACTGCCTAAAATAAAAAAAGCTACTCGTGGTTAGTACCCATTCATAGAGGAAAAAGGCAATCACCTCCCACTCAAAAATATACCATAAAGTATTTAGAAAAGCAAAATATTTTAAATTATACTTTTTGAGCATGAAGATCGCTTATTCTGGCACTTCAATTGCTGAGGAAAAAAGGCAGTAATGTCTTACTTTTCTATTGCAAAAAGACAGTAAAATGTTGCAGTGTTTCTTAAATTGCAAATGAAGAAGCTACTGGTAAATATCATTGGGGTGTCTTTTTGTTGAAAGGTAGCCACAGAAATTATTATGAATATAAATACACTAAGTGATAAAAAATTATGAAGAAAAACACATTCCCCATTCCCTTACTTTGAAACTATTTGGATATTCTGAAAGCTTGTCATAAAACCATTTTACACCATTAAAATCAGATTCTTTGTTGAATTTATTCACAGAGTAAATAGCTGCTGATCTATGATCATTAATACAAATTTACTTCAGGTATTTTTTCTTATTCTAGGAAAGGATTGTTCTGTTTTGGAATTTCAATTGAACTCTGTCTTTAAGTACTACTATATTTCTTTACACTTTGGTTTTGCTTTTTTGCTCTTCGGCTTCACTAAAAATTAAGGCTATTTTATAGATATATTGCTTTTATTGTTTTTATCAAGGGTACAATGGAACACACTCGTAAAAACTAGATTAATGCGGTGTTCAGTAGAAGATAGCATTAAAATAGGCAGCTCTCACAGAAACTTTACTCTGACCTGTAAAGTTGCATAATTAACACCTGATCTTGCTTAAGTTTGACCTATGGGTAACATCTGTATTGTGCTGTTTAGCACAGAGCCCAGTGGGATTTGAAATTAAGAGACTGTCCATAAAAGTTAAGTGAACCAGCACTTCGCTTTCTGCCTCCTGCTCATGCAGGGGCTCTGTCAGTCCTGTCGTGGCCTTTTACTCTTCCTTGCCAAATTGTGCTTCTTTTGTGTCGAGCAGTTAAATTTTCCAAGTTAATTGCACAAATATCAGTTCCTCTGTCCCTCTCTTGATGAACCTTTCCTTGCTCAAAAGTAAAAGACAAACCATTATTTAACAAAATATGTAAGCCTTTTGATAGATTTGTCCTTATTAATCAGCACAATCAGGTAGTTGGGTTAAAATGCGGTTTGTACGCTGTTTCATTCATACTGTATTATTTAGAAGTTGACTTCTTCACCATTATATATGTATCAAGGAATACCTGTAAATATAAGAGTTCTTACTAGAGATTTTCATATGCCTTGCCCAAGGGATTCTATATGTTATAATAATATAAAATGTATCCAGTAGAAAGTATGCATCAGTATGTTACAATAGTATAAATCATCTATCCCTTTAATTTCAGAAGACAGCACGCTTTTTATAGTAGTTTCTTGTGTGACTATCTTGTATGTGAGTATATGTCTATCTGCCTTAAGCTAATCATAGAATAAATATGCTTTATTGGAATAAAATATTGCTAGAATTGTTACAGAAGCTGTGTTGAAGACACTGGTGTTTAATTTAGATTTTGACAGAGAAGGCAAGGAAACTTGAAGCATATTCTTAATGATGATTTAAGAGTGATTCAATGATTATGAAAGATTAATACAGAGCAGTCTGCTGGAAGATAAACTGGCTCCTCCACTCTTTGGCAGGTGGATGACATCTTAGGAGAAGGCAGTGACGAAAGTGATACTGAAAAAAAAAAGCCAGAAGAGGAAGGTAAAAAACCTCAGACTAGTGCAACAGAGACTCTAGGGAGGAAGGCAGATCAGAGACCTGGATCATCATCATCGTCATCAAGTGAAAGAAGTTTAACAGGCAGTGTACCCAGGTATGAATTTTTCAAATGTAAGAAGTGTTCATGATGTTTCACTGCATTTGTGCTTTCTTACAATCTGGTATTTGCCATCTGATGTTAAACTCTATGTATGCAATGTTTTCTTGTAAGTCTGTGAAGTTGTCGTGCTTATCTCTGCAATGTTTTGGGATTTATTTAAGGAAGTGGTCGTAGTAAATGTCGTATTGAGAACCAGGGTATTACCTGTTCAGAAAGAACTGAAGGCAACTGAACTGCACTTCTTTTAAAGTTGTCTCAATCCTGTGTCAGATACATACCCATGTCCTCTGCAGTGTTACTGTAAGTAAAATAAAGCATGGTCTGTAAAGTTACGCTTTTTTTGTCCTGAATTTTTGAGATAGTTTTATGTTGTTCATTCATAACAATGAGGTTGTTAGATGCTTTTCTACTTAGAAATTTTAATTTGCTAGTCTCTTCTTCAGAATTTATTTTAGTGTCCCACCACTGACTGCTGGATAATGACTGTCAACCAAGTTCTAGTATTAGAACTTAATAAACTAGAACTTAATAAACTAAGTGCTTATGTTAAATATGTTAATTAATGGTTCTCAATTTGCAGCCTGTTAATACCTTTTTAAGCTTAACAATTTAGAGCAAGCAATGTAAGATTTTAATTTAGAATTACAGGGGTCATCATCCTGTACTACAGGGTGCTGAAAATGAAAACATGACTCAGATTACTGAGGTGTGTATTGTAGTTCCTTTCTAATCAAACTCAATTCCCAACTGTAAGACTTTAAGCTCTAACACTATTTCCTTAATGAGGATAAGTAGTAGGTCTTAAGCAAGTGACTTACATTTTTTTAACTTTTCTGAGCTTTGTTCTAGCACACAAAAAAGGTATGAGAGAAACTGCAAAAACAGCCACAGGATGTGATATATAAATGTTTATGGAGAGATTTTTATTGGGATAGTAATGTTGCTGTGTGTTGGCTTTATTGTAGAAAGAGCTAGAGGAGAAGCTTGCGTGGCTTTTTAGTTTATATGAGTATTTCTGATCATTGAACTTCTTCTGAAAAAAGTCTCCAAGTTATGAGAATTTGATTTGTCTCAAATGGATAGAAGAAAAATTTTCTCCCAAATGAAGTTTGAAAGAGGAAAGACAAGCAAATAATGAATGTTTTAGAACACAGTTTGAAGCAGCAAGGCATGTCACTGTTAAGTCATCCTAATACTGTGATGTTTCATTGCGTGGAAGACATACCAGTTTTTGGAAACCAAAAGGAAGAAAGAGTCACATTAAGGAATATTGCTAAATAACTATTCTCCAAGTATGGTGTAAAAAGATAGAGCAAGTGCATTTGTAATTAATTTTTATTCCATGTACAGAAAGGTTTTTAAATAAGCTTGGCAGTACTTCTTCACTCAGGAACTATATAGACATAGTACTGTTCTTTCTGGGATCAAGTCTTTGAGCAGCTTCTTAAGTAACTTTTCACCTCTTAGGAGTTTTCTTGTCAGTTTGCGAAATTGTATTCACTATTGAGCTTGATAGGCGTGCTGGAAAACATACTCACAAAGTGCTGGTTCAGATGCTGACCCAGTGTCTACTAGGCAGGAAATTCTGCTTGATAAGAAAAGAGCCTATCATTCCAATTACATTTTAAGTTTGAAGCTTTAAATTGACATTTTCATGTTCAGTAAGTGTTTTATGTGCTAAAAAAGTACTGTATAAGAGGGGAAATGCAAGAACAGTCTCTGAAAAACAGCAGATGAACAATAAACAGTCCAATACTCCTATGATCTGGCTCAGCTCATTCCTATTGGAGATGAGGCCTACTGCAGGTTTCTGCTGCTCCTCTACACTTTTCCAGTAGTTACTGACACTGGAGCCATAGCGCATACAGAAAAATCTAGCGCTTACATTTAATGTTAGTCTTCAGTCTTGAAACTTACAGAATACCATGATAATTTCTCTGATTGGTGCCACTTCTGAAATTCTCAAGCATGGACAAAAAAAATAATCTTTGAGAAAACTGATAGGCTGCATTTCCCCTCCTGTAGGAGCTTTCTCTTACATCCATTGCTAATTCATAATCAAGGAAAATTGAGCTCAGAGCCTCAGAAATCCCACAACTATCTTTTCTATGCCCATTTACTAGAATTTTAAAAGGAACAGTGATATTTTGATTCCTAACTGTTTTCTTTCAAATATAATGGTACTTCCTTACAACAGCCCCTCTTCTAGAAGACAGAAATTACAGTTTTCCTTTCTTACTGACAGAAAAGACTGCTGCAAACTCTGGTGCAAAATGTTGTTGGTGACATCTTTTATCCCAGTTGAATGAGTATTTTCAATGTCACTGTAACTTTGTTCCAGTTCCCAGTCTTGAGACACTCTACTTTGAGAATCTTGGGACCTAAGTTTTTTTACAGATCAGTGCTTCCCAAGCTGTCAGACTCAGATTTGTTATAGTCTGAGATATTTTTTATAAACAATTTCAGTAACAAACCGTTCAAAACATATTAAGGAACTATCTGGTATGTGGTCAAAGTCTTCTTGAAAGTACCCTTAATAGCCAGCAGCACATTTCAAACATGGCTGACAAAATAAGATTGAAAATTCAACCATTTTGCCAAAGAATGATGGTTTCTCTGTTTTCTTACCCAGGCAATTAATTGCATTGTTTCACTAGAAAAGTTATAATGTTATTACACTGAACAGTCTTCCAAAATTCCTTTCTAGATGATGTGAGTATGCTGTTTTGATTTTCACAGTATAGAAAAGCTGAAGGTCTAAATTTAGAAATATTGGTGATTTGAAGTCATCATTTCCTGCCTCCTGGATCATTTGTTGCATGAATCAAGCAATCTGTCTGGTAAAGAGCTTCTGTGTAGGGTCACCCTAGAAAAAAATATATGCTTTGAAATTAATTCTAAGAACTAAATCTTTCATTATCTCCTTTTCCTTCGAATAGATTTTATTTAAGGGGACACTCAGTGATATCTAACTGCAAAAGGAAAGCGGATCAAAATTTCTGTATGTGAATCACTGCTTGGATGTTCAAGAAAACATTTAGCCTTAAGTCCAGAGTGGGCAAATCCTAAAGTGAACAATTGCTTGCATTTGCGGGTAATTGGAAAGTGTTGTTTGTCTGAAGAAAATTCAAATTCATTTGCCCTTATTGGTAGGGCTTCTCCCACATAATTGCTTCAAACTTTTAATCTGAATTCTGTAGTGTGTCATTATTCTAAACTACTTATGTTTCTGGAGCCATTAGAGTTTTTCCATGAATAATAGTGAGGTCCTTTTGAAAATCTCTTGTTCAGACTCCCTCAGTAAGAACCAGAGTTCATTATTGGAATTGGCCAGAACTAGAGGATCAGTTCATTTCTAAAACTGCACTGGGCCTGCCATGTCAGTGGCCGTGGGATTGCAGAGGAACATGTCTCATTTTAAAGACTGTTCACTCAAAGCTTATTCCATCTATCTTCGTGTTGCAGAGGCAGCACTTCAGTTAAGCGCTGATGAATGAGGTTGCATCTTGCAGCTTGTTCAGGGGGTTTAAGATCTCTGCATAGAATTGAGATTGCTGGAAAACTACAGAAAGCAAATACGGCCCATTTATTGGTTTTGGCAATGAGATAATGAATCCCAAATCAGTGGAAGTATGTTTGATAGGAGCAGCAGCTCGTTGTTCCTTAATGTAATTTGGTAAATAAATGCAGTTTTCCTACTTGAGTGTATTTAATGCGTTTTAATGAGCATCTCACTCTGTTTTGGAGAGATCCAATATGTCTCCTTAGCAAAGCAGGAAACCACTCAGCCATTAAAGAGAATGTATAATCATTGAGTAGGGAAAAAAAAACAGCCCTAAACTCTGCAAAATGAGAGATCCCTGACAGGCAACCACATCCTCTCCCAGTTGTGAGAAAGACTGATTCGCTTTAAGAATTTGCTGTGATAGGTGCTTCCCTGGAAATACTTCTCCTAAGGTGAAGCAAGTTAAGTTGAACATAGATGATGTGATGGCTCCAATTTTATAGATTATTACACGTACAAAAATAAAGATTATTACACGTTGCAAATTTTGTTTGAGTCTGTTTCACAGAAAACCACCAGAATTTGTCTCGCTTGATTAATTTCCTGTAAGTTCAGCATTCTAAATTAAACATCTGGGAGAAGAAAGCATCCTTCAGGTAATAAGACAGTGCAATTAATATTTTTATACATAACCAAATTCTGACTGATTTTTTGCAAGGTTGTTACAAGTACTTTTTTCTTGGGTTTAAAGCTTAACTTATATGGTTAATACACCACCTGTATTGGCCAGCATGTTCCAAGTCTGTACAGTACTCTTGTGATTAAATGGCTATTCAGAGGGATGTTATGTTAAGAGCTGAAACTTTCACCACCTTCATTTTCCCCAAAACTATTGATTGCATTCAACCTCCAAAGTAGAAATTTTACTTGATTCCTTTTGATACATTTTTTTCCTTGGCATAACAATTGTTCTTATAGTTACTGCAAGTTGAGAGTATGTTTAAATGACTGAATTCCCTTATATTTCTAACAGTTTGGAAGTAAACAGACTCTTTGATGTAGTCCACATAAGCAAATAAAAAATTACTGCAGTTTCAGTGAGACTTTTTTTCCCAGAAGCCATGGTGAAACACTCCAGACTGAAATCCAGGATCAGCTTCTAAAGAGAAGTGCTTCTGTGCACATCTTGCTGTTTTCACATGAGCCAGCTGTTCTACAAAATTCAGATGTCATTCCTGTTTGGAAGTGATTTTGATGAAGACTCTAAAGTGGAAGAGGATTCTGGGCAGGCAAAGCATAATTTGCATCTGTACTTATATATTAAATATAAGTTTTCATATAGAAATGTTTTTATTTGGAAGATCTCTTGTTACCCAAAATTTCCACATGAGAAAATCAATACTGAGGTAATAACAGCTATTTGAAGCTATTTTAATTAACTTTTTTTTTTCCTCCAAAGGTAGGGGTTTTTTTTTTCAAGTGTGTGTAGTCCCAAGTACTCTACCCTCTGCTACATTGAATCAACTTACTTTCAGTTTGCCAGCTAGAAAATTGTAGGTCCTGGTTCTAGAGGATTGAATAAATGGAAACAACTGCTGAATCTCAGTTGATAGTTTCTGTATCAAGGGTGTGCCTTTTTCAGGCCCTCTTGAAAGTTGTCCAAATGTCCTGAAAACCAGGAGTCCTTCAGCTGTATTCTTTGTCTGATAGGGTTAAGATCTGATTAGTGACTACCTCCAAAGCTTCATTAGGATTGCTTTAGGCAACTGAGGTGCTTCCCATCCAGTTTTAACCACATTCTTTCGGTTATTAGGACATTGGTTTTTTGACAGTTGGTACTTTTGTTTTCTGTGTTCTGTTTAGGTTGATTCTCAGCTTTTTTTTGTCCTTGTCTCTTGCCTAATTTGTATTTCTGAACCAATCATTCCATCCCCTCCTCTCCTTGGAGAAAAATTAGTTTGGAGATAGGTTGTTTTGCTGACTTGAACTTTCTGCATCTGTTAAGTTAAATCCCACCCTTTGGTTCTTGTCTTCGTTACAAAGCACAAAAGATGGTTTTAAGAGCAAGCTGTGCCAAGGATGTTTGTGCTTGAAAAGTGTAGTTACAGACCATGCTTTGTTTCATTTGAGTAGCTTTTCTTAATGAAAAGTAGACTTAAGTGAAATAGTGTCCAAGCTCTTAAGTGATTCCTTCCCTATAGCAATCTTTTTCATAAACCTTCAGTAAATACCGGGGAGTTATTCTGAGTGTGTCTTTACCCATTGATATGTGGAACTTTAGCTAAAACCTGAAAATTAAGGGGCTTTTAAATCAGAAAAGTACAACAGTATTAGAATGTAATTGCAGATATCTAGAGAAGTCACTGACAAACTAGTCTGTTCCAATATCATATTGGATACAACTTATAATTACCAGTGGAAAATTTAAAAATGCAATAGGAGGAATTGGGAACTGGAAATGTTACTATTCAAACTGCATGCCAACATGTTTTTGTTTATCACCCCAGTTATTATCTTTAGATCCCTTTTTTTTTAAAGATGCCAATCATATCACTTGGCTGTAAACACTTCTAAAAATCGTCATTCTTACACTATGGCCTCTCAAATATTATATATAATGAATAGTGCTTCATTTGCAAGTGAAGTAATGTAGATTGCTAGGACAGTCTTTCTTTTGAAGGAGTATTTGAAGGCTTTTACAATAGAGAACACAAACATTCAGATGGCTATGACAGTGCAAGTCCTGTAACAGTGCCACTAGAAGACAGATTTTTCTTCTCACTAATGAAGTTAAGCATCATTGGGTTTTCTTATAAAATGCTGAGTTACTCAGTAATTAATTTAAAACTATTACAGAGTATTGTTTTTAAGCTCTCTGATAAGAGAAACTGCTTCCTTTTTTTCTTTTCTTCTTGTTAGAGCAGGATGGGGGATCCAGCATGACTTCTGCCCTGAGGAAGCTGTCAGCTGCAGGCAGTGCTTGTCTGTGTGTTTTCTCAGACCAAAGGGCAGGGCAAAGAGTCAGGTTTTTTTCCACCACATGAAATAATTTTTTAAGAGGAAAAGTACTTTTTATGTCTGCAGCAACCAGAAGAACTGTGAGGCCTGTTTTTACTCGTGGCTCAAAAAGCAACTTACTATGCTGGCCACTTGCTGGTCTTCAGTGTCTCCTCATATAAGAAGTTACCAGTCATCTTGTATTCAAGAGCAGAATTGTTGTGGGCAAGTCACTGTCAAGTGAGGGGAAAGGAGTGTGTCCTTTGGAGGGGGAAGGCAGAATTCTTTTCTTTTTCAGCTTAGTATGCCAGTGTTCTCCACTGGGGAGATACCTACCTTCTAAACCAGCTATGAAACAGTTTATCTTAACATTTGCCCTCCAGTGGTGTTTGCCAGGCTCACTGAACAGGGTTAACAGTATGAAGGATCCCTAACGCCTTAGGTGCCTTCCAGGTGGTCAGACAGTATTCAGCCTTCAGCTATTTAGAGGGTTGTTCACTTCTGTTTAAAGTCTGCTTTTGTTCTGGAGGTTTGTTCTTCTGTGAGCAGAAAAGAGTACAAGGAACACACAGATTTCGTCAAAGTCACAAGGGATTCTCTGTTTAGGTCTACATTTCAGGTTATCTAAGGTTTTAAATATGTTGCATTCTGTTTCAAAGCTACTGCACTGATTGTCTTTCCTTAACATTTCAAAGAATATTTTTGAATTTAGGATTGAAATATTCTACTCTTTTATACACAATATTTGAAATAATGGCATTTTGAAAATGGCAGTAATATTCTACTCATTTACTGTGTCTGAACTGGATGATATGTCTTTGTTGGATGCATTGCAGGAGTTTGCTCAGATGCATGTTGTTGGATGCTTCTTAAATAGCTTTTCACAAAGGATTCAAAATTCCATTGCTATGAAAGGATGATACAGAATTTGCTCTGCTTCCTAGGAAGTCTTTACTAATGGAAGAGTCTCTGTAGGTTTTTCTATGCCAAAAATGTGATTTTCAAGCTTTTATCTCAATATTAAATTTAGTTAAGTCTGCATTCTGCTATAATGAATGCCCCGTAAAATTAGGGCTTGTGTTTTTTCCTCCTTCTCCAAAGCCATGAGGTTTATCTATGGCATGTTAAGCCTGGAGGACTAACTTTAAATCATATGGGTTGAAAAATGCATGTATGAGAGTTATTTCATGGTTTTGTGGCATTGGTGTCAGGAGAAGATGAAGATGCAGAGGGATGTTCTACGCCTAAATGCACAGTAGGGTATAAAGATGCTGGAAGTTACTGGCAGGTAGGTATGCTCTAAGGAAAATAAAAGTGTGGTGCTATTTTCAATAGACTATTTTATAGTGATAGTAGAGAGGACAAAAATATCTGACATGCTTAACTAAATTGATAGTTTAGGAGAATATTACATTTCTGTTTTAAAACAAAGAAAAAATAATTGATTTCTACAAATAAAAGGGTATCTGGGAGATCTCTTGCAAGAGGGAACGCTGTTAGAAAGGGAGGTTGGCACTACTTCTTAAAAAATGTAATGGAATTCTCAAATACAAGTAAAAAAACCCTCAGAGTTGGTGAAAAATGTTTTTCTTCTTCATTTGATAGTCTGTGCTGTCTGATAGAGTGGACTGTTTCCATGAGGGGTTTTTGAGATAAAATCTATGTGAATTTGTTAGGTTTTTGATGAGAAATTATCTCTCCCTTTATATCTTAAACTTCCACATCTGGTTGTGTATCCTTTACTTTTAGATTTTGTATTTAGTTTTCTTCTGTTGCTGTGGTAGAGGAGCTTTTTATTTTACTCTTTATTTAAATGAATTAAGCTTTATGATCTCATGTAGAAAAATTCATGTGGGCAAGTCTAAAAGCTTATAAATCATAAAGTATAGTTAGAACTGTTCTAACTGTTCAAGAAACAATCAGCAAAAGCATAAAGTAAATAGATATATTATTTATTTCAGATTTCCTCAGAGGTTAATCAGAGAGGAAACTATAGGATATTTAGTGGCAAATATTTGAAAGCAGTTGTGAGAAATGGAGTTTCTGTGTACAAATAAGTAGTACTCAGCCAAGAAGCAAATGGTAGCAGTGAGGGTGCCTTTGGTACTTTGAGGTTGTATCTCCTGCAGTGTTTCAGCCCAGCTGAGGAGTGTGCCTTTGAAGCAATGTTTTGGTGTGGCTCCCAAAGGGATCTCAGGGTTCACCATTTCCTTTAGGTCAGTGTAATCTGGGGTTTCATTCCAAGAGCTTGCTGTAAGCCAGCTGCTAATGCACTTTCAATCCAGAGAATGAGCTGAGAGGTTGTCCAGAATAAGACTGTATTTGTGCCTTAATCAGCTGTAAGGCCCGTGCATGAATGCCAAATGTGTTGTCTCAGTGCATACCGTGTCAATAGGACAAAAGTTAAAAAGTCACTGGAATTACTCCAGTTTAAACTTTTATATGCTTACAGAGTTCCATTCCTTTTTTTATCTCTCTTGATAGTCATATATCTAGACAGTGAACACAATTTTGCAGTTATTTCTTGATCATTTAAAGGTTGGGACTTTACAATTTGCTATTTTAAAATTTCAAGTGGTTAAATTACTTAAATTATAAGCATGACACTGATAAATGGTAAAAACAGCTGTATAAGCAAATGAATGCATGGCTCAGTTTCTTTATGAAAGCACTTAAGTACATGAGTCATTCATATCTTCAAGCTTGTTAATGATTTTAATGGCCTGAAGTTTCAAACTGTTACTGAAAATATAACTATTACAGCTTCAGTTAAGTTGGAGACTAAATTACAGTTGTGTTTCCAGCTGCTGATTAGTCTTGTTGGTAAACAGAGTGCATCTAGTTGTCAAGAAGACTAAGAAAAATACTTGAGATAAGGAATCTGAATATTCAGCGTGTAGGGGAAAGTTTGCCTCCTGTTTTTTTCAGAGAAGTCTTTCAGTTAGCTTTACTCCTGTAATGTTGTCTGTTAACACTCTACTGTCATCCAGTTACACTGAAAAAATACAATTTATATTGGAAAGTCTCTTCTTGGCTATGTATATAAATTGCCTTTGCAACCTGCAAGACTTAGAAGTGACAAATCCTTTCTTCTGCTTAGGAAGACTTTACCTAGGAAAACAGTCCAACAGCTTAATTATCTGTAATGTGTACAAACATTTTCTTACACACTCAGGAAAAAGCCTAATAGACACTTGGTACCACCTTCAGCTTTAGACACATGAGCTTCTGCTGCATTGAGAAAATCAGAAAAATGTATGTGATTCATGTATTCACTCTGTTATTAGTAGAGTCTTAGTCATGAATTTCCATAATCTCAGTGTTTTCAGTGATCATGTGGTGTGTTCTTGCTTGAAATTGTTTTATCCACATACAGAAAGGTAGGCACAAAACCAGATACATTCCGATGGATTGAAGGAAGTTGTAGAAAGCAAACGTCTGGGATTCTATCGTTTTTTTCCAGATACCTTGTATAGCCCCTGAGAAGTTATTCCTTTTGCAGAATTTTGCAAGAAACCCCCTTCCCAAATTCATAATGAGACAGATGACTCTAGAAGGTCTTCCATCCACAGGAATCTGTTCCTATTTTCTGGTTTTTTCCACTGTTTTCTGGTATCATGAGTTGTCCAGGGAGAAGGAATTCAAATTTTCAGCAGATTTGCAGAGACAGGTCACTTAATGTCTTGTCTTTATCATGTATAGCCTGGGTTTGTTTGGCTATGGCCCTTTTTTCCCTGTGAGCTAATGTATCAGTATGTAAAACACTGGAGTAAAACACCTGGGAAGCAATGGATTGGGCTTGAGGCAATGGAGAAGGAAAACAGTGGAAAGTAGGTCTCATTATAGCAAGTCTGCCCATCTCTGCGTTCTGGTGCTGTGGTGGTGGAGGCAGGACCAGCGTGCTGCTGGGTTTTTTCTAAAAGTTTTGGATTATATTTAGGTGAAAGATGGGGAGAACAGGCAAGAGTAATGGAGTGCCAGATGTATGTCCTCAAGTTCTTCTGGCCCTCAGATGGATGCTCAGGTGTTCAGCACTGGAAGCCGCTGCCATAACAGAGAAGATGAATAATTTCATATCACTGTAAGCCTAATCTATCATTTGTTCTCCATCAGGTTCTTCACATGATCAAAGTTTCTGATGTTTGATGACTTCTCTGGTGTTGGAGAAGCATGTGCTACTTGTGTAAGACAGGAGTTCTCAAAAGAGCTATAGAGGCAAAGCTATCGTGCTGCAGGTTTTAGTATCTCCAAACATGAAGCCTCAACAACTTCTCAGGATAAGCTGTGCCGGTGCTTAATCACCATCACAGTGAGAAGCTATTCCCTGATGTTTAGAGGGAACTTAGGTATTTCAGTTTGTGCCTGTTGCCTCTTGTCCTGTCACTGGACACCACTGAGAAGAACCTGGCTCCATTTTCTTTACATTATCCATTCAGGATTTTTTACATGTTCATTAGATCCACACTCCACTCCTCCGTCAAGAGTCTCTGAGGATCTTGAGACACATAACCAAAGGTCTTAGTGAAGTACCCTCTGCTTTTCCCTTATTTACCAAACCAGTCATTTCATTGCAGAAGTGTGTCAGGTTGGTCAGTCAGTTTCCCCTTGATGAACCTATGTTCAGCACTGCTAATCACTTTGTCCCTCATGTGACTAGAAATGTTTTCTTGGATCAGTTGCTCTTTCAGCTTCCCAGGGACTGAGGTGAAGCTGTCCTTCACTCAGTCCAGCTCCTGTTCAAGGTAGGAGTCATATTTGCATTCCTCCAGTCATCAGGCGCATTTCTCAGCCACCCTAATCTCATAAAGACTGGGAGTGGCCTCACAATGACATCACCCTCCTCCCTTCGCACTGGTGGGTGCATCCCATTAGAGACCATGGAGTCAGGTATAACCCATTTGCTTAAGAGTCCTTACCTGTGCTGTTCCTCTTCCACCAAGGGTACCTCTTCCTTGCTGGAGTCTTTCACCATCTTCTCTGACCCCTGAAGGTTTATCTTGCTAGTAAAGAAAGACTGAGGCAAAGGAGGCACTATTACCTCAGTCTTTTCCATGTCTGTGTCACTGGCTCCCCTGCCCCATTCAGCAGCAGGCTCATATTTTCCCATTTCCACATTTTTCCATTTCATACTTGCGGTACAAGACCTTCCTGTTGTCTTTGACAAGATCAGCATCTCATGGTCATTGCAGCTAAGGCTGCCTTCAGCCTTCCCACCCCCAGGCCTCTGCCTCATTTATGCCTGAGATCCAGCAGAGCAGCTGTCCTCCCTGGCCTCTCTGTTGATTGGGATCAGCCCTGTGCAGTGGTGTGACAGGCTGAGGCCATACTGTGCACTGGAGGCAAGGCGATATCTGAGTAGTGTAATTAAGAGCTGGATACATACTAATTGGACACTGAAATGCTGGAGTTGAGCTTGTACAAATTCAGGTCCAGCACCTCCGAGCAGCACAACTTCCAGACTGGGAGCTTCTGTTGAATAGCTTGTAATCCCTCCAGAATTAAGGATGGGGTGCTTCCAGTGTGCTATCTCTAACGGGCTTCTTTTGAGTGTATTTTCCATTATTCCACTGCTTTTGCACCCATCTGGGAATATTATGTGGAGTTGCAGTACATAAATCTGGGTCTTGCAGTGCCCTAGCTTCTGTCAGTGGGTCTAAATTTTGCTTGCAGTCTCCTGCAATGTGCTCATTTTGCACCTGATAATACTCAAATAACGTGAGTTTTCTGTTGTCAAGAATAACCCAGCTTATCCTGTGATACTGACCTGATCTGTACATCTTGCTGGGAAGAAAGGGAGGGAACTGATCCTCCCCACAAAGTCTTGTTGCCAGTTTTGTGCAGGTGTGAAAAGTAAGGAGCATTTTTGTAAGGATAATTTTCTGTAACAATATCTGATACAAAGCTAGCTATCAAAAGCTGTTCTCACTAAAAATAGCTTTCTCTAGATACTATTGATGCATTGCATCAAAGTATGGAAGAAAGAAGGAGAAATACCATGTTCTCAGAAGAAAGGTTTATCTTCCAAAAGATCTCAACAACAGTGACATAACCTCCAACAAGTCTTAAAAATTTTTCTTTACCAATTAAAACAGTTTTGATAATTGCTGTCACCTCCTGCTGAGTTTTAGCATTGCTAAATCTTTTTACTTTAAAAAATAACCCCTCAAACTGTTCCTATTGCCTGTGTTTGTGAAGTTCTCCTTTCAGCTCTTCATGGATTGAACCTCCTTCACTGTTCATTAAGGAAAATATATGAGCTTGAAGGTGATGCTTTACAGCAGAAGCTTAGAACACAAGTATAAGATGAAATTAAAGTGTAATAGCTATGACATTTCTATTGCTTATCCAGGGAATGTCTTTTTTTCCAGCAAAACACTTCGCAGTTCTTTTGAGTTGAGGAACCCTTCTCCATTTCACCACTTTTCAATTTTTACATGGCTGAGTGTCTTAGGAAGAAGGCAGGTTTTTCTTGTGAGGATGAGGGAGAATTTGAATTAAGGAAAGTTGAAATTCTAGGGAAACTAATAGAAAAGGTGTTAAATGTCCGGGATGATACCTTGACATAAGGAACTGGATAATTCTGGGGGATCAGAGGAAAGACAACCCAGCTAAATCAAATCCTGAAGACAGTAGAGAGGAAAATATGTTTTTGTAAATCAAAATTAGGTGCTTTAGGTGTAAAGCACCACATACCTTGCATGGCAAAGTCATTGCTGGAGTTTCTTGCTGCTGTGGTGCACCCTTTCTGCCAACGGTACAACCCTTTCAGGGATAATGGAATGATTGCAATGTCTTCCAGTGTCTTCCAGTCTGGAGGAAGAGAAGTTTCTGAATCACACTGTTTGAATGTCTTAAGAGTTTGGGTACAGGAGTGCCAGTCATAGATATTCTGTCAGTTGCTCCTGCTGGTAGTGTTTTACAACTCTATAATTGGTTAGTCTTCCCATTATCTGAAGCTGTTCTTCTAAATGAATATGCCATAGTATCTTTCTATAAATAAAAATGTGAATGAATAATTCCCACGGGCTGGCTGAGGCTTTTATAGTCCCTTGAATGCTTATTCAACATCATCTCCCTTCTCTCATCACTCTCTTCAACATCATCTGTCTTCTTTTTTTCCTTAGGCTTCAGAAGGTTGTCATCGGTTTCCATTACATAAGAGCTTTTAAATAATCTTAAGATTTCTGAAAGGACAATTGATAAAACCCTGTCTTGATTTTAAAAGGAGACTGTCAAGTCTATTATGCCCTTCAGATGGTTTCCTTTTAGAAATCAAAGTTCTTACGGCATATGTGTATGTTTACCTATATATTGGCTGTCCTTCTTATCTGGGGATCATAAAATACCATAAGACAGATACTGAAACTCATCATTTCTTGGGCAGCAGGGACAAAAAGCTGTGTTCAGCTAGCAAAAAAAATCAAATTACAATCTCTGTAAGAAGAAATTGTGATTGCTGTCTCATGTTTTGAATAAAGCATTTTAAAAGCAATAGTTTTCATATTGGAAGTTACATATATTGATCTAAAGAGATTAGCTTTTAATGATATAAATATTCATAGCTTCTTTTTATCTTACACAGTTACTTATAAAAATTTAAAAGGGGATGGAAATGGACAACTCTCCCCAAAACCTAGGGATCAGTTCTGAGGGATAAGCCTGTGTGCAATGCAAAGATCTCTGCAGTTCAACCTAGGCAGTTTTGCCCTGAAGACTCATCAATGAAAGTCATTGTAGGAAAATGACTGTGTATTCTTGTTAAAATATATTTCATTTGCTTCTCTGGAATAGTGTTGTATATTTTTTGTGCGCCTATCTAATGCTTTAGAAAAATATTATGAATATTATTAAAATCAGGAGATGTAAGAAAGTATGCTGTGTGATTAAGCAAGTTTTATGCTTGCAGCTCCATTTGGGAAGCTTGCACTGCTTTAGTTTTCTTTATTTTCATTCTTGATGGTGACATTTATGAGATTAAACAACAATGTTGAAAGCCTGTAGCCTTAGGTTTCTTTAGAAACTTTATGATTCTCTGAGGGAAATTAAAGCTATAAGAAATTGCTTTAGGAAAAATCACAGGAGGACATTGTTCACTTCATTGCTGCTTCTGACATGTTCAGAAATACTTGGAGTTACTGTGAAGGTCTAATATAATATCTGTTAAAGAGGAACAGGCAGTTTGAAAGCCTCAGATCATTAACTAGATAAGGGAAAAAAAATCACAGGAGAGAACTGAGAGTGTGAACTTTCACACATCTAGACTATTAACTGCAGCTAAAATTAACCAAAGTGCTGGTTCACATTTCGATCATGAGACTTCAATCTTGGTCTTGTATTTTTCAGTATTTCCTACAAGGAGCAAATGCACAGCTTGTGCATGTTTGCTTAAAGTGTCAAGCTGCTACATTTCCATTGCAAGGCTTTTTTTCCTTTTTTAAAATGGAGATTCTTATTCTCCTAAAGGCTTTTAGAAAGTGAACTGCACAGTCTAAAAGTTCTCAAGTCTCCAACCAAGCAAATCTTGGCACAGAATCAATGTGCACTGGGAGAGCCTGCGTTGATCCCAAGGTGTCTCTTTAAGGTGTAGCTGGGCCTTTCCCACAGTCCTAAAATGACCATTATTGTAGGTATGCCTATTATGTCTATGTCAGCTGTCCTAAGAGAGCTGGCTCTTCTCACTGCTGCAGCAGCAGAATGGAACACATCCAGTGTGCTGCTGGCTTTTTGCCTGGTCAGTGGTGCTGATCTTGTCCTTGATAATTATCACAATATTATCACAAATACCAGGGGGTTTTTCATAAGTCTTACAAAGCAGGTGCCATAGCTGAAGTTAAGTAGGACTGAATGACTTCTGCTGGTTTCTCCTAGGATGAGTCTTTTTTGGAAAAAATATCTGAGCTATTTTTCTTGTACAGTGTTCCTAAACAACTTGAATAAATTGTTTCTCAGTAACATTTATATCCACAAAATATAAGATTTTTTTTCACATCAAGCCTTTCAAATATTAGCAGCAGTTGAATTTTTTAACTTTCTTCCCTTTTCGTAAGAGGTTTTATCCAAAGCCTTTCTCTATGGATATATGTTGCTGCTTTTGGCAGGTTTCTTTAGCATTTTGTTGTGTGAGTGAGGAGTTCACCACTTAAACTGTCACCTAAATCTATTAAGCTTTATGTTAAGAATAATGTAAGTTGTTACAACCATTCTAAAAAGATATTTTTTCATTGTTCACCAAAAATCTGAACAGTGGTGATTTGAACTTTGTGCAAGATAGTTTAACATAATTCTGTGGTGTCTTCGTGTTTCCCTCCACAATTTGTAAATTGCCAAAAGGCATACAAACTGCACAAGACTACTTTTCTCACAAAGTGATGGGTTATAATACTTGTGCTTGTGTTGGACCACATCAGATGGGAAGTTTGAAAATGCTTTGAAATACAGCATGGTTAAGTGAACATCTGCCTTTAGCCTGTTTTACTGTATAACTGTGAAAATACCTAGAAGTTGTTCAGGTGCAATAATACAATATTATTCAGTCCATCTGTGTCTGTGTGTGCAGTTGTTACTACTGATACCATGGTTATACCTGTTAGTTAATACAGCAATTATGCAGTTGAGATCAGGAAAAGAAGTGTCTTTGGAAAAGTGAAAAATAGCATAAAGCTCTCTTATACTGCTTTCAGTATTGGATTTGAAAGCTAGTTTGTATTAATAGGTTTTTTATCAAATTCTCTATAGATTGAGTCATCAATACCACTTTTGGTCATGGGTTTTCCTGTTTCAATACTATGTAGATTAACTGTGCAAGTCTCCATGACATTAAGTTCTAACAGTTCTGGTACTTCACGGGGAGGATACACAAGCAATTAAAAGTCCCTGTGTTACTGATATGTTACAAGACTTAGGAAAGTGCTGTTAAAATATATCCTTATTTTTCTCAATTCACTTTAGGACTAAATAGGTTTCACTTGTGCTTTTCAATAGACATGTGCTGGTATCTGTAAAATGAACTGGGGAATCTAAGTTGCCATTTTTTCTAGGGGCAAAAATTTGGAATCATAATAAAGGTGATCAAGCAGGAGAGTATTTGTTCTTGTTCTCCTTGTCTCCTTAAATGTGTTAATAAATGCTAAAGTACCTACAGGAATTGCTGTTATTCTTACATGTCCCTGTTCTAACTTTTGCTGTCTATAATGATTCAATGACTCTGTCTGTAACTTAAGAGTTCTGAGTGAATAATGAGATTGATTTCTCAGTAATGCCTCAATGTATTTGAAGTAGAAGTCTTTCTGCAGTCATTGCCTTTTATCACTGCAGAGCCATTAACTAATAGCTTCCATCCTGGGACAATGGAGTGACTAGAGCCTCAGGGAAAATAATTTTCTGTAATATATCTGCAAGAAGCACCAGTCTACAAGAGCTAGATTTTTGTAGAAGCAGACTTCAGAAATCATTTGTTACAATCATTTTGGGAAGAGTGAGGGCTGAAAAATGATGAGAGGCATTCACATAATCGGAAAGAAAGAAAGAAAGAAAAGAGATGTGCTTTCTAGCTGAGAATTCTTGTTTAACTGTGAGGCCAGCAGAAGAAGAAAGTACAAAGCAATGAAAAACAACACTTCAACTTGGAGAAGAGGCCATATGTGGCAGGAACAACCCTGGCACCCTTCAAGGGCCCTAAACTTAGGCTTAAGCAGTGATCAAGACTAGTGAGAAGAAAATAGGCCAACATGTTTGTCTTTTCATCTAGCTCTGTGCTAGCGATGAGTTTGTCTCAGGATCAAGAATGAGTGTAGCATTAATTAGTATATCACAATTCTGTAAAATCCACATTTCTGAGATCAAAGTTGAAAAAAAGTGCATGGATTAACTACCTGGGAGTCAGAATAACCCTGAGCAAGTCCTGAGAGCTTACAGCAGAGTTGGGTGCTTGTGGTGAAGAAAGAAGAGAGCTTGTATTGATGAGATTCCAGTCTAACCCTAACCCAGGGTACTAGGAGCTGTCTGACCCTGTATGAGAAGCTTCCAGACAAGGAGAACTCTTGATAATATAATGCTACCCCTTGAGCTTCTAGGTTGTGGGAGTGAAGAGTTTTCAGAACAACACACAGATTTCATTAGTTGCCAGGTTCATCTAGCCCAGTTGGGAGAGATGCTGTTGTGTGAAACATTTAATGTTGGCATTCCTAGATCCAAAACGTGCCAAAATTTTCCTTGAATAAATGAAGGCTGCAAGAAACTAGGATAATGGGAAAAGAATTTGGAAGTTACTGACTTGATCTGCTTAATGGTCTGCCACCTTGAAGAATGAGCAGCCCCAGCTTGGTTCATGTGATTGCCAGGGCGAAAGGGTGAGAACTAGAACCCTGAGTGAATTTAAAAACCTGAGCTCCTAGTGTTCACTCACAAAGGGAGGAGTAGGAAAACCATTTCATTCTGTCTTCAACTTCAGAGCACCTGTGACACACAAAGGGGATAGTTCCTTTCTCTGATGAAATCTGAGATCCAGTAAGAAACTGGAGCATCAGATTGTTTTGGATGTATTTCTGTTCTTGCACAGGAGTAATTAACTACACCAGGTTCTAGTATCGTGCTTCCACTGACATAACAGTTCCCCCAGCACCACTCGCGCATTTCAGCAGTCTGTAGTTATGAATGTTGTTCTGCATCTGTGGCTAATGGTGTGGGATAAGAAAGAGGTAAAGCAGAAGTTCAGGGTGAGGCAAGCCTCATGCTTGCTTTGCTTTGCTTTGTGTGTTGGTGAAAGAGCTGCACTGGGAACTGTAGAATAGCAGGGGGTTGCCCCTCAGGTAATTTAGGCAGCATTTTTTCCTTTAGTCAGGCCAAATTCTTCACTGCAATTTATGAACTATTAAACAATTTATATTTTTCTTTAGTAATATATGTGGATATCTAAATATCTCTTGAGAAAAAGGAAACTACGAAGTACATTAAGATGTGTCAGTGAAGGTTTTTGATCCTTCATTGTGTTGAGACCTAGGACATTAGTGGGAAACTGTAAGGTAACATTGTTCCAATCAAGAAAAATAGCTCTAGTTTCCCTAATGAATTCTAAAAGTACTTTAAATTCTACATAATAACTAATGTGCATTAGTCTTGATCACTGCAAGTCTTTAATGGCTACTGAACTGCAGTGTGTTTCTTCAGTTAAAATGCCAGCTTGAAGCATGTGCTTAAAAAGCTCGGTAGAAGAAAAGCAGTACTGCTTCTTAATGGAAGGGGGGGAAATCTAGGAATCAAAATGGGTAGATATTCCCATTTCCAAGTAGTTTATTAATCACTCCTAATAGGTTCTTACATTGGAAGAACAAAGATATTTTGGAAACCTTGGAGTTTCTTCAGAAGACTGTTGTATCTGTATCAAGGCAGTCATGGAGATCTGTCCCTGTGTTGTTGTCAGCCATGCACGTGAAAAGCAGAATAGGGATGTTTTGATTCCCCACACCACTGTAGATGTCAAAGCAGCAAACGTGTCCTTTACTGTGTGACCCAAGCATATTGCCACTGCATTGCACAGAAGAGGTCCCTGTTTGCTGAGGGAAGTCTCCTGTTCAGAGCCTCCTTTTGCTGTTTCTCAGACTGTCACTGTGGCTGGAGTGTGCCTTTAGCTATCCCAGTGTATATTTACTGGAAAACACAATTGAATACATGACAGTATATTTTGTCAGTTGCAGTGAAATAACCCATCAGACAAACCACATCATGTTAAATGTTCTTGCAAAGTATGTTCCTGTTAGGTAGAGAATCTGTAAAGCTTGCAGATTAACACAAAAAAAGGTGTGACTCAGCTGATGTTGCTGTTTGCTTCAGACCATTGAGTGGTAATACCAGAAAGTTTTTAGTGTCATTTTAGGTGTTAGCAAGGGTGGATAAACAGCCTCTGAGCAGTGGGCCAGAACTGCCTGCAAGATCTTGGTATGTGGCAGGCCTTCTCCTCTGTGCCAGAGCTGCACATAGGCCCTGCTCCTCATCCCTGAGAGTCACCTGTGCAGGCTGAGAAAGAGACAGGGATATCTGAGTGAGGTCAGCTGTGAGATGTGTTCTGGCAGTCTGTGAGAGAGCCTGTAGAGTGCTTTTATTGCTAAAGTCAAACAGAGAAGTGTCTCATCCTCTGCCTGGCATTTCAGACCTTGCTCCTGCCCCTGCATCCATGTGGCTATGTCTTTCTCAGATAGCTATTAGAAGGAGAACAACTTGTTGCAGTCTCAGTTTTTGTTACATGTTTGAAGTGCTGTGTCTGTCTGGTCATTTGGCACCCGGAGAAACAGCTTTCCACGTTTCCCTCTTGTGCACATCCATATATCCACGCAAATTGATAATTGTACTTTATCAGAGCCTGTGGCCAGTACCATTACATGGATAAGACCAGGCTGTCGTGGCTTAACTCCAGATACTAAGAACCACACAGCCACTCGCTCACTTCCCCCTGCTCTGTGTGGCAGAGAACCAGGAAAAAAGTAAACCTGTGGATTGAAATAAGAACAGTTTAATAATAGAAACAAACTAAAATATTATAATAGCATCATAGTAATTTTAATGAGGAGGTATGTTTAATTTCTCTAAGGGAAACAGGTGATGCATGATACAACTGCTCACCACCTTGCTACTTCTCTCTCAGTAGCAATCAGCTGCTCCTGTCTAATGACCCCCCAGTTTATGTGCTGGGCATGACGTTCTGTGATCTGGAATATCCATTTGGCCAGTTCAGGTCAGCTGTCCTGGCCATGCTCCCTCCCAGGTCCTTGAGCAGCTCCTCACTGGCAGAGCACAGGAACCTGAAAATCCCCTGGCTCAGGGTAAGCACTGCTGAGCACAGCTGAGCCATCGGTGTGTTATCAACATCAGTCTCACACTGAATTCAAAACATCACACTGTGCTGGCTAGTGGAAAGAAAAGCAGTTCTCCATGACAGAGCTCAGTAGCTGCCTTTTACTCTGGACTGATAAAAGATAATGAGTTGCTTCTCCTTCAGATGACTTCTTCATTAGTGGTATGGGAGAGACTACAGCTGAACAATACCTGGACAGCACTATCATAAAAAATTGCAGTTTTGCATCAGAAGGTACAGATCAAGTATAAACTGCTTTTGCTAGTTCAAATTTATTCCAGAAATACCAACAGAAGAAATTGTAGAGCAGACTGTAGAGGAGACCAAGACTGTGAGCCAGGAGAGCTGTGATCTCCTGCACTGGGTCGTTTGTCACATCATATCTGGTGTGAAAACGACAGGTATGGGGAATTCTCAGCGCTGTGATTCCATTTGGCACATAGGCTGGGGGTTGGCACATGCCTTTTGATCCAGATTAAATTGGTGATGCTCACTGACCTGGTATTGTAGAGATCCAAATTTAATGAATGCAGACCCACTTTTTAGGGAGTTTGTTGGAATTGCACAATGAAAAAAGATGGCTGGCATTCTGTTTCAAATGTATTGCATGTATTTATGCTGTATATATCATTTATGCTAACCTTATAAAACTGATGTAAAAGTTGCGTGGTTCTAGCAGATACTCTTAAAACATCAATTCAGATTTTTCTTATTTGTAAATCAAGCCTTGTCACTACTTTGCTCTAACTGAAGCCTAGCGAATGTCTAACAAATTTTTGAAAATTTCTTTTACTGAGAAGTGACTTCCTGTCTTGATGTCATTTCATTTTGTAACTTAGTAGCTTTTTTAAAACACCCTGTAGAAAAATGGACTGTCTGAAGTCAAGTGTTGACCTTTTAATGCTGATAAATTATTTTCTAGGTTCTCTGTAGCTTTTTATTATGATGCAGTTGTGTCTCCAAAACAGTCTTCCAAAACCTGTTTTAATGCATGAAAAATATTTATTGTTTTGAAAAAATTGTACTGAAAAGGTATTGAAAAAATATTTATTTATTGTGCATTGTTTCAGCAAATAAATAAAGAAAAATCTAAGTTGTCAGGGGTAGGAATTTGGGGAAGGAAGAAGTGAGGATTGCCAAGATAACATGTCTTGCCATTGGGATAAAGAAATAAGTAGTAGAGAAATGTAATATTGCAGGAAGAATCTGTATGATACAGAGAAGAAATCTTGCAGCCTGTTGCTAGATGGAGCAATCTCAGTCCCAGGTACTATGGTGTAACCCACAGCCTCACAACAGCTCCAATTCCCCGACTGCTGTGCAGTAAATACTCATTGAAAGCTGATTACAGAGGTGATGGACTACTGACTTACCAGACTGTGAGGCAGGCAGCAGAGTCAGTAAACTGCGGGTTATCCAGTTAAATCACACGGCAGTGTGAAGAGGATAAAGGTTGGACTGTTTTTGGCAGGAGTGACCTAGTGAATTTCATGAAAGAATATACCTGTGTGGAAAGGGGGTGTGTATTTTGGTCCGTAGAACACAACATTTTAAAGGAATTTGAAGATCTGTTTTTTATGCCTCAGTGGCAATGACAGTACTACCAGTATCCATATAGAGTCAGTGATGTGTTTTGTCTTATTTTCAATATTTTGCAATGAAGCAGAGATATTCTTAGTTAATATTCTTGTGAGCAAAGCAGTGAATGAACATCCTAGAAGCATGTTTGGTTTAGTTATTTGCAATTTAATCTCAATTATTTATTGAAAACAAGGAGGAAATAAGAGAAGAGTTAAGAAAAATCAGAGTTGAAGGCTTTGACAAAATCATCTTTCAATATAACTTGGTGTTGTCTATAACCTACAGATTAAGATAATCTATGGATATCTTACTTAAAAAGCCACCATATACCAAATCCTACTTCCAACCTCCTTGATTTGCACAGTCAGTGTGTTATCAGCTAAATTCCATCTTACAATTTAGGAAGCCAAATAATGCATTTTGGAGAGTATTCTCAGTGCTTGTAAGTGATGCTGGCAAAGCCAGTCAGGATTTCAAGCCTTACTTTGCAGTGTTGGGGGTCTTGAAACTGGAGTTGGTTCTCCCTTATATTGGCATGGGGGTACCTCCACATACACATTGTGCTTCTGTGAGAAAAATGAAGGCAGTTTTACTTTTCTCAGATAAATTAGATTCTTTCCCAACTTCTTGTCTTGATGTATGGCTTTGAATTTTCTAAATTGCCCATACATCCTAGGTTTTTTGCCCACTTTTCTTCTTAATTTTTTATTGCATACAACCATTCTTTAAAACAATGACTCATATTTGGATCTCTGAGGAGGGCATTATTCTTCATCACTATTTGAGACTATTGCTATCCTATACAGAAATTAGTTTGAGGAATTAGTCCATTTTCAAAAGACATTTTTCAAACCAAATCCCAATAGAGTTGCTTTACAATGCCCACCCAGGTGCTGGGAAGAAAGGCTTGAAACTTTCTTTGCTCACTTCTGACCCTTGGTATTACAGCCTCCCAGAGTTACCCAGAATCTCTACAGAGCTACGGAACTACTGTCTAACTTTTATTGTCAGAATAGGTAATACTTGTAATCTAGAAGAAGCTGGAAAGAGAATTGATGCAAACAACAAAGGCCTGGTTTAGCTTTCAAATAGGATTAAGAAGTGGTATGCTAGAGTGCATCTGTGCGTTTTCCCTTATGAAAGTGTCAGGTAACAGTCTGGCTATCCACACAGTGAAAAGTATATTTAATTTTCTGCTGTCTTCTATATGTCAATGACAAGATTATTTGTTGTCTGATAGAAAACTGCCACCATCACCTTCACCTTTTGAAGAAATAATAATATTGTGTGTTGTATTTGTCTTATAACTACATGGATTATTTTTAATCAACTTGAAGTTAATAACAAGTAATATTTTAGGGACACATTTTCTGTTTCTGTGATTTAATTACAGAAGCAAAATTGCAGGTTCAGTTTTCCATTATCCAATTTAATTGTTATCTGTATCTAAATTAGGTCAGCACAGATAAAATCACACAGCATTTAATTTTAAAGTTTTATTCCTACACTGGTTTTGGAATATCCCAGTGTTTAGCTAGAAATCACCATTTTCTTAAAGAAAACATTAATATTGTTAAGAAACCACTGTTGGGGTGATTTTTTTGTTATTAAACTTTCCCCTTGATCTGAATAGTAAGAAAACACAGGCTCATAAATGGGACAGTTTTAGTAAAATTTACCAACTATCCTTGTTAAATCCAGAAATTACTACCGTATGTTATTTTAAATTTTCTGTGACTTCCTGACTTAAAATACTCTAAATTTAGATACGCATTGAGCGTTTAGTTCAGAGAACTACCTATGAAGCTGCTGTAGGATGTTTTCAGTTTCCAGAATAGTTTCTCACCATTGGAATTGTGCACAGGTGCGCTAAATTTTAAGGCAGAAAGGCACTGGGGCTGTACAGAATTTAATTAGCTCTCACTTTACTGTTGTGTTAGTTAAAATACTCTTCGGAGATGTCAGTTGGAATTGGTGGGAGCCTGGAGGAGGTTTTTATGAGGAGTGTTGAAAGCACACTGCTCCTCCAACTGCAGGGGCTCTCTCTGCACCCCGAGGCTGTGCAAGGAACATTCTCAGTGCATAATTTTTCTGCATATTAGATTTCTGGATCACCCTGTAATCCTGCAGACAGCACTGGATGAGTTCTTGAGGAAATATATGAGGTGTCTGGCATTTGTTCCTGCGGCGCTAAACAGTATCCTGTTTGTCCCAGCAGGAGCAAAAAGTGAAAACACACAGTGCAGCTTCCCAGTAGTGCTGGGGTGGTGCTGTTCGTGGCTCCCACGGCTGTGTGCCTGGCAATGTGCTGTGCTAGTGCCAGGGAGGAGCACCGGTACAGAAAATCCAGTGTCCCTGCACAGATGTTCCAGGGAAATTGCCAGAGGGTAGACACCTGAGTTACAGGCAGGCTGTGGACAATTGCTTACCCTTGTATCAAGTGTACATAAAAGGGCATAGAATCAGAGTGGTTCGGCTTGGAAGGGACCTTAAAGACAGTGTATCCCATGTTGAAAAAACATAACCTCTCTGAAAATGTAACCATCTTGTCTGTCTGTCCCATGTAACATACTAATGCTCACAACATTAATTTTCAGTTTGTGTGTTCTCTAAGCTCAAGGCATTGAAGCTTGTTAGCCAGGTACTGGGCTGGCATCTTCAAAATGAGTTGAAGAAGAGTTTTACTGGATAACCAGCCCTAATTCATCATAACTAAAGAATATTGCCAGAGAACTAGTTTGTCTGAATACATTGTTCCCACAGTCAAATTCCTGTGGAAGGCAGTCAAATTCTACTTGCATTACCAAATGGCACATCACCCTCTTTCCATTGTGGAAGGAGTTTACAGAATGCTGTGGTCTAGGTGTGTATGGAATCCAGGACAGACCTTCCACACAGAGCTTTGGAGGCATGCCAGTGGCAGTGTAGGTTGTGTTGCAGGGCTGTGATGATGTTGGAAGGCAGCACGCAGTTCCAAAATGCCCTTTCCAAACTACTTGTGGCTACTGTGTGTGTGTTCTCATTAGAGAGAAACTTGGTTAAGTATTTGGTAGCAACTTGAAGTCCTAATTTATAATGTCAATGCTGTAAGCTGATTGCTTGTAAAAGACTAAACATATTTAGTCTGCAGACTCTGCTTTGTTATTGTAGTGATTTTAGGAGGTAGAAAAAAGTCAGGTCAACTTGCAAAAAATAAAGGTTTTACTCATTATCAGAATAGTGATGGGGATTGTGGGTATTTGGAGTTTAAAGGCTAGGTGAACATGTGTTTAAATACTTTCTGTAGTTTTCATTTACAAGTCTAAAGTAAGGTTTGGAATTTAAGATTTAAGTTCGCTTTGTTTAAAGCAAGGGTTATATTGCCCTTTGAGTTCCTTTGCTAATTAGATGTTTATATTTTAATGTAGTACTGTATTTCTTAAAGGGCTGCTATTGGGATGCAAAAGAAAGAGAGACAGTCTGCTTTTCAGTTAAGAAAAGAAGAATGTTTTTCCAACACTATTTTCAGCCAATTATAAATTAAGACATTAAGATAATAGAAGCAAGAAATACTGGACTTCTTTCACTTTGTTCCCTCTGGCTCTCGTAGTGAACTACGTTTAAAGTGAATTCATGAAAATGGAGTTTTCATTCAACCTCTGTACATTGTAATCAGATTTTAGTGGTCATTTTAACAGATCAAGATCTAAATAAATTTTCATTTTCAGTAATTTTTTCTGTGGTATTTTTATAGGTATGCACCTTGTGCTATTGCAACTCTGTAAACCAGTCTCTTCATTTGGAATATCTCTATTTCTTATTAGTATTCTGTGGATGAAATTTTCCTAAAAACTACTTTTATATGTATATAATATGTATATAATATATATAATATATATATAATGTATATATATATATTATATATATATGTATATAATTACAAATAGTTTTTTCTTTTTATTTTTAATGTCATTGTGTATTGCACTTGTAGTTTATTTAAATATCTTGACAATTCATTTAAATATATGAGATTTTATGAAATGTAGTTCTCTTTTGAAAGGATTTTTCCAGCACGTGAACTGGTGGGCCTCCCAGTACTGGGTATTACAAAGGAAAAATACTTAGTGCAAAGGAAAAGGAAATCTGGATTGTTCTTTCACGGAGTTGTCAGATATTTAAAGTTCTGCATTCAGTGTTTTGGCAGTTGTTCGTATGTGAGGTTAAAGATACTCAGTTATTATCAACGTGTTTGGCTTTTAATAGCAGTCGAGCAAAATTTGTTATAAAAATGCAAGTTAGGCATGGAAGCCTGCAACACTGCTGAATCATTTTCTCTAAATAGTAGTAAGGAATTCTGTATGAGCTTAACTTTTCCACTCAAAAGTGCTACACACTACAGCTCTGAAACTGAAAATGACAAAGAATGGGCACAGAACAGTGAGGAAAATATACATTTTAAATTGTTTGTTATGCTAATAGATAAGCCACCATGGGGACATACTGCTTTTTCTCTGAAGATAAAAATTATGAACAGCATAATATCTCTCTTTTCTGAATTTGCAAATTAAAAATGCAGCTCTGTGTTCCTGGTGTCCTTCCTCTATACTTCTCTCAGGGTTAGCTTTTTATTTGATATCATAATACTCATTTAAATGTTTCTTGAATACCTGTGAAGCTGCAGATCACAGTACACAAATTTTTATATCATAAAGAAAATAAAATAAAGAAATGGTAACGTTCAGGAGAGAATTTTTTTTGTTTTTCTATAGATACTTAGCGGTGTTTTCTTTTTTGTTTTTTTCATGTTTTTTTCATCCTCATAAGTGACTAATGTTTCATATTGAGATTGAACAGAGCTGTCATTCTAGCCTTGCTGAAATAACAAGAACTGACAAAACAGGTAATGGTCAGGATTTTGGATTTCCAAAGATACTGTTTAATACAACTGAGTGAGGGATGAAATATAGGAAAGGCATCCATTAAGGTTTCTGGAAAGTCTTTTTGTGGGCTGGAGCTCCATTCTTTAATTAATTAGTCACACTGAGTATTTCAGAGCTCTGTATTTAGTTGATTGTTCTCACCAAAATCTAGTTGCTGTGAAGTACATTGACATTTTAAAAGTTATTTTCTTGAATAAATTAATAATTTTGCTAGTCTTTGCTGTAATTATTTAGTAAATTAACTGTTCTGCACTTTCAAGAAATAATGAACTGGCAGTGAGGTATTATTTCAGTGGGCTGTTTTTTCTTGTATTTCTTCATAGACCCTTTTTTTTCTTTTCTATGAGATTTGTGCTATTGATTTATGTTCCAGTAAATTACAGTATTTGGTCTCTAAAAACCTGCTTGTCCTGACACAACCTTTTATCTGCAGTAGTGTGTACCTTTCATATGCGTAAATGACAGCTGTCAGATTGCTAATGTCATTTTTCTGTGGGTAAATACCATCAGATTCCATGGATGCAGTCTTACAAACAGATGAATACAAATGTTTTCAGCTGTGAGTATTGTGGTATAGATTCCCTTCATGACTTTATATTTATTTCTCAGTTAGCACTGCTTGTGTACTTCTTGTCCTCTACCTGTTAAAGATGCACTACTCATTTCTTCTTTTGCTGTGTAAGACTCAGGTTTATTTAATTCCTAATTAGCTTTTCTTTGCTAATAGTATCATTAGTGCCTGAAATAGCGCTGTAGCTCTCAAGGCTGAAATCATCACTAAGCAGGTGTTGCTCAGGCTCCATACATTTGTGTAGCTTTTAATGAAAATGTACTGAGATTTCCTTCAATTGGGCATTTTAAGCATGGGAGCTTCCTTGTCCAAACTGCATGTTAACAGAAGCTGTGTGGAAATAATCGCTCTTATGCCTGAGAAACTTCTTTTTATTGTGAATTAGGCTACATTTAGTACCCTGAAACTGCTTCAGCACACCACATTTGAGTTTCAGTAGCAAAGTATTCAGGTAACAGTTGTACTTCATCCCATTTTTCCTTGTTAGGGATTTAGAGCCCAGAGTGTACCCCAGGGTTTCATGCCTTGCCTCCCAGGAATATTACTTCTACCACCCTATGCTCAGTAGCAAAACCCACATGACATCAGTGGGAGGAAGTGCTCTGTAAAGCAGCCAGCAGTGACTCTTTTTGCCCACAGCTGCAGCAAAAAGGGAAGGTAGAACACAGTACTGCTCACTTCCCATTTTGATTTGGACTTCCCTTCTGACTTCCCACCTGATGACACCTTGTCCATCTCTCTGAAAAGTGAAAGGGCAGGTCAGGTGTCAGTCAACCAGCCCACAAACCAAGCAGTTTGGACTAATGAGCTTCCCTCTTTCTTGGAAAACAGCAATCAAAGTGTCTGTGTAAATAAAATTTGCTTTGGATTTCAGCATTGTTTACAAGCTCACAAGTTTGACTCTTAATCTTTGCCTTTATTTCTTTTGGATATGTATAAGTCATGTTAGTATTTATCAAATGTCTTTCTTTCTTGCTATATGCTATTTCTCTGCGCTCTCAGAAGTAACAGGATTAGTGTTAAATTACCGCTTTTAGCTAAAATAGATCATTTTATGAGTTTTTCATGACTGCAAGTGGGTGCATTCTCTTAATGAAACCCCACCCAGCAAGGAAAGTTATTTGAGAGATGCCTGCCCCTCTGCATGTATTTTTCTGCTTGAAATTTGAACAAATTATCCAGAAGGATTTTGAAGGTGCTTCTACATCTCATTATGAATTCTGTGCAATGCAAAAATCTCAACTTTATTTTTGTCTTAGAAGTACACGTCTGATATATAATTCCCTTTGGCAAGGAAAAGAGATTTTAAGATTCCACAAATCCAAATTCTTTTGCTTATGGCTATGTCCCAGTTGAAGCGTTAGATTTTCCTTGGAGATCTTTCAGAACCAAAAACATGATTCTTTCAGCAGGGTATGGTGCACATCAGTTTCCTGTTTAAACTGGTTCGTTCTCCAGAGATGCAAAGAAATGTGTTGTTCAACCTGGCAGGACTAATCCAAAGAGACACAAAAGGGAAGGATGGGACCCCAAAGTTTGGAAGCATGAAAGTGTACATGCTGGTGCAGCGAGATTTGGTTTGTCAGTTATGGTTTTATTTTCATAAAAAAAGCAGAAACTTGAATATTTCAAAATCATACAACATTTGTATTTTGGTAATATCTCTTGTACACAATGGCTTTCTTCTTTCTTTTGGGATGCAAGAGGAATGTAAATCTGCTCATTATTTTCAAACAGTCTCATACTTTCTTCAGAAGAATGGAAGAAACAAATTAACACTACTTTGTTCTTTGCACCTACCGCTGACAGAACATAACAGCAATTAAAAATTTAATTGTGTGAACTGGCTACTGTTAGTTCATGTAAAAGCAAGTGCTGTACTTTTTGTCTAGGCCTGAAAAAAGAGGAGTCCTTTAGCCTCACATTTCCTGATGTTGAATAGGAGTCTCTCAGTAAGCACTGAGACACCTCCATTCACGGGCCTTGTCTCTGTCTGTCTTTCCAGGGGTCACAAGCGCAAACTGGATGAAGATGGTGCTGCCAGTGAATCCAGTAAAGAATCCAGCAATGAAGATGAGGAAGGAAGCAGTTCTGAAGCGGATGAAATGGCAGCAGCACTTGAAGCTGAACTGAACGACTTCATGTGAGATTCATGCAGAAGACAGAATTTTTAATTATATTTACTTCTCATAAACAGATCGGACTTCAGATGAGTCCCTCATGTCAGTACTCAGTGTTTTTCCAAAATGTGTGTGTATATTTTGCAAAGCATCTCAAGAGGTGATACGTTATTTTACAAAATCAGAAATAGATGTTTTTAAGTTGTTTTACTAAACAAAAATTACTTTTGTAAGCAAAAAAAAAAAAAAAGTATTAAATGGGACATGGTGTGCTATGCCAAAGATGTTAGGAGCTCTGCAGAACCTTCATGTACAGGACAGTGGTACAAAGACTTGTGATTAAACATACATCAAGTTTCTAAAAATATTGCAGGCTGTGGTTTATGGGTTACAAACTTAAAAAAAAGGAGGAGATAAAGGAGATGGAATTGTCTGGGTAGTACAGCAGGAACCTGACGAACTGGTCATCCTTTTCCACAAATAAAGCTATCAAAAATAAAAGGACTTTTGAAATAAAAAGGAACTATTTATATTTGTATAGAAACAGAGAGCATGATATGCAAGCTTTGTGAACTCTGCACTTGACCCACCTGTCATTTGCTTGTAAGAGAATACATAGTGGTCAGCATTGGACATGTTTAGGTTACTTTGTTGAATAGTTGAGTTCTTTAGAGACATCGTTTAGATTTTTAACTTTTCTTCTTTGTAACCAGAAATTTAGCACAGCAGTCTATGTGGTCCTGTACTGCCACAAGATGCATATTCACCCATTCGTGTTGTCTTGGAAAGAACAAGTGCTACTTCATTCTAGATAGAATTTAATTGCTTTGACAAGAGATCTGATGTAAAGTTTTTGTATATTCTATTTCATATTTGACCCACAAAACAGATTTTCTTTCATTTAATAAAGGTTCATTTTGTATGCTTTGTTTCTCTTTCCTGTTCATTTCCTTCAATCAAACATAAGGTGCTTTTCTGTATTATCTTTTTCCTTACTCTGCATGAAAATAATGAAAAATGTTGAAAGCGGATGCAAATTTGTAGATTCAGGCAGGTAGCTGAAGGACAGAAGAGAAACACTGGCTCAGAAGATTCATGGACTCTTAACATCTGACTTTTCTCAGGTGTCTTTGACTGGCCTCTGAAATTACCATAAGAGTTGTCACTCTGGTATTGAATTTCTGTGGCTAGGACCATGGTTTAGTCTCAATTGTTAGCAGCTGGAGATTGAATCCTTTTAACAATGTGTTTGCAAAAGAAGACTTGTTAGTTTGTATGTCATGGTTAAAAGGAATACTGGTGCAGAAATACTTCATTTTTCCACTTAGCAGTAAAACAGAACATTTCAGTAGAATCTCAGCTGCTTTACAAATAGCACTCTGATTTTAAAGCTTCATAATGACAATAAATAGAAGACTGAGAAAATACAAGACCTTCTTCAGATTAATACTGTTTTTCCATTTAAAAATGCAAAGTCAGCATCCACAGACAAAAATAGTGGATTGAGGGAAACTGCTCCATTTCCTGGACATTTACACAGGTACCACACAGCTGAATGCTACAATGCCCTGCCTGCTGTAGCTCTCCATGAAAACAAGCAGGATGTCTCCAAGTGACTTTTCATCATATAACAGAAGAAAAAGACTAATGCTTGTAAAATGGGAAGTCAAAATATTTTCTTTTCTTTCAGCAACCTGAATACAGCCTCCCCAGCTACCAGAGGATGACTCCTTAATTAAATGCTAAAATGCATGGGGTTGTGGGGTGTGTTTTGTGTTTTCTTAAAACCCCACTTGAAATAATGTGAAATAACATCAGCTTTCTGGGTCACTGTGATGCTGCAAATGACTTGACAGTGCAAATTTCAGCAGAGACTTGTTCTGGCTGATGGTCTTTGCCAGTCACGCAACTCTGGGGCAGCATTTAAGCTCTGAATGTAAACACAGCTAGCGAGCAAAGCCAGGCTGTGCTGGGTGCTGCCTCCCAGTGCTCCTGGGGGGATTCTCTGCAGACAGGCTGTCTGGTGAGAAAGGCTGTATTTGTCTCCCAGTGTTATTTTATGAATGATGGTTTAACTGGTGGGAGGGGGTGGTCTTGGAAGGAGTCCTAAAAGCCATCAGCACTCCAGTATCTTTTAACAATCTCTGCCCTCCAGTCCTTCTAGTAGGAGGGACCTGGCACAGGGAGGGTTGAGCAACGCCTTGCTCACTGCCAGAGCAGTGCAGAAGGCATCAAGCCTGCTTTCTGCTGAAAGGTAGCCTCAGGTGGCTGTGCTGAGGGCACTGGTCACAGTCTCTGCCCAGGTGGGAGAGAGAAGTGGAAACTGAAGATTTAATAGATGGTAAGTTAAATGCCCATTCTAACCTGGCAGCGAGAAGTCTGGATGTATGAAGTTGTCACTCACTCCCACTAGCTTACACTTTTTTGAAGGTGCAGGAGCATCCTAGGAAGAGCAACAAATGTGCCTTGTGAAAGGAGTTCAACTCTTCATTAAGTGACCTAGATATTTTGACTGGGTGTTTTATCCTGCCTTTTTGCCCTACTTCTTTACATTTGGTTGCTAGCAAGGACCGGCTGCCAGCGAGGGCACTCTGACAGCTGAAGAGGAGGCCGGATTTCTAGTGAGGCTGTTGAACTCGCTGGGCAGAACTGGTTTCTGAAAGGGTGCTAGGTGTGTAAATGAGCACAGAAAGGGCACCTGGCCTCGTCAAGCTTTCTAAGCATGTACTATCACTGCTGGCTAGGAAAGATGGCTCCTAAGAGCTCATGGTTATTTTAAGAACTGGGAAGAGCCATCATTTTGATTTAAAGACCAATAGTTGTACTTTCTCCTTGACTTGCCCTCACCAGTTTTTAAGAGAATGAGAAGACATCACAGCTCTGATGAGGATCATAGAATAGTTTGGTTTGGAAGGGCCCTTTAAAGGTCACGTAGTCTATTCTCCCTACAATGAGCAGGGACCTCTTTAACTAGACGAGGTTTCTCAGATCTTGGTCCAACCTGGCCTCAAATGTTTCCAGGGATGGGGATGTAGTGGGACCTGTGATAAAGGCAAAAAGCATCGCATAGTGGCCAAGCTTTTCTCCTTGTGCCTGTGCCGGGGACATGGGAAGAAGAGGGAGCCATTGCTTAGCACTGAGATGTGGAAAGCTCCAAGCGTGCAGACACTTTCCCTGTTGGGTTTTGTGCATACATGAAGTAAGCCTAAAGTTTTCTCAGTGTTAGTAACATCCTCTGTGAGGAGTGGGAAGTCTCAATTTTCCTTCTTGGCACTACTGCTTGCAGAATAGGTGACTGTCTTACAAGTGTGAAAATACACATACACAAACCTGGAGCTGTACCTAAAGATTTCTCAGTTCTGCCTAGTTTTGCCACAGTGAGTATTGCAGTAGGTGACAAGTCGAAGAATAAATACATAGCGGTCTTGTTAAGGAAGAGGATCTCATGTAGCTGAAAATTCAGCATGAGAAGACTCCTAGTTCTCACTTCCTGCAGGCAAGCTTTTATACATTTGTTTTTCCTACCCAATCCCACCTTCTGTTGTCATTTCAGAAGTGTTTGGAGCCTAGCACCACCTCCCCCTTCCCTCTTCCAGGAGCAGGAGGCAGCAGTACCCAATCCCCCAGGCAGCACCATCTACAGCAGGCATACATACCTGTACTGATAGGCTGCAGCTGCATATCCTGTGCTCCTTCTACTGGCCTGGCTTTGAGAGAGAGAGACAGAGAGATGACCTGTAGTAACAGCAGTAACAAATAGTACAGAGAAGTGAAAATACTGCCTTTTTGTAGGCTGGGTGTGAGTGTTTCCATGTGGAAAAAGGAATATCTTTCTTCTAGGAATTTATTCCTGTGTCATACAGTTCATAACCATAAATGGAAAAATCTTGGCTTCTGGTCTGGCCTCCCATGAAGATCAACTCAACCATTCCCAGCAGCTGTTAAGTCATTGTCCCCAAGAACCAGGCCAGCTGCTTTCCTGTATCTCCTCAGGGCCCACATGAATCCTGTTATTTTTCTCCTCCAAGGAAAGAATAAGTTTGTTGTTACCAATATATGCACGACAGAATGACAGAGGTGGGAGTGGACCTCTGGAGGTCATCTGGTCTAATCTTCCCTGCTCAAGCAGGGAGGCTCACCTGTTCATGTCCATGTCCATATCAGTGTCTGGATGTCTACAAGGATGGAAAGTCCATAGCCTTTGCTCAGTCACCTCACACTAAAAAGATACCTTTTTTTTAACTCTTTTGTTTTTTTAGGGGGCGTGGAAAGGAAAAAAGTGAGCACAAGGAGCATGTTTGCTGGCTAAAACAGAGAAGGCATAAAGTGAGTGGGGCCCTCACCCCCAAGTTTCTGAAGGAGCTGAAACTTCAGGATGCATGATTGCCAGAAGCTTGTTGTTCTTTCAAGTCCAGAACCAGATGTTGTACTGGAGAATCCCCTACCACATGTTAATGAGAGTGTGAATTTTAATAAATATGTGAGGGTTTTTCAGCCACTTGAGAATTTATTTTGGAACAGTATTTGAGGAGGATGTCAGGCACCTGGAACACAGGATTGCTAAAACTGTGGAGAAGCAGACATGAACTATAAGCCAAGCCCTCTCTTGTGCAAACTCTATTTCTGGTACAGCAAATTATTCCTTTCACTCCTCATTCTTCATGACTTTCTCTTTTTGCTGGAGAGTAGCAGAAATGCCCCATGACCTGATCCCCGGGAAGGATGGGGTTGGCACAGACCCCAACCCCAGAGCACTCATATCATTTACTTGGCGAGATGGGGGCTGATTTTGACTCACATTCTGTCGTGTGCACTGAGCAGAGGGTGGGTTTGATGTGTTTGCAGTACTTGACATTGCTGACTTCCAGGGGCCCTTTTAAACCCCCTGAAGTTCTCATCCCTGCAGGTCTCATGCCCACAGAGCCTGTGCTGCCACCCCATGAGTCAGAGCTGCCTTGGCAGAGGATGATTAATTCTCTTTTCTTTCCACACTCCATCCTAACTCTGCTCCCTGAAAAGACAAGGAGCACTATCTGGTAGCTGTAAGTGTGTATGGCACTTCTAAAGATCTCCATCCCAAGATGAACCTGGGCTGACTTAATCATTAGGTGGGCTTAGAAGAACTGTACAGGTAGAGCAGATGCTAACCTGAAACAACAGAGGTAAAAGTGCATTTTGTTGCCCCATCTGTGGAATGGACAGCTGTGTCCACGAGTTCCTTCCATGTGCTGTCCTCTTCCACTGAGCAGTCCTCCATGAGTCAACACATTGTGCCAGGAAACTGGGAAGCAGAATAGGGACAGACCTTCCTCCTGAGGTACCATTGCCATCTTCCTGAGCCAAACTCTCACCAGAGCTGGCAGACAGTAACTGTATTGCAGAGCCATATGGGTTTAATAGGTGATGACAAAACACCTCATCCTTCTCCAAGTCTGCTCTTAGAGCAGTGCAGTTCTCCTCTGTCTCTTCTACATCTGCCAGGGGAAGCCTTGAAAAAGTGAATCTCTGTGACAGGCCTCTACTGACAGCAATCCTGAGGGGGAAACCTTGACCAAGGACTGTCAGAAGAGCTGGGTCCTTCCTTCCTTTCCCTTCTCTGCAGGAGACCAGCATCTCTAAGATTGTCTGTCAGATTTTGCATGTTGTTGCTCCTTCACAACAATCAAGCTGTTCTTGCTGAAGCACAAATTATCATTGCTATTGATCAATTGTAAGGGTCAAAGCCCACAGGCAACAGTCTCCTCCTCATGCTGCCTTCAAACCAGGTGCTGGCACTTTTCTGGCAGGAAGCACAGCAATAAGTCAGAAAAGCTTCTTATCTTTTCAGATCTACCACTATGGATATGCATGACCCTTTCAGGACATGAGTAATAAATATGTCACTTAGTTCCAACACAAATGGTGCTTGGGAGATTCTCTGTTTTAATTAAGTGGATGAGCTTGGTCCTCAGAGAGCTCAACATGTCCTTGGGTGAATAAATGTTTTAGTAATTCAGCTTTGTCTCTCATAATCTTATAGCTGCAACCCACAGAAAAGCTTCTTTTCCTTGATACTGAATACCAAAGAAAGAACAATCCACCTGATTCCTTTGCTTTTTGCTTTCTGTTCTTGGATCCAAGCTCTCAGCCATCCTGTCAGACCAAGGGGAAGCCCCACCATAGGACCCATGTGCACAGCAGCCGTGTGCCGAGCCCACAGGCCACAGCCATCAGCTGCATCCTCTTTGAGTCTCCTCCCTCCGGGGCCTGCCTCTGGAAGCTATGTCACCTCTGAGCCGGCCTCAGAACAGTAGCTGTGCATCTTCCAGCACCCATCTACTTCACTGACCATCACTTTTCCCTTGCTGGTGGAAAAGGCTTTCAGCTTGCTGGCACAAAGCACATCTTCCCCTGCAGCTGGCTCCTCCTGTCAGCAAGCCAAGACACTTTTCAGTGATTTGGATTTTGGCACTTTAAATCTGTCTTCTTTCTTAACATTCCTAAGACAGCTAAGGAGGTGAAAGGAGGCCCCTGGTGGGCTGTGGGATGGGAAAGAAAGAAACTCAAGAGTCTGAAAATTGTGCATTATCAGAAGAGCTCATCTCTCACTACAGAGGCCATGCTTGGTGTGCATCCATCTGAACATACCCATCAGGCAAGGAAAGGTGAACAAAGGCTGAACACTGTTTCCTTACATGAGAGGGTCCTCAGTCTATAAGGGGAAAGAAATAGGCAAAACAGAGGTTCGTTAGATTAGAAATTCTCCTTTACAGAATGTGCACAGGTCTGTATCAGCACAACACCTACTGCTCTCCTTGAACCGCAGTCCATGCGCAGGCCACTGAGCAGAGCCCCTGGCTTGCTTCATTACAGGAGGGTGCCCGCAGGTGCAGACTGGGGCACAGTAGGGGTTAATTTCAGCTGTGGCTTTAGGTAGCTTTAAATTGCCTGCATTTGACATCTGTGAGGCAGAGGCTCTAACAGCCCAAGTGGAAGCGCTGAGGAACAGGTCCGTGAGTAATTCCTGTTTGATCCCCAGGTTATATCGTTTACCTCATTGCGGGACCGCCTGCAGCCTCCAGCTGCTCTCTGCTTCCCCAGAGTTAATAGATTTCGCTTGCCTCGGTACCACGTCCCTGTCTCCGCCGAGCTCTCTCCTCGCAGACAGCACGGCTTCCCCCACGCCCGCCAGTCGCTGTGAGGAGGGCCCAAGCCCCCTGCGGCGGGGTCGCAGCGGCTGCTGCCCTAAAACGGGCCGTGCTCGAAAGAGCCCTGGCCGCGGTGCTCTGCTGTGGGCAGCGCAGGGGGACACACGAGTGGCAGCGCAGAAACAGCTGCCGCTCTCAGAGAGCAAATCACAGAAACGCTGCCCGTGCTGGAGAGGGACAGACTGCCACCCGGCTGCAGCTCGCCCGCCCCGGAGTGCGGCCAGCCCGGAGCAGCCCGGAGCGGGACATTTCGGGCCCCGCGCTGCAATACTGCCACTGATATACTGCTGCAGCGTGTCCAGAGAAGGGCAGTGAATCTGGTGAAGGGTCCAGAGGACAAGTCCAATGAGGAGTGGCTGAGGGAGCTGGGATTATTTAGTCTAGACAAAAGGAGGCTCAGGAGAGACCTTATCACTCTACAGCTGCCTGAAAGGAGGGTGTAGCCAGGTGGAGGATGGTTTCTTTTCCCAAGCAGCAAGGGATATGACAAGATGAATGTACTTTGTTGTGCCAGAGGAGGTTTACTTGGATCTTAGGAAAAAATTCTTAGGAAAAAAGATGGTCAGGCATTGGAACAGGTTGTCCAGGCACCAGGAAACATTGATCATTGGTGGATTGGCAGTGCTGGGTTAGCAGATTCAGTGAGCTAAGAAGTCTTTTCCAACATAAACCGTTCTATAATTCCATGAGACAGCCCCTGTGTGCAGGTCTCTGCCTGGGTTTGGGTGGAGCAGGTCCTCACAGTCAGCACGAGCTCCATCCCCCAGCAACCTCATCCGGAATCCAGCTCATGGTATTAAGGGCACAAAATGTGTTGCTTTTCTTAGATCCCCCCATTCCTTGGTGTCTTTGTGCTGCAAAGGGCTGTAGGACACCGTGGAGCTCCCAGACAGGCAGCTCCTACCGAGTGGAAATTGCTTTGTCTCCCTTGATGGAAACCCTGGAGCCCTCCAAGAAACTCACAAGGGCCGAGGAGCTGCTCTCTGGCATCTCTGGAAGCTATTATGGACCGCTTTTCAGGTCAGAAGTAAGAATTTGACACTAACGAGGATCCTCTTCTGGGTCATTGTGGAAGTGTTTGGAAACCTAGAGAGCACAAAGGAAAAACTGCCTTCATCGTGCAGGGTTTCCTAACATGACACTGAAGACTCACTGCTTGTAGCTCTCATGCTATGATGTTCACTTGGCTTTCTTGGGAGATGTTTAGCTAATCATTATCATTTAATACCTTTGTATCTGTAGATATTGCTGCAGCACTCTTGTGACACACTTCTGTTAACTGGCTGCTACCAACTCTCTTTCCACTTAAATGGTGGAGTCTGTGAACTACAGGAATTTCAATTTGCCCTTTAGAAAAAGGTGAATATTCTTCTCTACTCCTTCAGGTTGTGAAGTAAACTTTTAAATCCTATCCTGGCTGCACTGTGAAAAAGCTCAGCAGCTCAGCTCATGAGTATACCTGGTGATTTTTAAGCTAAGCTCACAGCTTCATGGGGTTTTACATACAATTTGGAATGTGAGGGGCTATGAATAATAATAGTAGTCCTGAGGCAACGAGGTGTAATGAGGTAAACAATATGAGATTTTCCCACTGAGCTGAAATGAAACTCCTTCAAATCTTTTGTGAAATTTTGACACAGCTCAAAGAAACGTTTCCTGAGGAGCACGTGGGCTGCAATATTGGGAACAGATTCTTCCAATGTTAACAAGGATACTGCCTCAGAAATTACATGCAATCATTTTCAGAGTTGAATATCTTATAAATATATTCTTTATGTTCTGATGTGTGAGATTGGGCACGGGAGGGTGCATATGTTTTCCAGCAGAGAGGATCTGAATGATGCAGTTTGAAGAGAGGAGCTACAGCTCAAAGATGAAATCTTGTTATGAAGTATCTTACAAAACAAGAAAGCTAGATCAAGATTCAGAATATTTGGGGTGAGAGGGGCACAAATCATGCCACACACCAGTGACTTTAATGCAATGGCGTAAATACAAGTCCCTCACAAAACTCATGAGCATCCTTTGTTTCAGACAATTTTTGCCCCCATAAAGACTACCTGAGATGCAGGCACTGAGTGAAAAATCATCTAGAGAAATCGGTAGAATTTCCACTTGCTATTACCTTTCCATTATCCTGGCATTTTGGGCCAAATTTTTAAAAATATTTCTAATGTACCATCTTGAAACTATCAACATGCATTCTTGTTTGCATCTGCTCCTCCTCTGTTTTTTCATGCTTTAAGCCAGAAGGCCAGTGTGGCCACCCATGTTAAAAATTGTGTGAGGTGCTGCACATGTATGAGGGCAAATCCCAGGACCACTGCAGGCTCGGGGTGAAGAGATGGAGAGCAGCAATGTGCACTTGCTACCTAGAAAACAAATCCTGTCCCGGGCTGCATCAAAAGCAGCGTGGGCAGCAGGGCAAGGAAGGGTATTCTGCCCTTCTGCTCTGCTCTGGTGAGAGCCCTCCTGGAGTGATGCATCCTGCTCTGGGGTCTTCAGCACCTGTTGGAGCAAGTCCAGAGGAGCGCCACAAATATGGAGCATCTCTCCTATGAAGACAGACTCATAGAGCTGGGATTGTTCAGCCTGGAGAAGGGAAGGCTTCAGGGAGACCTCATTGCAGCCTTTCAGTACTTAAAGGGGGCTTATATAAAAGGTCAGAACAGACTTTTTAGCAGGGCCTGCTGGGATAGAACAAAGGGTAGTGGTTATAAACTAGAAGGGGATAAATTCAGACTAGATATAAGGAAAAAATTTCTTATGGAGAGAGAGGTGGAACACTGGAACAGGTTGCCCAGAGAAGCTGTGGATGTTGCATCCTGGGGGACATTGAAGGCCAGGCTGTGCAGGGCTCTGAGCAACCTGATCTAGTTGAAGATGTCCCTGCTTAATGCAGGGAGGGTATTAGACTAGATGGGCTTTCAAGGTCCCTTCCAACTCAGACTATTCTATCATTCTATGAAAAACATCAAGGCCCTGAAGCTGAGCTTCTGCACCAAGTTGATTTGAAGAATAAATTTTGAAAATATAAAAATAGGCTTTTAGCAGCCTGCCTGACAGAGGCAGAGACATTGTGTGGGCAAACTGTTCCAGAGCACAGCTGTGCAATGGTTATTAAGAGCTGTACTTCCATAATAATGGAGCTGGGAGCTTTCCTTAGAAAAGAATGATAAGCAAGTTTCAACTTCTTCCTTGCTGAGACCTGGAGGCAGCACTGTGCTTGGTTAGCTCCGGTGCATTATCCTGTAATAGCTAAGCAATATACTTTGAGTGAAGGTTGAATAATAGAGTATTTTCTCTGCCCTATTCCCCCCTCACCCACCACTTTACTTCAGAATAGCATCTTCCATTGTTGGTTATTGTCATTATCAACTGATTTCCCCAATGAATGCTCTAACCATCATTTCTAGCTTCTGGGCATTAAGCAAAGATTGCTGCTGCATAATTGGATTAATTTAGAGACTGACTTTGAACAGCATAATTGATTTGAATTTTATTCTGTTTTCTCTAGCCCCTTTTTTCACTAAGAATCACAACACCGATGAGCCCAGGCATGGGCTTGAGTCTCCTACGGGAAAAGCCTTCATGCATGGGAGCCCCTCCTTGCTAGGTGGGTACCTTCACCCATGCTCCATGCATCCCTCCACTGGGGAGGGGTTCCTGCTGGGCTTCATGCCCCTTCCTTTTGCCCTCTTTGCAAGGGTTTCGGGTGCCGTAGGAGTCATGAACCGACTCACTTCTCCACCATCACTGCAGGGGTCGCTTCGTGCCACAGGAGGGGTTTGTTCCCTGGCGCAGGGTCTGTCTCTGCTGTGACCCGTGGGGACTGGCCTGCCCAGCTGTCCCCACATGATGGACCCTGCTTCAGAGATGCTCTGTGCCACAATTGATTCTAACATTACAGGGGATGTTAGGGGATGTTAGAAAGTTTCCAGGCATTTAGCTGTGCTGCTGCTGTACCCAGCACAGCAAACCTTGTGTCCTGCCATGGTTTCTGACTGGGTTTTGATTCTGTGTCTCACAGATGTGGGTGTGGAGTGGGGAGTGCCCTGTGGATGCTGCAGCAGGGCCAGTGTGTGCAGTGTGTTCAGGTCCCTGAAGCAGCCTGCACTCGCCAGGGATTCCCAAAACATGCTTCATGGTTCACTGCAAAGCTTTCTTTTTCATTGCAAAACATCTTCTCTTGATTTTCACCACACATCTTCAGTGTTGTTAGAGAATGAAAAGGTTTTCAATTATAAATTAGAATAATTATGAAAATCTCGACTGAGTAGCATGGCTGCAGACCATCCTCCTGAACAGCTCTGAGCTCCCTGTGCCATTCTAGCTCCTCTCAGCTGACTGCAGGTGTTGGCAGAGGTGCTCAGGATGTGCCCTTCCTGCTGTGGGAAGGGGTTTCTCTGGGATATTTGGGCAGTGGTTATCTCAAAGATGGAACTGCCCAGCACTGGATAGGATCCTAGCATGAGTCACCCAGGCTTGTGTTGTGACACATGTCACAATTTACACACAGCTCATGGAAGTTTTGCATTCCCAACAAGCCCAAGGTTGCCATCCCACTAATTTCAGTGGACCCAGGATGTCCTTGCCACATCTTTGGAGAGCACCTGGCTCTCATATTGATGTGTGGCAGCACATCCCATCATGCCCTCTCAGAGTAGAAAAGGAAAAGGGATAAAACTGTCTTACTTCTTCCCACTTCAGTGCCAATAAACAACAGAATTAAAAGGAGTGTTGGTCCTTGTCCTTCCTATTGTTTTGGTGAAAGGGAGTGGTGCTGCCCAACATACAATTCAGTCCTCTGAAAGCCACCAGATTTTGTGCCTGCAGCAACCTGGTATCCCATTTCCAAACAAATCAGAGGTAGAAGGAATGGAGACAAGTCAAATCCCATTGCCCAGTGATGCAGGACAGTCCCTTGGAAAATCAGCTGCTCCTCAGCTGTCAGCATCTGCAGCAGGCACCAGCCTTAGGGTGCACATCCCCTGCCTGCACTGCTGTCTGCAAGTGTCACAAGGAAAAAAAACACCTGTTCTCCTGCATTTCCATACAAAACTGCATATGTGCACTTCCAGGTGGAATTCATGTCCTTTAGCACATAAAGACCATGATCATGTTCATACAGGCATAGTTGCTGTAAGGCACACAATAGATTTTTCCACTTCTCCTCCTTGCTAGTGTCTTGTAACAAAGTTCTTAATATTTAGTTATATCCACACTAGCATAATTAGCCTTTTCCTTAGAGTAATGTTTTGCTGCAGTAACATCCAGCAAACTGATGCCCAGGAAGCTTTTCCTTCCAATATCTGAGCAACAGTCCTTAAGGTTCAGCTTTGATAGCTTTCGCTAACCTTGCTGCTTGTACTCCTCAGGTGCCAGGATTGTCACAAGAACTTCAATCTTTTGTGCTCTTATCTCTCAGGCTTTTGTAAGAGATGCACCTTTAATTGTGAGCCTTTTGGGTTTTGCTTCCAGCTTTCCATGTTCTCCCTGGTAGCACAAAGACAAGAAGAGAAAAGAGGACTGCAGAAGTGATGCTGTTGGGCACACGCAGTGCCGCACAAAAACTCCTCTTCCCAGTGCCTGGAAAACTTTATCCCTTGCTCATATTTACCTATTCCTCCTCTTCTGTCTCAGTTAGTCATGCTCCCCTCCTTACATGCACACTTATTCCATCCAGATGTTAAAATTGTGCATGCACTGGAAGATTTCCCTCCTCCATAAACATCTAATCTTATCTCAAACTACCTTGATAATCTGTCTGTAAGATCCAAATGTACCCAGCGTTTGGGGGTGTTTGGGTTTGGGATTCTGATTCAGGCTTATCTAGAGAAAACATTGAAGGGTCACTGAGTTTTAATTCATCCAGCAAAAGAACCTTGAAGGCACTTGGTGCTACTGTAGGAATGTGCTGCCTGAAACCAAGATCTACTTGCAAGCCTGGTGGGACTAATTCAGGTCTGGCAGAGTTTCATATAAGTATTGTTTTACTTTTAATGTTCTCTTTACTCCTCATCAAGTCAAGTCATCAAGTCTTTAATCAAGTCTTTAAATTCCACCAAAGACAGGTTTTCTCACAAGATAATGCTTTGGCATATTCACTCAATGATATTGACTTCCCAGTGGCAGCAGGGGAATAAACCAGGGGATTAAACTGTCCAATCAATTGCCCTCCTGCCTGTGTTATGTGTGTTATTTCCTGCTGTGCACATTCAACATTACACTCTGTGACTGTTAACAGAGTGGGTGCTGTTAGACAATGAAATGTTAGACAGCAGCATGCTAATAAAAGGCTTAATTAATAACATGATATCTTTACCAGCAGCTACAGAAGAGTTGGTCTGGGGAAATAGGGACTGTGTGCTGGGGAGTGTTGTACATGAAATAGGCACTTCCATGCTAATCAGGGCTGGTGTGGAAATGTCGACCTGGAGAGAAAACTCAGTTTGAGGGAAATATCCCCCAGATTAAAGAGGTGGACAGAGCAGGCATTACCTCCCAACAACTCGCTTTTTGACGCTGTACGGCTTAACATCTCAGCAGGACATTAATGCCAAGGAATTTAACAAGACTTTTTCTGGACTGCCAGGTTGCCAAGTGTTACTCTTTGCTCCCCAAATCTGCCATTCAAATCTTACCTGCTGCTCTCTTCTGCTTTGTGAAACATGACACAAAACTGCACTTCTTCCCAAGGAGAGGTTTCAGCTCTGCAGCTGCCCCGTTAAGGCTTCTCACTCCCAGCTGACACCCTTTCCCACCGATGCTCTTGTACTTGCCATGCGAGAGAACACCCATGGGCATCCTCTGGACAGCCTGGAATTGGCGGAGCTGGAGTCGCGAAACAAGCAGCACCATTCTTCTGGCACAGATTAATTGCATGTCTGGGAAAGATTGAACCAAGGAAGGTAAAGACTGACTTCTGATGGTATGGGAACTAATTCATGCCCAAAAGAGCCTTGCAGGGAGTGAGAAAAAATTATCCAGCCATGGACAGGGCAAGGGCATAGGGATGCCACCAACCAGGGTCTACACATACAACTGGCTCCCTGCTGCCTTGTGACATCCCTCTGGTGAGAAGTGAAGGGCGGAGGAAGGGCAGGGGGACACTGGCCACTTCCAACTGTGCAGCTGAAGCTGCCCACTCCTAGCTGTCCTCTTGCACATTTTTTCTCAGGTTTTCAATGAACTAAGCAGAGTTTCTTTCATTATGGCTCCTGCAAGATCACTGTGCAAGTTAATGGTGTGCTGTTAGGAAAGGGGCTGTTGACCTCCTCTTTACCTAGTTTCACCTATTCATTTATGTTTGCTTTGGATTAGCTGGTGAAGTCTCTTTATCCACATTATTTATAGGTTTTATGCATTTCAAGACTGCTGCTTTGTTCCTAGGCTCTACTTGTCTCTTAATCTAACTAATCATCTAAAATGTTCCGAAGTCTTTTCATTCTTTCTCATAAATCAAATTTTGGACCTTGATTAATCCATTTGCTGTGCTGATCAGAATTCTCTCCCTTTCATCAGATCTTCTTCATCTCATAAAGAAGTGAACAGGCTATTCCAGGGGTGCCTGTGAAAATATTTCATCTATGTATTCCAGTCTCGTTATATATTTCTCTGGCTATTTTACCTTGTTATCCTACATTGAAAGTACAGCCCCCTAAGATTCTTTCCATGTTGTTTCTTTGCAGGTTTATTTGATAGCATGTCTTAGATTTTTCTATCCCCTTGTGATTTAGAATAACTTTTCATTTTGATTGTGATTTAATCCACAAATAGTATCTCATTTTCTCACTTTCTCCCTGTATTTTTTGTCTGGGTGAGTTCCATCCTATTTTTTCATGTCTTCTTTTATTAGTATTAAAATTATTTATTATATATCTTCTTTGTATTAGTAATTTCCCTCAATTTAATATATAAGTGACTTCAATTAATATATTCTTTATTCTCTACTCTAGATAATTATTAAACACATAAAAGAAGAGATGCAGGTTACTTAACAAATGTCTCTGCTACTGTCCCTGCCAACCTATAAGTCATTATTTTTACCATTTATTTCTAATATTTAAATTTATTTACAAAAGATGTGTGATCATTTCTTAACCCTAGTAAATAATGTTAAGATGAAGAGTTGATGGGCATTCTCATAAAAATATTCTACAAATAACTCCAAATATAACAGTAGGACAAGGTCATATGAGATGGCCATTGCAGTCTCTTTTGTCTGAATAATCTGTATTACACGTGTTGTTTTCCCAGAGTGGTTTGTTTTGTAATGTTGCTTCTACGTATTAACCTTGACAAAAAGTAGTACTCAGACAGGCATGGCATTCCTGTGCTTTGCATTATTGACTGTTTTCTTTTAAGTTAAATTTTGTGGCTCTGAAAGGACATTGCCTTTCAAGGGAAAAATAGATGGTCTTCCTTCTGTGACAAAATTACACCAAAATACTGGAAATAAAAATTATTCTTTCTAGCTTCAGAAGTTCCACAAAGCCCCTCCATGACTATTTGTGTTTACAGTTGTCATGGTTTAGGAATTTAGTGCTCCCAGTGAAACCACGATCTACTTGTGCCCATCACTCACTTCCCATTCCCCCTCCAACTCTCCCCTGTGTTGACTGGAGTGGAGAACTGGAGACACAAAAGGCAGAGATCTTGGCTTGAGATGAGAACAATTTACTGGAAAGAGCAATGAGAGAAGCAAATGAACAGTTAACAGCAATAATATTAACAACTAAAGTGTACAAGTGATACACAGAGTGATTCAAATGCAAAATGCTCACCACAAATCTAACCCAATTGCTCCATGCTTCTACCACACAGAAAATGAGGTGAGGTGGTACAGAATAATCTCCAGGTCCCAGCCAAGACCTCTCCTGACTACTGGAGAAATCAAACCTGTCCTGGCCAGAACCAGGACAGCAGGGAAATTCATCAAAATTCTGTTCCGTCTGCTATGGAAGTCACCTCCGTGAAAGGTAAAATACTGGGGTTTATAGCATAAATCAGGCTCTTGTTTTTTGAAACATGATTCAGTTCTTCCAATAACTTCTTGAAAAATTATTGAATCCTTCTATAGTTTTCTTTTTTATAAATATTATGTACAAGAATAAAAAAAATTGGAATGCACTGTAAGCATACTGTCCCAGAATTGCAAAAAAGGGTAATTCTTCTATTTCAAGAGGAAGAAATTATCCCTGTTTCTCCATTGATCTTTTTATAAGCAACAAACTGGTGGACAAGCAGTTACTCATATTGCTTTAGTTTATCTCCTCCTCTGGCACTCCCTGCTTGCAATATCTCAGATTTTATCAGAAATGGTCCCAAGGCTTTCAAAGACCTGCACACTTGTACAGAGGGCACCTGTTTCTCTCTTGGTGTTCCTGGCTAGAGCAGGAAATCTGAAAATCCTGAACAATTTTTACCAATCTTTAACCTTTTAGAAACCCTTTGGCCTTACCAAATTTCTGAAGTTTACATCTGTGACATGGTTTCTTGGCCCATACCACCAGAGACCAGTTGGGTTTCATTGATTCTCACTAGCTAGTGGGAGAAATAGGATACTTTCAGATCCCTAGGACACACTGTCCATCCTGATACCAAAGAACTTCTGCAAAATCTCTAAGGGCTTGCAAAACAATTCCTTATCAATATTTCTTTTCATAATGGGTGGTGAGGTGGGGCAGGGGTGTTCCTGTTCAATTAGAAACAGACTAAAACAGCCCACACATCTCACATTACTATTATTTGTTTTTTTAAGAGATCACACCTGCATTTTGTGGAAGCAGCACACACCTTTCCTTTGACTCTTCTTTATTATGGAAGATTTTTCTACACAGCTATTCATCATTGCAGCCATTCTCCATTCATTATTAATTTCATATCCCTTGTAATTTGTAAATTGAATTGCAGAATTGCTCACAAAGACACTGTAAAAAAGATGATTCAAAGTGCATAAAGGTCTCAGCTGAGTATTCCCTGTCTGTACAGATAGTTGTGCTGAGGGTAGTTTTGTAGGGTCTAAAAGAGCATCAAATATTTCCAAATGTTTGTTTCTGCAAAATCAAACTCACAGGAAAAAAACACAGTGTCAGAAATGCTTGAATTAATGTAAAATAAACAATGAGATGGAAAAAAATGTTACTGTGGCACGTGACTGTCTGTACACACCTGAAGTGGTCCATAGGTAGCGAGAGGCTGTCAGGGTACATACATTTGTTCTAGACTTTAGTTACACAGACCAAGTGGGTCAGTCTGACAAAAAATAAAAAACAATTGTTCTCACTCAATTCAGTGAGTATTCCCCACTGAAGTGATATTGCTAAGTGACAGTGCATAATTTTGCTAGGGCAGCTTGACCTTTTTTCCTTGTTTCTCCCTGGTAATAAGCAAAGCCAATTAATTCCATATGTTGAGCTGATGAGTAATGGTTCATTGTAGAAACAGTGGTGTCACATGCCAGTACATACATCAACATTAATCTCTATTAATCACACAGAGAACAGTGACAGTTTACTGAATTTTCATGTTCAGTAAGCTCCACACCGAACCCCTAGACTGCTGAAACATTGTTCAGGAAACAGAACCGCACTGTAAGTTCAAGAAGTAGATGGAAAATCTGCCATATTGCATACAGACCTGCCTAAACCGGTGATGAGCTTCAGTTCCAGCTCCACACAGCATCAGTGACTGATTTGATTGGAAACCTGTATCACTCTTCCTCTGAGGTGCCACTTCACCTGTCTGCAGGCTGTCTTATAAATGCAAATGCACTTCTTGGCACACATTTTTTTTCATGCTCATATGCTCTCCTTTTTGAAAATAATAAAATATTTAAGCTAGGAGAAAGAAAATAAATGGAAACACATTCCCTAAAATGCATTCCAGGAGCTGGCCTGCTCCTCCTGCACATTGGCAGACATTTCTTTTCTTACCTCCTCTGTGGTGAGCTCCTTTCAAATGTGAAATCTCCTTCTGTGAGCAGGGTGCAACCATTGGCTAGTGCTCACTTGAATGGCTCTGTCAGACAGAGCTGGCTGTCAGGGGCTGCAAACACCAAGCCAGAAACACACACAGGACCTCAGCTTGTTCTTTAAAGCACAGGGCACAGGAAAGCACTCTGCTAACCTGGAGACGGGGAAAGGAGAGTGATGGTCACAAAAAGAGGGACATTTTAAATGCAGTTGATAACTTTGCATTGCACTGTGTCCCTCTACACACAGAAATGGCTGGTAAGTCTTTCATCCCCCCAAGGGAGGTTGTGAGCTGCTCCAGGCACACTGCTGCTCCCCAGAGCTCCTGAGTTAACTCTGTAAGAACAGCAGCAAGCGGCTTTGGAAGTGAACAGTCAATTTGCTGTATCAGTTGCCCAGGCAGCCTGATAATTGCAATGGTGAAAAGTGAGCCAGGGGATCCAGAAGGGTTTTTGGAACAGGCTTTCAGCAGGTTTCTGACTCCTGTTGTGGAACACCTTCAACATTCACAAAAGAGCTGTGACCTAATTGTGAAAAACTGCTTTCAAAGGCCCTGTCTCTTGTTTGCTGTTTAATGTAATGTTGGTGAATTCTTCTTTAAAGGCATTTTCTTTCCATGTTCTTGAAGCACTATTCTAGCTTTGTACTTATGCCAACAGCCTTTGAGCTTTGTCTGCACTGAGTCTGGAAATCTCTCATTCCCCTCTCCCTGAGCCAACCATGTTCAAACAGTGCTTGTGGAGAGGTGCTAATGTGCTTTCTCAGGCCTCTTCAGACATGATTTAAAAGCTGGTACTTAAAAGCATAACACAGAGAAATGCATTTGCAAAAGGATACATTTTTCTTCCACTTGGAGCAGAACTATCTAATTTTCTCTGAGAAACTGAGCCAGAAGTCATTTGACTTTGTGCATACTAGCTGAGTTATAATTTAATTGAGGATGTATTTTATCTTTGGGGGTTTTTTAATGTTTTTTTCACTGCTTCAAGTTCTGCGATGGCTTTCCTTCAGACTTTACCAGGCTCACCTCACATCCTCTCCACCTGTGGATCAGTAATGTGAATAATGTGTGATGCATACTGAAACTGGAAGTGGTTTAGGTTCCAGTTGGAAGATGATGCCTTCCATTTTAGAAATAAAACTTTATCCTAATTTTTCACTGTCACTTCCAGATTTTCTGTAATATTCAGCTCTTTGGATACTTCACTCTTTCTTCTAAATAACTCTTTCAGACAATACATTTTTTCCTGTCTGTAACTGTACATTCCTGTTTACCTAATACCTTAATATTCAATCTTCTGCAGAAAAATGCTATTCTATGGTCAAGTTTTCATCTTCCAGGGATTAAATAATTCATTCTTCCTTGCTTCGCTGAAGGCTCAGTACTTACTGAACTCCTTTCTTGCTTCGACACCTTTGAATGTGCCAGCACTACATTTTCTTGGGCTGAAGCTGTTTTCTTGCACTCTCAAAGTCACAGTTGCCCCTACCTCTCTCCAGCTCCTTGATACACTGTGCTGAGGGGTCAAACCAAGCGGCCACTTAGGGGCATTTGTTTTGGTGACCTTTATTATTTTCTCACCTGCCTTTAGCCTTTGGAGATAGATCACTGATTCCTCTCATATTCAGTCAGTTGAGTCAATGTTTTGGTGACTTGCTGCTGTCTCATTATGGCACATCCAGTGCCAGAATGAATAGAGCTTAGCCTGTGCTGGAGCTTGAGGCAGTGCCTGTTAGATCACAAGCATCTTGTGATGCCACAAGCAAAGCATTTATTATGAAGAAAATAAGACATCTATATGTCTAGGTGTCTAAATCCCAACAGGAAATCTATCAGCTTGGATCCTGATCTCAACCCTTACCGAAACTCTTCTGGCAAGGAACAGGCTTGAAGATACCTTCAAGGGTCTGTGCATAATTTGCAGCTTAACATTTCTTAACATTAAGAAATGTTAAGCTGCAAATGTTGCTCTAACACTTTCCCTGAGATTAGTTTTCTTCAGGTTCTGGAGTATGTTGAGCCTGGAATAGAATAGGTTGAACTTCCATATTAAACACTTCGTACCACAAGGTGGACCAGTTTGAAGAAAATGCCATCTGTACAGCCTAGCCTGAGAAGTGATGGAGAAGTGTCTGCCTGCAGCCTCTGTTTCTGTAAACTTGTAAATCAGAGCTGCCTGGCTGCATAAATTTCCCAGGATGACCTCATTAAGCAGGTGCTCCCACTGTCCCTTTTGAGGTGGCTACATGCCAGGTATGTGAGCAGATATTGGTTATTTGGAAGCTAATGACCCATAATTGATATGTAAGAAAGAGCTACTACAAAATACTTGCAGATAGAAATAATTTTCTCTTCTGTAATAAACTTAATATGTTTGTGTCACAAATAGTGCAGTACAGGGAGAGTGCCTCAAGTGCAAGCTTTTAATACAGGTATTTTTTTTTTGATAGTGGATAGGCAGGATATTATTATCAAAGAAAAAAATTAATTTGTTTGGTTTAGTCAGCAACATACTGAGTTAATTTACTTCCCATATATGAACATGTCACACTCCTGAGCAATTGTTTCATCATTATAAATTGAATTAAATAATAGGATGGAAAATAGGATTTGGATGAATGGTGCTTTATATGTGCAGAACATACAAGAATCTTGAGCTTTATTGTGCTGCATTTTTTAAATTGCTGTCCCCTCTGAATGCTTTTTCTTTTTCCCACTGGCAAGCTAGTTGCTAGATGCTGTGGTAGCACAAGGTCCAGTTTGCCCACTGATGGGGCTCTGGTACACGATGTTCTTTAGATTTAACTAGGTGGTATCTCCTAGGGCTTTTGGTCAATGAGAAGATAAACAGCTGACAGACTGACAGTGGCATGAATTCCCAGTCAGATAGCTTGGACCCTCTTCCCCAGCTGTGGGAGTCATTTTTTCTCCCACAGTTGTGTCCTAAGCAGAATGGCACAGTGAGAAACACACAGAAAATTGGTATAATTCCTAGGTGTAAACTGAGAAAAACCTGTTGGCTTCAATGGGGTTGAAAAGAGCATGGTATTTATCTCAAAAATAGAAAACTAAATAAGGAATAGTATCTTTGGTAATATCAAAAATGGAGGAGGGAAACATCAATATATTTCTCTAACGCAGAAATTATCATTAGCTTTTTTTAATAAGCCTAGGGAAGATGGGTAGGAGGAAAAATTGTAACCCTGCAGGGCAACAGTGTTAAGGCTGTCACCTGATGGCCAGCTGAAGACCAGCTATTCTAGCTACTTCAGCCCTTTCCAGGAACAAAGTCTGAACCTCATATTACCATGGTAAATTACTGAGCCAATCCAACTCCCCTGCAGCTGAAGGACTTTGTGTGGCAAATGAAGAGCGAAGGGTCTCTTTTTTTCTGTGCTGCATTGGGGTAGCTCTTTCTCATAGCAAGACTTAAATGCCTTGTTTTCCCAGTATTTCAGCTTCAAAGTTAGTGGGCGCCAAGAGATAGAGATGCAACTGTTTGCTATTAAGTACAAAAATGAAAAAGAAAAAGAAGTAGATGGAGCTAATTGATCTACAACCTGCTTGCTTACAGTTTAGGAACCCCTTGGAGAATAAGATAAGGAGATCTGACTAGTAGTGCTTTGAGAAAATAAAGAATGCACACAATGAGTAGTCACAGAAATTACAAATATTTAGAGAATGGATTTAGAAAGAAAAACATTGTCCTTGCCTCACTGCACTGACTTCCCTAGCAACACAGGAAAAGTTTCCAGCACCTTAGATGGCTTTTTGTTCTGCACTGGAACAAGATTTATAGTCTCTCAAAATCACCAGGGACAGGACTGCCGACCCAATGGTGCCTACCACCCACCAGCAAGGCAATGATTCTCTCTACAGCTCTGACCTGAGTGCTCCAACGATCCAGTTTCAAGTGTAACACAGCAGTGAAGCCTGCTTAAACTTCCCAATTAGCATCTTGGTAAACCAGGACATCCTTCTCTGAACTTTCTTTAGGGTAGAGAACCCGTCAGATTTTTTAGAATAGCCTTTCCAACTTCTGAAACTACTCACGCTCAATCTTCACGCAGCTTTGGGCAGTCTATTGGGTGTTTAATAAATTTGAATTTCTAGTTTGGCTTTGAAAGGATGTTTGCAATGCCTGCTGTAAGGAACCAAAGGCACCATCAGGCTAAAATAGTGAAATAGGATTTAACAGAAAATGTATTATAATAAAGATGAAACTTACGCATCTGCTGAGTCACTTCAAGAGGCACTAACTAAAAGGAAAGGTGCAAAGGTTGTTGCTGACATTTAACCTGTCACCTGGGTTTTCATGAAGACAGCTGAGGACAGGGAAGAGGACCTGCTACAGGTGATGGTCTTCAGTCATGCAAACTCCCTCCTTCCATGCTGTACCAGAGCTGTCTCAGCTGGAACTCACTTGAATGTTTCATGCATGCTCTTGGGCTCTAAATGAGCTGCCACTTCTCCATTAAAACAAAAATGCTCAAAAATACCATTATGAAAAGGATTGCTGGGTTCTGTTTAACAAAACTCCATGCCCAAAGTATCTGAAAGAGGGCAGTGGAAAACAAGTGACATTTTTTCCCTGCAGAGATTCATCTCATGAAAGCCCCAGCATGAAGCATTGCTAGATCTGCCCGGTGTGAATGCAGCTGGTCAGGTTATAGCATGGATACATAAGTCAGTTTTGCACTCCCAAGCACTTTCATCTCTGTCATGACCATTATGTGACAAAAAGCATTTTGCCAAGAAGCAGCCTTATTTTCTGGCTCCGATAATTAATTATTGGTCAAGGAGGGGCAGCCTATCAGCTCTCAAGCAGCACAGCACCTTCTTTTTCCTGAGCTACTTTCCTCTGAAATTGGCTGCACTTCAGAAAATGAGCTGAAGGCACCCAAGGAGGCTGCTGCTCCTTGAATATCTGCCTCTTTTCCCCTCCTTGCTTGTCCACCCTTCTGGCCTGAAACTGTTTCCCCTGTAAAAGTGAGAAGGTTCCTTCATTGTGATGAAGTTCCTTCATTGTGTGAACAGAAGGAGCTAAAGGCAAACCGCCCTTTTGTGACACTTCCTGTTGATGCAGCCCCCACCGGTGCTTCTGAAGGACCACCTCAGTGAATTCTGAAAATTGTTTTGTGTTGGTTAGGTCTTTTTTGTTGCCAAAACTATCACTGACAACTCTGGGCATTCATTTAGTGGTAATTCAATCATTAAACTTTTCTGACAATTTTTTTGCTTACTTGCTATTAAGCAGTAAATGTGATAAGCAGTGTAGATAAGACACCAGTCTTGTTCTTTCAAGACTAAACACTGTGAGAAAAGCCCCAGTTACCCCACAAATCTGCTTAAATAATTCTGCAGTTCCCATCACTGAAATTACTCATGTTCTTCACTGCAGTCTTTGTTCAGCTTTGTGCTATGACTCAGCCAGTGGCATTTTTAAAAACCCAATAATTTAGAAATAATTCAGTTTTACAACTGATGTAACATACACCAGAGCTCCCTTTACATCCTCAGCAGCATCCTATTTTGTTTTTAAAGACACCCTGCTAATGTGAGCCATCCTGGAATTAATGGGGTAATTCCCTCCCTCCACATTCCCTCCCTCCCTCCCTCCCCTCCAAACCACCCTCCTCTGGATGTCAGCACCTGCACTGTGATTCTAACTCTCACTTTTAAAAAAAGTCCATAAGTGACAAAGTTCTCAGATGACACTGACCATATTACTGCCCTAACCTCCTCCTTCCATCAGCCGTTCCCATGTGCTCTCTCATGTGCTGTTTTCATAGGCAGGAATAGATTAGCATCCATGTGAATAATTTACAATACAAACAGCCCACTGGTTGTTCAAAAGCCACCTGAATCCCAGAAGGTGACTGTGGCTTAGGTGGATATTTGAGGTTTGTGTATAGCTGCTTGAGACCCACCTGTGGCCATCTTTTTTCTCTCAAGCTTAATTGCTATGTAAAGAGCAAAAGCACTTTGGCAAACCTCACCGTTTTCTCTAATCTATGCTGCAAGCTGCTGGAATGGTAGCTCTGTTGTTTTTTAATGAAAAAGATGCCATGCATAACAGCAACATGATACTAATGGCAACATGAGCAAATCATTTACCTGATTCCTGTCTGTTGGGTGGTTAAGTGGAAGCCAAAAATAGCACATCCATTCCTGACCCCTGAAATTTGTTTCAAAAGCTCTGCAGTAACTTCAGCTCCCACTAAGAAGCTGGAAACATTATTAGTAATAGAAAGTCTTTTGAAAGGACCAGGCAAATTCACTAAGCCCACTGACCTCTTGCTTAGTGAATACTGTGGACTGCATGCTCATTACATATAGGAGACTGGCTTTTTGGATGTTATTTAATTTACTGTTTCTCATGGCAAACAGACTGGGGCAAGAAAAGCTTCAGGGCTAGTTCTCAATGCAGTCTTTATAATGTGGCCTTCACCACAGAATGCTGTGCAGAATGTTAGTTCTGCATCAAATGCCATGACAGACTCAATGGTGCCATAGGCATGAATCTGATGAGTGCTTTTCTGAATTCTTTTTTACATCAAATGAAAAATTCCTACCTCTCTGCTAGCTCAGGGGATACCACAGCCACTCTCTAGCAGCTCTCCAGGACACTGATCACCCCAGACTCACAGCACACCCAGGCTGCCATCAGACCAGCCCTCATGTGAAACCCTGCCCTGTTTCAGAATATCTACACTAGCATGAAGTTCAGATTATTCTTGATTCTCCCCTCTTAGTGTGTGTCGCTCAATACTGCCCAACCAGGGTCCTTCTGCAGGAGCTGAACTGAAAGATGTGATTCAGGCACTAATGGGCTTTGAGCCCCTGGGAACACACCGCAGATACACGGCAGAAAAAGCTCCTGAAAGACAAATGTTGGACCCTCGGCACCATTTTGCTCCTAATGCAGACACAGCCATCCTTCACTGTTTGGGCTCAGATTCACTTTGTAGCCAAAGTGCTGCAGTATGTGCACAGCAAGATTAACAATGCATAAATTCTACCAACCTGGATGCATGTCTGCAGAGGAAGTTACTGTGAAGTTAGTGAGTGGGACTGTACACTAACTCTTCCTGTAGACCACTCATAGGGATAATTCACTCCTCCCTAAAAAAGGCATATTCTCCTTCAACAAAAATTTAAATGTGCTCCTTTAGAGCACATTCAGATTCCCATGTTCATAAGACTCCAGACAATGCTGGATGATTAAACATTTATCTGAATGAACTTTCAGAGTGATTTTGTTAAACTGTTTTAAAATTCTGTGTATTGACATTTGAAATTAAAGGAGATGTAATTTTTTTTCACAATAAAGTTCAGTTCACTCTTGAAATCTTAGTTTGAATAAAAGAGCCAATACAAGAGCTTACCTTGGTTTAATGATACATTTAAAGAATCTGAAACTAGTGAATTAGGCTTAATTGTTTTGGTTTTTTTTCTGAGAACAGCAGTGCAAATAAACCCCACAGAAATCATTCTGATATTATTTTTCTCTCACTGTCCTTGATTTTCAGCCAAATGGGTTAGGAGAACTCTTCAGACCGCAAAGCCTGTATTGAAGCAAATATAATACTTTGAGGTGAAATGTTAAATTTACACAATGAAATTTTTCCCAAAGCAGGGCAGGATCAAGCTTAACACTGTTGGATTCATTTTCCATTTGTCTGGCTGCCTGACCATATCTTTATTCAGTAATTATGCTTTCATTTCAGAGTGTTGGGTCTTTATGTTTGGTTTGAGAGAAAAAATATAATATTCAAATATGCTTCCAGTTTATGCTCTGTATTTCTTCCCATTTATAGAATGTTTTCTACCTTGGTGTTTTGAGTGGGCAAACCCCCACACTAGCAAAATATCTTTTCAGCCTGAGCATGGCTGCTGGGATTTGTCATACCAACATGGGGGTGGACATATGTTGATTTTTACCTCCAAACCTCCTGTTGATTTTTACCTCCAAATCAATATGTGGATTTTTACCTCTGTAGACAAGAAATCTCTGAGCACGTGGCCTGCAGTCAGTGCCAGCCCCTGGGCTTGGCAGCTTGATCAGATCTTTACAAACGGTCATGTTTTCAGCATAAGTTTGCATCTGACCTGAAAAAACTTGAAATCGAACTATACATGTTGTTGTCATAGGGCTCCAGTTTTGCCAAGTGTTAATATGTATACCAGCATCTCATTTGCAAATCAAAGAGCCAAATAGCTAAGAATTTCTTGCTTGGCAGAGTTACTCTCCCCTCCACCAAACCCATGACTCTGGCAATAAACAGACCCAGAAGAACGTAAACACCTTTGTACATAACAAGTTTTGTTTTTCAGGGTAGGTTTGCATATACTACCTTAAAATTTAATTTAGCTATAATTGGAAGGTGACTTGTACGCTGTTTGTTACAACTGTGCTCTTGCAACTTGATGCAAGAGATTACAGAGACACGAATTCATTGCTGTGACTCTCAGCAAAATTACAAAAACACAACCTGATATCTAACAGAAGAGGAAATACCAGAGCTGTAACTCACAGCAATATTTTTTCCACACAAAAAGGATGTAGTGTTCACAAGCGATCATCACAATTGCTATCACCACAGTAGCTCTATTACATCTTCTGTAACTTTCTCTATTTCGTTTTGCTCTCTTTAATTTAACACTTGTGTTTTTCCAACCTGAGTAATTTCCCCTGAAATAATTTGAAAAATTGGCATTAATATAAAAGTACATCCTACTTGCAACACGTTACATAATTTATATAAATAATTTGCAGAAAACTCTAAATTCTCCCTTTGATACCTTCTTATACAGAAGAAGATAAGTACAGAGAAAATATTATATTTATGTAATATATACACATGGCCATATTTATGTAATGTATACACATGGCTACTGTTCTAATAGATAATTAAATTTTGCACAAGCACACGACCACTTTAGTCACAAATAACTTGAGGGAAAAACTACTGCATCTGCTGTCATCGGTACAATTATATTATCCTTCCTTTCTGCATTGTTACCTGCAGTATAATTTCTCAGCTCTGAGAACCTTGTTCCGATCAGCTGCCCCAAATAGAATTGGTTGAAGTCATGTAAATAGAAGTTCAGCTTAATTATTTTCCTGTCTGAAAAATCACTTTTAACCAAAGCAAGAGATGCTCCATTTCCCTTTCCTGTTTTCCCTCCCTTCAGCTACAAAAATAATTATCTCCATGACAGGTACCAAAATTTTGCTATCTGCCTCTCTCTCCCTTCAAAAACACACTCAACAGCACTCTGTGACAATCAATCAAAAGCATTACAATAATAGTGTTCAACACAGTCTTCACAGACATATTCACTTATACATCTCTGGGATTTCTGTCTGCTACGAGAGCTGAAGAGTGGGAGTCAGACTTCCAGGAGCTTCCTTTTGTTCCTGCCACCGTCTCCAAGGAGCAAGCTTCTATAACCATCTCCACAGTCTACACACACCCCAGGGGCCTAAGTTCGTGGTCACCATCACCTTTTTTTCCCTTTTTGTGACACCTTCTTTTAGGCAGACTCCTCTTTTTAACATAGAGAATTCACCTCCTGCCTGATTTTAGGCACATCTTCTGCAAAAAGCTTCCAATTCTCTTCTTGGTCCCTTCCAGACAGATGGGAATGTACCAGTTTGCAGCTAAAACAACTTGCTTGACTGGGACACCAGGGCGAAACTATAAAACTACAGCTTTAGTGCAAGTTCTTACTGCCTCTGGCCATATACTGTTTCTTTGGTTATTCATGAACTAATATAACCATGGTGAACTAATTTAACAGGTTCTCCATCTGTAAAACACACATACTAATACATGCATAAACTCTTATCCCTAAGACTGCTGATCCCAAATGAGTCCTGAGAAGCTGAATGTATTTGAAGAGGGCTTATTGACACTCAGATGAAGCATCTTATTGACCTGTAAAATAGCTTCTGGATTAGACGACACAAATCCTAAACCAAATACATCATGGCAGTACAACAACTGGGATGCTAAAATAATTAAAAAAAATCAACAACAACAACACAGTTCTAGGGATTAATCTGTTCTGAATCAATGGAAAAGGTATATCCTTTCCCCTTTCACAGCTCTGGGGTAATATTCCAGCTTTTCTCAGATTTCAGATTTTAAAAAATCCCTAAAGTATTGCACTTAAATCTGCTTTTTTTGCTTTACAAAAGTAGATCTCGGCGAGCAGTGTAAGCAAGTGGCCTGATGCTTATTACTTTCTAAAAAATTAAAGCATATTTAAGAAATTTTAAACTAATTGAAGAAGGGAAACAGAGATATGCTTTGTCTTCTACATTTGCCATGTCACTGCCACTGAAGCTGCCATCTGTGGGACAGAAGCAATAGTGGGATGGATTGGAAAGAAATGGGTAAACACACCTGCAAAGCATTTAATTATACTCCTCTGATATTTTTGGGACTTCAGATAGTAATTTCATTTGAAGCAGGACCAGGTCCAAGTAGAAAATTAAACTTTTAAACTGGAATAGGGAGGAGGCTGCACCCACACACCTGTATAAAGAGAGCTACTCACAGAAAGCCATATAAATGTGTTTTCAATTGCAGTAGAAAGGTATGACTGTAAACCAAACTCAATTGTATTTACTCCAAGCAAGTCCAGGAGGAAGAGTAAGAAGGAATGGTTGCTATCTCAATCTTCTATAGGCATGGACATGAAACTAAGCTGCCAATTTACCTTTTGTGGCCCACTTCTAGAGATGAGGGTGTTCAGGAGTGGTGCCTGTGGCCTCCCTGCTGCAGCTGTAGGTGCTGTGTGACTCGGGAATGACATACATGACGTGGCCTTCAAGCAACAGGAGCACAAAGCAACACCAAAGCAACAGCACTGAGAGAAAAAGGCTGGAACCAGAGACCCAGTTTTCAACAAAAGACTGCACAATTTTGGTGCTGTCCAAACCAGTTAACTGCTCCATGCAACCTTTTCCCCATCTGTTTAGAAAACTGGAATTATATAATTTTTAATAATGGCACAGACCCCATAAATAACATTCTGCTATTGATCTTCAATTTTACTCTTCACTATCATCAGTGAAGTAAAGAAACTGCAATTTCTGGAAATGGGGGGTGGAGGATATGGAATACTGTTTAATATTTTGGAATTATTAAAAGTGGAATTACACCTCTCCAGTCATGCTCATTCTTCACTTCTGGGGATGTACAACTAATCTCCAGTGCAAGCTGAAAGGTAACCTCTGAAGATAATAGTACCACATCAGTTTGCAAAGAGAAGTGAGATCCTAATCTCCATAATCTTGTCAAATTACTTATTGGGAATTAGAGGGGGAGGTAAAAAGAAAGAAATACATACCTCTAGGTATTTTAACACAGATTATTTTGAGGAAATACAAGCCATATGCAGGTGGGATAAATCCATGCTAAATAAATAAATAGAACTGGCACAGAAAAGTAACTGCACAAAAATCTCATGCCAGGGGAAATATGTTCCAGGCTATCTGTGCTGTCAAGCAGCAAAAAAATGAAAATAAAAAGGTTTTGCTGTATGAGAAAGATGAGTGGTTTCAAATACTCCTTTAACATTGATACAAACAAGGCCAGATATCGTGATGCCTGTCTCGCTTCCAGACTTCAGCAGAGGGAGAGCAGAGGGGAGTGATTCATGGAGAGCACGCAAGAAGCAGTGCTGAAATGGAGCTGAGAAGCCCATGGCAAAGGTCCTGTTTGTTTGTCTTTACATAATGTAAGACAAACAGAATATGGAATTAAATTAGAAGACAATGTACTTAATTGCCAATTACTTCTTCACTGCTATCTTGAAAACCAAATAGTTAAAGAGCAATGAATTGTTCCCATGAAACTTGATCGATTTTGTAGTGGTTGTAAGCAATAATTGGTAAAAACCACGAAATGTATATACATGTACAAAAAGAATTTCCATAATAGCTCCAGATATCATAGGCAGAACTACATCCTGCTGTCTCTGAGCTGGCTCCTTGCACAGACAAGGGGCTACCTGGGACTGACAATTTTTATCAAGTTTGACCTAAAAAATTCTTGCACTTGATCCACTAACTGAGGAAAGAAACTAATTAATACACACATGACCTTTTCTTCAGTATTAAGAGGCAAAAAATCATGACAGATGCCAGACCTAGCCAGAATTTTCCCCAAGAGGAAGGGAAGGAAATATTTTTTTAAAATACCCCAAAAATAAAAATTAATGAAGCGTAAAAATAAAAATAAAATAAATAAAATAAAATAAAATAAAATAAAATAAAATAAAATAAAATAATAAAATAAAATGTTAAGACTGACAAAAATCTGGATTCATGTACTAGCTACAGAGGCATTTTGAAAAAAGCTGGCAGGAGACAAGAAACACCTCGGGAAATGCAATTCGATCCTTCCAAATAGGTTGTAACTTGGTACCGATCGGGGCTGAGGGAGGGAGAGGGAGGAGTCGGGGTAAATCATCCTCGTTACTAAAACCATAAAAGTTACGAGTGTGGTGTGCTTTTGGTTTGCCCGGTGGAGCGGCATCCTGCGGCGGTGTACACGCGGTGTAAGCGCGGGCAGAGCCTGACAGGCACTCACCGGCATCCAAAGGCTCAACCTTCCCCCGAGCGCCCGCTCGCAGATCGGAGACATCAAGCAGGGCAATGATGTCTCCGCCCGACCGTCTGTGAACGCCGCTCCCCACTTTCCCCGCGAGGGATCCTGGCAGCCCCGGCACACACGAACCCCGCCAGCGGTCGGGACAGGGTCCGAGCCGAGCCGCGCTCTGCCGGGGCACCATCCCCGCTGGCCGCGGACTGCCGGCGCCGCTGCCGCCTCCCCGACGGGCTCCGGCTGCGCCGAGCTGGGGCAGAAACTCGGGGAAAGGGCTCTCCCCGCCTTGGGAAGCTCCTGGCACGCCCCGCGGGCTCGCTGACAGCGCTCACCTGCCGGCTGCACGGAGCCACCCGCGGGCTCGGAGCGGAGCGGGAAAGTCAGCCGGGACCGCAGCGCAGCCAACACAGGTCCGGCGCCCGGGAGAGAGCGTTCGCGGCCTCAGAGCGCGTCACGGTCGGGCTCGGGCTGAGTGCTTCGGCAACTCACGCTAGCGGCCCGGGCAGGGGGCCGGAGCTGCCCCGATGAGGGGAGGGGGCTGCGGGTCAAAGACATGAATGAAAGATGAGCGCCGCTGCCCGGCCAGGACGGTGCCCCTGAGGCTCGCAGGGCGGCGGGACAGCGGCGCTCCGGGGGCGGGGGGGGGCCGTGCCCCGGCGGCAGGCGGCGCTCCGGAGCTGAGGCTGGGGCTGCGGCGGCGGCAGCGAGCGGGGCCGCGCCGGCGGAGCGAGCAGGGAGCCGGGAGCGGGGCGAGGAGATGGAGCGGGGCAGCCTGCGCCGTCCCCGGTCCCGGCGGGGAGGAGGCAGCGCCTGAGGTGAGAGGGGCTGCGGGCGGAAGGGCCGGGGGCACCCGCTGGGCGCGGGAATGGCGCTGGGTAGCGGCAACTCCGCCGCTGGCCGGCGGCACCGTGCGCGAAATTGCCGGGTCCCATCCGTGCCCGGGCCGTGCGCGGAGCGAGGGGTGCTGCCAGAGCCGGGCGAAGCGCTGCCGCCCCGTCCCTGCCGCCTGCCCCGGGCTGGGGCGCTGCCCGCGGCGGGCTCGGCCCTGCCCTGCCCTGCGGAGCGAGAGCGGCCGGCCCTGCCCGGCACCGCGGCCGCGGCAGAAGGTAACGGGGCTGGGCGGGCGCGGCGGGAGCTGTGCCGGGGCGCAGCCGCTGCCCTGTCCGGACTGCCCCGGAGCGCTGCTTTGTTCTCTTGCCTGCTTGCGGATTTTGAGTGGCGATTCTCTTTCGTTACAGAAACGGGGCGTGCGGAGCTGTCAATGGGATGACGGTGGTGTGCCCGTGCATGGAGCTGCACAGGGGCCCTAAATTCTGTAGTTTTTGCTTAGGCAGAGCTCCCGCTGGTTTCCCGGGTCTTTCTCAAGGTTTACACAAAATTGAGTCTTTAGTCAGGCTGCAACATCTCCTAAATAATATGTATAGCCAACGTGGTTGTGAGTTTCAGTTTGGATTCTAGGCAAAATTTGCTCTGAATAGGAAGGCAGTCATAGTTAATGTTTGCTAAATGCATTACTATCAATTTGAGTGCATGTTATTAGTATGATCATAACGTAAATTCTGAAGGAATATGAAGGGGCTGTCTTGATTCAGGTCTATACCGTATGGTTTGAATATTCCAACTTTGGCACTGACCCTGAAAACAGTGGTTAAGGTTTGTCCCAAAGAAGAAAGTACCTGACCATAAGACCCTTGATTGACCATAAGAGCCTGATCACTTCTAGTGGAGTTGTTCTGAAAAGGCAATCTCTCCTTTCTTTGAAGCACTTGTGCAGCAGATACTTTTGCTAGAACTTCTTACTCTGTCTTTCTCCCCAGGGTAAAATTGGTTAGGTCCATAAAAAGTGGCAAACCTCCACCTGACAGTATTTTTTTAATTCAGCCTGAAGCACCAAAGTTTCTTGATAAGAAAAGCTGTCTTTTGACTGTGCTTATCCCTCCCCTGGCTACTTCCATGGTTCTGAAATTACTTGAGGGTGACCTTCAGAGAAAGAAGTCAGCTTTGCTCAGAGGATTTCAAACCTTTTATTTGCCCTTCTTAAGGCTTCACTAAAACAAACAAGCAGAGCATTTGGAAGGAAACCTATGATTGAATATTCAGCAGTTCATTTCCCTTGGGTAAAAGCTGATAGATGTTTTCACTTGTTTTGGAAAGGTTTTTAGCCAAGCAAGAAAGATCTGATTTGACACTGCTGAAGTAAATAATGAGGTAAGGCAAAGGAAGGTAGTCTTTTTTTGGTACATCTCTCCTGATGTGTGGAAAGAGGGGTTAGAAACTGAGTGAACTGTTGCAGGGCTTTTTCCATTATACTTTTATTTTGGGTGGGTTAATCAGTGTATCAGTTTCTGTGAAAACTCAAGACTCCTGCCTTTTAAAAAACATTAGCAATATCACTGGATATTTTCAGGCAGTGCATATCTGAGACACTATGCACTTGCCAAGAGATGAACAGCACTTGGCCTTGTGCCTCTGGGCTTGTGCCTAATTATACATCGCAGGAGCGCTGCATTAACTGTCAATAAATGTTTGCCATCACTTCGGGCTGAAATACAGACTGGCTTTAAAACAGCACAGAAAGAAAAGTTTCAGCTCCGTTTTTAAATGTGATACCCTCTGTATGCCTAACTTTCAGTTCCTAGATCTATTGTCAGGGTCCCCATTAATATAGCCCAGCTTTTTTTTATGTGGCTTTGGTTTTGAAGACCTAAAATGACTGAGTATATTTCTTTAATTTCCCCTTAGCAGCTCCGTGTTGATAAAACAGATGAGAGAAGAGTTTCATTAGAATTACGTTTCTTTGCTGAACTTAAGCAGGACTGTGATGGTCATATTCATATTTCCCTTTCCTTTGTCATTTTGTGTTTGATTCTGGGAGAAATCCTTTTAAATGCCTGACCATGATTTCAGGACACTGTAAGAAATTACCCCCACGTAATCAGATTGTGCCTTGCACTGAACCCAGCGCTGTCTGCAGTCAGACAGGATCAGTAGTCAAGCCAGTGTTGGATGGATTTTTAGGCACTGTGGAAATCCTTGGACTTTTCCAGCACGAGACCAGACTAACTGGACAAGCTAGAGCCAGAAAAGCTGGTGGGAACTGATGATGCTGTAGCTGTAGCTATGCTGAGATTGTGCACTGGTTCTTGGTATGGGGTGAGTACCCAGGTGGGGAATTATTCCAGAGTATTGTCTTCTGAATGCTCGGCATAGCTTTTAGCTAGTGAACTTGCCTGCACACAGCTATTTGATTGCTTGTTTTGAGCAATTAGGGGAAAGACTGAGATGGATTTGATCCTTGTGTCCTCAGATTGTTTGCAAGAAAGAAAAAGAGGCAACATTTTAGGACTGAATGAATGATAAAAATAAATGTTCAATTTTAATAGTATTAAGAGAAGAAACAGGAAACTGGAGGTAGTGGAAACTCCAAATCTTTTAAATGTCTGAGTGATTGAGGAGCCTTTCTCTTATTTTAAAAATGACATGGGCAATCAAGGGCCAGAGTGTTAAAACTGTGATACAGATGGGTTTCAGCAGAGGGTTCAAAAACTTTCAGATGCATGTAGGTGATAAGAATTGAGGTTATTTCTTTTCAAACGTTTTCCAGCTCTACTAAAAACAGGAAGAAACCTATCAGCTCTGGTGCAGTACCTCTTTAAATACTCAGTGTGCCTTGAATTGAATGGAGTAACTTATTTGCTCAGTTAAGACATTAGTTTTGAGTTACCCAACTCACGCATTTCCCTACTCAGATGAATATCTTCATCAGATTCTAAGAGGTGTCATAATCAGCCAATGGATTTCAATGATTTGTTTGCATCAGGCATTTTTAAGAACCAATTAATTAAACCTGCAAACTTTAAGTTACTTGGTACTGCTTCCCTGGTGTGTGCTGCCTCTTCACCACACGCAGATTCCATTTCAAGAGGCATTTTAACCCCATGGAAAGTCAGGGTCTGTTGCTTCTGTTCCTCCTGTGTAGTGTTTTACCTGTGAGAGACTTTTTCCTTGCTCCTCACTTAGTTTTGTTCTTCACTGGACTAAGATACAAATGCAAATTCAGATCCTGTGCCCTGTGGTTAAAGGGTGAGCTGAGTGAAAAAAACAATGTTTGTGAAGGCTCTAGTGCTGGTCATAGTGCCTAATGAAAGATCAGTGGCCTTTCTCTGACTTCCCAGTAGAGAGGATGGGCACTTCTGTATTATTTAAGGTGAGAAAGGGACTAGAGTCACTCTGCTTTCACTAACCTTAGGTGTATGAACAGTAATTTCTAGATTTAAATTTATTAAATATTTTAAATCTTTGTTTTTTCACCCTGGAATTAAGATAAAGTATGCAGTCTCCCAGCTTCTTAACATGAGCAGGCATCTCTGGTAATTGTTCAGGTTCTACCAACACATTTGCCATTTCACCACTATTTGGTGATAAAATCTAAATCTTTACAGCAAGTCAGAGGTTAGTGGTATTTTTTCCAAGTGACAAAAAGCTAAAGGAGGAATTACTGTAATTGAATTAAGCTGCTACAGTCTATTCCCATTCCTGAGTAGAAAAGGTCCCAAATGATTTCTTTCTTCTTCTTTTTCAGGTTTCTAAATAACTACTTTAAAAATAAGGATAATTAAGACTGTAAACTGTGGTACCAGCTATTGGTAAAAATAAATGTAAAACCACTATGTTTCCAGGGTATCTGCACAAACAATGGCTCTCCATGCTGTGTGCTTGGTCAGCCATTGTCTTTCTGAACTCTCAGTAGAATCTGTGATGGTTGTTGAAAACAAGAGATCCCACTAAAAGAAGTTAAATTAGAGTTCTGCACAAGTTGCAGGAGCTAAATCAATGTTTGACAAATGGGAAAGGATATGAGCATTTAAAAGAAAAAAATGTACTCAAGATTCTAGGAATATTAAAGCAACCAAGATGAAACAAAAATAAAGCATTAAAAATGTATCTTTTCAGTGTTGTTTCAAGAAGAATTACACATGTTGGTGTTTATGGAGATTATTCTCATCTTCTTATTCAGAGCTTTGTGTTTCTTGAAGATACAAATAATATTTAGACTGAGATGGTACCCACAAGAAGCGCTTCGTAAATATTAATGTTGTGGGGAAATTTTGGCAATTGAGTTAGAGCTGTTTGTCTCAGCCATCTATAAATGGTTCTGTGAACAAAATAAATAGACTGATACCAACTGGGCAGAGAGTAATGGGTAAGATCTGTCTTTGTCTGTGTACAGAGTAGTGCCAGGATGCCCACTTGGGAATGGGAGCAGCTGGGGCCATGCTGGTGATACCTTTCTCTGCCTGAATTCCATTGTTCCTTAGGGGGAAAAGGCTGCTGAGACACAGCAGGATCATACAATCGTTTAGGTTGCAAAAGACCTTTAAGATCATGAAGTCTGACTGTTAACACTACCAAGCCCACTACTACACTGGCTTTGTTTAGTACGCCTGGGATTTGAGCATGGTGCTCTGGGAGCTTCAGAGAGGATTTATAAACATGTTTATTTGTTTATTATATATCTCTTGCCATCTTGCCATGTTTGTTGAGGTTTCTTGTAATGTTTCTAGTCAGACACATTCTTGGGATGGACTGACAATGTGACAGGTTTCCTAGATGTACTGTGTAGCAGTTGTGTGTTGGCTGTGAACCGGATTCCTCACATCATCATTTTGTGCACATTTACCCCACTGAGTTACAAGACATCTGTGATTTTAAAATGTTTAAGGAGAAACTGGACAGATTAAGGAAAAAGGAGGAGAAGTAAACCAGATTAAGGATAAACCATCCTCCAGGGATTTGGCGCAGCCATGAGAATAATATTTTTGTGCCTAGCCCTGTACCCCTGAAAACTAAACTAACTTCTTCAAGTCTAGCACATTTCTGAGACTTTTGTATTTTATCTGTCCAGGATGTTGAACAGAATTGGATCCTGAAATACAAGCTCGTTTCCACTCACTTTTTCATTTCTTGAGTTAGAACTGGACCTACACTATTGCTTTTAAATGTTTGTCACATCAAACCAGCTTTGAGTCAAGGAGAATACTGCTTGGATACCCATTTGTCTGAAAACAGGTATCTCTTAGTGCAGATCTGCTTACTTTGGTGATTTGGGGGGTGTAAACATTTGCATCCTTTCAGAGTCTCTCCCTTTTGCCTTCTCTTCCCCCTTGGTCCCTCCCTTGTATTGGTAGTACATAGATTGTGAGCCCTGGTTTCTGTGCTGTGTACTATTCCTGGTTCAGGTGCCTTTGGCATCACTGGGCTGTTACTGGCCTGAGCTGGAAGGAATTCATTCACAGCTAAACTCTGTTTACAGCTGAAGCAGCACTGAACTGCATGAGCAATAATATAAGAGCATCACATTCAGAGTGAGCAAGAACAGCAATGTGCTGGTTTAACCACACAAGTGATGTAGATTAATGAAGGGACTAATATGTGATTCCCATTAATGGGTCTAGGTCGTGTTTGCCCGAGTGGCGTAAGGCAGTGTCAGCCAGGAACCTCTCCCACTGTCTGAATGTGGTTATCATTGTGATGGACAGATTTTTGCAGTGTATAGAAAAAAATCTCTAGGGTTTTGTTTGGTTTTGGACTTGGTGGTTTTTTTTTAGGAGGGAGGGTTAATATCTTTCTAAGAATAAGAACCAAGATCCTGCTTTAGAAATGAGGTGTAAACAATTGCTAGAAAAAGTGAATTGTCAACACTGTGAATCACTGAATGTTCTAAATAATATGATGAAGGATAGAGTGAGATTGAGGAAAGATGAGGGGTGTTTGAACTTCTCAGAGAATCCTAGGTACTCCGTGCTGAACAGATTGTAATGGATGTGCGGAAAATTGTTGTTTTCCTTCAGATTATCTGTGCAATTTTTTTCAGCTGGTAAAGCCAGGAAGCCAGAGCCTCTATGGAGACTCTGTAATCACAATATAAATTAATTCAACAAAACTCTGAGTGAAACTCAAGACTCTTTAGAGCTTTTCAAACCTTATCCCAAGACTAAAGTCTGTATGGGTTAGAATTTTCATTATTCTGACCTGTCAGGATGAAATTTTTACTTGGTTCTCACAAATTAAAAATTTCCCTCACAAACTACCTTTGATAATGTTCCAAAGTTAAGGAAGAGCTACTTGAAAAAAGCAGATATTTCCCAGGACACATCTCACAAATTTTAGTTTCTGATTCTGACATCAGAAATGATCGCTTCTGAAGATCACTATAATGTGCTTCTAGTTAATGAAGATTGTTGTAGACCATCAAGACTGATTCTTGCAGTGAAATTGCAGTTATACCTAGTTGGCAGAGACCTGCTGTGTGCCTCCATGGACAGTCTAGTACCACTTTGTTACCATTACTGAACCTTTTGCCATCTTTTCAGACTGTCAGACCTTGTTGTTCAGTTGAGCTGTTAAATTTGATTACAGTAATGCACGCTGATGTACACTAATGCCTGTTGATTGCAATAATGTATATTGACATATTTCTGAACTTACCTCCATGCTCAGAATGACCAGCCTTACCTGCCAAGCTTAAGCAATCAGTGAAGCCACAAGAGGCTTGTCTGTGGTTTCTATTGATGTGCATGAGTCTGCTAGCTTTGAATTGTATCCTTTATATGATGGCTTTCAATGTAGAGGAGCATACGGTAAAATCATGACCCTGTTACGTTTAATCAGACAGTTTCTGTGGCAGTACTCAATAATATATTCATTCTAAGTTCCTAGCTAAGTTTTAGGTTTTTTTCTGGCTTGCATTCAGTTGAACTTGTGTTCATTGTTTAAGGGAAAGTCATATCAATTCCTTAAGAAACTCTCCTCTATTCAGCCTACGAGAAGGCAGGAACAACCTTAGTCGCACCAGTTCTGGTTCAGATAAGGTTGATTTGTTTTAAGTTCTGTACCTACAATAATTTTATTGCCATGTTCTTATCTGTTTTGTTTTTCAAGATCATTTATTCAAATTTTGAGGAGTGGTTTTTACTGTTATTATATACTGTAAAGTCATCAAAGGTGTTTCAGGAAGGACTTTTCTGAGTATGACTTTAAAGCCTGCAAAAACCTTTGCAAATATATGTGGATTAAGGAAGCTGATCAGGGTTACATATGAAAAAGAGAGAAAAAAAGAGAAATTTTGAAAAGTCTTTTCATGACAAGTTTAAGTAGTCTAGAATGAGATATAAGGCTCCATTTCATATCTACTGATTTAGAAAAAAAAGGTTGAGTCTTGTAAGGCTGGGAAATGCACAGCATACACAACCTTGTCTTTATCCACCAGAAGGAGAAGCAGCATACTCTCCAGGCTTTAGAGAGTCCCAGCATTTTGTGATTGTAGATTGTGAATATCCTCTATCACGTGTATATTCTTCAATGTAAATATCACTAAAATATTTCTCAGTTTAGTATTGCATTTAGTGTTTCCCTATAAGCCTGATTTTGAGCTCAGCCTCTCCCGGTGGTTGTATGAGACTTCACACCATGAAGGCTTCCTCTGGCATCAGAGGGACTGGAATTTGTTCTGCAGACTGCTGTTCAGGGCTCTTAATTGGGAGCAATTCCTGGCTGCATGGCAGGCAAATGTTCTTCTTGGCTGAGGTAAATCAAAGGGACCTGTCCAGACCTACCTTTCTGTAAATGAGAGCATGTCTCAGTCCTAGGTGTTTGTACTTTTATTTCTTTGTACTTGTACAGCGGTCTAGAGTTAAAACCCTCAGAGTCATGGATGAATAATATATCACTCTTGGATAAGCAAGAGTAAAACTTCTGATTTTATTTCTTTTCTGGCTTTAAAATTAAAAAAAAAATATTGTGAAAAGAACTTACATTCAATGTCTAATCCTGACAGACTTCACCCTTAGAATCATAGAATCATAGAATGTCTTGAGTTGGATGGAATCCACAAGGATCATTGAGTCCATGGGAGCAATTTGTTCTATGGCTTCTCAATTTCCACTGCAATCTGCTGGTGTTCTTGCCTAATTACCTTTCAATTAAAATAGCTGATTCTCACCTGGCTTTCTTCCTCTACTCTGAGTTCCAATACGATGGTTCTGCACTTAGGTCAAGTGAGAGCAGCCTCAGGACTGCCCAGCTTGGTCTGTTTGTATGACCAGGGATGCACTTTCCATCTGGAAGTCACTTTGCAAGCTCTGCTTTTCTCCTGCAGGAAGGGAATCAGCATAAATACCTTAAAAACATGCACTAGCTTGGACTTGGCATCACAGTATTTTGTTTTCTGTAGGTGAAAAATTTTAGCAATCAAAGATTGGCCTCTTCTCTGCACTGTCCCAGCGGCATTGGATGACAGAATAGCATGAGTTGGGAGTTGCATTCATGAGTAATTCACACAGACTACTGAGTACGTTGATGTCCTGAAGCTGATGGGCTCACAAAAAGTAAGGGGTTTCAAGAGTGGGTCCTTATAGAACATTGAAAAGCCTTTTATTTATCAAATCTCATACATTCTCTTTTATTTATCAAATCTCATTCATTTTAATGACTAGCTTAGGGTTCTTGTGCTTTGTCATGTTAATAAGTGCAGTGAATCATCTTTAATAACCATTGCATTTCTCTGTAAGCTCTGATAGCATCTGTGGGAGACTGTGACAAATAATACCTGTTCAAATGCTGCACATGTGGATATGCATGCTTTTTTGTTTCATATCAAACATGGCTCCTTATTCAACAACATACTATAATTCTAAATACTGGAAAATTTTTAATTTTTTTTAAGATTATCTAAAATTTATTTATTCCTCAAACAAAGGGATTCACCTTTACCTTAAGTGAGAGAAGACTGATGTATGATCCAAAACTGATACTTTGATACATTTTAATAAACTGGATTAATTGAGCTTCTTATAAATAAGTCTTATAAGGGGGCACATTGTTCTATGCACGTGTCAGCATGAAGAACCAGAAAGTCAGATGAGGATTTGTCATGTATAGTGGCAGCCACCTGATTCTTTTCTGAAGCCTCTGGAGTCAGCATTTGTCTGGGCTCTTCTTGCTTACTTCTTGGTCAAGAAGATTTTTCAAGCACATTCAGACTATTGAAGTTTAGTGACATGATTCCTTCCCCACCTTTTTGCTTCCTTGGCATTCTTTATACCACTCTTGGCATTCTCAAAAGAGAATTAAAGAGAAAAAGTAATAAAGAGTAAAAGTAGTTGTACAACCAAAAGATCCTACTCTACAATTTTTAAGTTATTCTGTGCATCACTGGAGATTTCCAGGAAAAATCTTGAAGCAAGAGACACAACTAAAATTAAATTCAATACCATAAGAAGGGTGCAAAAGAAATCAAACCCTTTGTTTTCAGAATGTAAATGAAAATGCAGCATTGGGGTTTAGTGGTAAACTGCTCCCAAAAGCAGGATGCATCATGAATGTGCAGGTTCTTGGAACTTTCCAATGAAGTATTCTGTAACTATTGATTTTGTCCTCCTATTTCCACCTATGAAAGATAGTAGGCATGGTCCATCTTTGAGGCATCTATTGATGGAATTTCAGCTGGCGATTAAATGTATTCAGGTAGTCATAATATAATGATCCACTTTCATTTAAAATAAATTAATGTAGAATTACCACGGACTGGTGTTTTGACTTAAAATATTGCTAAGTCAGAGTAGAACAACAGTGTTCAGGCTGTTTATCTGTACATTTTGCATTATTTTCTGTCCTCTGGACAGAACAAGGAAGAGTTTTTCTCTGTTCATTTTGTGCATTCACTTACCCATTCACAGAGATAACAGGTGTCACCTGAAGTGGTTTCAGAGTCACCAGCTGCATAGTCATGGGACTGTCTGTGAGTAAAGGTGTGGGTCCTTACCAGCTAGGATCAACAATGCCTGACTTCAGGTTTCTGAATTAACTCCTCAGCCGCATCTAGGGGCTGGATGAAAGGCAAAGGCAAGAGGCAACATGACATTGTGCCCTACATTGGTGGTGGTACGGAGCTTGTGTCTTGTACAGTGATAGTGAGGATGGAAGATAATGAATGAGTGTGAAAAGAGTGTCCCTCTGCCTTTTCCGTAATTTCATCCAAGCCAACTGGTAAATGTTGGAGTGCCAGGAAACAACATGTGGGCTTCCAGGGATCCAGTGATGGATTTTGACACATTTTTGTGTTGATTATTTTCCAGTGTTACATTTTTGCTATACCAGTGTGTTCTCAACAGCACAGGAATAAGTATATTAGTACATTTATGTTTAGGGCTTTGTAGCTATGTAAAGGCAGTCTCATTTATCAGGTTTTATTTCCCACCCACATTCTATCCTTTGGTTTTTTTTTTTTTTTTTTGGTTTTTTTTTTTTTTTGTTTTTTTTTTTTGCGTGGAGTGGCAGGAATGAATGTGAGGGGCAAGCCTTTGTAGCTTTGCAGGGGCAAAATGTGTGGAAAGTGATGCCAAAGTCCCTTTGGAGAGAAGGACAAGGCAGGCAGCTAGGGGATTAGGAATGCCTGCTACAATCTGGCATGCAGGATGTGCTGGAGGGAATGCTTAGGTGAGACTGCAAGAGGGAGGTCTTGCCTGGAGTGTCACTTCAAAGCTTTTTGAGCCCAAGAAGGGCTGGGAATGGTTTGTGTGAATGCTTAGCTGTAAGAGCTCCATTATTGCACTACACAGTCCTGACGCCCGATGGGCACTGGTGTCACAGGACGCTTCAAGGAGTCTCTCTTTGTACAGAAGGTACCACTCAGCCTCAATGACACATACTGAAGCTTTTGTTCTTTTTAATATGTTATAGAGATAGATTTAAGCTGGGCCTAGCAGAGCTCTTCTCCCATTGCCTATCCTCCTGCTCTCTTGATGCAGTGCAAGGGAATCAGAACCACACTGACTTCTCTCTACCTCCTCAACCCTGCATGCTTCTCACAAAAAAACAGAAAGAAAGAGTGTGTCTCATGTCACTTCATGTCTGTGACTCAGCCTGCCACGGACCCTCAAAAGATCATGTGTCCCTATTGCATCATCTGGTGCAGTGTGTGTGCAAAAGAGGCACCTGCTCCTTTGAAGGGTGCCCAAGGCACCAAAAACCTGTTTCAGTGACTTGAGGTGGGGCAAGAAGATATTAGCCTGCAACTAAGTAAAGTGCACACCATTTTGGGGGAGGCTGAGCCAGTGGACTGAAGCACACAGAGCTGTTTCCTCCAGAGGGGATGTGAGTGAAGGAGGGATATGCAGCAGCATATGGCAGTTCAGCTCTGAAAAGGCGCTGTGGAAAAGGCAGCTCCTTATTTAGCAGATCAGCTTCCTCTCTGGATGCCCTGACTGTAGGTCTGTAGAAGACCTAATTCTTTCCTTGATAGCTGAATGGATTTGGTCTGGAAATAGAGAATCTCATGGTGCCTCAACGGAAGACTTTTTCTGAAGTGGAAAGACACTATCAATTTCAAGGCAAATAACATATGTCTGAGGAGAATTTTAGGAGGCAGCATACCAAGATTTTATGCCAAACCCTGAGAAAACATTTGGAAAGCATTTCAGAAGTAAGTAAATGCAAAAGATAGAATCATGGAGGGGGGGAAAAAGTCTATTTACTTTCATCTGCTCTTTAGCTGGACAAAGTCAAAGGAAAATCTTTGCTTAACCACAGATGCGTCTTGGAAACACCTGCAGGCTTATGCTTCAAATAACCTCCTTCCTCCTACTCTGAATGTTCTGGAATGGGAAGCACAGGTGGGATGAGACTGGGGCTGAGGAGAAAGAGAAATTGTGTTTATTCTGGCAAGCTATACATTTTATTCTCATTTGAAGCTATCTTAAGGTCAATCTTGTGGTCTGTGAGTCACCTGGAAGAAGTAATGGAGCAGTGCCAGGAGCTGGCAAGCAACTGATAGTAAGTAACTGACTTAACTAGAGTGGTATAGCTGGAATAGACCCAGAAGGGCAGATAAGACAAAAATAGCTCAGTGTCATTGACATATTTTGTTTTCCTGTGCATTTTTATGGCCACACACAGTTATTTTTCATGTTTCAAGTCAACATAAGAAGTACCAATTTTCAAAGCGAGAATTAGAGCAGGAGGCATGCAGAAGATTTCTTTGAATTTGGACTTCATGGCATGTTGCTAGTCTAGTATAAAATTTGCTGGCCTCACCCTCCAGAAGGAAAAAAGAAAACAAAGAGATACTGAAATAATATATATCCATTTGCCTTAGGCAAAGCAGTCGGGTAATATAATTTCACTAAGAGTAGCTGAAAAAGTTATGAGGAGAAGAACTATTCAGGAAGTGGAAAAAAGTATATATTTTTCTAGGGAAAGAATGTGCCTCTGGTTTTAGGGTTTGTATAGTGTGCCCAAGTTCTGCTTCTAGGCATTGAATGACAGATGAAGTAAGACTGGACAAGGCTAACTAGAGAGGTGTGCTCAAAATTTGTAGTTATCTCTTGTCAGGGTGAACTTTATATCCTTTTGCATTAGTACTGAATTTCAGCAGACTAAATTTTGAAAGGTTTTAGAACTGCCAAGGATAATGAAAGGAGATCAATCTGTGGAGGGAAAATAAGTTGAGGGTCATAAAAAGTGCTGACACTTAATTGTGGCATTAAACTGAAAGCCTAAGTGGTACACGTGCTACCTAGCAGTCGGAAAGAAGCCTAATCAAAAGAAAGGAAGTTTGATACCAGTCCTTGTCCTAGAAGGTAAACAATTGTATGAGAAAGAGGGGCATATGGAAGGCTAAATGTAACCTTTGCAGATAGTCATTGGAAGCTTCAAGTAGTGAAATATTCAGAATTAAACAGGAATAAATGAGAGATTTAAGATAGCCTTTATTGGAACATAAAACAACTCATTGGAAAAGGTTTTAAGAAGAATAAATAATATGTCAGCAAAACAGAATGACTGAAATAAATTATGAATGCACCAATTGCACAGGTTTGCTTGTTCTGTTTGTAGAAGCACATTCTGCATTTTATAATAGCCGCTGACCAGGTTTATTTTCAATGGATCAAATGTGATTCTTTTCATGAAGGAACTGAAAATGTATAAAAGGATAGCAATAATTTACACTGTTGCAACTTAGAAAGTATTTCTTAATATGCAATATCCTCCAGATTAAATAGCTAAGCCTTCGTTTGGCTTCTGGTTTGTTTGTTTACAGTCATTCAGGTATGAAAAATCTACATTTGACCATGTACAGATGCATTTGAAAAGGCATTTCAATAGCTGCACAGCTAATTAGCTGATACAGTTATGTGGATGTATTTTGAATATACAAATAAGGAGGTGATGAAAAAGTAACCTTAAATATAATTTATTATTACCACAGTTTTGATAATTTAAAGAGCTGTTAGTCACTGTTTATTGAAAGCATCAGGAAAGCATCATATGTTGCCCTTTGTTCTAATAATTACTCACCAATCCTGTTGGGCTGGCACACTCAGCAGTGAGTAAGGATGGAGAGCAGATAACACCAGTGCACACACCCAGACATGAAAAGTCAGGGTCAATCTCAGCTTCTGAACCAAGCACCAAAGAAAGCTTACCAGGTAGGAAGGTAATTAAGGTATTGTTTCAAAAATCAATTTCAAGGCCTGTGGGGTTGAGATCACAATAGCTTTGAAAGTAGGATCTAGGTAAATAAATTGTAGGCTATTGTTTCTAAAATGCAGCTTCAGTAACCCATATTCAGTTAATTTTTGACTTTATGGCTTAGATTTGAAAGCTAAAATTGGGATGAAATTTTGCAGTAGATAACAATTGCAGGTCAATTCTTTAGAACATATGACAACGACTGCTGATTTATATAAGCTATTTCACATAATGTAATTATGCAGGTGTCTGCAGAAGGAAAAATGGACCTGATAATGAGGTGCTGGAACTGATGCACGGTGGGTTGATACTGCAAGACATTTATTTGGGGTAAAGGGTCCTTAATAAGAAGAAAAGTATGTTGCTCTAGCAAAGAATAGCTTGGAGAGAGAGTAAAGAAACTGCTCAAAAGGAGAAGAGATCTGCCAGATTAGTAAGAAAGATTATTAGATCTGCCAGGAAGTAAGAAAAGATGCTGCAAGTTACTCCTTTGCCTTTTCAGTACTAGGAAAGCTGCAGCAACTAGGCTAATGGATAAAGGTGTTTTATTCATGCTTTAGAAAAAAAATTGAGTTCAGGAATTGATTGAGGGGATCACTCATTAAAAAGTGGCATAGACATAAGATCAGATGTCCATAAGGGAGGTGCTCATCAACAGCTCTGACACTTTCAGGAGAACTTGGAATGAATATGTCTGTAACTTGTATAAAATTCGTCGCCACTGTCTGTCTGGGATGGCTTGACTGGGCTTCTGAAGTCTTCATTGCTCCTGTCTTTCTGGTTTGGAAATAAAGACGTTAAGGAGTGTGAAATGAGGTGGAAATGAGGCAACATGTTGTCTGTTCTCTCACCTTGTCCCCATCTTGTCCCTATAATCTGAGACTCAGTGCTCAGGAAGGCTCCTTTGTAGTGGTTTCTATATTGCTTCCTCTTCTTCCTCTCATTTGGTGGAACCACACAGAAGCCAGTAGGTCTTGCTGAACCTGAGAGCATTGATTTTCTCTGTGCAAAATCACCACAGTCTGAAAACTTTAACAAGTTTACGTGCAAAAAGACATTCTGCATCTTTCTGTATCGAGAATTAAAATACCTTCTTCATTTAGGTGTGTATAGCCTGTCTGTACTGCAAGACTTCATCTGCAGTTTGTAGCTGTGTATTTATAAATCTTTATGACAGTCTGACAAACACACAATATCCAGGCATTCCAACACAGCTACCAGTGAGTGCTCACATGACGCCTGTACATACATTATGAAAAGTAGCTTGCTTTACTCTCGTAGGTTGGCGAATTAAGTGGCCTTGCTTTTTCTATCACTGTAACAAATTCCCAGTTTTGTCAGGTCAGTGGGAATGCAGTCTATGCATAAAACAGAGGCAGGAGAAAGAATGAGATTCTAGCACATGAAAAGGGTATTTAGGTGGTTAGGTTTAATTTATTTTTAATAACTGGGCTTTGGTTTTGTATAAATACAGTGAGTAGTAAAATTTCTAGGGTTTGGAGGAAACTGGGACTTTTTTACTGTGGTTCATAGAGGATGCGTTTTAGTTTTAAATCCTTCCACTTTACGAGTCCAGGATCAGGAAGGCTATTTGCTATTTTTAGAAAACAGCATTTATCCATCAGCAGAAGAGGTAGCACCACTTGACATTAACCCTTTCACTGGCTTCTTTTTTTTCTATTTGGCTCTTGGTTGTGTGTATGTGCTTTGGAAGGGTGGGTACCAGCAGGTTTTCCATAATGACATTGTGTGACCAAGGTATCTCCAAAAATATGGAATAATTTGCACTGGTTTTCAACCTGTACACATGTTTGTACACATATTATAACTAAACACAGACTTATTTCCAGCTGGTCCCTATCAAAAGTACCCTTGTATGGGCAAACACCTGACCAAGATACAGACACTGGAAATTCACATGCAGAGGCTGAGTACGTGCAAAACCAGTATCTGCAGGGATCACATTGAAATTGAGCATTAAGGAGTTATGCTCTGTAGTGCAAATCGCTGAATGTGTTCAGCTTGGGTAAAACAGCTCTATTTATTTAGTAATAAATATAGCTGCCTAATGTGAATCTTATGGAAACTTCTTCCAGAATAGTGCTTAACTTTAATTACAGAAATTTTCAGGTTTACATGCACAAAATCATGGTAGAAATCCACTATTTTCTTAATAGCACTTCTGCTGTTTCAGTGAGTATCTCATCTGCATGGAGAGATCAGTTGGTCTACAGCACTGACTTTTGATGTAAGAGTGCCATACTTCAAAAAGTTATGAATATGGAGGATCTTTTGTCACTGCCAAGAGATTAAAAATAAACCCCAAAAGGCTCTGTGTGCAAAGATTCTCAAAGGACCTGTTTACCTAGGGTAGTTCTGGTTGCTCAAAGATGGCTCTTTTAGATGCACTAGCACATTATTCTTGCCAACCAGCTGTTGCTGTTGTGCCACATCTGCTATCCCCAGATATGCCAAGTGTCTCAAATTGCACTGGGTGCCTCTATGCAGGCACCAGATTCAAGCTGCTCATTTCCACTGGAAGCCAGTGGGAGCTGATGACTGATTTGACCCTCCTTGGTGCTTCCTGGCCTTGTTCTCCTGTGGGCTGGAGCTGTGCTACATGCATTTCATGTTGCAGATCCCATATATATCATTTCCCTGCCTGTTGAGGGGAATATATGGATATCTGCATAGATATGCATATGAATGGGGGGAAATACAGCATTTTCTAGAGGAGGGTTTATATGTATTTAAGCATGGGCTTAGTACCAGTTATGCATGCACTTGGTAATGGTTTTCTTAGGTGATATAGCAGACTGGGATCCTGATTCTGAGAGCTTCTTAAAAGCTGCTTGGCACTTGCGAACTTACATTAAGTGCAGGGATTCAGCATATGCTTGAATTAGGCTCTAAAATAATGAAGTATCTGCTTTATATCATATTGATTTCTGTCCTTTTATTCTTCTCCTCTGCCTTCACACTGTAAATTACATGTGAGGGTTTTTTATTTAGTAGTTGTAAACATAAAACCACCAAGTGATTTTAGTCTATGATTATATTTTATCAAAAACAGTACCATTTCGTAGCTGACCACAAGAGGTTTACCTAAGTGTTTTCTCTCTCCCAGTCTCTTTCTCCAAACCCATCTGTGTTTGATCATGTTTCATATTTATTTCACACTTTGTTCCCCTTTCAGATTATGAAGCTATCCTTTACACAAAAACATCTCTGTAATGATGACAGAGACACAGAAATTTATCTTGTGAATGGGGTTTACTGTGTAGCACTGGTAGGATGTTTCCAGTTCTGTCCAGCAGGTCTTCACAGGGGTACCCTCCACTCCAGCTCCTGAAAAGCCTGAGGACGGACCTCTCTAGAACCCAATTCTACAGCCCATTCAATTCCTGTTGATTCAGTTGAAGCTAGGCTTTATGATTATACACTTCAGGACAAGGTTTCTGAGACCAAATGGGGTTTCAAGTTGGTGTCATGGTGTAGAAGTTTTCACCAGCCAAATAAAATTTTGCTCTTGGGAAGGGGACTGATTCAACTGGAGAGCAGCTGCTTAATCAGAGTTTAAAATAAATTATTCTGTATCAGTGAGCTACTGAGACTGAACGTATTAAATAAAATAAAACAAGGTCATTTAAAGTGTAAAATAAATAACACAAAAAGAATTATACAGTACAAATCAGATTACATGCATTTTTTTCGAGCATCTTCTTTAAGTAGCTGTTAGCTACTTATTTGTCAATCTTTATTCAGAATTTTAGATGCTATGCTTTAGATATCTCTGCTTGCTTTTTACTTGATGAGCAAGCAAATTGGATGTGAATTAATAATTTATGAGATGTCTTTTAATTAAAAATTTTCAGGAGGAGAGAGAATGAAAGTTATTTTGTTGCTTATTTCTTCAGTGTATCTTTTGTGCTAACAGTAAAGGTTGGTTGTTAGCAAAAAAAACCAGTAATAGAATAATGAAGGGTTTTTTTGAGCAAATGGCCTAGGATAAATAAAATTGAGGTAGATAAATCTGGGGTGTTTTGCTGTATTGCATGATACAAATATACAGAGCTGCCAATCACATAAGTCTTGTGCCCGAGAATCACTGCTATTCACTGCTGTCACTGTAGAGAGTTTCTGTAGAGACCATACTCCGGATTTTTCAGTGTAGTAGATAAACGTTATATTTACCAAAGTACAGGCTTGCAGTAAAGCTGGAGCCCAGCTTTTTTGTTAGTACTGTGAAACTCCATTCTGTGATCTTTCCCATTTAGCTGAACATCCATCTTTTTTCCCCTGATTATGCCAGTACTGCAGTGCCCTAGCAAACACAACCTGATGAGTTAGACTAGCTTATCCATCTGCAGAGCACCTTCCAGGGAGCTTCCTTTGGCAGTCAGGGAACATAGTTGGAAAGAAAAAGAGGTGCAAAATTATTCCTACACTTGCCAGTCTCCAGCTTCTTTGAGAGCCCATCAGATCTTCTGGCAACACAAGAAAGTGAGAGCCGCTTCCCATTGCTCAAAGTGAAATAGTCATGGAAAGCTTGTTAGCTGCACAATGAACTGGCCAGTCAGGTAAAGGTGGAATGAAGAAGCAATTTGCTCAACTCTGCTGGTCCAGTTCACCATCTTGGTCACCTTCCTGTTTTCCATTTGCAATGGGATTGCCAGGGCCCGTTGCCCTTTGTAGGCCTAGTTCTGAGCAGAGCCATCACGGCACGCGCTGGGAGTGGCAGTTCCGCATGGATCTCTATTGTGACCCAGATTTGGGGTACATTGGTTTGTGCAGTCGTACTGCTTTTGCTGATGTAAAGCCTGTTTGTGTGTTTGCACAGTACCCCACCATTAGCCTCTCTCACAGAGCGCTGCGGTAGGAACATGCAGCAGGAAGTAAAACCAATGAGGCAACCATGAAGGGGGCCTGGAATGAAGTCTTAAACACCTCCTGAACGAGGCCTTTGGGTTAATTACCTCCTGAGTTTTTAATGTCAGCATCACAGACTGTGCAGCTCATGGAGTCTTCCTCATAGAAGGGGAAGGCCAGCTGGCAGTGAACTGAAGTAACTGGAAATTCCTCATCATCTTTCTGATGGTAATAAGATTTAAAGAATGACAACACAGAGGAAGAAACCAGCAGTTTTGGAGTGTGCCAGAGATACTGGGATCTGGCAGTGATTTATTGTTTGTCTCACTTTCAGAATGATGTACACCTTATGGCTAACAGCAAGTCCTTTTGCTGCATGAAAATAACTGCTCAGAAACAAAATTGTATCAGTAGTGGTGATGCTGTAAAACTAATTCCTTAGTGGTATTTTATCCCAATGTTTCTCTGTATTTGCCAGTATTGCAAGTAGAAAGGTGGTGAGCAATCTGGCAGAAACTGAAGGGATCTGGACAGAGGAGAGCTTTCTCAAGGAGAACAGGAATTGCTCATTTGCTAGCCCAACTGCAAAGACAATTAGTGAATAAGTAGCCACCCTGAGCATCCTTTAAAGATCTGGATTGTTGTCATAGTGTTGATACTATTGCCTGCTTTCATCGCCCCAAGAGCTCACCTTGGGGTACATATAAACCTGTTGGGTCAAATACTTCTAGACTGGGGAGCTGGTCTTAGAATTGAGCTTCTCACACATCTGGCATTATAGCAGATCTCTGGAAATGTTGCATCAGTGTTTCTGCATGACATCTGATCTACCAGGGTTCTCCAGCAAGATACCAGTGAAATGTTTTCATCTATTGCATATGTGAATAATTAGCCTGTCAGCCTTCCTCTTGTATCTGTTCCAGTGTTCTTGAAAGGAGAGGTGATTTATGAAGGATTCAGTGATTGCTGAAGATATTGCACATAACTGGATAGGTCATATTTTACCAGATTTTAAAGCCATCATCTTCACAGTGGAATCCATTCATTCCCACTGCATTGCGTAGACAGGTCCATTGAAATTTTGTAGAGAACAAGGTCTTAAAAATGCTATCATCCTCAGTCTGTGAGCTGACTGAAATAATTACATTAGAGAAAGTGCAAAGTTTTCTAATCATTTTGGCTTCTTATGAAACATTAAAACCGGTAACATTATCAGATGATCTTTTCAGTGATTAAGTGTGTTTAGTGAATTTGAGTGTTTCTCTACTGAATACAGCAATGGCAATTCAGTGGAGGGGAAAGTCGGTTGATGGTGAGAGAAATTACAGAGATGCCTTAAACTATTACAGGTCATTTTCATCCTCTTTAATAGTAGGGTAAGAATGTGGAAATGCATCTGTAAACCCAAACTGCAAAAGACCTCTCTCTACCTGTTTGAGGGGGAAAAATATAAATTGTCTCCCACCTTTCCAGAAAACGAAAGAATCAATGCTTCTCCACAGGTGCTGTGGTTTTGTCCTGTCACCTTTTGTTGGAAAAGTTGATGTTGCTACCACATTTGTCTAGGAGGAATTCAGGACAGAAGATGTAATGAAATTGACATTTTGAAAGAGTTTTGTGTTAAATTTCTAGAAATACATGAGGGGTTCTTTGTTAGTCATAGTACTAGTTTTCCTACTTATTTGAACACAAATTTTAATTTTTTATTTTTTTAATTTACTTCAAGCTGCTGCAGTATTTCCAGTTCACTACAACTGAAAGCTGCAAAATGCAGATGTTCCAGGGTAAAGACTGCATAGAATGGAAGTGAAGGGCCTTGGGAACTTCCCACTCCAGGCAGTGGTGGTCATTCCCTGTGGAAATGCAAGTTGTGTACAGAGCAAGATCTGGAACACCACCTCATTTGAAAACACATCTGGAGGACAGGATTCCTGAATTCTGTCCACAGCAGGTAGGGCAGGTAATTCTTGCTGCAATAAGCAGCAGTTATTAGCACTGTGTCAGTATTCCTAGTGCTCAGTGTGGGCATCATGCCACAGAGTTATGAACCCCCTCTGTTTAGGGGTCACCTCATCCAAGGGCTCTGGAACAACAGCCATATTAATCTTCTGCAAAATACATGTGTCACTGTGAGTGTGGGTAGGAATATTGGAACAAACAAGGCAGAACAAGCCCTGGGGACGCCAGATGTGCACAAAGAGGGTGATGAGCTAAAGTGGACAGACTTTAGGTCAGGAACTATCCTTTAACCAATGTCTCTCTGAGATAATTCCATTGCATGTAGAGTTTTGTTTGATCCAGTTCCTGTTAACTCCAACCATGGATTAAATATGCAATCCTAATGAGTCTAAATTTACAAAGTATTCTATGCAACGATGTTAATAATTAACTACAATCATGTTAAATTTAGAGGCAGAATTGTGTTTAATTAGAGATGGGAATATTTTTGAGGTCAGTGCACAATTGACTTATGAAACACACATGAGAACAAGAATGTCATCTGCAAAAAGACAACAAAAACACATAAAATCCAGTGTTCACTAATTCAAGCTAACAAGAGAAGCAAAATGCATCTGTATACAATTTATTTTCTCTGCAAAGGATTTCATGTGGAAATTTAAAAGGCTAGACCTACATCTGAAATCTGTGAGCAGTTAATAAGAGCATTTATTCAGAGAATCCATATGTATCTAACAACCATTCATACAAACCTGTGATGAATGGCCCTGAAAGAGACACAGGAACAGGTACAGTTATTAGGAAAAATGCTCCAGCAAATCTTTATGAACTTCTGAATGTGAAACTGGGCTAAGAGTGGCATCACACAGCCAAACCTTCTTATTCTAGTCAGAAATCTAGTTGGTATATTCTGTATAAAATCAAGCATATTAATCATGTGGGTGGGAAGCTGCTAAGTATAGAATTGCAAAAACCTGTAGGATGGATCAGAAAGAAAAGATCAGTGTTAGGAACAGAGCTTATGTTAAAAACTGCTTTTTCCCCCTACAGTTATCTGCAGACCAACCGGAACACTTTACTGATAATTCTGTGATTTTCAAAGACACCAAAACTTGTTTGGTTTTTTGTGCTTCCCGAATTTTGGCAACAGAAATGAGACAATTTGTTTAATTTCCTGGATGAGAGGGATAAACAGTGCTGTTTCAAAATACTACACGTCTGTCACTTTTGCATTTAATAGTGCCATTCATGTGGTGTCTTAGGCCAGCTGTGGGTATGTAATCATGACTGGAGCAGATACTTTAAAAACTGGATTTTGATTGTTTTTTTTATTCTAAAATACAAGCTAGGAACAGGGAAAGAAATATTTCAGATTGGCAACTAACTCATAGTACCTTATCTGACTGGCTGATTTAATGGGATACTAACAGGATTAATCAGTAAAGCTCCTAAAATAAACTTGTGTGTGATTCATGGAAGAATAAAAATTTCACCATCTAGAAGCTGCCAGTAAGGGTCAAAGGTACTGTGTTCACAGGGCTCAATCTCTGACCAAGCAAGTGCAGACAGAACACATTTTAATTTTAGGCTCCTGATGCTGTATACTTAATCCAAGGTTGCAGTTAACAGGAACTGGATCAAACAAATCTCCATGTCCAATCTAATCTTTCCAGAGTCTGGGAGGTACAGCTCTGCTCTGAAGTCCCTTCCCTTTCATCCACTTGGTGCATATTTGGAGTCTGTTCACTTGTTCAGGAAATATGAACCGAGGGTGAAAGCACATGTTACAAACCTGTTTTTCTGGTAACCAACTGAGGGTTAATTCACCTAAACAAATAAAGCATTGTTTGAACATGATGCTCTATTTTATTGTAAGTAGTAATAATTCTGTGGGGGAAAACTTTTCTGCCTAATCCTTGCAGTCTCTGCTTGTTTTTTTATTTATAGTTCTTTTTAAGTGAAATACATGTTTAAAGGCCTTTGTGGAATCTTGAAGCTTGCTAGCCTGAAGAGAATTCTGTAATTCTGGGTAGAATGCAGAAGTAAGCGGTTCATCCTCTGTATTTTACCTAGCTCATCTGCCTTTGTCTGCTGTGCAACTGAAGTGAGCAAATAGCTTCACAGAAATAATAGTTTGATGCTATTTAGGGTATTTAGGATAAATGGGCACCAAAAGCTGGTGGATGTGCAGAACAAAATTGGGTTTAGCTATGAAGATACGGGTAAAGATCCCATAGCTTCACATAGGTAGTTCAACAAAATCCCTGATTTCTTAAGATGTCACAATGTTAATACTTTCACTATAGAACACTGGCAAGTGCAATGACACAAGATAACTCATAATCTGTCTGATGGAGACAAATAGCTATGGGTGTGTGTCAGAATAATTAATGTTGAGTCAAGTTAATTTTTCATTTAACAAATTGAATTGTTTCAGCTAATTATGTAGTGTGGCCTAAATGTGATGAGGGATGTTCAGAGAAGAAAATTATTACTTTTTTCCTCCACTGAATTAATGAAAATATTAAGCAAATTGTACACTCAGAATATGAAACAATGTCCAGCTTCACATGCTGAGTTTTGCAGCCTTCATTACAGCATGAGTCTTCTGGGCTTCTTGGACTGACTAATGCAGCATCCTCAAAGCCCCCAAAACACTCTCTGGAGAAGGCTATCTTGGCTATTGTGCTCCATACCTATAGAAGAAACCCTTCTGTCTCTGTTAGATGGGGACATCTCAGCTGGATGTGTAAGGTGATGTCACCACTTCCTGTTACTTTGATGAAGGAACAGACAAAATGAAGGGCTGTTCAGAATTCTAGTACCTTTTCAACTTCTTGAGCTACTGCCTTCCCTAAGCAGGGGCTTAGGAGGTTATTTGCCATAAATACAGAAATATGTAACATTTGACTGTGTCCAAGTTTGAGTTCCCCTGAAAGTATCCTGTGGCGAGGTGCGGTTCAGTCTCTTCTCCCAAGTACCAAGAGACGGGACAGAAGGAAACAGCCTCAAGTTGTGCCAGAGCAGGTTTAGATTGGATATTAGGAAGCATTTCTTCACTGATAAGGTGGTCAGGCATTGGAGCAGGCTGCCCAGGGAAGTGTGAGTCACCATTCCCGGAGATATTTAAAAGACCATAGATGTGGCACTTTGGGACGTGGTTTGGTGGCGGACTTGGCAGTGTCAGCGTAATGGTTGGACTCAGGGATCCCCTAAGGGTCTTTTCCAACATAAATGATTCTATGATTCTGTGATAATGAGTATGTAGGGAGCCATAATCATGTTCGGTGTGGACAAACTCAGAAACTAATTCCCCAAATCCCGTAGGGTCTGCCTTCTAGGCTTAGCTTCATCTGTTGTACCACATCCTCCCAGTCCCCTTTTCAGTTTTGTTTTGCTGGGGTTTGTTTTGTTTTGTTTTTAAATATGTGTATTTCTCTCACCCCATGTGTTTTGCATTTTGTAAGCCTCATGGGCAGGTGCTCTCCTCTCCATGTTTTCGCAGTGACTGGCAAGGATTGTCCAAGTTCGACTGGATTGTAATAAGTACAAGAGTAACATGGATCTCCTAAACCTCTTTGTCCACACTGTCAGCTGTAATATCACCAAATGGAAGGTCACTTGCATGTGTAAGATTTAGAATTAAAGTGATTGTGTGTGCTGTGGTTTATAAATCACATCATAGTAAGAAGTGGGAACTGCTTTGGTCCCAGGCAGCAATGCCAGGTTTCAGCACATCCCTGACTAGAAATGGCTGAGCACTGCAGAACAGATTCACTGACTCAACTCTCATTGGAATTGAGAGAAAATAACTTGTGGTCACGCTAATATATGTTTCATGTTTGTGGCTTTAAATTATGACACAATTACCTGTTCTCTGTCAAAATGTGTTTCATTTCACAAAGGAAATCTTAAAACATTAATTGCTGAAAGGTCTCACAGCTTCGTCTTGCTACTGTAGCCCAAATGTAAACTTCCAATACTTTGTCATTTTACAGCAGCAGTTAAAAAGAGACTGTTCCCAAAATCACAGAGTAGTTCAACTAGAAAGGGACCTCCAGAGTTCATCTGATTTATCTCACTGCTCAAAGTGGCATCAGTTGGAACAGGTTACTTGGGACTGTGTCTAGATGGGTTTTGAATATCCCCAAAAATAGGCCTCTACCACCTCTCAGCATTCTCTTTCAGTGTTTGACCACCCTCAGAGCAACAGTTTTCTTCTGCGCAACTGCACAAAGACCTCTGAATTCTCCCTTTTTTCCACCCCTGGCTGCCTGCTTTTGTCCACAGGCCCTTCAGAGCCACCTGCTCAGGGTGGTTTCTCAGAGAAGGTGTGAGTGCTCTGCCCATGACACTTTCCTGGACCCTCTTTTATGTGCACAGGCTTTATGTGGCCGCCCTTCCTCACGAGGGCTCCCCAGCCGTGGCACCCTGCAGTCTTTGCTCCACCACTGCCTCCCTTTCATCACTGTTTTCAAGTTCTCCTTGCCAGGCTGCTCAGCCTCTTGGTAGGGATGATTTTACCCCATTTTTCATTCTTACCCAAGGTAACTTGAGACCAGGGGAACCTCATGCAGAATCACATATGACTTAGATGCAGCAATACTGATAGAATGGGATAATGAGTAATGCTGATGTGAAGAGAAGTTCTGGGAGCAGGCAAAGTGAAAAGGCAGTAAGCAGGGAAATAGCCTTTTCTCCATTGAGGAAATAATTCAGCAAAAAGAAGAACATGAGGCAGTTGTGTGCTTCTGACATTTATTAAATCTTTAAAATCTTTGGTGAGACATACCTGTGTTGTGAAGATCTCAGCTGTTTGCTGGTGACAAAATGAGGCTGAACTTATGTGTGTGTGTAGACATACACATGTGCATACAGAGATGGCCAAAGAAAGTACTTCTTAGTGAATACAAATTGTTGGATTATACTTCAAAAAAAGAAAGAATCCACACAATGTATGACCCACCCTGTATATGACCCTCAAACTGCAATATTCATACAGCATTTCTCCCACAGCACTTCAAATTTATGAACAACAAATATAGAGTCAAATTCTGTCCTTCATCCATGTGATGGGCAACTTATTCCAGACTGTGCTTTAATAGTCTTTCATGCACCCATGTGTCAGATTAAATAGTAGAAATGCCAACTGTATGATAATGTAGTATCATTTCTGGAAGTATTGGCTTTTAATGTTAATCTTCAATGGGATGCTTTACTGCAGGCATGTGCATACATTAGATAACCCTGGCATGCTGAGAGTATTTTAAGACCTACATAATTTTGAAACACCCTTTAATATTTAGTGAAAGTCATGATACATTCCATGCACATAAGATCAGAAGCAGACCTTCCAGGCTTGTTTTACTTCTCAGGATAGATGCCAAATTGGGAGCCCACAGTATTTTGGTTTTCTATGAGAGAGTTAAAATGGCACCACAAGCTGTTCCACTGACATCTGAGCCCAGTCTTGGGCAGTCAGATCACAAGGTGCAAGTGCCAAGGAGAATAATAAATACAACTGTCTTCACATGCTTATCTTTTAATCTGATATTAAATAAGAGATTTCCAAAACAAATGCTGCCAGCTATTATGGATTCTGGGATGTTGAACTGTGATGTCAGAAATTCATTTTAGTTACTGAACTCCAGCCTCTGGTGCTGCCTGCACTGTCCAGAATCAACCTGTTAAATCATAGACAACTTTAATTTGTAACTACTTCTTTCTTGCTTTCTATTCATCCACTGATGATTAAAAAAAAAAAAAAAAAAAAAAGAAAAAGAAAAAAAAAAAAGCTGTGTTTTTAAGCTTTAGATTTAAGCAACATCATTTAATATCCACAAAATAAAAGACTAACGCTCTGTAATTCATAGATTTTGTAGCAAACAACATGCTTACAGATTTTCACATTGAGTTAGCTGCTGCTTAGAAGAAGGAAGAAGTGAATGTAAGATTAGATTCAAAGCAGTTCTGTGAAATCTGTCTGGCCCCTTTATGCAACAACCTGCTACACGGGGGAGAGGAAAAAAATAAATCCTGGCCTTGATGTCAAAACAATGTAAACTCCTTTTAGTATGTTGACTTGTGGAACAAGTGAGGCATGAAAACAAAAGTGCAGAGCCCTCAGTAGTGACAGTGAATATTTTATCTTTACCAAGAGAAAGCAACAAGAGACCAAATCCTTAAAGCATATGCCGTGCTGACAGTGCACTCTCACTGTGACAGTAATGGTATTTGCAATCCCAGCTGCACTCAAGCCTGTGCTGTAAAAGCACCCATTCCTTAGAGAGTGGGTTGCCCTTTACTGGCCCTCAGCCAGATGAACGAGCTCTTCTCTGTTGCTCATGTTGCCCTGTAGAAACGGATGTTTAAACAATTATTTCTCTCCCCCAAAGTGAAATTGTAGAGATTTTGGCATCATTAGTTCTGAAATTTTCATGGTGCTGAAAAGTATCTTTGGGTGACTGTAGCTTTTTGCACTTAATCATTCTCTGGCTTTGTAAAATATCTGATACAAATGTTGGTCTGAAATTCAGGGACTGGATCCTCGTAGGAATATTGAAGCAAAAGTACCACTGTTACTGCAGTGTTGTTGTTTAAGAGTGGTTGGTGAGAATGTTTAGAGGGTGATTAAAGGCTGTGACTAAAAGTATTCACCAGTCTCTGTCAGAGATCATCTTGACTAAGTTTAATGAGGTAAGAGTTGCTGAGCCGATTAAAGATAAAGGAAGTTGCTCCTCTGGGAATGTGTTTGAGTGTATATGCTGTCTCCAGCTTTTCCTAGCACCCATTTGTTTGTTGTTCTCTCCCAGCTGAGGCATGAGATTCAGAGGGAATTGGAGAATGTTGCTTATAAATTATGGATTTACTGCCTCACAGTTACCATTCTGTCATCAAAACTGTCAGTTTATCCTTCACTAGTCAGTTCTTTATCAGTTTCTCCATCCTCTGCTTAAAATTGTTCCCCATCACTGCATCCATCCTCAGCCCAGGTCTTTGTGTGGAGACCCAGTCGTCCTACACTGATTTCTTATTTCCTACTTCATATTTGAGCAATTCAGGAACTTTTGGGTGATTCACAAATGTGATTACATGGCAGCATTTCAAGACATCCCAGTATTGCTTTAGAGAGACAGCTTTGAAGAATGAATGTGATGGGCTTTAGAGAAAGTAAGGAAGCAATGTGGATTGTGGTGTGGTAAAGGAGGGATAAGCAGGAGGCACAAATTAAAACCTGGAATTATACATAATTCCTTCTAAATGTGACCAGTCATGTTCTGAGCTATCCAGAAGTAAGAGCAGCAACCGAGTCACTTCCAGCTCGGCTTAATTCTGAGTTTGATCTCCTGCTTCAGAGCTGCTGACAGGCTGCTTGGAACCCTGGCCACAACTGCAGCCAAGCCCACAGCAGAGCTTCCGGCAGTTACAGGCTCCCAGGCAAGCTCTGGTTTCAGCTCAGCCCCAGCATGCCCTCAGCTCCCACATATTCATTGCTATTGCTGCCTAGGCTTGGTGAATTTAGGTTGGGAATTACCCACATTTTTTACTCATCATATTTCTGACTGTACTGTAAGTATCCATTTTATCCTCACCCTATAGGCTTTTTCCTATGTAATAGGAACATAATGTCGATGAGCCAAAATAATCAAAAAACCATTTGCAACTAAGTTTTTTTATTAAGTTGCTAAACTGTAAATTGCCATTTATCTACATGATTAGATATCTCTTCTAGTATGCATTGATGTCCAGGATATAGTTTCAACCTCTAAAAATGGTAATACACTGGTTTTGTTTCTACTAACTAAATCCTCTAGGAGTTACAGCATGGCTTGTGACCTGACTGTAGTGTAAGTTCTTTCCCCAAGCAACTATCAAGCAAAGATTGTCCTAAAATAATGGGGGAAGAAGGAATGCCGTAGAGAAGAGTTTCTTGGGAGGAAGAGGATAGGATTGTTGTCATTTAATAGTGGCCCACTTTTCTTGCAATTTTAAAATTTTGTTTTACAGATAGACTTTCTGGTCAAGCTCCAGATGCTTTTGTTTGCGTAGCCTCAACCTCCCTATGGACTCAACAGATGTACCACGAAATGGCATTGCTCACTGGGAATGCAGATCCTGACTTCAGCTCCCACTCCTTCAACAACTTGGAAAACCTGTGTGAAGTACAAACCAAGAAAGGATTCTTCTACAAAAAGGCCAAACTTCTGCATCCTGGAGAAGACCTGTGCTGCTTAGCCCGCTTGGATGACCGGTCCAGGTTTGTGATCATCAATGTAGGTGGTATTAAGTACAAAATTCCCTGGACCACCTTGGAGAACTGCCCCTTGACCAGGCTTGGGAAGCTAAAATCTTGCAACAATTATGATGAGATCATGGACATCTGCGATGATTATGATGTTAGCTGCAATGAATTTTTTTTTGACCGTAATCCTAGTGCCTTCAGAACAATCATGACATTCCTGACAGCTGGGAAGCTGAGGCTTCTCAGGGAGATGTGTGCTCTTTCGTTCCAGGAGGAGCTTGTGTACTGGGGGATAGAAGAGGACCACCTGGAGTGGTGCTGCAAAAAGAGATTGCGACAGAAAGAGGAAGAGGCAGCTGAGGCCAGGCTGTTTGAAAGGGAGATGGTATTCAATGAAGCTACGCAATGTGCCTTCCAGGACAGCAGCCGACTGAGTTTGTGCATGCGAAAGCTCAGGGACATGGTGGAGAACCCCCACTCAGGGATCCCAGGCAAGATCTTTGCTTGTATTTCAATCTCTTTTGTTGCCATCACTGCTGTCAGCCTCTGCATCAGCACCATGCCAGATGTCAGGGAAGAAGAGGATCGGGTAAGTGCAGCTTTTCTTGGGGTAGAGCGTGTTTTTGCATTCTTGTCTCCTCAGGATAGGTGTCGGGAAAAATCACTCCAGCAGATACACAGGTATTGTGTTCAGTATATATGATGTGGAGGGCTGGCTGGGTAGAGCACAGAAAGCACTATGTCACTTAAAACTGAGGCAAGATTGGGCCAAACTCTGCCCTGCTAACACAGCTTAGCCAGCTCACACCAGCAGATAGCCTTGCCCACCAGATTTGTTTAATAACATGTCTAACCAGATGACAAACTAGCTACTCTGGGGATAAAAACCAGCCTTTCTTCTGGTTTAATGTTTTGAGGTTAAGTTTAGAGCTAACAAATCAGTTTTCCCTAAAGGTACTTTAACAATTTGAATGAACTCTCAGTGTGCCAGTGTAAAAATCATATCTAAAGTATTTTGATGCTATAGGGTGATGTAAAGGCCAAGGAAGCTGAGGCAGCAATTTAACAGCAGAAACAGAGCGATTGTCCCAATTTTCAGACCTGCTTAGTATTCTCAAGTGTAAGCTGTGGATGATTCATGCCCTTGAAAATCAAGTCTTAGAGATATTTTGTTTATTCTTTAGTTCATCAGATTTCCTAAGGGTTTAGTCCCTTTTTTGTGCAAGCAGTTCACTTCCCTAGGATTAATTGTATGTAAGCCAGTGACAGCTCATCTGAAAAATGGTAGAGGAGGACATTGACATTTTCTTCACATACGTGCTGAAATGCAATCTGAGGAGTTGGGGTTGGGGGCATGTTGAAGAATTCATGCCCTCTCTAGTTTTACCCAAGTCCAATCTTGAAATTAAATGTTTGGGCTCATTTCCCAACCCAAATAAATAAATAATAATTTTCCATGTGGTTGTGAACTTCAGCTACTAAGACAGTACTTCACCCCATGAAGTGCTGCCTCTGGGCTGAAGGCTGAGCCCTCCTGGAAGCAGCTCTTCCCACGTGCTGTTGGCCAGGGGTTGGATGGCTTGTGCCCTACTGCCACAAGCAGGAAAGAGGGAGATCATCCCCAGACCAGAGGCATTTACTGTTATGTCGCCTTGAAAGTAAAATGCAAGGTGATGGAAAATGGATCCAGCTGCTCCAGAAAGACCCTTGCACCTGACTGAGCACCCTGTGTACAGTTAAACCCAACGTCTGCTAGCGAGGTCTGCTCAGGTTACGTCTCAGCTGAGGAGTTTGATTTGAAATCAGACTCCTTCAGGAGCAGCCAGGAAAAAAAAGAAAACATTTGGTATGTTCACTGATATATGATTTATTATCAGATCTTTATTTTAAGGGCTTTTTCTGATTCAAAATTTGAGGATGGTAGTATTGGGGACTAGTTCACATTATGTTATCCTAATAACGTTTTTTCAAGATATCATTTCTAAAGCATATGCATTTTACTGTAATTAACCATCAGGGCTCCAGTATCCTAAATTCTAAGTACAAGGAATATTCTACTGTTGAAAACTGAGATGTGTTTAGTGTTTAATTGTTCCCAGGTTTAAGTGAGAGCTGAACTATTGCTTTAAGAATTATGAGTGTTTAGGAACCCTATGTTTTTACTAATGGTCTAACATAAATAGGGATTCATAATAATAGGATAATAATGTTTTTTGGGTGGAGCAGGATAATAATGAGGATAGAGCACGCATATGAGAGAAGCCTGGATTTCTTGGTAAGTTGGAACCATTAGAAGGAGCACATTTTCATAGTCAAATGCAAAATTTTGCAATAAAGATGAATGCAGGCTTACTCATGTAAAAGCAGGGACTCTGGTTCCCAAAATGAGGCTCTAAATAATATTTAGGGTACAAGCAGCCTTAAATTCCTATTGCAGAATAAAGTCAGAAGGGTTAATGCCCTCCTTGAATGTCTAAGCTGGGGAGTGTTAATAAGAAGCTGAAAGATTTTTTTGTGCCTGTATGCAGTATTGGTGAGACTGACATTAGAATACTGCAGTCGGTCCTCACATTTATGTTTTTTGTGGTGTTTTGAAAAATTGGGAGATGGCTAAAGCCCTGTAAATCTTAGGCACCTGGGGAAAATACCACACAATAAGAAACTTTAACATTTCAGTTGATTTAAATTATTGGAAGGAAGGTGAGTGGATTAGGCACACAAGTGAGTGTTTTATGAGGGGAGAGGAACTATATCATCTGAAAGACCTTTACAATAAGCAGGGGGATGATGCATGGGTAAAAGCTGGATGCTTATACATTCATATGGGAAACTATATGCCAGTATTTAATGAATCACCAAGGTGATTCATTACTGGGACAGGCTAGGAAGAAAATTAGTGGATTTTGTGCTTTTAGACATTTTCAGTTGAAAGCTCAGTGCCCTTTTGTTTAGCCCTCAGCTAAACAGATTTTACTTCAATCAAAAGAAAAACATCAATTGCAGATCAAGTTACAAAGGTGAAATTCTTGCAATACAGAGAAGATCAGAATAAATTATCCAACATTCTTCTGTGCCCTTAAATTCTGAAAGCACAGAGCTCCTGCAAGTAATCTTTGTTCTGCGCTTTGCACAGGGAAGGTCTGTGGACAGATTGGAAATGGTTGTTTTGTTTGAGACAAAGATGGCTCTCTTTCACAGGGGACTGGTGAAGGATAACTTCTGGAAAGGCAAGGAGGAGGCATCTGCCCACTTGGAGTCACCTGTAGGGTCTGGGACCGTGGGTGCACACTCCCTGCGTGTACTTATGTGGCTTAGCAAGCCAAGGCAGCTCTGCAACTAACAAACAGGTGTGGAGATAAGAGAGCTTATGTGAATTCAAATCCGTGGTAATCATCCTGAGCTGTATTCCCAGTATCTAGATTAAAATTTGTGCCCAGGGATAGCTCTTTAGTCTGGCTTTGCTGTCTCCTAACAAGCTGAAAAAGGATGTGCATCCCTCCTGACTAAGGAACAAATAAATAGTAAATACTATTTCAAAGGCACACCATACTCAGTGTGCACATTTTCCAGGCTTTCTGGCTGGCATTGCTGTTGTTATGGTTCCATGTCAGGGCTGTCACAGGTGCTCTGGCTAGCAAACAGTGGCCTTTTCCTTGAGCTGCTGTTGCCACAGAAAACAAAAGCTCTGTGTGCCATCAATCTGTCGTGTTACTGCTTCAAGGAAAGGCAGAGAGGCCAATTATGAAAAAAAGCCATGCTGGGGAGCAATTTTCCATACCCTGATCCTTTAATGCCATCTGAATGGATGAGGTGTTACACCAAGTGATGTTCTGCAGAGGTGTGAACGACCTCACACAAGATGTAAGTCTGGGACTTTAAAAGTTAGAAGTAATTACCAGGTGGGTGAGGAAATTATTTTAGGTGCCTGCCTTTCTCTTTTAAAATAAAGCAGAAAACTCAATCATACATTTTGTTAACTTTATTAGCTGCTCTAGGTGTTCTGGATGACAGTGGCAATCCCTGGTGGCTTAACAAGAGTGGGAAGGCTCATGCTCCCCTGTACTGTAGATACTTGTTCTTACTAAAGGTCACCTTGATTCACCTTAAGTGTTACTCTTCTTTTGGAAGTAGTATCATGTATTTCAGATGTCAGTAGAGTTAACAGGATCAGATCCTGAGCTACTTTTCACTTACCCAAGTAGGATAAATTTAGTAATTTTTTTTCTCGTTTAGCTTTTATTTGCTTATTAAATTAAATAAAATCCACCAATGCAGTGATGTGTATAATAGCTCCTTCTGGAAATTTCAGGAAAGGGACATTCAAGTATGTGAAGAAAACAAACATGTGAAGGCAGTCAGGTTCTTCCATGTAAAGTAACAAGACAATGATAAACTTTTTATTTCAAAATTTTCAGAATGGGAGATTTCAATGAGACATTTCAATTTAATGGTGAAAACTCTCCTCTAAAGGCAAAATCTGCTGAGACAAAATCATAGCAGGAGCCTTCATGCACCAGGCTCTTTCAAGACCACCACAAAAGTCATGTCCAAGACATAAAAATAGCCAGAGGCACAGAGTATCCTCAAGGCATTTTAGGCATATCCTACCTTGAAGTGGACTTCTCACCTCTCTAAACAAACAGCAGCTATCTAGTGACTCAAAGAAAGTAGCTAATACATCAGAGAAGTAAATCAGTCAGGGATATATTATAGCAAAGCTGTAAACACACAGTAAGAACTAAACAACCAAAAGACATTCAGAGAGGTTCAGCTGAAAGCCAGATGGTCATCATACTAGACTCTTCATTTTTTTCTTGGTGAAAACAGAAATGTCAACAATTTGTCTCTGATGACAAATCTTCTCTTTTTTGTTAGACAGCTGCCTTTGTGATCAGAGAAGAAAAGGTGGAACTTAGAGAATAATATCAAACATTCTGTCCTGAAACAAAAAAGCATTTATAGGCCTGAGACCCCTGAGCTCAGTCATTTGTAGCAGCACAGTGCAAAACAGGAGAAGCAGATCAGAGAGCTCATTCTTTACCGCACTTCGTAAACGTGTTGGGAAAAGATAGCCTAATTAGAGATGCTGTGATAGGAAGTTACAGTTCAATAACCTTCAGCTGAAGAACATTACAACAAAGAGACTTATAAATAATGACGTTAATAATAGCTTGTAAAGAAGCCAAAACTATTTCACCTTCTAAGCTCAATTCACACACTGTGCTTCAACTTCCATAATATTGAGGATGGGGAATAGGTAAATTGTGAATGTGCATTTTAAACAATCTTGTGACTAAAGGTTTGATTTCACAAAGGTATACACAAAAGTAATCTCAGAGAAGGTCAAGAGAGTCTTGTATAGTGATTCTCAATAGCTTTTCATAGACAAACTGTTCTGTAAGAGGCTGGATGAGCAGACAGTGAGGCTGACTGAAAACTGTCCCAATGGCCATGCTCTGGGCATGGTGGTCAGTGACACAGAGTCCAGTTGGAGGCCAATAATTAACAGTGTGCCCCAGGGGTCTGTACTGGTTCTAGTCCTGTTAGAATTCTTTATTAGTGGCCTGGAGGGTGAAGCAGAGTGTACCTGCAGCGAGTTTGCTAATGGCACAACCTTTGGGCACGTTGTGGCTGGACAGTTGCGCTGTCACCCTGAATAGCCTTGGAGAAACGGGCTCAATAAGACTGTGGAGCTCAGCAAGCTCAGCAAGAAGAAATGCAGAGTCCTGAATTCCTGGTGAGGAACAGCCCCACACAGCAGTACATGCTGGGGACCACCCAGAGGGAAAGGAGATTGGTAGACACCAGGCTGGCCGTAAGCCAGCACTGTGCCCTCGCTGCACAGACACGTACCGGTATCCTGTGCTGCATCAGGCAAAGTGCTGCCAGCACACCAAGGGAGGAGATTCTTCTCCTCAGCTCAGCACTGGGGAGGCCACACCTGGAGCAGTGTCCAGTGCTCGGCTCCTCAGTGCAAGAGAGATACAGACAAGGTGGACGAAGTCCCATGGTGCTTGCTATCCTAAGATGGCACTCTGCTTGAGACTGGAATTACTGGCATCATTTTTATGAACTTATCTGTTTTCTGACTGTTCAGTTGTTGCTCTGCTTGTGATACTGAGACCTTAATTTTGACTTAGAGCCACATGTGATGCATAGATTGTTTGTCTTCATGAATGAAATTATTAATAAAACTACAGCTTGTGTTTTTACTTTCATTGTGGAATAAACTGTTTTAGAAATTACAGCACAGTCAACAAAAAACATGTATTTAAAAAATATCTCCTTGCTGGTGTTACAGATAACTATTTATAGTGTATAGGCACTGAGGGTGACTTTTTATAAAAATAATCCTGGGGAATTGGACTAACTAATTTCCCTGGGGATCATCTGAGAATTTGTTATACCACTCTCAGCTCTGCTATTGAAATGGAAAAATCATAAGCTGTAACAGTATCACCAGTTTTGGCATCTGAACTGATCTACTGTACTTGTACCCTTTATTGCTAATTTGCATTTTGTGTCTGCTCCAGACTCCTCAGGCCACAGCTGACTGGAGGCCAGGGAAAGACCAAATGACTCAGTAGCAATGGTCACCTGCCTTTTCTGCATCCTGCATAAGGAAGTTCCTGTAGGCACATAAGATTTATATTCAGTTTAACATTCACATGTCCTTACATAAGGGATGTAGGACTCAGAGCACTGCAGAATATTTTAACTAGAAGTAAGGTGTTTCTTATTTTTTTTCCTTTCATAAGCTAAAGTAGGTTTTCTCCTCAGATAGTACTTAAATCAAACTGGTAACACACACTCCAAATTACAAGCTTTGAGAGCATCCTTTACTTACAGTTTCAGTTATCACCAATAAGCATATATTTGCTTTCTTGTTGAAGTTCTCAATTGGCCTCATGTAGTTCCATCACCTGTTCTGTGTAGTCTTGCTTTTAGTTTGGCAATGCTTCGGGACAGAATATCTTAAACACAATGTCTATGGCCTTCATAATAACAGAAATAAAACTACTCCTGTTGTTCAGGTACATGGGCACCTTCCTCATACCTCACCTGCAAGACATGTTTCTAGGCAAGGAAATTCCTTTTTGCAAGTGAGAACAACTCAGTTCATGCTGAATCCAAACTGAGGAGTAACTGCAAAGTTCTCAAGTCTGAGTCATGCTAGTGTGGTCTCCCAACTCTTTTCTGATGGTCAGAGGCATTTGCTGATCAAGTTGTCTTTCACAGAGATCAGATTTGTCTGAAAGCAGTGGGAAGTGATGAGGTTTGGTTTTAATAGGTGATGTTGCTTCTGTGTGTCACGCAGACAGCATTAAAATCACGGAGTTGAGAACCTCTGCACTGCTCAATCTAAACCTTAAATGTCAAGCTCTGTGGGGCTTTCTGCATCTTTTCTCTGACTACCGTGGAGTTTATAAGTGTGAGACCAATGGCAAAATGTTCTTTGCAAATATCGAGAGGTAGTGATCATGTCCTTTGATCATTTTCCTGGGAACTGTCTGTGAGGCATCTCATAGATACAGTCTCTAATGTAAAAGAACACCTTTCTTTGGTTTTGCTCTGTGGATCCGAATCTCAATCCCGCCTTTCCAGCTGTCCAAATCCAGCTGTTATATGGAGCATATCTCAGTAGCAGTTTATTTTGCCAGTTCAGGATTGCTGTGTTCACACACTGAGGAGACACACTGGGTACTGGGAGTCCCCAGCATCAATGCTGTACATCTCACTGCCCTCTGCACCAGCTCTGCCAGCCACTGCCTGGGACCCCTGCTGCCTGCAAAACCCCTGGTCAAATACCACACCATGTGCCAGCTTTGCCAACTCTTTTACAAGACAGTCCTTCCTCTTTGCAGGGCTTGCTAACAAATAGAAAACATTTGAAGGAATGATTGGTTGTTCTTGCTATTGGTTGTGTGGACAGAGTGCTGGATAACAACTGGCTGTATTTAATCGTGACTGTATTTGGAGAGTTCTCACCATTTCTTCTCCTTGGTTCGCTTGCTCTTCTTGGGAAAAAAAGAAATTGCTTTCTGCAGTTGTCCCACCCCTGGAAGAAAAATCAAAAATCCAGTCTTCCTGCTTCATCGAAGCTCTATAAATTTTGGCAGAGGTACCTGCTTGTTCCATCATGGCAGCTGCTTCAAGAGCAGATAAAGGAACCATGGTCCCAGTAAGAAAATCATCCTTCATTGTATAAAGGAGGATTAGGAGGAATGTTTATTTTATTTCTCTGAGAATTGCCCTTAGATTGAGGGTGAGAACACAGAGCTGTGTGACAGGTTCACACAGAGTCCCTTAGTGACCCTGCAGACCTTCTGCTCAAAATTCCCCCTTTCAGCAAAGTCGCCACCTGAGCTCTCCATGCTTGGCTCTTCCCAACTGTGACTCTCATGGCAGCACCTGCTATAGGGTTGATTTTCCCAGATAAAGAGAGAAATCCTTATGAGTCAAGGAGCTGCTCTGGAAGATTTTGAGGACAGTAGGTTAGAATATAGACTTTGGGAGCCACTTGAGATTCTCTGCAGTGTTTTAGGCTTAGAAATAAAAAAAATGGAGAGTGTTTCTCTGCACTGCTAAAAAAATTGGAGTGTTTCTCTGCACTGCTTGGGAACAAGGCAAGAGTCGACTAAGATAAAATTACTTTTGACTTGTTAATAACTTTATTCTGTGCCAATGAACTCTTTCAGTCTGCAGGATATCTTCTCATGAATAAATAGCAACCTTGGGTCTTCTTTTAAATATTATATAAATATGCTGCAATGTAACATTAGTGATAAATAATTAAACAGCTAAAACTATTTCATAAAAGCATTGGTAACTTTGTCACATTGTTAACTGGTTTATATTTGGTGCAGTGTGGCTCACCCAGCAAAATATGCTCCATGTTTAATTTCTTTTAATATCTCTGTGGTTCCACCCCCCTAAGTATCTATCCCTACCAGTAAGTTTATTGTCCAAACTTCCAGGTAAATCATCCAGGGAATTTGTGAAGCTATCTCACAGTAATAGCCTCTTGGCCTTCATACATGTTTGTAAAATTACTACAGCTACTCATCACAGCCTAACATCCTGGGGCTACAGCACAGCTCCTGTATTCCATAGATTGCTCCACTGCCTTTTGCAGGAGAGCTTGGGCACTGTGGGCTTATTGAGTACTGTCCCAGTGTTCTGAAGGAGAGAACTCTTTCATTTATTTGAAATGAAAATATAATCTGGAAATTTCATTTCAGAACTCCAGGATAGGTTGCTATCAATTCTGGAGGTTTGGAATGAAAGCAAGCAGGCAGATTTACATTTGGCTGCACCTCATATAGCTAGGCTGAGGTAATGAGCTGATTCATGTGTACGGCACTTAGAAGAATTGCATTAAATCATTCAACATTATAAATGCTTACCTTTTCATTGTCTAGAGTGTAGCAATGGAGATGAAATATAAAAGTTTTTGAAACTGGGGGTTTTTGCAGTGTAGACATTTATATTCAAGACAAATTGAGTGGTACACAGGTAGGAAAAAATAGTTATAAGATTTTTTTCAGAAGTTTTTAAACAAAGGCTTGAGAAAGGACCAGGAGAAATCAATAAATTTGTTAGGTTTTCTAAAGGTAAGCATGACATTAGTTCCATGTAAAAACATCAAAAACATGGTACTGAGTACAATCAGTCATATTTTGATCTAGTCTGTGTAGAACACCTCTTACTAATCAAATTTAATATAATTTTTGAGGTTATAAAGTTTTCAGAAGAGAGAAACTTCTGATGTAGGTACTTCTGTAAGATATTTGAATTAGTGCCACACAATATTCTTCCTTAATAAAAAGGCATTTTTCAAAACTTAGCTTACTTATTGTTTAAAAAAAATTCTCTTAGATCTCATAATAGTAGAAAACCAACATAAGACATCAAGTAAGGCTTGAGATACTGTATCCAGATTGATATCCATTTAGCAGGCAAATTGAAAAAAAGTTTTTAAAATGGTTTAAAATCTCAAAGTTCTGCTTTATAATGAGACACTAGAAGAGTTTTTAATGCAGTGGAAATCATAATAAGAGAACGTCTGTGTGAACTAAAATAACTGAAAGCTGCAGCTGGACAAACTCAGCTCTGAATTAAAGTGTGCTACAGTGTGGGTTAATTAACAATGGAAACCATTTATCTAGACATGCCTGTGTGCATCTCACAGAGTTTTTAAATACATTCTGTCAGTCCTTCTAAACGTTATAACTCAGCCCAGCTGAAGCCATGCATATGATTCATGAGCCACTTGGCAAGATCCTCTGCTCCACAGAGGATCAGCTTAAGAGCCTCTTCTGCCCTTCCAGGGCGGTGAGCCATTGCCATCCTGTCCCTGACTCCTGCTGGTGTAGGAGGTGCCAGCAAGGATGCTGTACATCTTCTCACTGTCTGGGGCTTCCTTGGCCCTTGTGAATATTCAGACCTGAAGGCATCAGTAAGATGAAATGAGCAGTGACAGTTCATAATTGTGATTAAAGGCAAGGGTAGCCAGAAAAACTCAGAAGCCTGGAAGCTCTCTGAAGAGTGACATGGCATGAGTCTGGTCCTATGAAGGCAGCATCCTAACCCAGGTTTCTTGTCCCATACTGACTACGTTTGTAGGGGGTGCCACAGGGGCTGGGAGATGCTACTAGTGGGGCTTAGCCACAGCCAGAACAGGCTGTTCACCAGGACATGTGCCAGCCCACCCCTGTGGTCATTCACTCACTCTACCCTCACCCTTCCATAAGTCACACACACAAACAACCCCTTTCCCTAGCCCCATCTAATTTCCTGTGCCTGGATTCAAATAGGAAATACAGAGAATAGTGTGAAGGTCCCAGCCATCCTCAGCTGTGCTGGAAACTTGGCACCTGGTACACTGGGTAGAGATGATGACAAGAGAAATTGCAGCACTCTCCTGAAAAGTCCCTGCTCTGACTGTGAACAGACACCGCAGAGATTTTCTCCCATTCTGCAGCTCATTGCCATCACACACAGTAGAAATGCTGGGTGTTTTAAGGTAGGCTCTTGTGTGCTGCACTGCTGTCACAGAAAGCACTGTTTTTACTGTCACCTTGAGCAGAAAGAGAGAATATGGAAGTGTGTGTGGTTTCGCCATGGTCACATCCACCTTGTAAAAATCCATCACAACTTAGAGAGCATTTCAGTGCAAGGGCACTGCGGGAGCTTGCTGTCAGCTGTGCCTGAGCTGCTACCAGCAGGAAGGCAAATCTTCCCACAGGCAGCACAGGCAAATCCTTCCCTTGCTTTCAGATAAGAGGATAAAGGGAGACTGCGGGGAGAGAGATACAGGTTTGGAAAAAAATGTCAAAGGAAATCAGTAAGCTTGACTCTGTCCTTCTTTCCTCCAAGGGAAAAAACAGACACCCCCAGATCTTATAGCAGGTTACAGGGTTGCAGGAACCAGTAAAATAAATATGGGTCAGTTAAACAGAACTAGCAGCGAGTGGGAGGCAGGAGGAGAAGAGCTTCAAAAAATTATTGAAAGTGAGAAATTTGGGTAAATAAGAGGGAAAATACACTTTAAAATTATATTAAGAATCAGTTGATCTTTTTATATAATTAATAAGCAAGAGAGAGAGGGAGAACAAGACACATTATTTTTTTAGTGTGAGACAAGCTTGAGGAGAAGAAGATGGAAAGAGGATGCTGGCTTTAGGAAGACCACAGTTCTAGGCAGTGTATATCTGTGACCACAGCCAGGTGCCACCACATCACCTTTTCCCAGGTACTGGGTAGGCGTGAAAACCTTGGGAATGCCACTGCTTTGTCACACAGCCCTGTCCCTTTTGGGCTGGTTCTTTTGGAGTGGTGTGCAGGTGTTCCCATTCCCTGGGGAAACTGTTCAAACTGCACCCAAGTGCCCTTGGCAAGAACTCAGCCCTGCTTCTGCAGTTTGATGCTGGTTTGGTTTAAGGAAGATAGCCCTCATCTTTATTTCTGCAATCTTGCCCTGTCTGTGAGGACCAGGTGTGCTGCAAGTGCCAAGTGCCATTGCTCAAGCTTTTCCAAGTGCCAACTGAGTCTGCCTTGTTTTCAGAGCACTAGGATAGAAAATACAGTTCTTCAGAAATCAGATTTGCTAAGTTGCAGTGTAACTGGTCTTCTTCATATAAAAGCTCAGGCTCCAGCATTTGCTTAGATTTGCAGATACTGGATTTTTTTTAAAAACATTGTAAATTTTCAAGGCTCTGATGCCTCTATCAGAGCTAGAAAGTAGAGGGAGCTGAGGCAGAAGATTTCTAGTCATGTAAAATTAGGGGAAGAGGGGCACACTTGTCAGCAAGGACACTCCTGGTGCTTCATTATTCTCTTGGGGATTTTTATTTAAAATTTAGGTGAAAAAAATGGGCCAAACCCAAAAAAAAGGATTCTGGAAATCCGGAAATAGAAAATTCCAAGGTAATTTTAGTCAGAAATACTAAGAACATCGGTGTTTCTAAATTGAAGCTGTTCTTTGGAGGACACCTTGGCTTGGTGAAATCATCATTCTTTTTCCTGCCTTCCTGACTCTGTCGGTGGCAGTGGCTGGTAAACAAATCCTCTGTGCTCAGCTGCCCCAAGGCCAGGCTGGGCAGGTTGTGCTTGGTCCAAGCACAGTGGGCTGTGCAGGAATCCTGGGCACCCCTGGACCCCTGAGTCATCCAGGGGTGTATCCCACAGAGGGCTCAGCTGCAGGGCAAAGACAAACAAGCCATATGGGCTGTGGTCTGTGAAATCCTCCCTCGAATGCCAGGGGAGTTGATGAGTTTCAAATACAATACCTTGTTTTCCTGGACCTGTGTCTTCCTGTGTAGCTATTTGTCTTCAGACAGTTTCCTGATGGCACTGAATGGTTGCAAAATGACCAAAGCAGACCCCAGGCACAAAAGTAGGGTTTTAATTTAGAATATTTGTTCAATCAAGTGGCAGTAAATCTATTCTTGTACATATAGGTTGTAATTCTCTAAGTATTAGTAATAGCCTGCTTATGTCTTGCACTCATGAACAGGCAAAAGCTGTGGACCAGCCAGGTGGGGATCTCAGACCCCAAAGGCCAACTCCACCATCACCAAGAGATCATTTCCTTTGCCAGCTGAACCTTATGGGCAGGTAGGACTTGGAGGGGTCCTCTGAGGTGAGCACAGACCCTCTTCTCAAGGGAACTACATCATACCACCAACCCTCGAAAGGGATGAAGCCTGAGAAGCTTCATCTCAAAAGGTCTCTCATCTTCCCTGTTCTTGCAGGGGGTCTTTTTTGGAACCTCGTGTGTTTTCTGGAGACCAGGTTCTGAAAGCTGGTATAGCTGAAAGCTTCTTCTCTGGCCAGCACTCTCCTGCCAATTAGTGAGGTGCTCCCTTTGAACGTAGCCAGCACAGACTGATCACGTAAGGTGCCTTTCCTTCGCCCTCCTACCTCCCCTGCTGGTTGCAGTTATTCAGCTGATGGTGCTGCCCTTCCCAGCCACTCCTGGACCTCATCTGCAGAAAATGTTACTGAGGGTATATCGCTCCTCCTTATGTTATAGTACAGCCCCTCACTCCTGGTGAGTGGCGTTATCAGAGTGGGAGATAGGAGCGGCTGGCTGCTGGAGCTCACACTGGTTCCTTCAGCTGCTCCCAGCCACAGTCAAGGAGTCTGAGGAGCTTTAAGACATTGGATGTCTTGACACTTTTGCCAGCCTCTCTGGATGAGGTGCTGTGCTTGTTCCTGATAGACATCTGAAAATCAGGCAAGTTGTTTAACCATTTTGGAGAATATACCTTTCATGGGGGCACTGGCACTGTGCCAGAGTCAATCCACGACACATAGATATTTCATGGTCTGATTTATTCTTTCTATGTTTCCTGCTTCTTGCTGAGTTTAGGTTTTGGTTGCTTTCCATAAAGTAGATCCGGATAGCATTTTTTTCCCTCTAACAAATACTGTTGCTTTTGGAGAAGTGTGTGCTAAAAACGGGCACAGGCATGAGGAGAGCTAGTTCAGAAGAAGGTATTAACAAGAGGGCATTTTGTGCATCTGTAGTACTACTTACCTGCTTTCTGTTCATCTCAACAACAGCTCTGGGGCAAAAAGAGGCAGGATAGTGGACCAAAGTATATATCTCCATTTGTCAGGGGCAGTACATGAAGGAAGCAGGGAAGTGGAAGAAAGCCTTAGGATCACAGTGAGTCTTGCCTGGTAGGTAGGTAATTGAATCCCTCGTGTCTGTGTCTTTCCCCACCATTCAGATGTACATGCCAAATCCATGCAGTCAGCTGTTAGGACATCAATAGCATTTCCAGGCAAAAAGGTGTCAGTTAAACAGGTCTCAGAGTTCAGTGTTTATATGGCTTAGGAACCCAAGGCCTAATCACAGTGTCTAATTTTGGTTGTACAGTATGGGGCTGAGATGGCCCAAAGCATCAGCAGCTTGTGGATTGGGCAGAGTAACCCAAGGAGGCACAGCTGGTTCCCTCTGCAGCCTCCTGGATCAGGAATGCCATCCTCATGTGTCTCCTCTCTCTGTAGTCCAACAAGGGTAGTCACAGGTAGTCACGTGTCTTCTCTTCCCTCTCATTGACTCCCAGGCCCTTTTTTCAGATTTCCATGAACGCAACCACCTGGCTTCACAGTTACATGTCAGAGGCGCAATTTGAGACAAATTAAAGGCACGTGCAGGTATCTCATTAACCCCCTGGCTGCATGACTGCAAGTCAATAGCACAGCATGCAATTCCATAAGCTGATTAGACCCTGGCTGAGTGTTTTAGCACACCCTGCAGTTACCTTCCAGCAGCTGCCATAGTCTTTTGGCATCTCCCTTGTTCCTGTTGGTGTTCTGTGTTTATTTGCAGCTTCACTGGCAGCTGAGGGGTTTTGGGAAGTGGTGATTTCGGGCTGTGCTGTCTCAGGATCAAGGGAAATCCAGAGGGGTAAGCAGGTGTAGCTCCTGCCCACCTCCTTGCCCTTTCTCCTCAACAAAGACAAGTTATATAAAAGCTATCTTGTGTCCATAACAGGGCTGCACAAAGTTGGCAATAGCCCTCCCTTCGGAAGGCACAGGTTACCTTTGCTGGCAGCTGGGCTGAAGATGAAGCACGAACCAAGCTTGAGTTACAGATCAAACTGTGGATCGCAAGAAGCAGAGGACTCTTTCATGGCCCTTCGGTGACTTTAAAAGCAGAAATTGTTACTTTGACTTCATAGCCAGTCAGCTTTGAGGAGAGGCTGTGCAGTTATCTGAATCATCTTTGCTCGGGAGCACAAGGAAATATGCGGAGCAGGCTGACTGGAGTTCAGCCTGACCCCAGCGTTAATGGCAGAAGCTCCGAGTTACAATCACCGTGTCTGTGGGTGGTCAGAGCCAGGGGAGATGCCTGTGCCCCAGGGCAGGGTGGGATGCTGCCCTTCAAAGGTCACTCACATGGCAGAAGTCCTGCACTTATCCCTGCTGGGAAAATTGTCTGGATGCTTTAACCAGAAAATCACTTCAGAAAATTGCCTTTCATCAGAAAGTGCCAGCTTGAGCAATACCTTTGAGTTTCATTGGTGAGGCGTGTTTCTGGGAATGTTGCTCTTTTGCTGGAATTTTTCTCAAGGAAGGCTTCTTCATTTTACAATGACAAGAGAGAGCAAATGATCCAGCAGCCAGTGCTCCAGGCTCTCCCACGCACTGGGACAGAGCCAGATGCAAGCTTCCACCCTGCTCTCACAGGAGTAGGAGCTGGGTCTCTCCAAAACCCAGCAAAGACTCCAAGTGTTGGGCTGCTGAATAATTGGCAGTGGAGGAGTGTCTGTCCTCTGGGTCACCTTGCAGATGTTCATTGAAACAGGCAGCTCAGTCTCCCACCCAAATCCAAGGGGAACACCCTAAGCCTATGGACTGGGGACTGTAGGCAGCCTTGTCAGCAGCCTCAGGGCTGCAGGTCTCTGTCTGAGGTCTCTTAACATGGATCTCTAATGCTGAGATCTCAGTTGCATCAGAATTTCAAGTTCCACATTGTTGTTAAAAAAGAGTTTGATCTGATGTGCACAGAGAAACACTGGAAACGTGTGACCCAAAAGGTTCAAGTAACAAGGGGCAAGTGGACATGTACAAAAATATAATTTTAGAAATGTCATTATTTTCAGGCTTATGTAAGTACTTTTGTATGCAATGCCTCTCATGTTGGGGTTTCTTATATATATATTTGACAGTAAGGGAAATCTCACTATAGGGCAGCATTGAAACTTCTTCCTTCAAAGTGCCGTGGAGCTGCTGACCTGACAAGATAGTGCATGGAAAGCAACACAAGAACTGGAGCAGTTAGAGGTGATCTGGCTTTTGACATCTTCTAATGCAGAGGGATTAGTCAAAGCCTGCAAGAATCTAAGGAAGAGTCACAATTTTTTCTCAGAAGACCAGAGGACAAAGGCAGGGCCAAGAAGTCACACAACACACAGTGGAGAATTTTTCTGAGGCTCAGTACAGGGTTCAGTACAAGTGAAATGGACTCTGCAAGCCAAACCAAAATGTTTCTGGAAGATGTCTGCCACTTTTAGACAGACCATACAGAACAATGAATACAGATGGATTTGAACTCCAGTGACACCGATTTTCCTTTTTGTAATTTTCCTTTTGGCAAAAAAAAAAAACAATTCTCCAGAAGAAAGATGCTGTGCTTGGCTTTTTAACAGCAAATTTCTATAGTTCCTAATGAAGGAGACTCGCTTTAATTTGACCGCACAGAATTACTGATGTCGTTCTTACTTTCTTTCCTTGTTCCCGGTGTTGACATTGTGTCATGTGTTGACAGTATATAGCCCCCAAATTCTGTGCAACTGCAGATAATTTCCCGTACTCAAGAAACTTCTGCACGAAAAAGAAACCCAAACTACTCATAGTTTGAAAGAAAAAAATGTACACAGATAAATAAATATACACTTTGTGAAAAACAACTGTTTTCCCTGTAGCTCAATTTCATCAATCTAAATATGAAAAAGTAGTGATAAAACTGTATCCATTAGATTACAGGGTGAAGAAAGTTTGTTACTTGGTATGAGGGAGCGCTGTTTTGCTTATAAATAGTAAAAAGCAGTATGTAGTTGTTAATGGACATGTTTATGGCCACAAGCTGGTATAGCTCGATCTTTTTTGAGAACATACAGATTTGATGAAGACCTATTTTGGGCAGGATACCCTGTTCTGCAAGGACTTGTTTTTCTTGTGTTCCAATGGCTGATTAATTCTGGATTTTTTTTATCCATCTATGTGTGTGCCTGAGAATTTTTGCTTTGTTTTCTTGAATGGAAAACCTCAAAAGCAGAATTACAGCATCCATTTGGACTGGAACACATAGTTAAAAGGTTTAAAAAGCAAAACTTGCCTTTTTTTTTTTTTTTTTTTTTTCTTTCTTAACCAATGCTGTAGTCAAGCAAGAAAAAAAAAACAGCAAGGAAAAGCAGCTGCAACTGAAAGAAAAGAAGTGCAGAAGAGTATGAAGCACAATTTTGAGTTGTTTTTTTATAACATGTGAGGGTAATAATAGGACACACCTAGATGATGTTGAAACATGGTCCAAGGAATAGGAAGACATTTAATTACTGGAAAAAAGAGACCTCTGGCAGGTTGATTGACACATAGATCTGTTTTGTAAAAGCATGTTCAGACCCTCTTATTCTTAGGACAGCCTTTGGGCAGAGCCTGGCTTGTTCAGATTGTGCTAGGTTAATAAGGATACTGAGCAAGTTGCTGGAGATAATTATGCATTTGCTGGAAGGGGGGATTGTTTCATCCTGTTGAAGTGAACTCTGTGTAGTAAAACATTATCACTCCACTGTACTGAAAGTAAACATTTTGACTTACATATTATTTGTCATCTGTGGAGAGTGGGAAGAGTGGAAAAAAGCCAGGGCCCAGCCACAGCTCTGGATGGTGGAAATTTCAGCTTCTCATTATCTTGATGGGCAAAGATGCAGCTTGCTTCTGCAGGGTTGGATTATCTGAGCTCCAGGTTCCACCAAGCTTCTTGAGCTTGGCGGAACAAAGGTTGCCAGGCTGCTCCTGCACCTGCATTTGGGATGTAGCTCTGCAGGACGACTGAAGACATAAACAGCAATGCTTTAGGTCTGTATACACAGGATAAGCATGTCAGAGTGTGGGAGAGCAGACAGGGTCTTCCAAAAGTCATCTTCCCTGGTAGCCCATTCGTGAGGAGCAATCTTCACTCCCATTTTCTCCTATACCAAAACTCACATACAAAAGCACTTCTCCTTTGAGTCTTTGACTCACAGGAGTCTCCTTTGACTCCTGTGAGTCTCCTTTCCATATGCAGCTAATAGAAAGTGCTGGGGGAATTAGGTGCCAAATTAGCTACTAATCACCTTAGTGACTTTGTAGATTCATTTTAAGGCTAAATTCCCCATTCACTGACTTTGCCAAAACTTTTAGTGGCACAAAAAGTCTATATATGAGCATCAGAATCCAGAACACTTCCTGCCAGATAGGGCTCTTAAGGCCAGGTGCATCCGAGTTTCCATAGGTGGTGGTCCAAGTAATGGTGCACCTGTCAGAGAAAGCAAATTTGCACATTTGGGTATTCATCTTGTCATTGCTGTTGCTTTGCTCAAGCCAAAGCAATTCTTCTCTGGGTTGTCATCCTAACACCGCAATCTGATCCTCTAGACCACCTGCAAGGATAGGATGAAGAGCTGCAATCACCTGCAGTGACTGCCCTTAGGTGTGAGATCAAGCATATCCTGATGAGAGATTCCCAGGCAGCAGAGTTCTGGGACAATATGGGTCTGAGGGCTGGTTTCTGGGTCATAAGGAGAGAAGTTAGTGGTACAGGCAGAGTCCTTCCACTGACTTTGTGAACTTTGTCTCTGGCTCACAGAGCCAGATCTGTGTTGTGGTGTGAAAGCATCTTAATTCTGTATTTGATAGAAGAGCTTGACAGCATAATTATGCTGTGATGGGAGGAAAGCTCCTAGAAACAAAATCTTATATCCTATGTATTATGCTTGTGACAAAAATACTTAGTTATGACCAAATTAGTTTGGTGAGGCAGATTTAAATTAAGCTCCTTCTAGTGTTCACACATATCAAAATTCGGAATTTAAAGAGAGGCTATCCAAGCTACTATACTGGTAAAATAAGATTATCATTCCTCCCTGCAATATGCTTAAAAACTTGACAGTAATTTCAATGGGACAAGTAATTTTCCTCTCCATATCAGCATGACCCCCTGGGAAACAGTGGGAGGTACCTCATGTGCCAATTTAAAGTAGAATACAAAACAAAAATCCATAAACACGAGGCATCACAATTTTTTATTGTGGTTACTACAAGGACCATAAATGCTGGCTCTGAGGATTCCTTTTCACATCTCTTTTACTTGTTGACATCTCTTTAGTTATTGTCTCAATCTCTTCTTAAGTGTGAGATGTGCAGGGTGCCTCAGCATTTTGGTTATCACACTGAGGTAACCCAAGGCTTTGCATTCAATGTGATGACACTGCTCTCACTGCTGGCCCTTGAAACATATCCAGTCCCTCCACATTTTGGGGAAGGCTGCAGTTAGTGAATAGGGCAAAAGCCTCATCAGTCTTTTGCTAGCTACTTTCTTTTCCAAACAGGGAAAAAGCCTGTGCATACACACTTCAGGAGGAATGAAGTTAGGATGTGGTGCTGTGCATTAAAAATTTCGTTGTCTCTCTGGAGCAAGAGACTCCTGTAGCTGAGTATGTGGGCAGAACTGCTAATAGATGTGCCAGGTTCTCAACTTCTCCAGTGGTGAAATGGAAACCAGCTTGACACAGCTTTGCCGTTCTCAGCTGATGTTTTATTGCTATAATTTGGCATAGGCAAGTAAAATAAGGTTGGGCATTGGGACCTAATACCTGTTGCATCCAGTGGGAGTCATGCACCTCACTAGCATGGACTGACTCCTTACAACAAACTGTTTCACAAACTGTTCCACAAACTGTTCAAACTGGCACACTGAGGAAATATACACCTCCCTTAAATAAGTATACCTTGCCTTCTACACAAAGCTGCCAGAGCATTCACACTTTTATACGAGCATTTACAGAGGAAACAGCACTAGCCCTATAACTGTCCACATCAAAATCTGTTTATTTAGAGAAGCTGTTTATTATTCAGCTAGAGGTACCAAGAGTGATATAGCAGAAAATTGCCACAGTATTAACAACCGAGGAGTGGCCATCACCAGCATTATTGTTTATTGCCTTTCCAGTGCACTGAGGCTTGTTTACAAGCATCGTAACTAAAGAGCCAGAGCTCTCTTTATTTGCCACCAAGTGAGCCTGCAGGGAAGAGCGGGGGAAGAAAGCTTGGGGAAGGCACTGTGGTCACTAGTTGTTACAGGTGCAGTAACTAAAAACACTTATCTCTCCATACTCCATTCTATCCTGTGGTATTTTTTCTTTTAGAAATGCCTACATTTCTCAACACTTTATATGAGTGTTTGACTGTAGGGGTAGCGTCTTAATAAATGTTCACTGGAATATAAAATATGTACTGGATTTAGTGAATAATAGATTATAGATAACTCCAAGCATATCACATAAAATGCTGTAGGTGTTTATGAGGCATTAGTAAGCAATTTATTATTGATCAGGAAGGGAAGGAAGGATCACATATTTATTACAAGCCATGAATCCTGTATTAATCTTTTTTAAAAGGTGTTAAAGTCTTGGTTAGAAATGAAGTGCGAGCCGCTGGCCTTTTAGCAGTAGGCTCTCTGACCAACAGCTGGTAAGATCACACCAAGTTCTTGGCAGCTTTGGGACACTCCAGAGAATTGTTGACCCGTCCTGTAGTCAAACACGTAGCCTCTGGTTTTAGTACCTCTCAGCAGCCGTGATTTTGCTCTGGCACATCACAATTCGTATCAATTGCATGTGGTGCTTTCCTTTAAGAACTGACACTCTCTTTGTTTCACTCCCTGGCTAAGTCTGTTTCTTCCCTCTTTTATGTGTTTCCCACTCCTCTTCTCCCCAGGGTGAATGCTCACGAAAGTGCTATGACATCTTTGTGCTGGAGACGGTGTGCGTGGCGTGGTTTTCCTTTGAGTTCCTGCTGCGATCCATCCAGGCAGAAAACAAGTGTGCTTTCCTGAAAACCCCGCTCAACATCATCGACATCCTGGCCATTCTGCCTTTCTACATCTCCCTCATTGTGGATGTGGTTTCCACAAAGAACAGCAGCAAGCCTGGCGGGGGAGCTGGGAACAAGTACCTGGAGCGCGTGGGGCTGGTGCTGCGCTTCCTGCGGGCGCTGCGCATCCTGTACGTGATGCGGCTGGCGCGGCACTCGCTGGGGCTGCAGACGCTGGGGCTCACCGTGCGCCGCTGCACCCGCGAGTTCGGGCTGCTCCTGCTCTTCCTTTGCGTCGCCATGGCCCTCTTCTCGCCGCTGGTGTACTTGGCTGAGAGCGAACTGGGAGCCAAGCAAGAGTTCACCAGTGTCCCCACCAGTTACTGGTGGGCCGTGATCTCCATGACAACTGTTGGCTACGGGGACATGGTGCCTCGTAGCATCCCCGGACAGGTGGTAGCCCTGAGCAGCATCTTGAGTGGGATTTTGCTGATGGCTTTCCCAGTCACATCCATCTTTCATACCTTTTCCCGTTCCTACAGTGAGCTGAAGGAGCAGCAGCAGCGAGTAGCCAGCAGGCAGGTGCGCCAGCGGCGAGAGAACACTGAGCTCCTGGGAGGTGACAGTACAAGGGGGCTCAGTGCCACATTCCCACCAAGTGCTGGTGAGCAGGAGGGTCTGATCTTGATGGACCAGTAAGCCAAGAGAAGTTTCTGACCCTGAACAGCTGAGGACATATGTTGGCAGCCCAAGACGCAGTGGACAAGGGAGGTCAGTTCTGCAAGAAGAATGCCATAAACTGCATAAATGAGGGGCAGACACACACAGGGTTTCTCTAAAGACCAACTTCTGATCTTAAGGGACCTCTGAAAAGAGCCCCTACAAATCCTACCAAGTACAGCTCTGCTCCATTGCTTTTCTTAGGGCTTTTCTACTGAGCAGGTATTTTTGGGTATGCCCAAGGAGCAGCCATTGAACATAGCCAGCCAGCCGAATGTAATGTGAAGCACAGCCTGTGCCAGGTGCCATGCAGCAGAGCAACCAGCGTGCCACCTCCTCCATGCCCTGTTCAGCGGCACTCCCTGTGCGAGGGGCTGAGCAAGGGGGTCCCTGTGCTGCAACACCCCACAGCATGTTTGTTTTGGCAGCACCACCAAGGAACACAAACCTCAGACAAGCCAAGGGGCAAGGGCAAGAGAAGGACAGAAGCATTCCTTCAGCTTTAACAGGGGCTTGCTTTTGTCTTCTACAGATGAAGCAGCGCAGCCGGAGCACTGGCAGCGCTGCCAGCTCTGAATTGTGTGTGAGCACAGTTTGCATTATTTAGTAGAGATACATATTTACCATCCTAAGCTTTATATCTTAGTCCCATGACAGAAATATACATACAAAAAAATCTTCCTGACTCTGGTACTAAATGTTTACTTGGTTATTTGTCCTTTGCTAACAGTCAAATATTAAAAACACCATTACAAAAGATGACATTTCTCCACTTTCTGTTAACTATTTCCATCTCTCGTGTATCGAGAAATGAGTTTAACAGGCAGCTGAACCAATCTGAACTACATGTAGCTCAAGAAGGGGAGGGCAACGTTAAACCAGCAGTGACTCCCAGCTCTGCATAGTCTTCCTCAGTGGTGGTGGCTGCACTGAGTGCAGTTGTGTGCAACCAGGAGTAGGGAAGCGGTACAAACCCAGTGAAGCCAGCAAGACACCTTCAGTGGGCTCTGGCTCAAGCTGCAGTGCAGCAGCTGTGCTCTGCATTAGGAGCAGCCTTTTGGTTTTATCCTCCTACTAAGAAAAAGACGATCCTGTCATTAGAACAAGTGTTCTGGCTCTTCTTCCTGATTCTCAAAGCATTTTAAAGGGAAAATTAATCATATGGTGGCATCTGCATGTTTGCTTTTTGATGCCAGCCCAGGCATGAGCTTTCCAGCCTCCACCCTGGTGGAGCTGTGTAGCTGGTCCAAGTCAGGATGCTGTGTGAGTCTTTCAGTGCTCCTACAGGTGGGATGTGGTCAGGGAATGGAGGGAGATAGAACCCAACAGTCTCTTGTACCTACACTCCTATTTGTACTAAAGCCATGCAGTGTCACCCTCCATATTCTCCACGCACCAGGAAGGGAACAAAACCTGATGTATTGAAGATGGGATTTATCTGGTCTGTTGTTTGGGGGGTTTTTTGGCCTCAACATATGTTTTAAAACTAATCCTACATTAGCAAACTCTCATATTAAGCCATTCCTTATAGGAATGAAGCAAGGGAAATAGAAAAGTTACACTTTATTTTAATAAAAATATAAAGCTTTGTTGCTGACTCTTCGTGTCTGATGATTTGGGTGTGGAGGGAGGTGGTATTTTGCCATGCTGATGTGAAGTAACTCATGTTACTTGCTGCTGAGCACTGCAGGAGATGGAGGCAGCAAAACTGAGCCCCCCGACCCTGCAGGATGCACATGGGTCAGCAAAGCCCCAGCTGTGTTGAACTGCAGGCAAACCAAATACAGGGGCCCACACCAGGGTTCTGCCCATCCTTCATGGCCCAGCAGCACGAGGAACACGTGTTCCTTGTGCCAGAGAGGAGGGCCAAGGGCTGGTGCCTGGTGGCTGGGCTGACTCAGACTCCTGGCAAAGCAATGCCAGCACTGGGTTGCCGTGACTCACAAAAAGATTTTAATTTTATTGGTTTCTTTATTCCCGGCGCAGACATTTCATTCTTAAGGATTTTTAAGGTCTGATATCAGGGATACAGCTTTGGAGCCAGCTGATTGCAAACCAGCAAAGGGAGCAGTGGCAGGGGGACAGTGTGGCCTGGTGCTGAGGAGCAGCACTGCATCTCCTGGTGGCATTCAGGTGCTCAGTCTTAAGGTGGCACCTGACAGACTCACTAGGTGGACTCACAAGTTCACCCCTCATAGTGATCTGGCTCGTGCACACCAGGTGTGTTTCATGCTCTGATTCCAGTGGGAATGAAGCGACCACAGCTAGTGTGCATGGAAGGTGCAGAATGCATCTCCTCAAGGTGGTGAAACCCTAAAATTGCAAGCACCCTTACCTTACTACTAGAAAAGCCACACTGGAGTAGACATCCTTGCAGAATGAAGAGTTTCACACTTGCAGTGCCAGCAAATAACCATGAATCAATGCAGCTTTTGGCTTTGTAGCATGAAAAAACCAGTGCTGGGACAGCAAACTGCAGCTCAGCAGCTCTGTAGAAAAACAGACTGATGACACCATATTGCTGCTCTTCTCCATCAAGTTGCAATTGTCCTACAATAGTGAGATCTTTGTATTTTTCAAAAGGCACATAATTAATTCCAGCATGAACAGAGTTTTAATAAAGTGACAAAACCCACTCATTATGTCTCCTAGTCAAAGCCTGGCTTTTAATAAAGTTTCATTTTATCTACTGGGATGACAGATGAGGAAACAAATATAAACCAGGAACCTTTTAAACAAATTATTTTTGGAAACTATATAAAGTTGTGATGCACACATTGCCAGACATAAAAGACACTCAGAGAATAAATTTCACCCAGGGCAGCTGTTGTTATGGGTGGTGCTTATTGCTTTTGATCAGCTGCTGGAGAATGTTGGTTTTTTTGTTGTTTGTTGTATATGGTGGTTGGGGTTTTTTGACACAGCACACAGATGATTTTAAGGCCATTTATCTCTAACTATAATAAATGCCACACTGCTGTCTGCAGGCACAACAGTGCTAGCAGGTAGTTATACCTGTTTCTTTGAACAACTAAATGCTTCACTAGTAGCACACTAGTTTTGCCTCAAGGAAAAAGAAAAAAAGAAAAGACAAAAAATATTTCTCTCTCTTATGTGGGACAAAGACTCGAAATTTGAGCGAAGCCACCTCTTATACATGTCCACATACACATCCACCTTGGTGGCAGCATGCATGGATCTAGACCTACAAATTCTAGCAGCTGGCAACACTAGTCATGAAAACCATAGCTTAGGAGAGTTAAGGATGTGTTAACTGGTAGAGACAGAGCTAGAGGGAATGACACAAAGTCAAACACAATTTCAGCTCATACAGTGCATGTGCACAGCCACTTCTACCGCACAGCAGCCTCAGTTAAGAAAAAGCAGTAATGCAAAGAAAAATGTGATGCTGGTGCCATCTCCTCAGCTGTAAGCCAGACTGAGGCTGCTGTCCCACACTGCTGAGGCCAGAACAGGCACAGGCTATGGCAGCCTCACAGCAGATGCTTCAGGGGACAAAGCATCCTTGGCACCTACAAGCCACAGCCTTAGAGGACTGTGAAGCCTTGGCGTGGAAGAGGACCGAGGCACACGGAAGGGCTGATGGATAGAGAAATCCAGTGTGGTGCTGCTGGCCCATCTGTGGCTGAGTGAAGCCCCTCAGTCTCCCAGCTAGCAGCTACCAGAGCCAAGTGCACGTAAGCCGGGACACAGAAGGGCAGGAGGGGGGTCTGAAATGCTGTGTTTGCTGCCAGTGCATTTCTAGATGCTGACATCCACTTGGGATTGGCTGGTTTACAAGGCTGTTTACAGGAAGACCTGCCCGTGCCCCAGGGTGAACCTCACACTATGTTCTAGTCCCTGTCTTTTATTACTGCTGTTGGCACAGGTATCCAGGAAGTATTTATTTATTGGCGCACTGTTCACTCTCATATTGATGTCTTCTTTCCTACAGAAAGCCTCAAACAAAGCTACAGTTGTCGGTCAGGTCCTTGAAAAGTGCCTGGCTCTCAAGCCTAAGGATCACAATCAGATTTAACAAACAGAACTTGTGGGCCCATTTTTGCTTTAATACCCAGTACTAAATGTGAGCTTTATTTTATGTCTTAATTTTTTTTTAATTTCACCTAACTGCATGCGTCTCAAACATCTAACCATGAAATTTCTCCCTCCATGGAGCCACAGTGCAGACCACTGCCTGCCAAGCACAGCAGAGGGAGAGATTTGCCCTGAGGGAGGTCTGGGGCAGCACTGTACCAGCCAGCAGGGCTGGGCTGGTGCAGCACCCAGAGATGGGGTTCCCCATTGTTTCCTTTGGGGCCAGTCTCACCATTGGCTTCCCCACAGTGAATGCCAAAGCAGCAGCCAGTAATACCAGCACTGTCTGGGAGAGAAGGTGCAGGCACTGTGAGTGTTGAGCAGGCTTGACTGCTGTGAGAACTGCTTGGTCTCCACTGCCAGCAGAGCAGGCAGAGTTTACTCCCCACCCTCACATTCCTCCTTTCCTGCCCATTTTGCTGATTTACCTACCTTTACCTTCATGTTTTGGTTTTCCTTCTATCCCTTCCCTTCAGGAGTATCACCTTTCAACCCCTTATTTCAGCAAGTTCAGTCTCCCCCACGTCTCTCACCCTGCCCAACCCTCTCTCCTATGCCTCCAGCCCTCTCTCCTCCCCAACTCCCCTTCTCCAGCTCCTGCAGTTACTGCACACAGCAATAGCAAACCATCTCTCCATGCCAGAGCAGCCCAACATACTGGATCAGCAGCCTGGCAGGATCCAGGAGGTACACAGCAGCTGCAAGGCTGCTCCTGACAGCCTTAGCTTGTTTTCCCATCCAGAATGAACAGGTAGGGTGGTCAAGACTACTCTTGGGGCAGCAGCTGGCCATGAGATGACAGACTCAGTGTCCTCATCTTCTGTGCAGAGGTTGCCAAGAGCACATCCCTCATCTGTATCCCATCTTCAATCTCATTCTGCAGCCTGCATGACACAGGATCCCTTTAAAGCTATGTAACAATCTGTTAGCAATTTTGTTTTTACCGTGAGCATTGCAAACACAAGTTATGTGGTCTCAATGGTTAAATTTACCCTGGTATGTATGGAAGAGCAGGGAACAGAAATTCAGAATCCCTGCTGTGCATCACGACTTCAGGACAATTTCTGCCTTGTGCTTACTCACCCATTAGAAGGAAAAAACATGCTAGTTATTTGTATCAACAATGCTCCTGACAAGATGATTTATAACAAGAGTTAAGAAGCACACATTTTGTACCTGAACAAAACAAAGCAACACTGCAATTTATATATAATAGGTAATTTTTATTAAAAAAACCATTGCAACTGACAGAAAAAATAAAGTCTGTTAAATGTGCCATACATTCAAAGAGATGTATTTAAAGTAAGCGATTTCTTATTCTCTGAGGTGATTATTGAAACAGATACTTCCTGACAATTAGAGAACAAAACAAAAGTTCTGTAACACTTTGTCCCTAAAGTATCTTGCAAGAAGTTCTAGAGTTCCTGGCCAAGAGTCCTACTTGCTAAATGCCACATACAAAAGATGACTTAGACACGGTTTCACTGGCTTCTCTTCCAGCATTTGCTGCTCTGGTGTAAATGAGACTGGTCCACAGAGCTCGCTGGTTTAGGTAATGATGACAGACTCAAGAATCCACCCAAGGAGGAATCCCAAAAGGAAAAAGCAGAAATTGTTTTATCCTCAGTAATATCTGTAGTTCAAAGCCAAAGAGGTGGCCAAAAGTGTGCACTCCCAGGTGAAGCTATAACATACAAAAGTATGTTTCTTATGAACCATTAATTTCTTACATCCCTGTTTTGCAGAATATTAGAAAAAGACCACCAAATACAAAAATCTTACCATTACAAGTTATTAAAAAAACCCTTCAGACAATTAAAACACACAACAAAGTGTTTGTTTTCTAACAGTAGAAATACAATGCTCATTAAAGCAGCATACCGGAGAAGCCAGTTGTTACGTTTTCAATTAAAAAAGACAAAAGCCCAGATGTTCTTGTAGCACAACCAGAACATTGGAGAAAAGAGAGGAACAAAACATTCATAGTCTGCCATGCTAAGTACATTGTCTTTGTAAGGTCACTTCAGGCCTAGAAGAGTATGGTATCGAACAAAGAGCATGGAGTCAGTGCCTGGGCACAGTATGATTCCCCTCCACTGGACAGTTTGCCACCAATCCAGACAGTCCAGACTCAAATCGTGAGGTTCCCAGAGAAAGAGCGGTAGGGGAAGTATCTGACTTACACACTGAAGTTATCAAACCTCAGACTTGCTGCCACTGCTAATAAAACATAAGCTCTTGGGCTATTCTTAGAGAAAAAATGATTCTGAAAAATCTGCCCAACATCTTGCCTGTGGCCAGACAGGACTCACCCAGCAGAGGGAGGAAGCCTCATAAAGGAAGCAGCACAGGCAGAGCTGTTCCTGGGACCAAGGGCATTGCTACAGCCTCCTCACATCACCCAGGGCAGTTTCATGGCTGCAGTGTCACAACAGGAGCCCAGCGGCTTGGTCACAGCCCCCACGGGTCCACACCAGCAGCAGCTGCGTGTCATTGAGAGAGTATGCTGACCTGTGCTGGCTAATGGCCTTTAGAGACAACATCTACATGAACTCTGCCCTTTCAGCTTTCTCAGTCCCTCTCAGTACAGCCTGCTGATTCTTCTAAAAGAGAAGAATCTCTTCTTTAAGAGCCTAACAGTTCACAACAGTAAAAGGAAAACATGGACTCCTTCCTTGTTGGGCCAATGCAGGAAACACCCCAAAACATAACCTGGTTCTCGTTTGGCATTGAATGTGAACACAAATCTCAGCCTCAACAAATCAACCTGTCAGATGCTGGTCCTACTCCAGGGGATACAGCTTTTTCCCTGTCTCAGACTTTTTCATTTCTGAGCCAATGAAAGTGGATCTGCTTCTATCTTTGCAGCTCAATCACATCTAGAAACACTTGCCTGGCAATACTGGCAATGCCTATCTGCTAGCCCCTTGGTTTGGGAAAGACCCTACAGCCCAGCTTGATCCTGTGCACAGCTGCAGGGACAGCGCTGCCCCCCAGGTGCAGGGCAGGCTATTCCCACATCCCACAGTTGCAAAGCATGACTACGTAAGTTCCCAGCAGTCTCCTGTGGCTCCTCTTTTTGCCTGGATGCTTGACTGGCTGTGCCAGCTCTAGACATGACTCCAGCACCATCAGACCCCCTCCATCTCTACATCTACACATCCTCTATGTGTCCTCCTGCAGCAGGGATGAACATCTGCTCACCCTTTAGCTTTACAGCATCTGTGACCGGCTCATTTCTGCCTGCTCACCTCTTTGCAGGGCCTCCCACCCCCACCTTCTCTCACCAGACACCCTTATAGGGAAAGAGAAAGCTTCTGGATTTGCTCTTCAATACTGCTTCCACCATCGTGGAGATACCGAATGCTAGTATATGCCACAAACTTCCCACCATATACAGACTTTATATTATATAAATAGGTAGAAGTTTCAGATAAAATATCCTATAATTTCTGTGGTGTAACATTTTTAAATAGCATTAAAAACACAAACCATCCAGCCCTTGTGATTAAATATACAAACATTTGTGAATTAATAAGGCTCATAGGTACGTACGCAAAAATAAAGTGCCCCTCCCCCCACCAAGAAACAGTTCTGTACAGCTAAGTCTGAAAACAGATCAAATTATTTAACACAGAACCTCCCGAGCTCGACGTGCAGCCGTGTTTTCCATCCTTGTTCTCATTTCTGCTTTCAACTTGGCAACACAGGAGTATTTACAAGTGGAAGAAGAGATGCCATGGCTGGCTCCGCTGACCTGCAACCTGCTCAGCCAAGTTCCTCACAGGGCCTTAGTGCTGGCTGGGTGTGCAGTGTGGGACACGGGCTTCTGAGGGTAGTGGCTGTACAAGTAAACCTGCAACAGGATAGCGATGTCCACAAATACCTGCAGGAGTCCACAGATGGAGAACTGGAAAGGGGCCTGATTCAGGATGAAGTAAACAGTCTTGAACGTGTCCCCACTGGTCCACATCAGCACCATCTTGATACTGAAAGACAGAAGAAAGGGAAGAGTGTTTACTGAGAACTTGGTTTTGGATTAGACCTGCTATGCCAGAGGATCCCACCTACTGCAGGTAGGATTTATACCCAACGTGGGCTGGGACTCCCCTTGACAGGGGCAGACAGCATGCCTAGCCGAGACAGGCAGCTCTGTACTTGAAAGGGAGGATCAAAGTCTCACTCCAAAACTGCAGCACTCTTATCTCAGCAATTACAGATCCAAACACCTGTGGCTATGAAGGTATCAAACATTTTAAAATCTCCAGCTAGGATATTTGACTCAGTGGTGCTCTGTAAACATGGCTGCCAGATGCTGACAGCATTGACCATAAACTGAAGTACAACAGTGCATGAAAAAGAAGAACAATTCATCCCAGCAGTTACTTCTTGTGTGTGCCATACTGTGCTCATGCAAGGTAAAGTAACACACAGATTGCTCTCTCATGCATGCACACTTTTTGCATCTGCTGAAACAAACAAAACAGAAGAAACCCCCCCTTACTGCAGAAAATGCCTAACTAAAAAAAGCAGACAGACAGATTGTCCAGTAATACAGAAAGAGCAGAAATTACATGCCTGCAGCTGTTACTGGAAGGATGAACAGCACTAGGGATTTTTATCAAGGACGCAGATCAAGAGCATTGCTCAGAGTTCCTTTTAATAACCAAACTTGCTTTCATCTTGCTCTTCTGCTAAACATTTCCTGTCCTGTAGTCTAGCTCCTGCTCCCCCACATCAGGAGAAATAGAAGCAATTTCTTCAAACAGACCAATTGTTTTTCAGTGTCCTCAACAAAATGTGAACAACCAAACCTGGAAGGCTGTTTCTGAGCTTCATGGACTTTATCAGGAGAGCTTTTTATGCAGCTGGATAAGCAGCAGTGGACAAAAGCTTTGTAGTTCACAGTATGAGTACTGCATGTGATTGTCATAATTACAAGCAATTTACGTTTTGCCAGCACAGACTCCGTCACACACAGTCAGGCCCATGCAGCAGGACTTAATGTTCATTTTTCAAACACTCAAGCAGGAGCTCACAGGATTTGTGTTTTGGGCACGAGCACACAACGCCATTGCAAGCCGAATGCTGCATGCCCATTCTTTCCCCACATAGGAAGGGTGGACAAAAGCATCAGTTTGTACAGCCCCATCACACCATGGAAACAGGAGCCTTTTGTAACACGCCTCACGTGGGCCAGAGCACAAAACAGGTGTAGACCTTCCACAGAATCTGTGTGGAACTGCAAGCAAGGATATGGGGTTAAGCGAGCATTCACTCCCCACCCAAGGTCATTCTAAAAATGTAAATAAATAATCAGAAAAAGAAAAAAACTGCTGAACTCTACACGTCATTTGTGCTTGGTGCAAACAGCCTGCACCACCTGCCCTGTGCATGTTCCCAGTCACACCAAGTCACCTTGCATCACACTTACAGGATGTTCTTAGATGCAGGTGGTGGTCAAGGAATTGATTGATATTTTAATTAGGAAAGCAATAAACTCTTGGGTAATAAAACTGGCACCTTGCTTGTTGGCAGTCAGTATTTCTCCTCCTTTGATTTTAAGCATATTAGTGTTTGCTGGGCAACTGATCACAATTTAATTGTGAATCTGTCCTGGCATGGCTAGGCACCCTCACTAAAAGCACATGCTGAACCAGGCCGACCAAACTAACTGCTCACTGTTGACAGAAGGGCAATTCAGAGATACCATGAGATAGCTGAATAGGAATGTTAACAAATATCCTTAATACAAAGCATATTTGTCATTCATTCCCAATGGAGAAAGCCAGCGGGGTATTGTTTGAGCAGAGTTAACCCCCTCAAAGAAAGAATAATCAATCACTGAGGGAAAACTTAAGGACACCCGCAGTTCAGCAGCACCACAGGAGCCAAGCACACCTCTAACTGTGGCACATGCTGTGCCAAGTTTGCCAAAGCAAGTTTTGTTAGGAAGCAAGTTTGCTAGGAAACCACCTGTGAACTCAACAGTCTGCAATACCAGCTGGAATACTTGGTGCATGTTCTAAACGGGCAGCCTCTGCACATTCCAGAGCCCACACTTCAGCTCATACATCTGACACTCAAGGACATCATCATGATGCCTGGAGTTCTCATCAGGACATGACAACACTCCACACACATGAAAATCTCAACTTGTCCTTGACAAAAATGCTACAGGTTGTTTAAAGAGCTAATGCCACTGGTCTGTCTGTATATCAAAAAACATACATCCTTCTCTGTCCAGTAGCTTGATCAAAGCACCACAGAAAACCTGCAAATCACCAAGGTACAACGAAAATGAAATACAGAAAATGCTTGACATCCCACAACACTCAATCCTTCAGCTGCACCAAGGTTGTCAGGGATGATGCAAAGTAGTGACTGTGGTAGTGCCAGCTGCCCTCCCAGAGGAGAGGCTGGGACTGGACAAAAGGAGCACATCCAGCAGAAACTAAAAGGTGCATGGGGTAATCACAAAGAGCTTAGCAAGAAAATGGGGACAGTATTATGCAAGAGGAGAGAAAAGGCAATGAAAGGCCATAGAGGAAAGCAAAGGAGACAGCAGAGGAGCCAAGAGGTTGGTCAGATGAGAAGAGGATAGAAAAAAGAGACTGGAACAGGACAGGGAGTGACAGGAATGGAAGAGAACAGTAAACTTGGTACACAAGTCCTTGAAAATGACCTGAATTTGGGGTAGACAGTTTGTACGGCAAGATTTTGGTAGCAGGGGCCAGGGAGGCAGGCTACAAAGTGACTTCTGTGAGAAGCTGCCAGAAGCTTCCCCTAAGTCCAAGAAAGCCAAGGCCAACTGGCTCCAAGATGTACTGGTGCTGATGTACTTGCCACTGGCAAGGGCTGAGCCCATCAATGACAGTGGTAGCACTTCTGGGATAATGTATTTAAGAAAGGGGAAAAAAACTGCTGCACTACAGAGCAGCCAGGTGAGAGGAAGTGAAAACATGTGAGTGGAACAGCCCTACAGACCCCAAGGTCTGCAGAAGGAGGGGAAGGTGGTGCCCCAGGCACTGGAACAGAGATTCCTCTGCAGCCCACGGAAAAGACCATGGTGAAGCAGCTGTGCCCCTGCAGCCCATGGAGGTCCATGGGGGAGCACAGATGCACCTGTAGTATGTGAAGGAACCCACCCTGGAGTAGGTGGATGCCCAAAGAAGGTTGTGGCCCCATGGGAAGCCTGTGCTGGAGCAGGGCCCTGGGAGGACCTGTGAGTCCATGGAGAGTGCAGCCCACAGCAGCAAAGCTGGAGCAGCTTTCTGTCAGGACTTGTGACCCCTGAGTAATGGATGGAGCAATCCATTCCTGAAGGATTGCACTCCATGTGAAAGGACACATGGGGACCCACACTGGAGCAGTTCATGAGGAACTGCATACCAAGGGAAGGACCCACATTGAAGAAGTTCATGAAGCACTGTCTCCCTGGGAAGAACCCCAAATGGAGTACAGAAAAAGTGTGAAGAGGACGGAGCAGCAAAAACAACATGTGATGAATTGACTACAACCCCCATTCCCTGTCCCCCATTCCCTGTGCCATTTGTAGGGAGAATGTAGAGAAGATAAAATAAAATTGAGCTTGGGAAGAAGGGAGAGGTCTGGGGAAGCTGTTTTAAGATTTGGGATTATCGTACTTTGATTTTGATTGGCAATAAATTAAATTAATTTCCTTGAGTGGAGTCTGTTTTGCCTGTGATGGCAACTGGTGAGTGATTTCCCTGTCCTTATCTTGACCCATGAGCCTTCTGTTGTATTTTTCTCTCCCCCTGTCCAGCCGAGGAGCAGTATGAGTAGTACAAGGAGTAAGCACCTGGCATTAGCCAACATCAATCCACCATGAGGGTAAAGCTAGGGAAGGAGCAAAGAGGTGTGTGCTGGCCCAGAACCCTCACCTCACCACTCCAAGCACCCTGGAATGCCCCCAGCACTCTCTCCAAGTCAGTACATGTCTCACTCCACCAGTGCCCACTCCAGGGATGGGAAAAGCTACAACTGCTCTTGGTTCTCTCAACCAGTACCCCCACACACAGCCTCAGCTTGCTGGGAAACCCATAAAGTGTCTGTGTAGCACCTTAGAGGAAACAGAGCTGGCCCTGCCCCCACTACATCACAGGCCTGAGACAGGCTGGATGAAGCTTATACCATGAACACAGCTTCTGTCAAGTCCTGGTTTCCATATTCTCAGTGCAATAGTAATGGTCCTCCTCCCAGTATGGGATTTGCAATTGCTTTGTCCTTGCTGCATATGCAGATGTCACTTGCAATGATGCAGTGGTGCGTGTACGACTATGAGGTAAGGATGGCATGGATACACTGCCACTGTTGTCATACCTTCCAGCTATTGTGTCACTTCAGGATGCCACATTGCACAGAAAAGCCAGTTTTTGTCTGCAGCTTCTCAACTTTACCCAGTCACCTGGGGAAGAGAGGTAATTCTTATATTTGGTCTTACTTTTGGGGTAAAAAGATACCATTCCAGCTCGGGCAGATAGCTGCCCCTTACCTGCCCTGGTGGAGAAAAGAGCAGTGAAAAAAGAAGCATTTTACTGCCCAGAAGAAATGGGAATTTTCAACTGGTTGTGGAGAAGAAAGAACAAAAAGGGGAGAACACACCTAAGCCCTTGCTTCACTGCTCTACTGTAACCTTCTATTTGCTGAGTGTACCACAGAATCATTGGGTTGGAAAAGACCTTTAAGATCACTGAGTTCAACCATTAACCTAAACTCACCCAACCATGTCAAGTCCACCTCTAAACTATACCCCTAAGCGGTACATCTGCACATCTTTTAAATATCTCCATATTCAGGTGGATGTCAACCAGCTCCCCCAGGTCCTTTTCTGCTGAGGACCTCTCCAGCCACTCTTTCCCAAGCGTGTAGCTTGGGCTTGTTGCAACCCCAGTGCAGGATCCGGCATTTGGTCTTAGTGATGCTTATATAACCAACCTCAGCCCATGGATCTGCACATTTGCCACGTGCCAGGCATCATGGGCTGGTAGATCACAGACTCTGGCGCACCAGAGTCTGACCCCTGGCTTCACAGTGCAAAAGAAGATGCTGCACTGCTAACGCATAAAGAGGAGGCTTTGCTACAACAGGCAGCAGTCAGGGCCCACCATCAACGCTACCTGAAACTGGAGAGCACGGCACAAAGAGGCTGCGTGCAGCAAAAATTTCCCAGACTATATCACAAAGACCAACTTCACATTCCATCTTCCTGCTATCTGCAAAGTCACACAAGCCAAGCTTTTCTGTGCAGCATTAGCTACAAAGCAAAGCAGGACTTAGGAATCAATATTTCTTTCCTGAAACAGCCCAAAGCTAAGCTGGGGAGAGGTGGAAGGCAGGAAATGCTCAGCTGGTCGATATGGAAGATACACTCCAGAAGGACAGTACAACTGCTCTTAACACAAATGAGCAAGCAGGTTAGGGGTGAGCAGTGCCAGAGAGCAACCTGGGGATGCAGAAATAAGCAAATAGCAGCATTTGTCTGTGTGACAACAGAGATGCCAACTGGAGAGGCAGGAACTGTGCTCAAATAGCTGGTATTGCCAGAGGCTGAGGCAGACTTGTGGTAAAAATAGCACTTCCCAGTAATGTACATCAGCACTGTAGTATCCAATGACAACAAACCTAAAAAACAAGTCCCTTCCTCACAACTGAGCTTGATAGAAGGAGTTGTTAATGTAGTAACAGGGCCAAGGCTGCATAAATTGCAAATGACCACAAAAAGGAAAAGCTGGTATTTTTTCAACATTTTTCAAAATCTGAAAGAGCACTTATTTATTCTGTTGCTGGAATTAATTCTCAGAGAGACACCAGCCCTTCTGATCAGACACTAGATTAGGGGTGGGGTGCTAAATGATGGTTTTTAATATGGTAATATGAAAATGCCCTATGGTGCTGCTGTTCTTTACCACTGATAGCAGATTTCATAAATAAGCTGTACCCGTCTTCATTGGCTAAATAATAAATTACATGCTGGAAAACTATTTTCTTTCACTTTTCTCATGGAATAACTTCTTTCATTCAGGTTCCCTGAAAGATGTATATTAATCATGAAGAGACAAAAACTAGAGGTAACAGCAGTTATCAGTAACATGGTATCTGCAGTCAGCCAGCAAATCTTAATTTTTACAGAATTATTTCTGGAGTTATTTAGATGTAGAAAGAGCTACATTTAAAACAGAAAAAAAATCTCAAACCATATTCTGTTGCTTCTTTCTGTGGAACTATACTAGAGGATGAGTGATTTACAAAACAATTATATCTGCCAGATATTCAGGTGCAATCTTCCTTATCCAGGACTAATACTATTCTAAACAAAGCTTTTCAGCATCTCCACTCCTTCTGCACAAAACCTGGCTGCAACCAGAATCTCAGGTCTCTGATTTTCCCTTGGAGTCTTTGCACACTGCTCAACATTAGTCACTTGTGGATCATTACAAGTGACTAATGTTGAACATTAGTCACTTGTAATGCTCAACATTAGCATTGATCATAATGTTGAGCATTACAACATGCTCAACACGTTTTTCTTCTTCCTTCATCTGAAAGAACAAAAACTACCAAAAAGAAGAATCTTGTAAAAATATGAAATGTGAAGCCCCTTCTTCCACTTCCCTGGTGAACCAGTCTCTCTTAAGACTGTTGTCACCCTCTGTGCAAACAGCAGCAGGACTGCAGAGCAGCAGTTTGCAGAACACAGGCTGGGACTGAGCACAAAACATGCAGAGGGATAAAGACACAGCAGTCCTCGCTTCCTGTTTGCACTGCAGATTTTCTCACACTGATGTTATGACTCTGCATGTTTGGAACTTAACACACAAACCCAAAAATACCCTGCATGCTGGAAGACACTGAGAGAATCAGACATTAGATGGTGACTTCCATTGAAAAATCCTGTAGTGGTTTGAGCAGACGTTTCAGTACAAATAGCAACAGGAGGGACGTGCTGCCCTGATGTAATTACATCCTGCTACAGTCAAAAACTTAGGGCTAGCTGTGTTCAGACACTTGATAAACTCAAAACTTCCAAGGTATGTTTGATAAGAGAAAAAAAGAATATAATTTATTTACTTTTACCCATGTAAAGAAGAGAATTAGTTTGGACTCTGTTAAGAATCAGTGGAAGTTGTCCACAATTTCCACACATCACGGCCCCACATCGTGACTAACTTCCCTATATCTTGGCCATGACACAGGTTTTGCCAAATCAGAAAATCTCATAAGACTGTCACAGTTTCAGACATTTCTTCATATATTAGCACTTGACTTTCATACATGTTGAAACACAGTGACAAATCTTTGAATGATGGCACACAAAGGCAGAATAAAATAATTTAAAAGCTGATAATATAGTATTTCATTCAGGAATAAAGTCCACAAAAAAGCAGTCTGTCAGTGAGTATTTTCAACACTACATTTGGTTTTGGGAAGTGAGGAAGAAGGTACAGAAGGTATCTCACCAGCAACCTTGTAAGCTGCTACCTCCCACTAGCCATTTGCACAGGAATGTCTGGAAGAGAAAGTAGATTAGAGTTGTAACATCCTGACATTGGAAAACTTTCAGTTCCCATTTGCAGCTCCAAAATAGTCTACTTAGAAAAGACAGCAAGCATCCTTAACACTGCACTTCAATCAGAGGCTGGCCCGCCTACAGCAGTGAAACACAGACCAGAAAACATGAAACACGAATGCCATGTTATTTTTAACACTGCACAAAACAAACAAAAATTAATAAATAGAGCATTTGTTTCTAACAAAATGCCATATGGCTTAACAAAAAAGGAATCCTCCTCATGCTAACCAATTTGCTTAGCCTGCCAAAAACTATTAAAAGGAAAAGAAAAAAAAAAGAAAACACACAGATCAGATATCTAAAGTGTCTGAAGTTTGAAAACATGGAAACTAAGTGTGCATACCCTAAGACAGGTCCTTCTGTGTGAACAAGCAAAGATCTTGCTTTAAATATTGCATAGCCAGCTGGGAATCCAAGCACACAACCGTTCACCAGTCCTACGTGCCCTGCTTGGTGTGGGTGCCTTACCTCACTTCTCAACAATTCCTCTGAGGTTGGAGCAGCACTGACCATCTCCAGAGAAAGACATTCATTCAGCCCCACTACACTAGCAGGAGTTAAGAGGAGTGTGCAGCAAGAGAGATCCAGCATTTATTTTGGACCTCTATAATAAAGCTGAAGCAGTTGAGTTAAAGCCATATCCAGAAGCAATTGATACCACAGTCAGCTTCAATCCAAGAGCAAATTATCTAAAAGTTCCTGTGATTTTCAAGGACTGTACTCATCAATGAGGAAAGATGAAATGCAGGATTTCACTCTGAAACACCATCAGGCAAACAAACCCTGAAAGGTGCATCTAAACAAAAGTTGCACAGAAAAACAGGGTAAATAGGCATTTGTCAATTTTTTTTCTTCATTAATATCTATTTTCTAAACTCCCAAGTATGGCAGTGTCAGGCATTTTCATCCAATGCAGCATATCCACCCAAAAGCCAGCATTTGTTAGAACATGTCTGTGAAAGGATAGTCAAAAGGAAACTACAGGACACACCGCACAGGGCTGCTAGATAGTCCAGGATCACTAATATGGCCTCCAACTATGCCAAGAAGCTGTGCCTGAAGTTCAGTCCGTAGGGGTCCAGAAACTGGTAACCCTTAACAGCTACAAAGTACTTCTAGTATTCTACAACTTCTGCTGCAGAAAGAAGGGCAGTAGATCTTAGCACAAAAACTCCCAAGCTCTATGAAGCAGGTGTGAAAATAAATCTCTTCTATGGATCAGAGAAGAGATTTGAGCCACAATTCATACCAGTGCCCTTTCTGCATGAGACACAGATGGATGCCAGCCAGACTGCAAAGCTCAGGTCTGCTTAGACATGTGGTATGAACACAGATCAGACAGGCTCTGTTTCTGCTGCTGGTGAACTGGGAAGCTTGAGATCTGCTGCCATGGCAGGGACCAGATTTTCTCTGGTGCCAGGGCAGAAAATCACATCCTGCACCTCTCGCAATAACCGCAGTCAGCTGCCAACACACATGGTCAAGGTAATGAGAATGGTGCAGAGCATACCTAAATTACATCATTCTTCAAGATCTCACTCGTGAAGTTGTTCTTGAGATGTGTCCCTGCTTCCCTGTCTCTCACCTCCCACTCATGGCATTGCAATTGGTGGAGCTGCAAGCACAGCTGCTGGCTCATGCTGGTCTAGATGCTCTCCTGCTGCCCATCGTCTCTCCAGCCACTTGGCACAGCCCACGCTGGGGCCCCACAGCATGCACTGAAAGGTGGGTAATAAAGGACTTGCTGCCATGCAAGGGGACAAGGACACAAATCCCAGGAAGCAGCACTCCTTCCCATGGCTCGCTTCCCTGCAGGATGAGTTGGCCTTTCATATCCCAGGAGTTGCAGCCTGCCCCCTGCCACGTCACTGCTATGTCCTGGAAGGCCAATGCCAAGAAGTATCAACATAATATCCCTGTGCAACACCATTCAGTGCATTTCCCACTCTAGTTCTAAATAACTTGGGACAAATTCAATTTGAAAGGTAATCAAAAGACATGAGAGAACAGAGGTCTGCTTCAGCACAGCTGTGTATCCCAAGGCTCAAAGCAATGCTTTTAAATCTTCCTTTCTTCCTGCCCTAGACAACCAAGAGATCATCAGACTCTTCACTCAACTCGAGGTAATTAGAGCACATTTTCCCTTCACCTTCATATGGTAACAATTACATAGCTTGAGCACACTTCTGGTTTCTACTTCAAGAACTGCAATTACCTCTGTGGTCAACATACACAAAGCAACAGTCCTAGCTACAGTGTTTTCCTTTTTCTAGATGGTTGGAGTTCGCTTGTCTTCAAAGCCAGCAACCACAAGGACAAAGTCTAATGATGTTGCAGTCATTACTTTTTAGGAATAATCACATCCTTCAGTTAGTAAAAATGCTTCTCACATTCTAGGAAAACACTGGGGAAATTAAAACCCCAAACATACCAGTAGGTAAAATAAGAGTGATCACTCAGGGACAAAATCCAGATTACTGTCTGGAAAAGAATTACAGATATTTGCAAGAACAAAGCTTGCATTCTCCTCCAAACATCTTAGCACTGTAAGGAAATAATGGCAGACCTGGCAGTGTTAGGTCAATTGCCAGACTCAGTTATTTTAGAGGTTTCTTACAACCTTATTGATTCTATTAAATAACCCCTTGCAAACTCTATATGAAGGTATGTCACCACCTAATTCTTCATCTGAAATTCCAGGTTTCTCCATTTCCTTCCACATGCTCAAGTGCACACAGAGGTGCAACAGTGAAGTTACTGGGGACAGTGACACACCATACACCTCTGTGCTGCTTCTTAAAGCAAAGCCAAGTGAGAAGGCTGTGCTTTGTCAGCAGGTGCCACCACAAACCAACCCTTTCTGAGCCACTTTCCAAATTGCCACTGACCCATGATGACTGCAGAGCTTTGAAACCCTGCTGTAGGCAGAACTGAATGCTGCAGGGACGAAATAAAAGCATCGTGATCACATCCCACACACAGTAGCATGAAACAAATCTTAAAATTTCAGCCCCTGTAGGGTTTTTGCAGTTCAACAGGGATAGACATCCCCTAGCCTATCCTCATTCCCAAACTCTTGCCATCTGCTGCCTGGTACAGTATGAATCCTGTTTTAGGAAATCCTCTAATACAAGACTGGACAGGACAAGGCTTCCACAACTACCCTGAAAGCTTGCCTGACAATGCCAGGACATCTGGCTAGGCATGTAATTCCCTGATGTGATGTAGACATGCATAATTCCTAGCCATCCTTTCCAGACCAAATTAAAACCCTACCTTTCAGCCTTGTTGAAACAGGTTTTTCTGATATCAATTTTTTTTTTTCTTTCTACATTCCACTCAAGAATACTATGAGCACTTTCTCCCCATCCCAGTTTTTGGGCTCATCCTTCAGTGTGCCAGTCTCTGTACTTCCCACTGTTCTTCTGTTTGCTTGTCCCTCTGTGTCTGAGGAGCAGGGGACCAAATAAACCATTACAGGTCAAAGCTGAAACAGAAAATCTCTGTAGTTGACCCACCCATATCTGCCTGACTCCCAATCTCTATCCAATTCTTCACTGCAGTCTTTCTGGACCACCCTGCAAAGTCACTTCCTGAGCTAAGGTTCTTTGATCTCTTTTTTCTGCTGTTCTAGCTCATCTGTTAACTACTTAAATTACTCATCTCTCTGCTGACTTTACAGATCTTCAGCACAATCAATATTACCATTCTGGCTGTTTACATTCTTGCCTCTCAACCTGTATTTCTTCAAACTCAAATCTCAGTTTACTTCCATTCCATATTTCTAATCCCACTCAGTCCTACTGCACAGAGGGAGACAGCTCTGCAACCACTTACGTGCAGGTAACTTAACCCAATTACACAATTGCTGTGGTGAATTCTAACAAAATACAGGTGCTGGAATGTCAAGAACTGAGGCACTTCTATTCCCAAATTTATTAGGTAACAGAGGACGACAACATTTTTGGAAAACTTTCATCTCTCAGGTATCTTCATGACAGGCTCAATTCCCATCTTTTGTGCCTTGACCTGACCTTATCTATGCAGAATACCTTGCATGACACTTCCTTGCCAGAGGAAGATGGAGCACCTAAACTTAATGGAATGGTTTTGTAACAGAAGTACAATAAATTTTCTCTTGTAATTCAAATTCTCAGGGCACAGAGAAAAGCACCTACAGAGAGAGCACTCATTAAACATGCCAGCAGAGCTTTATTCCTATTACTGTACAGAAGCCTTGAACTTTTTGTAAAAGATGAATGCTTTTGGTTTGAAGTCATTTGCTTTGATTTTACTTTTTGAACAGAGGGGATGAGGTGCCAGGGGAAGAGAAATGAGAAAGAGGTTCAATATGTGCAAGAACTTTAGCAGTCCACACTGTGCTACAACCTTAGAGATGCTTAAGGTAAGTGTATACTGCTGCTCACACTGTCAGAAGTGCTGGGAGGCTGAGGGAAGGAAGGTCTCCCTCCTGGATTTTTCCACCTTCAGTTCCTGAAATTCTCAGATGTGTTGAGTGTACAGGGCAAAAAGAACCATCTTTGGAGACTCATACTGTGCTGCTGCAGGTCTTGAGAAGCAGCTGTGGGAAGACACAGCAGGCAAGCACAGACGTGACTGCAGTGCTGACCCAGCACAGCAACCCACAAGGCCACAGACCTGCAGAGAGCCAAGCAGAAAGTGCAGGCCCTTGAACCTGGGGCATTGATCACAGGTCTGCTTCAAGCAAAAAGACTGGAGGAGAGAATCCACTTAATTCCTAGGATCAGAACAAAATAGTTTCAGCAGACCTGTTCACATCCTGACAGGACTCTGCCCTCATCCTCAGTGCACTGAGACCAAGCCTGTTTATTTTCCTGATGTAGTAACGCTTTCATGGGAGAAGAAATTAGAAATCTTCTGAGAACTACTTTCTTTAATCTCTTAGCCTTAAAACAGGCAGATCTGAAAAGGATTCCTGTTGCCCATTAGAACTACAAATGAGAAGGTTAAGAGAGAAGACAGGCTATTTGTAATAAGCCTTACAGTTGTACAAAAACCTTGTCCATCCAGTCATGAAAATTGTTCACCGACTATTATGCAAACCTAGATGTTTGCACAGTGTATGCAAAGTCCAAAAATTAAAAACCTTGGAATATTTTATATAAAAGCCATGATAAAGGACAAGCTGATCAGTGCCAGAAGCAGAAGAGGAAATGTCAGCAAAGCAACACAATCCAACAAGTAAAACTTCCCCAGAAAACTACGAATGCTGGCTGGAGCTACAGAAGCAATGACAACAATTGTAGGTCCACAAAGAAAACCAATGATATGAGTAAAGAAGAGCATTTAAGAAGACAAAGGAATACAATCACAGAACTACAGTAAATTATATGTATAGTTTAAAATAGGCAATTTGTAAGCACAGTGACAGTTCTGATTAACTTAGTGCAATAAGAAAGCAGCGAAATAAGGAATGGGCTACACAACTAAGTACAAACTACTTTTAAGTAGAGCTAATAATTTTACATTTACCCGATGTAGTTCTGGCTCATGCTTAAGACCTTGATTTCTCTATTTGCTAGGGTCCCATATTTAACTTTTAGTCCTAACTAGTCCCTCAAGAACTAATTCCTTTCATAACTTAGTTCCTGTGATTGTCTGCACAATGCTTTATGCAATGGAAACCTGCTTCTTAGCTGGGTCAGATGATTTGAACCACAAAACTACATTGGGGGTTGTTTGTTTCTTTGAACTAAATGGCCCTCACCTCCCATACCCCTCTTCCATGTTCTCTGTTTTGTCTGTTTAATATATAAAGCAGCTGCTGTTTTAAGAATAACAGAAGACACTGCTTAACCAGCACCTGGAGGGTACAATGCCGAAGCCTGTGGGAAACAGTTCTCTCTCCATTTGGCATCTTCCTTGGTGTTAGTTCTGGACTGGACACAATTTACTCCTGACTCAGGTCTGCTCTGTACTGGTCAGTGTCTGCTTTGTGTATGTAGCATACTCAGGAAAGGAAATCTTTCACATAGGCATCCATTATCCCTACTCCTATTTCTTTGTTTTACCTCTCATCCATGCAATTTCTGACAGTGAGAAAAAGGAGCTGAAGAGAAAAAGGCCACAACATTCAATATGGCCATTGCCTGCATCACTCTCTTTTAACTTCTCTCCTTTTTAGCACTTAAGTTCTTTTCCAGTTAATTTCTCACACTCCTTTACTGAGCCTCCCCAAAAAAAGCACAGATATGTAACAAAGTTGCCATAACAGATGTGAATTGCCTCCCTTTTAAATGGAACTAAATTTATGCTGAAGAAGCCAATACACAGTTGGTGCCTAAGCAGAAACATCCACAAGTCTTGCTACCTCCCTCTAGCATAGGGTTTTGTTTTCTTTTAAACAGCATAAAGGAAGTAATTCAAAAGTTACTCCAAAGGAAGTAACTCATTGAAGCCGTTTTACTTATTCACAAATAAAGAATTCCCTCAGGCTAAAAAATCCCAAGAAACCACAGGAGTAGCATTTTTATAGCACTTGCCCAATCTCCTTAAATCTAAAATCTCACTAAGGGAGGTGGCCAGACATTGGTTAGCCAGTCCTGAATAAAGCCTTCAGTTGCTTCATCACAGCAACTGGTTAATACAATACAGGCAGAAAAAATATAGCAGCTTTCATTACTTCACAGCTCTTGAATAAACTCAGGATTTGTCTCTGGGACAAACACTGGTCTCAGAAGTCAAAAGTTTCTCCTGAAAAATGATCTAAAGAGCTGCATGTCTCATAAAGGAAAAAGCTATAGAGAAGTAAAAAAAGCAATCAACAATAAAATTTATCTCTCTAAGAAATACTGTCTTCTAGTGTTTTTAATATTATCTATAGAGGAGAAAAGCAAGTAATATATTAAATATATATATATTAGAATCATTTAATAGAATTTATTTATTTCATACATCTTTATACCACACTCATTTCACTGAAAACATTTCAGACAAACACTTGCTCATAACTAGCTCACAGCTGCAGCACACCTTATAAAACATTTCTGAATGAAAAAGCTTTTTATAATTTGCAGGTTTTGACTCCAGCAGCTTCTGAGACAATAAATGCCAATTATTTCTCCATCAGTGATTTGCGCTTTTTTAAAAGTGACTGACCCAGCACTGCCACAAGAGAGAGTAAATTAATATTTTTCTTTCATAGCACAATAACCCAATTGAGTGAAATCCTGCAATTATCCTCATTCAGCCTTTTCAGACTAGATTTCCCAAGACAGTCTCCTATCAACACATAGGCAGAGTCATTGATTGTGTTGGCTGTCTCCAGGCAGTGAAGTTCTGCGCCCCCAACCCAATGTCAGCCAAACACAACAGTCTAAGTCGTGCAGAAATGAGGTTCCTTCCAAGCAGACTGAAAGCTGTTCATGAGCAAGAAGACAGACCTGGGAAATTGCTTGCAGAGGGACGACAGAGGTTCTCCCTGGTTGTGTCCTTCTGACCCCGCAGCTGCACGTGCAGCCCTGAGCCGGGACAGCAAGGGCCATCCCATGCCCAGGGTGCAGCCAGGGAAGAGACAACACTGCATATCAGGACCTCAACTACTGCTGCAAAAATACCTTGGTTTATTGAACCCACATGTTTCCAAGCTAACAACTGATAGGCACATTTGGGTATCCAATGGACTGTGGCTTACGAGATTTCAAGATATGTAGCCCAGCTCTGTAATACTGCCAGACCTCTTTCTTGGAGCTGGGAAGACTGCGTCATGCAGCGGCTCTGACTGAAAAGAAACTGCGTCTCCATGGGGTTTGAGCAGCAGCTGGCAGTCAAAAAGGATTACTGTCAGGTGATTTTGAGAAGCCTTTGCAAAAAACTTTTGATGAAGGGCAGTTGCTTTTTTCTGGAGCAGGGCAGCAGACAGGAATGTAGTACTATCCTGGAGCAAATCAACCGTCATGCAGTCCCAAGGTTAACAAGGTCCTTGGGTAGGACCATACACCCACCACCTGGCCACAGACCTTACAGAGGAACACCCCTGCCCTGGTTTAGGGCAAATTTGGGAGAAAATCTCGAAAGGGTTTCCCCTAGACAGCAAACTCAAGTGTCCCCTCCCCCACCTGGTTTGGGAAAGGATTTCCTTGGAGAAAAGTGGAAAAAACTGTTTATTTAACAGACAAAGCATTCATCAGCACAAAAAATGAACAATATTAAACAGCAGAACCTCTTGCTGCTCCAAAAGAGAAGACAAACTCAGAAAAGTCCCCTCCATGGGCTGTAGCTTGGCTCACTCAGTCTCTGATCAGTCCCTCTGGTGCTGGAAATGCCGCGGCCCAGGCCCGGCCCCCTGGGCCAGAGGTGTGAGCTGCCAGTGCTCCTCTGGGTGTTCTGACGAGAGCAGGTTTAAACAGGTCCAAGAAAAAGAAAAACCACAGTCCAGGGAACTTCTCTGCCTCAGCTAGCTAAAACTAACTAAAAGCAAAGGAGAGCTCTGTCCCGCTGTCTGTCCATCTGCAGACAGCACAGTCCAGCAGCAGGGTGCAGGGGAGCAAGTGCTGTTTCTGATAACAAACTCCACGCTTCTTCTCTCCCCGCTTCGCTCTCAGAACCAGTCAAAATTTATTTTTGGGCTAAACAAACAAACAGGGATACAAGCATCATAAAGCCAGGACAACACTCCATCCTCCTCCTTTGGTGAAGGCGGGTCAGATGGGATTATGAGGAGAGCATAATAACAGCAGTGCCTCCCCTCAGAGGCTCTCCCCACACCTGCACAAAAGCACACACTGCCCTACTACAGGAACTCCACAAAAGCTGCTGTCCACACAAGGATGTCATGCTCCCAATGCACTGACCTCTGTGTGCAGCGGTACTACTGCCACATCCACAGCCAAACTTCTGGCCCTTTCCACTGCCTCCTGCTGAACACCACCATTTCTCATGAATGCAGTTTATTAGAAAAAGTGACTGGGAGGCAATTATCCTAGAAGGACTGGGGACGCAAAGATAAATGACAGAGTAAGTTCCTGTCTGTATGTTTCTTGTCCCAAAACAAAAGCAGTTAATAAAACAAGGAGCATCAGATCCCAACCGTAGTATTCAGCAGCTCTGACTCCTAAGAGGTGTTAAAGGAGAGGTGTTCTGGATCTCAAATCTTGAAATATTTTACCACATAATATAAATCACATTTACAAGTGATGAACCATCTTTTAATGTCATAGTGCCTTTTTTTCTCAAATACTTTAAAGCTCTTCAACTTTGAGGCAGCTTTTTTCCTTTTTCTAACATAACCACTTATAATTCTAATCCACCCCAAGAATTAAAGTAATTAAATTACTCTTTTACTAGGTCACCTGACAGAACTAGTTTAGTTCTTGAAAAGAATGGAGATTAAGTGAATATTGTTTTGATAGGTATTAACACAATTCATTACAAAGCACTTCTGTCAAGTTTAGTACCATAATTTATATAACTACTATTGTACTATTTCGGTTTGCAACCATTCAAAACTACTTAAATACTTAAACAGAGCTCCAAGTTTCCATAAAGTACTCATTCCAAAAGTAATCAGGTAATTGTCAGAGAACAAGATGAAAATTTCTGTTGCTTTGACTAGCTTAGTTGTTTACTTAATCACAGGAAAAATTCCACCCAACAATCATCAGCCCACAAGGACATATTAGACTATCTTCACTCCACAAAAGCTGTTACTCAGGATGCATCTCCTTTCTATTGTTATTGTTTCCATTTCTTTCCAGCTTCTCCTTTGGTCTCTGCTCTGTCAGAACAGAGGAAGAAGCTACAGGACCTAGTAGTAATAATCCTACAAAAATAAGGAAAATGACAGAAGGGAAAAATGAAAACTTAAAAATAAGATGTGAGGGGAGCTCTATCCAGCAGAACAGAGCTATCAAAGACACAGCAGACTCATTCTCAGGAGCACTACAAAGCACATAACTGTGATTCCTTCACTCCAGTCATGCTCTATTACAATAAACATAACTGCCTAAGCTGCAGATGCCCTCTGGACATTTACCTCAGACACAGAGTACATTTTCAGTAGGGGACTTTTCAGGCAGTAGCAAATGGAAATACAGGGGTGAGATGATAGGACCCTTTCCACAACAGCCTCCTAAATGGTATCCTGACTGCCACTGCAGCCACCTCTCCCATTTAGCTCTCTCACGGCCCCTGGTCTCCAAGTTTGTTTGTCGGGAAATGACTGCTACCTCAAGTATGAGATGTCCTCAACTTCTCACTTAAACAGGTGTTACTGGGTGGGGGAAGGGTTGTGAGTAGTGTGGCCTTTTTTCAGAAACAAGAGTATCAGAGGAGTCTGGCAGAATACTCTGATCAGATACTGAGACCTTATTCTCCATTTCTTTTTCAACAGTTAACCTTTATGAAAATACTTGTTTCTAAATAGAATTAATGTATCAGCTGCTCTGTCCCAGTTCAGAGACAGATGCATGTCACAGCTTTTCTCAGCCAAGCCATGAGGACCTGTGAACAACCACTTCTCCAGCAGTAGTAAAGGCTGTGATCTTTATCAGGGACACAAACTGCACTCCTGCACTGCATGTCAGAATTGCTGTGATTTAAAAAATTACCACCTCCAACCAGAATATGATGATTGACCAAAAGGTCACTATATAGAACACCTTAATACTCATTGCTCTTTCCATTAAGCTTAAAGTCACAGAGACACTAGAAACTCACCTCTTTTTCTGTGCCACTGAGGCTTGCTAAGAGCACGGCTGGCAGCCAGCCATTTTGGCCCAGATCCCCAATGTAATTGTGTAGCCATGATATTATGGAAAATCCTTGCTGGGATTTTTCCTCTCCTGAGAAGCTGAGGAGCCTCAGGAGAGAAATGTAAACAATTACTATCTGCTGCTGTGGAATGCAACAGGTGCATCCATGATTGGTCCATGTGGATTGTTTTCCATTGATGACCAATCACAGCCACCTGTGCCAAGGCTGTGAGGAGTCACAGGATTTTTGTTATTCTGTTCTGTTCTCTTCTTGTTGAGCCTTCTGATCTCTCTGTTCTTTTAGTATAGTCTTAATGTAGCATTTTAATATAATATCTAACATAATAAATCAGCCTTCTGAAATGGAGTCAAGCCTCGTGTCTCCACACGTGGAGAGGAATCATCAACATAATTGCTTCCAACAGTGGAACCAACCACACACATGGTTCTTTCTGCCCTGAGCCATAAATAAGTGCACAGAGCAGTGGGAATCAGCTAACCTGGGCATCAGCCAGCCCTCACCTGGTAAACACCCATGCAAGTAGGCTGGTTGCACTGTTACATGCTCCCTTCAGTGTTCCTGTGACTGGGGTCTCTTCTTGATATGCTCTTAGAGAAGTGAGCACAGGAAGGGAAGTTCAGAGGAAGTATTTCCAACAGTTCCTTCAACAGAAGGCAAAACACTGGGAGAAGTCACTCTCACAGGAGGAACAGCCCAGTAATGTTTAGAGAACATCCAGTCAATTTAGGACTGCATGGTACTACGAAGTGTGCGTGGTACCTGCAACATATACAAAACCACAATTTAACTTGATAAAAAGAAAGAGTACCAACATATGCATGAATATCCTCCCACTGCAGTACAACAGCACAAAGTTGTGCATTATTTCATCAGTGCCCAGACCCACCGATGTCCAATGCCACACAAAGTACTGCTTCAAAAGTAGAACCAGACAGAGAGATGCATTCTGGAACCAAGAGCAAAGTGATAAGCAGTGTAGCTGCGCCTGACATGGTTCTGTTCCATGACAAGGAAACATGAGCTTTTGACTAAACACAGCACTCTTTCACCAAGCAGTCTTAGATGAGAATTCTGCAGTTCTATGCTTAGCAGTTTACAAAGAACAAAGGGGCTTTTAAAATCATTTTGCTAATAGCACATACAAGAAATAGCAAAACTGAAACTCACATCCCCAGGAAGGAGTTAAGGAAAAGCAAAACACTACCAGTGGCCATCATTAATATGGCATTATAATTCACAGATGAAAAATAGAAAAGGAAAAAAGTCAAACCAGAGCATAAAAACTGTCTAGCAGATAAGTTGCTTTCTGAATATCACAGGTACAGAATTTTCCAAGACTGAGCGTATGAAAAACACCCCACTATTTTGGAAGCAAATCCCAACTCTTTCCATACCAAATAGGCTTCCAATCAGAAAACGCCTGAAACATCAAAGCAAATTTCTGAACATTTCAACATTTCAAGTTAGAAAAGATCTCAGAGCAGCTAGTATAAGCATGCTCAAGCCAAACAAGTAAAGTGAACAATGTGAACAGAGGACAGAATTGCTTTGGTTTGGGGGTGGCATGGTTAATTGTCTTGACCAAAGTAAAAATTATCCCAGATAATTTTAAAAGGAATGCAGAGAAGTCATAATGAAACAGTGCAAGAGATGACAGAGTCACAAATAATCACAGCACTCTGTGAACTGAATTTGCTGCTGTATTGTTTCTACAGACCAGTGCACTGATGCACCACAGTAAAGGTTTCCTCTCTCAAAAAGCTTCACAAGTTGCCTTTGTAATCTTAGTGTTACCATTTGAGTTATGCAATAAACAGTGTGAAAAAATAATCTGATTTAATGCCTCAAGAGTGGGCACAAGATTAAAATTTTCTGTCCCACATTTTTACAGTCATGACTGTAAAAGTCACATTGGCGCTTTTGCAAATGTCAGTTTCAAGCTCTGACACAAAAATAAATACTGATGTAATTTGGTACAAATGTAGTAATGGATTATGAAGAAGTGAGGAGCAGATATGTGAGGAAAAGCTAATTATATGAGTTACAGTGATAGTTATAGGCTGTAGGCTCAAAGTATTTTCATCCTCTTTATTACTTCTGATACGCAAGATCTCTTTAGATCATTTCTAATTATTGGTGTAGCACAGCTCAAGTAGAAGTGCAACATGTTATTAATGGCAACAGGAGTGGTTTCACATGTTTATTTCACCTTGGAACTCTCCAGCTGGACTTGGATAATGGGTCAGAGTTCAGAGGTGTCATGGAACTCCCACTGCCTTGAGCAGTGCTGCACTGGCTCCTGCTGGCAGAAAGTCTACTCTGATTGCTGCTGTGTTTTCAAGTAAAAACTGCAGAGATGACACTGCCCTTCCCGGAAAAGCATTCCACACTGCAGAGACAACCCCCACAAAGGCACACACACGTGTTTGATGCAGGACAAGTACCGTACCTCATGCCTTCTGTCGATCTGTTCTGGTAGTTGCGGTACAGCTGGGGGACGCCCAGCATGGCCTCAGTGAACACAGCAAGGAAGCCCAGCGTTTCCACAAAGAGGGAGGAGTCCAGCCACAGGTAAGTGATGTAACCAGTCACACCAGTGAAAGTGAGGACGCACTGCACGTAGTCTGTAAACTTGCTCCAATGCCAAAAATAGTTCAAGTCAAAATCTGCAACAGAACAGGAAAGCAAGAAGAATTAAATATGTTTTCTCAACCAAAACCAATTCCAATTCCAAGGGTGGAATTGAGAACTGGGAAGCATGAGGGAGCCACAGAGTTTGGTGAAGGTGTTACTAGAAAATGAGGGACAGGATTAAAAAAATAAAAAGAAAACAACCAAACAAACACACTTGCAATCACCCCCATCTCACCCCCCCCAAAAAAGACTCTCACAAAACCAAGAAAAATAAAGAATAATAGTGCTGATTTCAAAACCATTTTTTGGGGGGTATTCAATAAAGAAACAAGAAAACAAAGGCTTGGAAGCCAACAAAGTATTTACAAAGATAACATTTTAAAAGTAACCATTTCAAAAATATCTTTCTACATCAAACATGAAGGACTCTGGATACTGCTCTAGTGGAGCTGGCATAGGAAATGTTTCACAAAAACCTTCCAGTACTAATAACAGGCCCCAAGCACCGCAGTGCAAGCATTCTTTCTCTTAGTGCCTAAGAGAAAGGCACTTCCAAGTGCCTCAATCCAAGATGTTTAGAAGGTCACCTGAAGTCCACAGCTCTGTTCCCTGGTGCAGTGCAGCTGCCTGTGGGGAAGGGCAAGATGCCAGTGCAGCTGCTACGGTTTTACTGAGACAGGTACAAGACTGAGGCAAGATTTTCCCTGGAAAAAAAGCTTCTCACAGACATCACCACTTTCACTCCTAGGACAAAACTTTGCTCTTGCCTTTGCCAGCACCAAGGAGTGCAGGTGTAGCACCCATTTCTGCAGCCATCACAATGGAACCCTCAAACAGCAAGGCAATATCCCTTCTTGAGGGAAGGAGACAAGGAACAAACCAACCATGGCATTTGCTTGGTACATTACCAGTGTATAACTGGAAGATATCTAGCAGTCTTACTGATGAATAGTAAAATACACAACCCCATTGTGATTGACTATATAACAACTTCATTTTTAACAAAAATGCTACAATAACTATTTGTTAGTAGGTGCTGTTCCTGCCTTCCTTTCATAGAAGCACCTACTTCAGATCAACTGGACTCTATGAACTACCAAGGTGATGAACTACTGTCCTAACAGGGATATTACAACCAGCCCAAAGCCATGAAACACACAGCACATCACTAGAAGATCTCCATTGCTGTCACTTCAGAAGTAGTCAAGAAAGCCACAGAAATAGCGCCACTGCTAATTCAAGCAAGGAAGACATCGACCTCCACTGACTAACACTAACAGAAAATTCAGTGAGATGGGAACACAGGCATTTAGCTGCCTCAGGATACATACACACACCAAGTAATAGTTTTATATTCTGCATCTCTTCATACCTTCACATCAGTATCAGTCTGGCCCTCAGACACACTTTATTATCCATTCTCTTTTTACTTGGCAAACCCACACCTCAGGACACCTCCTGACTGCACCCAGCTGAATCATTTTACTTTGCCACCCAAAGAGGAAGACGCAACTGGCCAGGAGCCATACCCAACCTGCAGCATTATCAGCCATCACCCAGAATTGAATAAAATTAGCTGGGGCAAAACCACTGTCAGTGTAAATGTTGACCTTCAGTATTTTATGGTAGTGGCTCCTCAGCCTCAGAATTCAGGGATGCAAGACTAAATAAAAGACCCAGTGCTGGCACAGCCCAAACCATGTGAGCCTCATGCATTTCTGGAGCTTTGTGAAGGCTTTCCTTTTTGGAGATGAAGGGCCCATAGCCCTTCACTCATTAAACCTTCCTACCAGCTGTCACATCTACCCTGCATACACTGTTTTTCATCCTGCGTTCTCCACATGCTCGAAGATCCTTTTTAAAATATCCATCCCTGGACACCAAATCCTAATTTCCCCAGTTCACTTTCATAACAGAAATCAAAGAACTAAAACTACATTGAAGGAACAGAAGTTTAGGAAGTTCATGAAACCAAAAAAATCAACATTCCCACAGCTATTGTGAGGCAAGCTACAAAATCCATGGATCCATGCAAACACTTGAACATAGATGAGAAAAACACTGTGTGAAACAGGATTTCAACTGAAGCAGGAGAATTAATTACTAGTACAGAGACTCTATTTTGCCCAAAACCATCATGATGTTAGATAATCTCCATTTCACTGCAGAAGTTTATAAGTTCTGGTTTCTGCTATAAATTTTGCTTAGTAATATAGCTAAGAAAGAAGGGAAGAAGGGAAGAGAAGACAAAAGAGTTAAGAGCAATCATAACCTTGTTAATAGTTTTACAGAAAAACATCTGAGCTATTGTAAAAACAACCCAATATATAATCACTAATTGCTCTACTTAACAGATGTATTCTCCAAATGCAGAAGTCTATTTTAGGACACTAAACCTCACCACATTGCATTAGCAAAACAAAAAAAAAAAGTAGAGAAAGAAACACCTGACTTTCCTTAAGGGTTGTAGTTTCTTTAGCCTTTATTTGAACTGCTAAAATGTTTTGCCAAATGATTTCTTCCTTTTAACCAAGGCTAAAGTTTACTTTCTTTGAGAAATGATTTCAAAAACTCAGAGGGAAAAAAGTCACACACCCATCACTTCAAGGTCTGGAAATAAACTGTGACTCATTTTTCCAAGTGGCTTCCTTCTCAAGGGGGTCCAAACACATTAGTTCTGCAAGGAGAGTGGTATTTTTTTAAAGAAAAAAATGTTGATTCTGCTGAATACAGTAACAGGTATGTAACAAAAGGAAAACTTAAATGCTTTAAAAAAAAGTTTTAAAAACAGAATAAAATTCATGTGTGTCCAAACCAGTCCTATTCCAAGAAGGGCAGAGAACACCAATCTGTGTCCCAGACCATGTCATCTGAGAACTGAACAAAGTTATACATGTTACTACAAACACTATTCATGTTCGAAGAAGGACATGCTTCCTTAGAAGGACAAAACAAGAAATCCCCTGTACCACCATTTATTTCTAGCAAACATCTTAAAAACTGTCTTAGTTAAATGTGGATGCATATGTGTCTACTCCCTGAAACGGGAAGGCACTGCCTGCACAGCTCACTCCATTCTGCCCAGTGAGAAATCCCTGACATGGGTTTGTAACTACACTCAGCTGATGCAGTTCAAGCAGTAACTCCTAGTCACTAACATTCTGTGTGGATCAGAATTAGCATTACTGTGGTGAAAGGTACTGTATTTTATTACCCACGGCTGAGCTCTTTAAACCACACAGTGAATTGCATTTTAAGCAAGCTAATCCATTGATAGATGAGAGATTTATGCTGGAAAATCCTATTAATGCTGGGGGAAGGAGCAGCTCAGTAGGTTTTTTGTGAACTGACTGGAGAAAACTCTACACAGCTTGAGGGTGAAGAAGGATGAAATTAAAAGTCCTCCTCTGAGAGGCACTTTGCATGTCAGAGATGAAAAATGTAAAGCAGGCGAGAGACGACATTGTAAATAACAATGGTTATTACCAGTCGGGCCAGAATGCAAGTAGTAAATTCAAGATTCTGGTGTGGGATAGATGCCAAGTGACACAAAGAAGAGTCCAGTGTATCAGCTTTCAAGTGAGGATGACACAGAGGTCCAAACAGTTACATTATTTTTAGTCAAGAAACATTTTACACCAAGCCAGATACCATGCTAGTTCCTTTTGGGAAAGTGAAGCAAAGACTTTGACATCCTAAAAATTATTCACTGTAGCTCTCAATTTCTCTTACTAGTTGCATCTTATTTTGTGCCTTGACCTAATTCTGTACCTACATCCTTGCATTACATTCACTTACTCTTGTCCTTAGACATTTGACCCAGCTCCTCCATTTGGTTGGCTCCTTCCTAGTTTTGAAGTCAAGGAAAAACTTACCATTTCCCCTACCTGCCTTTGCAAGGTGGGAGAGCTTGCATTTGAGCCCTTTGTATAGCTTTGACAAAGAAATAAACTCTTTTCTTCTTACAAAGGTTGCTGGTTTTACCCTCTTTCCCACTCCTTATTCAACGCCATTACATCACAGTCACTCACCCAAACTGCCTACCGTAACTAAACTCTTGGCCTCTTGTATGAAAAGCACTGCTCACAAACTCCTAAGTGCATGCTGATCAGACAGTCTCTACCCCTGGGTGCCCTCCTAAACAGATGACTCAGTAGTTAATCCTCCTACCCCTTGGTACACAGCTAATTCTTATGTTTTGTGAGACTGTGGTGCTGTTCAAAGGATATCCAATTTCCATCATCTGGCTGTCAACCACCGTGCCTGCCCACCTGACCTGTTCCTTCCACACGATCAAAGGAGTCCAGCCCGAGCAGTCAGATGTGCAACACCTCCCTCAATAACACTGCAATCCAAAACCTGGCTTAGATCCTGTGAAAGATCCTGATAACAGTAATATATCCAACCTGGAACAGTTATGAAATGCAGTCATGTCTGGGAATTATTTCAGATTATTATCCATGGTCTGTTTCCTGTAAAATGTACACACTTTGAAGATGCAGAAGCCACAACCTGCAACACTGTGCTGCCTGTGGGTCTCAGCCACTGAGCTACAGTACAGTACTCTCCCCCTCATTTGCTCTTCTGCTTGTCTCCAGAACTCGTGGTTTCTGCTGTAAAAAGAGGTTCAGCTCTGAGCTGCAGGCAAATATGCTGCTGCTCCTCATCCCAGCCCGGCTACAACAGCAACTCGTTGGGCAGCTGGATGATGTAGACTTGTATCTCCAGGCTGACAAAAGAAACTAACTCAGAGCTCTCACACTTCCAATGAGTGCTCTACACTATACACAGCTCCTGCACTCAGCAGAGGCATCTTAAAAATAAATTTTGCCACATTCTCTGAAGAGGACTTGCAAGGCACCTGACACAAGAGGTTGGGCCCAGGCAGTGGATTCTGAAAAGGAGACTTTTACACTTCCAGTTCTTCAGCTGCAGCAAATCCTCAGATATTTGTCTCAGGCATTATCTGTCTCCCTAGCAATCCTGATTTCAGCTGTCTCATCTAAAAACAGCAGCAGGACTGCAGAGAAACATGCTGGCTAGCACTCCTTACCTTGCTTATTCTGAGCAGCTCCCAGACAGAACCTGGGTTTCTCTGATGCTCTGTTCTGAAATTCCTGAATACCTCACAGGGTACCCAGGAAATAACTGGGGTGATAAGGGCAGTAAGACTGTGCATGACTGTTACTGCATGACCCAAAACTTTTTCTCTCACTCTCATCATCCACATAACCAGCTAGGCACCCTTTCCTTCCAGAAAGAAGAAGGAAGAAAGGAAACAGCAGTACAAACAAACAGTGAGAACTGACACATTTAGATTTTCTTTCCTCCTTTTTTAAGAACTGCAAACCTGCAAATGCTGTCTGAAGCCAGCATTTCCACTCACTGGGACTGAGAAGGGACTTGTTATCTTTCACTCACAGTACAAAAGAGAAGGAAAGAGAGCTTAGCACAAAAAACTTCTGGTTCTAATCCAAACCACCATCTTTTTGAAAGGACACTGTCTATAGACAGACAATGCTCTTTATCTCCATTCCTTCAGGTCCATGAGCTAGGAATTTCTCAAACTCTGAGTAACTTTTAGGTATCTGCTCAGCCCTGTACACATCTCAAACATTCCCTTCTATCTTGTCTTCACACTGACCTGTACCCAAACATGTCATTTTTTCCTCTCTAGCCAGTGCAAGATGGGAGCAAAACATTCTGAAGGGTCTTGAACCTTTTCTGGAAATATTACCCCAGCCTATACCAAACAATTACTCTCTTCCAATGAAATCCATTTTTGACATCCCTTGGCTCATACAGTGCCTTCTCTTGGCCACATCTAGACTAATGTCAATTCATTAAAGCCATTCCTCTTAGTATCTGATTCTCCCTAAAGGCCCAGCATAAGTCCTCTAGTCAACAAAAAGTAACCAGCAGATTTTCATGTGAGAGGGGGGAAACATCAAATCTTAATTGCATAAAAAAAGGCTGAAAGCCTGATCCACACAAACCTTGAAGATTCATACAAAGAACCTTTGTTTTTAAAAGCTCAATGGAGCTTTAAGTACTCGATGGGGGAGAGAACACCTGAGATTAGAAGTTCAAGTGTTATGAAACCTCCTCTACATAAAAATTATCCCAATCTCCCCTCAGTTATCTTCTCTAGTTTGAAGGCAAGTACCTGCCTTAGTTTTCTTTGTCTTATTTTAGGTAGCTAAAATCTTCTATGCTGGGTCTCTGTTTTGTCACATCAGGTTCATGTTTTTTCTCTCCTATCAGGGTTATTACCCACTCTTCTTCCTCCTTCTCAAAAACACCACACATAAGTGGGCTGACATTTTTTCAGTCCTATCCTGCCCATCCCAGGCTTCTCACTCATATTCCACATTGTCCCCCAGCACACACCTATAAGCATCACCAACTGCTCTATCCTTCCACTTTGGGTTCTGTACGGTCCACTCTACCTCCTCACCAAAGGTAATTAGCAATTGCCCAGTTAAGAAACACATGTGAGTTACAACTACTTCAGAAAAATCTGACACAAATGCACTAATATATATGGAAAAAATCAAGCAATCCATTCTCTATTTCTTAATACCTTGCCTTTCCCATTAATGTGCTATTTCCCTGATTTTACAGCCTTCAGTTCAAGGGAATCTTTGAATACCACTTAGCACAGTGGTCCTCACTAGAGATAATTAGCAATAACACATATCTTTACTGTTTTGTGACCCTTAAAGAGCAGCAATTTAAAAGTTACAATTTATTCTGACAGTTTTACCCCTGCTGCTAACAACACAAATGACAATAGGAATGAAAAGCTAAATCAAAATATTCATATCCTGGGCACCTTCTGTGCAGCTGACAGCCTTTCCTGTGCTATCTGCAGTATAATTTGCTTTGTACACAGCTTCAGTTTATGGGAGTCTCACAGTGAAGAAGAAAAAAAAATGTAGAGAAAAATGCAGTTATACAAACCCACAAAATTAGGTTGACCTTTACCTTATCTTTGAGAATTTCCACTGTCTTACAAAAGGATGCAGAATTGTTTACATTAGTTGTGCGGCACTGATACCAGCCCTGTCAACATTTTGATTTGTGTGTTTACACCTAAATATGCCTGCACACATGTACATGCCTCTTCCTCACAGCACTGCTGATATAGAAGCATGAAAAAGAAAGCAAAATTATAAAAGCAAGCAGGGGAGAACAAAGATTTTTTGTTCTAATACAGAGGGAGTTTTAGCAAGTATAGTATCTATGAAGAAGGTTCCAGCTGTTGGGCTCAGAAATTGCTGGTGAATGCCAGCTGAGCTGGGAAATCCTCATGGAGCAGTACAGCTCAGCTCAGCCATCTCTGAACATCACTGCAGAATGAGTGTAACCAACCTGGGGCAGCCAGAAGCAAATTCCTACCCCAGTCCCTCCAACAAAAAGTGTGCAGAAGAGTACTCTGGACTTCTCTTCCAAAGCAAGGACATTTTTTGGGTTTCTCCAGATGGAAGATGCTTTTGAGGCAATCATGCAGCAGGTACACATGCAACTCCCTACCACTGTACCTTGTGCAACATATGCTAACCAAATTCTTTGCTTTCCAAGTCCAGCTGAGAGAAAGCACTGGGCCTCTACTCCTGGTGTACTAGTAGGCCAGTAAGATCAGAAGAAAAAAGAAAACAACCACCACCACACACATGCCAGTATTGCTACAAGAGCAGGGCACTTTAAGGCTAGGTATATCTAAATCAAGGTACTTAGAGCACTATATTCCCCCTGTAAAGACCTGCTTTCTCAATAGCATCACTACTGCAACTCCCTACTGTGTTACTGCTACTCTTGCCTGTTCAGTATAGAAGTCTCTCCTTTCTATTCCAATGTAGTGACTATTCTTCTTAGCCACTGCGTTCATGAGAGAGTCTCAACAGCAGGCAAAAGTGGCAATTATGACCAATGAAGGAAAACAGCCTAATAACTAGGCAGATCATGGGGCATGGAAAGCCACTGGAATAATACAGCTGTGGTTCAAAGGATCCAGATCTACAGAAATAAGCTCTGTATTTAAAGGTGGAGTGAAAGCAACATAAACAGCTTTAGAAGGCTGTTTGGAAGAAGCAGGAAGGAGCACAGACACCAGGAGGAAATTGTCCTCTCAAGTTGCAGCAGTGGCAGTGAAATGGAAAGCCCAGGGAATGTCAGAGCAGAGTTTTGATGACTCAGGCCAGCCTCTGCTTTCACTACAAATATTCCCAATTCTGCTCACCTCCTACACCAGTAGGATCAAAAACCCCAGAACAAGTCAAACTAAAGAATTGTCCCAACCCTTCACCCTCAAAGCAGAGCTGTGAAGTCAGGTCTTTGCTCCCAACTGTGCCAATGATGGAGGCGGCAGATAAGAGATAAGCTCACTCTTCTTTTGGCCAGATACGCCTTTCTATGCTAACTATAGAAAGAGACTTCTTTTTCTGACAGCAAGATAAGCAGGGATGATGAGAATGTCACAGCAAGAAGAACATGTAGTACCAAGTTTCTATTTCTACAACAATTTTAACAATATTCTACACTATCATCTGCATAGTTTACCAAAGATGTTACCCACAGCCCTTGCAGGCAATATACAAAGGCCTCCAAAAAAGACTAAAATGAAGTAAGTTAAGCATTGCAGAGCAGGCAGCCTTGACTCTAAAATTCTTGTAGTTGGGAGTTATAAACTCTATATGAAAACAGTTTAATTTATTTTGAATAGTACTGAAACTTATTTTTTGCAGCTTAAGTCTCAGAAGATATCAAGCCTACTATAATATTAGAAACAATATGCCCTTTCTCATTTAAAGACTGTAATTAAAGAAATTAATAAAAGTTCTTCTAAATATTACAAAACCAAGCTGTGCATTAGACCAGATGCAATTTGACTCAGATTCCACTGTACCAGAGATTACAATGCCAGGTTACATGTATAATGCAGCAAGTTACTCCCAGAAATCTGGAAGTAAGTGCCAGGTAAGACTTTACCACCTTTTGAACTGCAGATCTCTGAGAAAAAAGCTGGTAAGTGATCCCTCTTTTTCAGCCTTGTCTGAGCTAGACTTGCCTGAGACCCTATCTCTTCTGTTGTGAAGAGGCCACAAAAAGAAGGCATTTGTGATTTTTTTTCAGACACCTAAGTCAGACGGTTACACATTCATAAGTGCATCTGTAAGTATGTTCACAACACAAAGCTAAACATTCTTCATAAAAATACAAACTCATCTCATTATTTAGGATTTTTGGGGGCAAGTTTAATCTTTGTTTCCTAGGTAACCTACCACCAGCCAAGACAAATTCTAGCCCCCAAGCTGGCCCTAGTAATTTAGTGTCTAAACAGAAGAATGCCCTGTGCAGCTGCCTCATTTGCTAAAACAATGTGGTCTGCTAAACATCTCTCGGCCGTTATCTCAGTTAACCTCATAATAACCCATTTTAGTATTGATAGTTGAATATTTTAAAGTTATCACAAGCATGGAGGAAATTATAGGAAGCTTTCACCTTTTTTTTTCACTCGCCTCTCTCCTCTGCCCAGTCCCTGCTAGACATATGAAAATGTCAGACAAGTTTTCTTTAATTATCTGAACAGCATTACAAAGATGCTAATATCTCAAAATGATGGCACAGTCTACTCCATTTCATAGAGCTGCCTCTCAAATATCTATTATAGTTAATAATAATAGGGTAGGCTGGTGACAAAGAATCCCGTATTAAAAAAAAAAACACAAAAAACGTACTTCTCAATTTTTTGTTCTGTGGAATAAAAAGAAAGAAAGACTTTGGGAAATCTGAGGGAGGATGAAGAGAGAGACAAACACACAGATGAGATCTGGGAAATCAGTTTAAACTTTTAATGTGTCTGATTTTAATTAAGGACCTTCCATCTAAGTTTTTTCCATGTCCTATGGCAGCAGGTCATGAAGCTATTACCCACCCAGGTCTGGAAGCATCTCCTACATTCTGATCAATTTGACCAAATTCATTAAAATAATTTATGTATCTGTGTTTGTGAAGATGTGACCATTCACTGGTGACAACCTTTATCACCAACAACCAATTCATGAATTTCAGGCCAGCAGTAGCAAAAAAACCCTCAATTTATAACTTCTCATTTACTACAATAAACATCAATTAAGTGTAAAGGTGACTATGGAAATTAATCTGCTATTAAAAATTATATATATATATATATGTAGATAAAGTTGGCAGTAATTCCAATCTCCATGCAACTTTCTAGGGAAAGGGAATACAAGGATTTCTGGTAGCAGGTTTTCCAGAACCTCTGTGCCTTCAGTGTCCCCTCACAACCACTAAAGTAAAGCTCATCCTATTTACAACAAGTCTGCACAAATCTAAATTACTGTATATGGCCACTGAACAGCAGGAATTTCCACTGCACTAGCAGAAAGAATTTACAGGACAGAAGACCAGTAGAGAGTTTCACTTGAGTGCCTGCAGACTGCCTTACCAATTACAGCACTTGTAACTGTAGGAGCCAAGCGAGACATAGCTTCCCTAAAACACAATCAATCTCCTTCAACTTCCCAGCTGTTTAGTTTGACCAGAGATAAACCCCTGTTTTGACAAGAGTAGTGTTTTTTTATGTAAGGCGCACTTCTGAATATCATATTTTCTGAACACCTTGTGCCTGCAGTTCAGTGCGCTGAAGCTAAAAAACCTTCAAGACATAGATCAAAAGGTAGTTGATTTAAGTAAGCGTCTCTGTAATGGAGAGTTTGGTGGTGACATAGGTGTGCATTCACAAATTGTTCCCATTTCCTAGCAGAAGTTTAAGCTCCTCTTATCCCCCTCAATCTCTGACAGGATAACTCTTTAATTCCCTGAAGCATTTCCCACTGAAGCCACAAAATGTGTGCTTTTTACTTCCTTTTTTTAAGATTTTATACACAGAAGAAAAGAACAAGCCTGCATTTTAAGCAAGATTGGTTCACTTATTTGGTTCAAAACATAATCCCACAAACTGTTCTGTCAGTACAAGTGAGGGGGCAAGAACGAGTGGGGGAATAAAGATGATCAAGAATATCTTCAGCATTGCTGCTAAGCATTCTGGCACCCAGCCATTGCTAGAGTCAAAAGACTTTGGCTATTATGCCCTTTTACAAATATTTTTACTTGTAAAAAGGTCAACAAAAGACCTTCAAACCAAAACAGGGAGAAGAGAGTGCACTGGAAGTGTTCACCAGAGAGATGACTTTGCCACCGCAGAGCACCATCCTTTTATCCCTGGCCAAGTGATTCTGGGATCTGCTCTCCACTGCTGTTGTCCCTTTCACATCGTGTACTCAAGAGTGCAGGGGATGTGGAGAATGATGACAGATGAACTATAAACAATGAGCTGCAAACAACAATCCTAACCACAAAATCCTCATTACATTTCTGAGTTCTGCTGTAAAGAAATAGTGAATTTCCTTCAGGAGTGATCAGTTCTTTAACAGCTACTGTACACAAAAATTAAATCAGCAACTTGTGTACAAGACTATTTTTAGCCATTTCCATATTAAGTTTGCTCTATTCCCTAAGTGCAGTTACTTGTTTTACTATAACCTACTCTCAACAGGGGGTGAATAAAGGCATTAGGGAGTAAATAGTGTCTCTGAAGACAGTAAAAAACCTAAGGCAAAAGACATTTTCTTAAAATAACTGCTCCTGATTTTTACATGCCAAAGGGTGCAAAGAAAAGAAAGGACAGCGGTGGAAAACACTGACATAAACAAGGAGTCACTGCAAGTTTGTCATGGTTTGTATAAATGGACCAAAAAACATGGGGGTGACGGGGAGCAGAGAATTTCAAGACCAGCAACTGTTTTTTTCCCGAAGGCTATACAAACTCAAGATAAGGAGGGGGAAAAATTACCTACCAACAACTGCAGTTTGTGACACTTACAAAGCAACCTATTAAAAAGCCACTTTAAGAAAGGAGAGGATGGCATAATTTTTATTATCATAGAGATAAATGTAAATTTTTTAAGTTTAGCTACGCACACATGCACACACAAAAAGCCACAGCAAACTTCCAAGCGCCACTGAAGTGTGTGTCACACCAAGCAGTCTATGTATTTTAGAAACAGCAGCACTGGTCTTGATTTTGATGGGAAAAAAACCCTGACACTCATACCTTACGCAAAGAAACAGAGATGTTCTGAATATTTAAAATGTTCCATCTCCAAAATTCCCTTCAGACTTCTGAGTTGCAATGGGCAATAGTAAAAAAGACAGCTTTAAGCAGCTTTTAAAAATAAAAAAATGTTTCCATGAAATACTCAGGATCTGTCTTCCTTTCACAGATTTCTATTTCTCCATGGAATCAGTCAGGATGAACAAAACCCTTTTTTGTAAATGTAAACATAAGTAAAAATAAATCCATGAGAACTGAATTCTGGGATTTGGAATCTTTCCCCCACCCATGGGAGGGGACATAGGATCCTGATGCAGAGACGTAATGCATACTGATCACAGAGCAGAGCTAAGAGAAAGTAGGGCACATAATAAATGCATCTGAAAGGAGACCTTCATTACTTCAGGAATAATGGTGGTATAGTTGTTCCCTTCTATAGTTGCTCCAGGTGTTCCCTTCCCACATGGAGAGAAACAGGCTGTTTACTAGTAATCCAAGTGTTAGGAGGGAGACTGTGTACACCCTGCCCCTCACCATAAATTCACAACTCACTAAAATAAAACACCTTTTCTGCAGCTGATTTGAGACTATACAGGAAGCAGCTTCTCACGAAAAGCTAAGTTACATCCTTTCCTCCCAACCTCACTCACTGTATGCCATCTCCTCCTACAGACAGACACTGCACACCATTCTCTTAGTTACAAGATAACATTCTGAAACTAAAAACATTTGCTCTGAAGCATAAAACAAAATCAAATTTTGAAACGTGATTATGCACCCTTCTGATGAGGTCTATATTTACCAGCCTATTAACATCCCTTAAATCACTACTGCATAGCTTTAGTGAGTCAAACGCTACATCTAAAAAATTACTGGCTGGTGCACTGGAGCCAGAGCTTAGAAGGCTTTGCCTGCTTTTGCAAGAACAATTTTTATACTTTTTCAGTTTTGCTTAGTAAAAAATATCTCATTTATTCTAACAATAAGAAACTGATTAACATCTGCTGAGGAGCTGAGTAACATCTGCTTCGTTCTTGTGTCTTTGAATAGCAACTGAGAGTATAAAAGAATGAGGAAAAAAAGAGTAAATTAATTTTACTAAAAATCTATCTGAAAATAAGATCCACTTCATTTGCTTTTCAAAAAGAAACATTTCCACAAAATGAACCTTCAGAACAAACACTGCAGTTCATTCACCTTTTTATAATTTAAATTAAGTCATTTTCCACTTCTGTTTTAAATCAATTTTCAACCCAAACAGCTTGCTATAAGTTACAAGTAAAAGTAATGCAATATTTTACCATTTAATTAATTTTTTTAAGATGATAAAAAATGTAATTTTAACGGATCATTACTAAAATATAGTTATTCTATTTACACGTATCACCACATGAACCAAACTTTCTTTAGTAAAGACACAAAATAATTTATTTTATTACCATATTTCTTGCTTGGTAATTTAAATCATTATTTGCAAAGGCAGCTCCAACACTAACCTTTCTTTGCACTAAAGAGAAAAAAGACTTACACTTTTCTCATCAGCTTTAATGAAGCAGAGTCGTTGGAAGTGAAAAGGAGATGGTTTGGGCCTTGACACAGGAACAACAGTTGGTGGGACACAACTCTGAAGTGAATTCAGGAACTGGTATGACCTACAAAGTAATCCTTCCACCTTAATTCTGCCTGTTCCTTGACACCATGTCCTGTACAACCTTCCAGCAGTCCTGGCTGCAATCCGGCTGTAAGCCAGCACTGCTCCACACTGTGCTGTCACACTTCTAAATGTCTAAATAATTTGCCCCAATATCTAACGCAACCTGAAATAATCTGTATCAGGTGCATGCAACAGTAAAAAAGTATCAAGCTAGAAGGCAGGGGGAAGATGATGTACTGCCTGTCTCTGAAAGTTGACTGTCACATCTCAGTGCAGATGAGCATAGTTGATATACAGGCCAAATGTGCTCCACTGCAGCATTCTCATCAAACAGCTTCACACTTACTGCCAAGGTCTGCACCATTTCCCTAACAATGCCCACCTCCCTAAGACACAGGAAGAGAACCAACAAATCATTTGTAAACAAGTTTCTTCTCTTGAGCATTCCTAAGTCATTCTTTGGGCATCTGTTAACTGCCAAACATCAGAAGCAACAACTTGGCGTCCACACCAGAAGGGTGTTTGGTTTGGTGTTTGCTCTTCAGCACACCTTGGATCATAAAAAATAATTCCAAAAATAAAAGTAGACAAAGCCAGCTGTGAACTTACTATTCCAAAAAAAATATCAGTAAGTAAGGCAGGCAGTTCACGAGGCAGGCAGTTTTCCCTGACACAGTGCTGATCTCAGCACCACAGAAGGCAGTATTCATCCCATCAGACTTGAGATCTGGAGTCCAACCCACCAGACTGAGCCTCAGATTCAGGCCCTTTGCAATTCATGGGGAGAGACTGGCTTGCCTTCAGTTCTGCAGGCTACTCAGCAAGTCATGGACAGACCCAGACAGGATGCCTTTTTCTGTTATGGAAAACACTGAGATTTCAGATGTTTCTCCATCCCAAGTCAGAAAAAAATCACACTAACACGAAAAGATGGGAAACCAGCAGTACCTAAACAGCCTAAAGGGTTAGGATGCAGGCTTCAGGCTCCCACTGAGGGCTCTGTCTCCCCTGTCTGCAGCCAGGCTTACCAAGAAACCAGCAGAGCCACTTGCTCACACCAATAAACTCAGAGTTATCCATGCAAGCAGGAGCCTCCACCTCGGTCTCTCGTATCCCATCCAAGTGCCATGATACTGCTTTGCAGCCTGTACAACTGGAGTGCTCAGCTCCAGTCTTTACAGGGCTAAAAATATTCAGAGGCAGAGAGACACAAACTAAATGGGCAATGAGGCTAAACAGAGCCAACTGCATGCACCTTCTTGTGGTGGCAACAGGGGATCAAGAACACACAGGAAAACAGGAGCACCTAACCCCCCTGCCCTAATTCATCCTTGCTCAGCATTCACATGGAATACAGAGTACCTAGGTTCTACTGCTTCGTTTTCCTGCTTCAGAGATGGGACACAAAATAGTATTTCCCGTGTCATCTCTTAAAAGCAAACAGACAAGGGAGAGTGTCTAAGATCTCTCTTCTCTCTCACTTGAAACATCCTCCTAGAGTTTGAAAATCCTTTTCCAATGAACATTTGGTGCGTCACTGCTTGCAAAGTGGGAGTGCTAAGTGGAGAGAAAATGGGAATCTTTTCAGAAAATAAAGTTATCACGAATTGTTTTCAGTCCAGGATGGTCCGTGTACTGCATTACAGGCTAAAAGCATGACACTTGTGTCAAAACAGAAAAGGGTTTATTTTCTGTTCATACAGCAATGAACATAGCAAAGCACTGATGTTTCAGTGATAAGTACCTTTCAATCTGCAGCATCAGGAAATGCCTTGTTAAAATGGCATTATTTATAAGAGCTTCAGAAGCACTGATTTATTTATTTATATTCCCTATTTCTAGCTTACTAGAAACTAGTAACTTCATATTCTCAGTGATTTTCAAATAATAAAATATAGCAAACAAAACATATAGGACATAAAATGCAGTGAAAAAATCCATCAGGCTATGTACAACAATTATGCTGTGCCTTTAGCATTACCTCCAAATGCAGTTCATAGAGCAAATTATGACACTTTAGACATCCAATGTCACACCTGCCCCATGCAGCATTTTAATTAGGACCAAGTGAGTGCTGCCACCCTGCCCAGTACTTCAGGTCACCTCATTGTCCATTCCTCCCACTGCATACAGCAGTGGGTACAGTTATCTCAGCAGGCTCATTTCCAACAGAAGATCCTAACGTATCAAATGAGCTTTCCCACGTGACATCTGCCTTTCCCAGGGAGTATGGTTAGAGAGTCAGCAGCAGAAAGTCAGTGCAAGCTATGCCCCATCCCCTGTACATGACAGAACTTTAATACTGGCAGATGTTGACTCTGATGACTGGCTCATTTGTTGAATTGTTGATTCCATACCACTTACCTAAATCCAAAGATAAGGTTCTTTAAAAACTCATGAAATCTACACAATCTGGATGCTCTAGAATCGTAAAAACATGCCGCAACCAGAAGTTTTCTCCCTAGCAAGCTGTCTAGACAATCCATTATGTCTGAGCAGGCAACACTGAGCAACAGTGCTTCTTTAAGAACACACCATGCTGGCCAGTGCTATAAACTACTTAGGAAACTAAAAAAGCAAGCTATCAATGTATCTGTACTAACAATTAAAAGCCCCTCAGCCTGAAAGTTTATTCTGAAGGCTGTGGGGAATTGAGTCACACTTTAAAAATTTCTTCACTTATATCTTTTGCATTGAACGGCAACTTGGCCATCATCCAGAAAATCAACATTTCTCTTCTCACTTTTTTGCTTACAGAAACTGAAAGAGCTGGCAGGCAGCAAAGCAGGACATCACCATGGAAGCCAGATAACTAATTGTCACCATTTAAACTCACCTCTTGCCTTCTTGCATTAACAATGCTTTAATGTGCTTTCACTGGTGAGGTCTGCCCCCTACAGCTCCTCAGCCCTGCTAACAAAGATGAGGGAGTGAAGCAGTACCCAGGAACAGGAAAGCAGGATTTGCACCTAAATTTTCAAGTGACACAGATAGGATGCATGTGGGGGTGTTGAGGGTGCAGGTCATGTCTTTGCAAGGCTAGTCCATCATATCTGAAAGATCATGGTACTGGGAGAGATTTTCTATTACTGGGGACAGGGGGAAGGAAAGGTAAAAAAAAATCACACCTATCTGCAAGGAGGAGACCAGAGAACTACAGGCCAGTGAGGACAACCTCATCCTTGAAATGGTTATGAAAGAAGTCCTCATGGAAGTCACTCCAAAACACAGGAAGGATAAGAAAGCAACCAGGGCAGCCTGCATGGCTTTACCAAGTGCAAACTGCAATTGACCAACCGGACCTTTGAGACAACAACCTTCCAGTATCTGAAAGGAGCCTACCAGGAACTGTAGAGGGACTCTCCAGCAGCTGCAGCAATAGGACAAGGAGTAATGGGTACAAATTGAAAGAGGGGAAATTTAGGTTAGATATTAGGAAGAAATTTTTTACTGTGAAGGTGGTGAGACACGGAACAGGTTGCCCAAGGCAGACTGTGGATGCCTGGCAAGTGTTCAAGGCTAGGCTGGATAAGGCCTTGAGCAACCTGGTCTAGTGGGACACATCCTGCCCATGGCAGTGGGATTGGGACTAGATGGTCTTTGAGGTCCATTCCAACCCCTTAACATTCTATGAATTCATGGCTTTAAGGGTAAGAGGAAAGCAGTAGGTGTTGTTTACAGTGCCTTTAACAAAGCTGCTGACAGTCTCCTGTAGTATCTTTATTAATGAATTACCAATTGATTAGTGAACAACAAAACGACAGAAAATTGGCTGGATCATCAGGTTCAAAGAATTTCACCTCTAAAAGAAAAAATATACAATTTACAACCAGTTACAAGGCAGCCTGCAGTGATTAATACTAGGGCCAACACTCTTTAATATCTTTCATTAACAACCCAGACGATGGTGAGTTCATGAGTACCAAATTAGGGAGCGTAAGCAATAAACAACTTCATCCTAATGTGAAGCAGAAGGGAAGATGCCAATCTCTTCTTTCTGCTGACCAGTGTCAGGACCTCAGGAAACAGCATGAAATTCTGTCAGGAGAGGTTTAGTTTTGATATTAGGAAAAGGTTCTTTGTGCAAAGGGTGGTTGGGCTCCTCTGAAAAGTGGTCACAGCATCAAGCCTGACAGAGTTCAAGAAGTGTCTCGATAACACCCTCAGGGTCACAGTGTAATTTTTGGGGCTGTCCTCTACAGGGTCACGAGCAGGACTTCAGGGATCTTTGTGGATCCCGTCCAGCCCAGAATATTGTATGATTCTATGAACTGAGTACAGCACTGCTATTCAAAGGGATCTTAGTCTGAGGATATGGGCTGACAGGAATGAAGTTCAGGGTTACTGTGCAGCTGGGAAGGAGTAACATCACAGTACTGGTGCAGAGAGCTGCCTCACTAGAGAACAGCTTCACAGAATAGCAGAGGGTAGCATGGCAGGCAATTTGAGCATGAGTCAAAGTAATTTACCCAGAGTAAAAGCACTCATTCACTTTCCAGGCTGTATAGCTGGGCAAATGTATGGCAAGCAGATGCGTTTATTCCCCTCTACTCAATGCTCACAAGACACATTATCTGGAGTCATGCATTCAGGGCTTCCAAGCAGAAGAAAGATGCTGGCCTACTGGAGTGCACTCTCAGCAATTTCACAGATGACACCAAGTTGGGTGGGAGTGCTGGTGTGCTGAAGGGTAGAAAGGCTCTGAAGAGGGATCTGGACAGGCTGGATCAATAAGGTGAAGTGTACGACAGCCAAAAGGCCAAGTGCCTTCAGTCACAACAACCCCATGCAGAGCTACAGGCTGGCACAGAGTGGCTGGAAAGCTGCCTAGTGGAAAAGGACCTGGGGGTGCCTGCTGGCTGTCAGCTGCTGAACACGAGCCAACATGTGACCAGGTGGCCAAGAAGGCCTATGATCCTGGCCTGCATCAGCAATAGTGTGTCCAGCACAACCAGAGCAGTGCTTGACTCTCTGTAATTGCTACTGCTGAGGCCACATCTCAAGTCCTGTGTCCAGCTCTGGGCCCCTCACTACAAGAAAGATATTGAAGTGCTGGAGTGTGTCCAGAGAAGGGCAATGGAGCTGGGGAAGGTCTGGAACACAAGTCTGATGAGGAGCAGCTGAGGGAGTTGTGAGTGTTTAGCCTGGAGAAAAGGAGGCTCAGGGGAGACCTTCTAACTCTCTACAGCTGTCTAAAAGGAGGCTGTAGCCAGGTGGAAGTCAGTCTCTTTTCCAAAGTAACAAGCAATAGGATGAGCAAAAATGGACTGAGGTTGGATCACAGGAGGTTTGGACTATATATTAGGAAAAAAAAAAACTTTATAGAAAGGATTGTCAATCACCCGAACATGCTGCCCAGGGTAGCAGCACGTGTGAAGGAATTTAAAAGATTAGGTGTGGTCATTACGGACACGGTTTAGTGGTGGGTTTGGCAGCACTGGATTAACAGCTAGACTCAATGATCTTAAGGGTCTTTTCCAACCCAAATAATTTTATGATTCTATAAATGAGCCCAGTGGTGGGTCACCAAGATCATTACAGGGCTCAGGTATATGGTGTACATGAAGAGCCTAACAGGATTCATTCAGCTTTAAGAGAAGGGTTCTTGCTGCCTACAGCTATCTAAGAGGGAAGTGGATCATGGAGGCAGGCTCTTGGAGACACGACAGGTGATAACAAGACACAAGGTACAAGGGAAATGCCAATTAGATAGAAGAAAAACTTTATCATCATGAAGACAGTCAGACACTGGCACAGGTGTCAGAGAGGTTGTGGAATCCCCATCTCTGGAGATACTCACAACTCACCCAGACAATGCCCTGAGCAACCTCATCTAACTGGACCTGCTTCAAGCGGGGAACTGGATCAAATAACTTCAGAAGATCCTTCCAAGCCAAATTTAAGGAATGAAGCTCACCATTCAGATCAAGATGTGACCAAGTTTACAACAGCATGTGACAAGCTCAAGAAGCAGGCAACACCAAAATCTTCTCACCTCTATCAAACCAAAGCAGCAGCTTTGCTGCACACATGCTCCCTAATGTGAAGGGTGAGCAGACAAACCAGCTGTCTGAACATTTAGATGTTTCATTGCTGATATTATTAAAGCACCTAATTATTCTGGGTCCCACCAAGAAGGAAAATATTTTTTCAACATCTTTGTCTATTCACTATTTCCACAGCCCTGGAAGCAAGCTCAGCCTTGTCTCTGAGGTTCCAGTTTAGTGGCTCAGCTGACAAGTTTTGGAAACCCCAGAGCACCCTCATGTGGCTAGATGTTGCTAGAAGCTCTCTTTCCTCCACCTGAATTGTGTAGGGCACAAGCAAAATCCACATTTTATTCACACCACCAACTGGGCATGATTCTTACACCATAAATAATATTTCTGCTGCCACGCAGCTCTTACAACAGACCCTGTTTCAAGTCTCTTCTTCCCACCAGAGCAGAGCTGGATGACAGGCCTGCCAGATGGCTGGTCAGGGGCACCAGCAGCCCGAGCAACACGCACCACAAACACAGTGCTGAACCTTGCTCCTGTGAACCTCTAGGTATTATTGCTCATGCCAGGCTGTAAACTGCATTAAGAAGTTCACAAAACAACAGCCTACCCACATTTTCATGTCAAAGCCATTCAAAAGCAGCAGCAAGGCTGGTGCAAAGAAAGGGTCAAAACACTTCGGCCCAAACATACTGCTCTACCCCCAGATAACATCTTACTGAAATGATCTAACTCACAAGAGATTGTACAAGTCTGTGGTTGACTATCTCCCTACTGTCTGTAAGCTGAAAACTTAAAGGGAGCTAAATAATAATTTCAAAGTGCAGTAGCAGCAAAAATAGAACAATGTCCACCAGGTTCACTGTCCTGGTAACAAGTAAACACAGGTAATGCCTTCTCAACTCCCTGTTTTAGGGATAAAGAATATGTATATTGTTTGATTACCACCAGTGACAGAAGCCAAATTAATTAACACGTTATACAAAACATTACAAAGCTAATACAGTTGACAGACGAAATTACAAATATTTTATTTACAATTCCACAATAGTTTGGATCAGGAAAGCCTTCTGCAGGACATCTGGTCCACTCTGTTCAATGGTAACATGTTACAAATTTAAAAACCGAGGACATTTCACATTACGAAGTGGGACTTTGAACCTTGCTGATTAAAAATGGGTAAATTTTTAAACTGTGAAGAACCAGTTTAACCACAAGTTACTGTATGCACTACAATATAAGCAAAATGTTATTGTCCACATTACACAAGATCAGAATAACCCCTTCAGTGCTTAAAACTTCAGAGGATTCAGTTTAATAACAAAAAGAAGTTGCAAGTGGAAGTTCCAATCTCTCAAGTATTTTGAAAGAGTACTTTTTACAATACAGCTTTCAAAGCACAGGAATGCTACTGCATTTATCGCTAAACGCAAAATACTTCGTACAGTGTATCAGCTCTGCTGGTGTGAAACATGTGGCTAATATGAAACAATCACTAGAAACCATGTCCCACACACAAAATAGGGAGAGGAACATTACTGGCCAGATAAGTTTTCCATTGTCAAAGGTGCCAACTCTGATCTCTGAGTGAAGCCCAAAAGACTAAAATTTTTTTGTAAAGTTGCCAAACAATAAGTCTAGAAACTACAATTTATCAGTGGTTATCAAAAACTACAGACTCCACAACTGTTGGCTTCATTGTCCAGTAAAAATATAACCTGAAATCTAACTCATCCATCCATATTCCATGGTGGGTGTTCATTCCATTCCTCATCCCACAGGTGACCATGACTTCACAGGTGGCAACTATTCTTCCTGCTTAACTGTTGTAATTGATACAAAAGTTAAACTTGGAGAAAAGCAGCTTCCAAACTGAAAGGAGCTTGAAGCTCACTGTTTCTATTTCAGACCTGGACAAGAACTTGCACAGCTGAAAACACTTTTTCCCCAAGTTGTCTCTTAAAGGACATTACCTCTCTGCCTACCAAGTCTAGTTTCATCTTAAGTTAAGGTAAAATATCTAAGTCGCAAAACAAACCCCAAAATCAGTAGGAACCTGTTCAACCATCATTGTACTAACCAAAATTCTGGAAAAAAAGGATTAAGTGTTACCACCTAAATAAGATCTCTCTCCTCTGAGTTATACTACCTACATAAAGAAAACAGCAGGTCAGCAGCCAAAAAAACTGTTTACCTGGCAGACACGTCATTCCATTTTCAGATAACTGGGAGACCCAGTAAGAATCTACTGTGAAGCATATTAAGATAAGACTTCAACTTGAAAATGAGGACCAACATGCTAGCATGAAGTAACAGGTGCTCCACAGCTCTTGTACACTACTAAACAAGAAAGCAGAATTAAGAGAGGAGTCCTTGCCATTTCTTGGTCTCGGAAAAAATGCTGTGGTTTTTTTGGATTTAAACTACATTTCATCACCCCACCTTTCTTCAAGAGGCAACTCAAGCATCTGTGTTTAGGTGACATAAGCCTGTGATAAGAGGCACCCTATCAAACATGCCTGAGATTCCTGCCCTGTTCTGGAGATAATAAAATCACAGTAGAGCCTCCCTGTGCTGGCTCACACATTCATCAAGTGATCACAGAAAGTGTAAGCAGCATGCTCAGGAGGAAGAAGCAGGGATGTCTGAAATTATGGATTTTGTCTCTATCATGTCCCATGATGAATTCCTACTTCCCTAGAAATGTCTGAACATTTGCTGGCCGATGGAAAGTACAGAATTAAATCCCTATTTTGCTTTGCCTGTATTCACAGCTTTTGCTTCACCATTTAAAGTATCTTCACCTCAACCCAGGAATTTTCTCACTTCTAGCTTTCTGACTCTCCCCTCTCACCCACTGCAGGGGAGTGAGAGGGTGGCTCTGCTGGGAAGAGCTGCCTGCCAGGGTGAGCTCACAACATTATTCCCTGCAGCTTAAATACAACTACGGATAAGTCCACAGTTCATTAACAGAAAAATACATCTGAGATCAGCTTAAGACTGAGGAGCTATTGCCTCATACTTTACGTATCAGTCATGGAGGTAATGTCAGTCTCTTCCACTTCTATTGCATCCCATGAAAAGAAATAATCTTAGGTTTTCTAAAGGTGACCACCCTGACTCTCATGCAAAGCCACCCCCTGTCTCTCAGGCCTAAACCTGCTACATGTCATGCATTACAAGAGTGACTTTTCCACCTGGATCCACTGTGATCAGGAATGTGCTTTCACAGCACTCAGGCAGGCAGGAAGCAGATTGGCCTCATGCCTCCACCTCACTGCAGAGGATATGTGTATTTCTGGATGTCCCACCTTAAGGAAACTGCAAACTGCCAGAGGCAGAGATCATAGCTGCTCAGAGGCCTCAAAAATCATTCTCTGGGTTTCTCCCTTCCCAACTGTCCTTTCTGAAAGGAAAAGGTCTCTCTGGAATACAGAATTTAAACTTATCCTTCCCTTTCATACCTTCTGAACAATACCAGATAAGCCTGCAAAAAGGTATGCCCACCTACTGAACCACGTTCAACATTTTCAACAGGACATAAAAGGCCACAGAACTTTATTTGAGGTCCATTAGCCTAAGGGGCTGAAGAAAGATTTACACTGAACGGAACTTCAAAGCCTGAAAGAGAGTACCTACTGGGAAACATAAAACTGGTTCCAGAAAACAGATCCAAACCCATTTTTCTCATGTTTTCTGAAAGAACATTATTTTAGTGTTGAACTTGCAATGGTTCAGGACAAATTCCCTATGAAAATAAAGGAACAACTTTTTAAATTGAACTATTCCCTCTCTGTCTGTAGTTTAACAAAAAAAAAAAAAGTTATTGGTTCAATCTGTTCAGTAGGCCAACAATCTTTTAAAAAAACTCTATAGTGTTCTATTTGGACAGTATTATTCTGAAATGTTTGAATAATAAGTAACTTAGACCTCCAGCACAGACCCATACCTGTAAAGACAAATTATTTTCCAGACTTGTGTTGGTCTCTTTTGCAACATCAACTAAAAAAAAAACAAAATTATGTATTAAAAAAGACACCAATGTTTACCACTTAAGTATGTACTTAAAACAAATTTTGAATTGCCCCCATGTGTTTATAATCTTCATTTCTTACTCTCTCTAGTCTCTTAAAAGGTCTTAAAATTGATACAGAGAAAGACATAGGGAAATAACTGTTCCCATCATACACAGAATTACAACCAAAGTGTTGAGGCAGACATGTGCCATTTTCTAAGGCAGAGTAGACCTGAATTCTTCAACTAGAACTCCACTATTTTTTTAAATCCTTTTTAAATTCCACAAAACTAAACAAAGCAAAACACAAGCAAAGCAAAAAAAATATTCTTTTGGCATCCTGTTTTCTCACGGACATACCATGACAATCCCTTCTCCTGAACATCCTCCCCAAAATACTAACAAAAGCACTCTGAAATTAGTCTACTGAGGATACATATAATCCTGGGGAGGAAGGATCGAAATCCTTCCAAGAGCACTTCCTTGTTCAGTTATGCACAGACAGAGGCAGTGACACCCCAGCAACAACTCTGCTCTCGTTGTTCCAGCTGTACAGGGAATTCAACCACTGGGCAGCACAGTGCAGAAGTCAAGCACTTTCAATGAAACCCAGGTGCTCCCCACAACCAGCAAGGAAAGCTGTGCCTCTGCTGTGTCCCCAGCTCTGCTCAGGGTGTCAGGGCTGGACAGAGAAGCACATTGTGCGTATGACTTAGAGAGCACCCCTGGAAAGACACAGTGCTCACCCGCAAACTGTGCAGGATGCCCTGCTGAGCCCAAAACAGACCTAACACTGAACAGAAGGCAGCAGAGAGCTGATTAAATAGATTAAATAAAGTTTACATCCTTCATGGCACATGTAATGTAATAGTGCTGTTCTAAAATATGTCAACACTGTGGTGGTGCTGTTGGACAACACAAGCCAACTGATGTCCTGAGCTAACTAAAGAGCACGGACAAAAGGAGAGGTGGAAGTGTGAGTTATTCACCAGGCTGTCACCCTGCCAGTGGAAACATGCAGCAGATACCTGCACCTGCTCAATTCACATTACTATTTTCTCCTCATTATCATGCAGCTATAAGTCTGCAAAGTCAACTATACATACATTTCACATTTTCCCCCTCCAAAAAATGTTCAGTAGTTTCAAATCTTTTGCAACAGCTATTCAATGAACCTAAGTTTTTGCTATTCCATTACCACTGGTTCTTATTACTCATGTTTTAAAACTTAATGTGATTTGATTAGGTTTTTTTGAGCTAAAATCAAGGTTCAGGATTTAGTTAATACAGTAAGTGTTGAAACCATCTTCAGATAGAGAAGGATATCCCAGAATTGTCTTTCCAAATGCTTTGCCGTCTACTTAGAAGGAAAAAAAAAAATCCAACAAGTCCCATCCACATTGAGGCTCACCTGCCAAACACTGAAACCACTCTGAACAACTTTAAACAATACAGGCTCTTTGGAGCTATGGTAGTGTTTTGTTACTTCTTTAGTGATTTTGTTACCCCAACAGTCTCCAACACTCACAGGGCTCAAATATATATATGGAATTTGTAATTTACCAAAGCAGATTAATACACTTATTCACATTTGTTCTAAATCATCTCATCATGAAACAAGAAACAAGCAAAAACCCAAATTTCAACTCAACTGCACCTTGCTCAGTCTCAGCAGTTGCCATGCTACCAGGCATTAGGTAGAACTAGATACCTGAATTAGAAAACAAAGGGAATAAAGCATTAATCCTTCAGAACCGGAGCTACTTCTTTTTAATCTTTCCTTCGCCAAGAAAAAAAAGGAAAATCATTTTATTTGTCATTCATAATGTCATTCATAATCATTTAATCTGTATGAAATCAGAAAACCCTTGGGGTCAACCTTACTGTAAATTGTTTAGGTCACTCAATCTGCAGTAACGTTCCCCCACACCTTCAACTCTCTCTCAGTACTGACTGATAGAAAGTCACTTTTCAGAGTCACGTGACAGAGATAAAGGCTTTTTCAGATAACATGTGGAAAAACAGTGGCATTAAGTGGTTTCTTGAACTGACAATAAAACAAACCTAAAAGCAATCGCAGGGAGCTCTTCAGTTCCTATTCAAGGAGAAGCACCAAACAGCCTCTGTATTTATCTAACAAGTTCACCTAAAATTAATCGGTAGTCCACATATTTTCAGTTTAATTGTTCAACAGCTCTATAACTAAATAGTTTTCAGAGATCATCTTCATTTACAGACATAATTTACTACATGACCAGAAAAAGAAAGTAATATAATAATTTCAGAAGCCTAAAAATACACTGAAAAAGTTTTTACACCACTCAACAATTCAAAGGAAATTTAAAAAAAAAAATTCCTTTTCTTGAGCAGAAGTTTTAATTAAAACTCATTAAAGGACATAATGAGAATGCACTAGCACATGAAAGTATGGCAAATATTCCCCTCAGCTAATCTCTAAGTAAGCTTCCCCAGAGCTGTAGCAAAACACAGCACTGCAGGGCACAGCTCAGTTAAGCTCTATGTAAATTGAGTATGACATATGCTGTGACACAGCACTGTGCACCCCACTCTTTATCCCACCAGCACATACTTTTGTGTGCACATTATACACACACAGCTCAAAATATTTCTAATTTCTTTATAGCAGTGAGAATTGTCATATTTCAAACTTGCCCACCCAGTCTTTAAACTTCAGAGCAGTAGTGTAAGGCTGTCTTGTTCCTTAGCTATAATTCAATTCACCCCATTTTGCTAAGCAACTCCAAAACAAACCCCAAGTAATACCTACTAACCAAATGTTTCAGACTTAGACCAGCTGGATTAAGATGTGTGGTGCTTTATTCTACATCTTTTTAAGCCTATCAAACTACCAACAAATTATTTTTAACCAAAAAGACAAGGAAAAAAATTGATTTAAATAAGTAAAAGGTCGCATTAAGTTACTTATTTCTGTTTAATTTTAACCACTTGGAGCTGACAACTGTTTATAGCTCTGAGACTGTAAATAAAGCATTGATGGAAACTAGTAAAAGACAACAGGAATACAGGCAAAAGGAAGAAAGAACTGCTTAAACATTACATTCCAATGGCTAGTGTTGCAAGCCAGTGAGAATGACCACACAAACTAAAGACAAACAGAAAGAAAATAGTTTGATACCAAATCCAGAAAAAATAATGCTTTGAAAATACAAAAGGAAAAGGTGCTTTGCAAAAATACTGTATCAGACAAAAAAACTGATAAATTTCCCAAAGCATGGATTTTACCCCTAAATCTGAAAGGGGAGATCCAGAAGAGGAAACATTAAAAGAGAATTTTATTTAAACTAAACAGGGATGGCCTTAGGGCTTCAAGAAAGCACTCAGGTTAATATCACTCTTGGGCAGTTTCTTAGAGCTAGCTGCAGCTTGATTAACTGTGTGTTGAGAAATACAGAGACTCTCCTTTACCTCAGTAATGTTCCTCTGTGCCCTGGATATTGCCAGTTGAGTTGATCCCTCTCTAACTCAAGAACTGCAACAGAACAAAGCTGGTACCAGTGGAAGATTCTGAATCAGTTCAGTTAAAACCAGTCTGAAAGTTCACTTTGGGGAACTTCTCTGTCAGCGTAACTTCTTTGATGCAATACCCCAACAAGTTTAAAACAAAACTACAATTACTTGACTGAAACTGTCATTCCAAACTATTAAGAGTGGAAAAAGTACTGCAAGGCTGGTTTGCACCCAATACTTCTCGTTCCTTAGGTAAATTAAACAACATAGATTCCAACTCTGAAACTAAAGATCGGAAGCCCTCACCTTGGGCATTACTAATTCCCAAATAGCAAATTTCAGGCTGCTCTATAATGAAAAAGAGGGGAATATTCACAAGGATGCAGGCACTTTGCTGAATATCAAAGTGAAATATCTGCTGAAAGATACTGCCGTATATTTCAGTTTCCTCCAGCATTAGAGCTAAAAAAAGGCCAACTGAGTCTGAAGAGGTGGATCTCTGCTTTATTTGTCCAGCTTGTGGAAGGAGTAAGGAAGACACGCAATGTGGTCAATTCAACTGCCTTCAAAGAATTGACTTCTGAAATAGAGCCGAAAGCATCTTTTCCTCTTTTCCATGAAAGTTAAAAGTGGACAGGTGAAAAATAAAAATTTAAAAAAAAATAAAAACAAAAAACAACCAGACACCAGGTTTTAGTATGTCAAGAAAATGTAATGCAAACATTCTCTATAGAAATGATCATGCAATCATTTCCAAAAATGATCACAAAAAGTAGCAAATCATGAAATATGTGGTTAAGGGGAAAACTTCAGGCAGAATGGGTTTGTACAGTACATACCCAGATAGGATCTCTTGGGTGGTGCTTTGATTTCTTCATCCTTACTATCTGCAGCTACATAAAAAAGAGTTGAAGGAAAAAAAAAAAAAAAAAGAAAGGAAAGACAAACAGACTTTTATGATTAAATGCAACAGTGGTTATTTGAGTTACAGTTTAGTCAGTTAGTACATTTTATTCATTAAAAAATAATAGCCAGACCAAAACATGCCAGAAATTTTAGTCCCTATGCTTTCTATAAGGCTCCCAACCCACAATGTTAAGACAAGACTGAGCAGTAGGAAGTCCCAGAACACTCTCAGTGCACAACCCAACAGCAGCGTACCTATGAGGGAAAAATAAAGGCTTAAAAAACAATGAAACAGGCAGCTTGATTCTTACTTTAGACTACATAAATTCTAAGTTTTCATGATCAGAGAAAGCAACCTGTTACCTCAGCAACACTGGGTGTGTGGATATGCATGTATTAACAGCTGTGACAGTAGTTGCCTTGCCTCTGGTGGAAAATGCTATTCAAAATACTGTCGCAAAGCCCAACAACAAGGAGAGAACAGACCTCATCTGCAACCATGCTGCATGCTACACTTTTTTCACTCTAACCTTCCTCTGCCAGTTGAAAACCATATATTACACAAGAGAGTTTTCCAGTGCCAAAACCAAAGCTCTTCAAAGAATCAGAGTGCTATAATAAGACACAAGTTATAAAAGAGATTAAGTCAACCAGCAAAACTGGATGAATGACAAGAGGAAATAATCTTAATGTAAAAACACAGGAGCCCATGTTCTACTTGTGGAGCTTGGACTGCACAAGTACAGAGGGACGCCCAAGACTCTCCTTTCAACAAATATTGTCCACTGTATAGTTCAGTATAGTTCATACATTCAAGGGGGTCAAAATCTGCCACAATGTCTTGGGCATTACTAGAATCTTTGTTGGAGAGAGGTGGGAGACTGATCTGGGGAGAGTGTCTGTCTCTCCAAGAATATGAAGAAACTGCCCCGGCCCACCAACATTCCCAAAAGTAACTAGAGCTTTTCAGCTGTCTGTACCTGTGACAATCTTGCTTCAGCCACCTCTTGGTTCTTGAATAAAGACATAGCACATCCACATTATGTATTTCAATACTCAGCTCTTTAGCATGGTAGCACCATCATGCCCCAAAATATTACAATACTTTGAACAAAAACAACAACAACAAAATTAACAAGAAGTCTGGCCCTTTCTGTACTGAGCCAACAATTCAGCGTACATATGGCTGCACAGATACAACTTTAAAACTTGGGAACAAATATGGAAAGGTACTGTTACCCCAACAATGGTACCAGAAAAGCTGCATTAGAGCACTTAAGATGCAGTGAGGTTAAATACAAGATAAAAGATAAGAAGGTATTGTTCATGCCTGCTAATTTCACCTGAAGAGCTCATGTAGTTTTCAAAGCATTCTTATGCAGGGGAGAGAACTGTCCTATCACTGGAGGTTTTAAAATCGAATTGGGATATTTGTTAGTTTTGTATTTTGCCTGATTTGGGTGCTGGCTTTCCCCAGCCTGAATTGTTAAAAACAGGCTACACAGTCCAAGTTTAAAAAAAAAAAGTAATAGAACAGTTGGATATATGAACAGCATTTGCTGTGTTCTCAATTGGTATATACTGAAGGATAAAACAAAAAACAAAAAATCAGAGAAGACAGTAACAGCACAAGATGGGCTGCATCACTTTCAACTTAATTTCATTTTGCAATACTAAAAGGGAGCAGAGGAAAATCCCATAATTGAGAAGTAACTGTGAGAAGGGGAAAAAAATTAAGAAAACCTCACATAATCTTTTTACGTTCTCTATGTATATTGTCTAAAAAAAAAAAAAAAAAAAAATCAAACATTACTAGAAAAATCTAGGGAGACTGCATTTCTCATGCTATGATAGTTACCCTACAAATCAAAGTACAAGCAAATTGACTGAATGGCTATTGACATTTTGGGTATTTTAAGCCAGTAACACCACAAAACACGATAAAGAATACAGAACAAGCTTGTCAGGATTTGAAGAGATTGCTTTTTAATGCTTCAAGATAGGAAGCAGATTCTTTCTGAACTAGTTATTACTTAAGGGACCTAATTTGTGAGAAAAATAAAAACAAAAGGAAAAAAGGCAATTCCCACATAACTGGAAACATACTGGTAAACATATACTTATGCCACTTGGAAGAAATACCACATTTTACAATAATATAAGAAAACAGCAAACTCCCTTCCACTAAAATATTCTACCCTTTCTAAATATTTTGGATTATTTTGCTGAAACATTCAAAGGGAGGATAAAAAAGAAAAATGTTTACAATGAAGACCAGCCACGTGAGAAATAACAATTTTATTATCATACAGAAATGCTATACCTTCCCTCAGGATTCTGCAAGGTTAACCAAAAACAGTGACTTCAAACCTAGCTGTTCGCTGCCCCAGTAAGCTATATGGAAAGAAAGTAAGTACACAGACTTATCAGCTTGCCTAGATCACCATAAAACTTTAGAGATAAGATTAGGTATATGATTAGAAACACCGTTCTCACTCCTACTTGTATTGTGCTTGAAACCTATCATTATGTCCAGCTTGAAAAGAGCTTTGTATGCATCTGAGTGTTTATTCTGAGCCACCATACAGTTGTCCTTACCAAAAATCAATCCCATTTAAGAAAAATATTCCAACTATTCTCAGTGTTTGTGAGAGGACGCAAGCCTTTCTATGAAAACAAATAATTAAGGACCACAAGTAGGTAAAAATCCATCTCTCTAGCAAATTCCGTATGACAAAATGAGTTTTAGGAAAAAGGTTTATATAATAAAATGCAACCTTAAAGAATTTCTACCATCTGTCAAGAGAAGGACTCATTACTCCTTAGGAGACTGTATGTCTTTCAGGGAGAGTTGCTTAAAGAGCACTATATATTAAGCTGAAGAGCCTCCCTTTGCTGTCCAAAGGTTACTGAAGGAGCCTGCAAGTGTGTGTGTGTAAATGTGCACAAGAACAATTTCCCCTCAGAACGGGCAAACAGAGAAACCTCTCTGTCACTCCACAAAATGCTAGCACAAACAGCAGAGGAGGAAGAAACCAGACGTGCCCCTCCCAAATGCTTCCTGGATTTTACCTGCTGCTAAATCTGGCTGAAAGCAGTTTTTAAGTCGTTCATCCTGCCTGTGAACATAGCAGCTTGTGTTTGGAAGCTGGATTGCAGCTCCTCTTCCACATAAATTCACTTACCTGCATAGTTTCTCACTACACTCCACAATGAGCAGGAATGGAAGTAGCTTCCTTAGCTATTAGATAAATTACCCTACTGCACAGCCAGGAGCTGCTGCCTTCTAATGATGGCTGTGGATATCTGGAATTGGATCAGACCCTCAATTACTAGGGAGTGTGGAAGAGAACAGATGGAGAGAATAAATTATACATCCTTAATGGCAAAACAACTGACAGAAAGCTGACAGTGTTAATTCTGTTCTTGTTGGTAAAAAGCTGTTACATAAAATGTTGTAAGTCAAAGTCAACACAGAGAAACAAAAAACAAAAATCTACCCATTTCATATTTCTTATCTGCAGGAAAAAATGTAAGGACTTTGCACAAAGACTGAACATTTTGTTAAACAGAGAATAATAGTCTGGCCCAACTGAAATTACCAAAATCAATCAAAATAAAAAATATGAGAAAATTCCCATAAATCCCAACTAATCTCACACTAAAGCCAAAGGCAATGGTACACAAATAAAAAAAAGACATAGTTTTGAAACCATGGTAAGAAACACCTGGTTCCTCAATGGTCAGTAACCCAAGTAAATAGAAAATTATTATCTACAAAAGCAAATGTTTGCAATTACAACATTTAGATAATAGCATAAGATCATAACTAACTTGGTAAAAAATACAGCTGAAGAAAACAACTTCTTACTCCAGCCAAGATCTTTTAAAAAATTCAGACTAGCACAATAACATAAGAACCAGCTCTATATTCAGAACATGGTGTGAAATACTAGGGACAAGTCCAATTTCTACACTGAACTAAGACCTGTCTGAAATAAAATTTCAGCTGTACATTTTTATCTGGAAAATAAGCAGTTTCAAAAAAAAGTTCAGAAAGTGCTACAGTGGGGAGACTGGACTGCAACACAGAACTTTTGTACTGAAAGTAGAGCACACCTTATTTTCAGAGATATTTATCCTAAAAAAGCCAATTCCCATCACTGACCTGCAAAAGAGCGGCGTTTCACGTTCAGCTCATTGGACACACGAATCTCAGTGCACAGTTTCAGCATCAGTAACATTGTAATGATCATGATAATGCTCTGCCACAAAAGAGGGGATTCAAAACGCCTTCCAAACCTAAAAAAGGAAAGAAAGTATGTAAAACATCTAAGCACCTGCAAAAAGAAATGCTAACAGTAACAGGTATGGACAGCTTAGGAAGTCAGAGTCACCAGACAGATCTAGTTGCCCATACTGGATCTCAGAGCAGAAGTATCTGAGAACCTTATTGCAAGATCTCAGTGGACTGATCCTAGAGATGCTGAAGAGAGAAGCTTAAGTTTTTGCTTCAAAAGCCAGCAGCAAACCTATTGTTTTGAAAGGAGAATCACATTCATTAAGCAGTAAGTCAGTACAGAGACCAGAGAGTTATGCCACATTAACACCAGTTATGTGTGCTCTCCACACACACACTCCAAAGATTTCACATGGACTTCTGTGCAAAATTCTCCTTTCTCAATTTTCCATTTTTAAGTTAAGTCATAAAAACAACAGCACTTGCCCTCCAAAGAAATAAATACCCACAGCCCTGTCTAGGAACACACCAACTATTTAGTAAAATTTTGCCTTATTTGGACCAAGATTGGGGGAAGTAAGGAAGTACAGATGAGGTGTCATGGGAGCTTCCGTGCACTTCCTTCACAGGATAGAGAGGGTGAACTTGGATTGTAGCCAGCTGAAGATCTTACTCTTAAGTGATTGCACAAGCTTCTGCTACAGGAAAAGGAGAACCCTTCAGTGGAGATCAGTACATCAGTACTCTTCCATCAGTACTCTTTCATCACTTGATGAAAGTGCACACATAAGTGCATGAGGGGTTACGGGCCGAAGCATACTCCATTTACAACAGGAAGGTGACACACACATCACAGTGAGCTGCTTCTCTGTGCTCAATTCTGCCAGGTTCTATGCCTTGAAGACAGAGATGCTGAGGACGTGATTTGGTCAGAACATATTGTTGTGTTCCCCAGCTCCCTCACCTGCACCATGAGGCACACAGGCTTCCTAAATTTCCTAACAACACAATTACTAAGGTCAATCTTCGACCCCATCATGCTGAGTCCCAAGCCTCACAGGCATGGCAATTATTTCCCTCTTCTTGACAGTTCCTGTTTTACAGCACCCTGGCAAAATGTAATTTGTTATGCTTGGGCTACTTTTACAGCCGAGCTCCATGCTAGTAAAAACCAACTAGGTTCACCACCATGTTGTCTCACAATACTGTGTTTCCACTGCAGCCATTTCACCAGAGAGAGATTTTTTGTTGTGAGTCAACTAACAAGGAACAGGACAGAGACTGGAAAGTCCTTGGAAATTGTGTGCAGAAAAGCCAAGCAGCCCACATCAGTGAAAACAGCCAAGGATTTCCTGCCTAATGGCATACAGCTGAGGAAAAGTACAACTCCTTGAGGCTCCACACTACTGCCAGAGAGCTCACCAGTTACTCCTGCAGGAATAGCAGTTCTGTGACCTTTAGTCCCCCACTTCTACCCTCAACGGAGCCTTTCCTGTAACAAATTTGGAGGACACTATGAGGAAGGAAATAAAGAACACAGCTGATAAGCATAATCATAGGCAGCGTGTGCTCTGAATAAGGCTTTCACTGCACTAGTTCAAAATGCAGCGGAAAAGAATAAAAGTTTGGCCGAGCCTATGCTCCAGGTTCATGACTCGAGAGCTCATTCAGCCTGTGTTGCTGACTGTGGCCAAGTTCCCCTCGTCTACTGGAATTCAATACTATTACATTTGTCTCTTACTCAGAGATGAGAAAAAATATGGGAAAGACTTACTGAGAATAACAGAGCAGTTAACTATAAACCAGTTCACATCAGATGTAGAAAAACTACCTTCAATTACAAATGTATTTGCATGTAAAAATACAGTAATGCATTTAAGAGGGGCTGAGCTAGCAGCACAACAAGTTAGAAGCTATTATGACAGTAAATCCAGCCACAGGTCACTGCAAGGTTAGCTTCTCCCTGCTGATGAGATTATTGGTCATTCACTAATGGGTGCCTCACAAAAGTACTGCCTGCAGTATAAATACCCACTCACTACAAACACAAATAAGCACAGCCACCTGCTTGTCTGATCACAATAATTTGTCATGACATTCAAGTACTGCCACAGACCCTCTCCCCCTAAACACTAGGTGGGGAAAAAAGTAAAACAAAACTCACAATACACAACAGAGTTAAAATGGAAACTTAAAAATTCTTATGGGAACTTCAAACAATGCAAACCACCTGTAGGGTTTTTCACAACCATCCAGTCAAAGAGAAGAAAGGTTATACAACAAAACATACTCACGTGAAATGCATCTCCCCCAAACGCCAGAATGAGTCTTGCAGGCAACGCAACCCGCTCAAGTAGATCTCATGAACAGGAGAACAAACAGCTGCCATGAAGACCAATAGGCAGAGCAAACTACACCACATGGATTACACCACACTACCTGGGCAGAAAGACTGAAGGGAACACCACTGTCAAGGACCACTCTTGGGCTCTTGAAGCTGTAGAAGTAAAGCCAGAACATTCACTTTGCTCAGGATCATGGACACAAACACCACTCCAAGCTACTTACCCTACTTTGCATTAATATCAGGGACTGCCAAAGCAACACACTAATCCAGTTTAAGGCTCCTCAGGCCAGCTTGAGCCAGGAGCACTACGGGTTGTAAGCCCTGCAGGGAGAGCGTGCCATTCCATGCTCTGTTTCCCTTCTGCTTCACAGACATTATTCCTGTCTCTGCATAAGCAGGAGCTGGGAGAGGAGGCACATTAAGACAATTAAAGCACCTTATGAGAAAAAGGTGAAGAGCCTTAGGATACTAGAACAGGCTTGCGGAAAAGATTAGCTTTGAAGTCCCGGGGGGTGAGGGGTCATCACCATTATTCTGCATTTTCATCCCATAACTACAGTGTTGTATAACAAAGTAAACAGTGACATTGCAGTACTCAAGGAACTCAGTTCGTATGTCAGACTACAAAGAGCTTTTCCACTGTTTACTGCATTTGTAAAAACAAAAGAACCCTTTATTTCCTGTACTAGTCAAATACGCAAATAAAAGGGGGGAGTGGCTTACATGTTATTAGTGTTTCCACAGCCTTCAAATGACTAATGCATGTTCAGGCTGATGAAGACAAGAGAAGTGCACGTTCAAGCCAGAACAGAGACTAACTAGTTATTGAGAAAACTATGTAATTCCATTGGTACAATTCAATTCTGCAATAACCCTGCTATTCCAGTCCCGGGCCTACTTGAAACAGCAAATGCCGATTATGAAAAAGAAGCCTAAGCTAGACCAAACATAAAAGGTTTGCTTATCACTTTTCCTAAGACATCTTTGAAAACAACCTGACTGGTTTTGGTGCAGCCAGATCACTCTGTTCCTCCTACACTCCTGAATGATGTTCTAGCTTTCATCTGCTGTCTGCTTTTCAGCTCTCTGGGAAGTTACAGATTCTAGGCAACACGGAAAGCACACAGGATACACCACACACTACCAGGATCACGACAGATAGCCCAGCGTAGCAGCATGTCAGCTGTCCTGAAAGTCATCCCACACAATTACAGAATTTAACTCGTAGCATTTAAGCAGGGAGAAGAAACAAACTAGGTTTGCAACAAGATCTTTTGACACAACGTTCCTCTTGACATGCAAACTTCCAGGACTTTATACATCATCCCAAATGAAGCTCTGCACTTGGGCATATACAATTCTACTTTACTTTCTGCACAAAAATCTTATCCCTGCACTGTGGCACTCATACAAAGGAGGAGGAATTGCATAACACTTTTGCTCTCAATATCTGAGCAAGATTCCACCAGCAGGCCATACGTAAGGCTAATCTTTGAAAGTTGTAGTCATTCTATCAGCTTGATTCATAGCATCATCCCACATGCCACACATGGTAAAAACTGGCAAGATCCATTTTAGTAACAGAAGCCTTAAAAGCACAAGTTTCTCTTTCTTGCAGAAAGTCCTTCAGACTTCACTGCTTTGCTTTCCAAAGCCAGAGCAACACAAGACAGAAGGGACCTGGTCCACAAGTAGCACTGTAGATGTTACAGCACAATAAATACCTAGGAATCTACCCCTGACAAGAGCAAGTTCACCATTTCTCTGTAAATTACCTCCAGCTCCATACTTGAGTCTCTAAACCTCTATTCTTAATCAGGAAGCTTATTCCATTGACTCCAGCACAGAGAGCTCTGAGTTCTATTGATATTGCTATTTTAAGAAGACTCTTTGTTTCAGGTCAACTGATGTGGAATGGGTAGAGGGTTACCTTTGACCAAAAATAACACAGTCCATAGTCTCCATCTTGTCGCTGGCTATCAGAACTTGTTCCCACGGTTTGCCTTATGGCAACAATTTTGTGAGAACAATTCCAAAACTGGATGGTTTTATTTTCTGTTTTTGGATTTCTGTGACACTGCTGTATGAGTTTTAGGACAGTGTCCCTTGGAATTGCAGCTCAAAACCTTTGGAAAGAACATTGTCTTCTTGGAAAATACACAAACCCTATTATATGACAACATCCATTTTACAAAATGTAAAATTGAAAAAAAAATCCCAAAAAACTTTTGGGGATAGGAGGCAACATAAGTACTTTCAGCTGCACTTAGTCAAGATATATATAAAAATGTCTATGCTGTTTTCTAAGAAATCTATAGTTCCTTTTCCTCTAGCTATTTATTCTCATTTTAATATTAGAAGAAACTGTAATTTATCTCTTTATAATCTCTGTTTTAAAAAAGAAAGGGTGAAGAGAGAGAAGGGGTAGGGGGGAGAACTCATAAGCAACTTTTTCTGCATCCTCCACCCCCAACTGATTACACAACTCTCACCCGCCTTCCTCATTCCTGTTCTCCACCATAACAATGCAAAGCTACTCAGCTGGCAGCCTGCAGGCCACACGAACCCAGAAGATGTGTGCACCTTGGTCTAGTGCCACAGGCAACTCAGGAGCCATCCCACAACTTCCAAACAGCCTGGGACAGCTTAAACAGATAATTAATCACCTCAAAGCTCAGGGTATCCCTTGAGCAAGAACACAGAGCTAACTCAAGAACGTATAATAAGACATAAAGCACAAGCTATCAAAAATGGTGAAGAAGTGTTTAATTAAAAATGTAGAGGGAAGAAAACTGCTATCAGTTTTTTTTTGGAGCAGGCCATACACTTTAATATGCACCAGAACTACAAAGGCCTGGAGTTCTGCACTGCCTTGCGATGTCTACCCACAGTGCAGCCTTTGCCCCAGTTGACCAGTCCAGAGAAACAACAACCTGTGGGGCTGGAGAAGACAGACAGGAGAAGCAGTACTGACAATAGCAGGACTAAACAAAGGGGTAGCTGATGCACCCATAAATCATACCCAGCAGCTACACTGGCACCCCAAAATAAATACTGCTTTGATGTGTTAGATAAAATTGTAACAACAAATTACTACTAAAAATAAAGTTAAATTGGTATAAAATTTATTACAGCACAAAATCTGCTCTTCACACTGGTAAACAGAGACTTCCTTGTGTGATGTTATAAGCGCAAACTGCCTACCTTTCAAATTTTTTTTAAGAATCCTCTTCAAAAAGGCAAAAGACTTAAACATGGCCAAACTTCTTTCTTTTCCCTAAACAAAAGCCACGCATGCATAAATAAAGTGAACTAGAATCACACTCACTGCTATCCATACCCTGTCTTCATTCTTCCACACCAATCCTTTCACACAAAGTTCTGGCACATTGCTGGGACACAACAAGGCCAAACACACATAACTGAAAGCAGAAACAGCTCCTTAAAGATGACATTTTGAGACATTTTGTGAAAGAGAAGCATGAAAAATGGATACTGTGCTATTGTCATCACTAGCAAACTAAAAGTTCTTTGAGAAAATTTTGAAATTAAGCAATTAGATGTAAGAATGACAAGGAAGAGGCATTGCACTGAGTCCTCTTGACTTCAAAAGATGGCTTACCACTGAAGACAGTCTGATCAGAGAAACACAGTTGGTGAGAACAGGTAACTGGAAACAGGATTGTTATCCTTCACCTCAGTAGTACTTTGTTCACTGGCTACTGTCACAGTGCAACCCACCAGCTGAAACTCTATTGACACATAAAACACGCCAAAAAGATTAGGAAGCAAATACTCTATTTGGAGGGGAGATGAAAGGTCAAACTTAAACCACAACAAAACCAGGCATTAAACCAGAAAAGGATAACCTCTGAAATAACCAATAACAGTTATAGGAACCTGTGGAATCCGTCATTCCACAAAGAGAATGTGAGGGAATTGCCCCCATAGCTGAGAAGAAGGAGAAAGAGAAAAGGTGGGAGGTAAGAGAAAGGTGGGAGGACTGGTTCTGTTATGAGTGACACAAATACAGAAACACCAGCACTACCCAAGAGCAAAAATACAGAGGCATAAAACATAACAGGCAGGAACAGTCTGTCCTTGTGAGCTGCAAATTCAATACATGAAATTTCAGGGAAAACCTGGAAGTAACAACAGAAACAACTCAAGAAGTGTGTTTGAAGTTAAAAACAAAACAAACAAGCAAAAAAACAATAGAAACATCAGCCATCCTAGGACATAATTAAGTCCTGAAAAGCAACACTATTAAAACTTGAAAGTTTTTAAGGCCTAACAATTTAAGTACTTATTTTTGAATCAGGGTGCAGGGGAAGTCCAGAAAAAATTACTCTGGCTCAAATCACGTGCTTAATGATCAGAGGTAATGAAGTGAAACCAAATGAAACCGGAAGCTTTATGGTAGTAGAGTTATCAGAAGAGAGACTTGGATTAATACTGGGTTTGGTAAAGGGAAGGAGAACGTCAAGTGGTACATGTGGAAAGAAAATATGTACAGAACAAAACTACTTGTAGGAACAATTCTGTCCTGGCACCAGAATGGATTAAATTCTTTAATAAATTTAAAACAAAATAAATAAAAACTTTCTAATTTCCTCCAAAGAACATTACATAAACAGCAGAATTATTTTAATTGTATATGTCATTATCAAGAGCATTGTGTCCCAGATAATGCATCGGCCGTAGGTGACATTATGCAAAAATGCAAAAAATTGAATTGCCAAGATGCTCTGTGGGTGCATTTTTACAATGTTCACAGGAATCACAGTCTCTTGCTCTATGATCCTCCCTTAATCATCCAGATACCCGAGGATAACATCCACCCTCAATGCTGTTTTCATGACTTACTGGTGCTTATAGCTAACTACCAGGGGTGCCTAATTTTTTAGGCAGACAAGCAAAATATTCTCTCCCAGGAACACTGAATTATCTTTATGCAAGTACTCTTGTGTCTTTTCGTTCAGCAGAACTAGAGAGAGACAATTCATTGCAAGTACAGACAGAAAGGTTTCTGCAGACTCCTGTGTGAAGCCATTCCATGCCAAGCTCCAAGGTGCCAAGAACATACACAGTGCTCATATGTGTCAGGGAGTGATACTATTATGTGGCTTAACTACTCATACATACTCCTATCAATATAACTGCATTCTCTCTCTTTTGAGGTATTGACAAACCTTTCAATATTGATATAAATGATAACTTTTCACTACTTGCAGCATTTATACTTTCACACATCTCTTAACTAGATGTACTTAAAATCAATTCAAATTAAAAATCTTTCAGCTTTTCCATAGTCTGAGTCTCACTTAACAGGTGTGCTCACCTGAAGTACCCAGAAATTGCCAGCATCTCCATTCAGGCGTAAGCCATTTTTATATTTTGACTGCCTCCAGTAAAACCAAAAGTTAGACTATTTCTCTTTCTAACACTGTCAGCTCAGACTCTTCACTTCTCCTCCTGCCAGTTCCTCTACTTCCCTTCTGCTCTCTGCTTTCTCCATGTACTTCTCCCCAGGAAAACACAGCTCCAATGCAACAAGTAGCTCTGTTCTAGTGATGATTCCTCTGTTTGACTGCCAGCTTGTGGTGCCAAGAAAGGGTCTCCTGTTTTCCACTCCAGCACAGCATTTACATGTTGCATTTTGCTGTAGCAGAACCCAGGAAGGCATTATACAGAGTCAGAGGAGGTTTCTTTAAAAAGAAACTGAAAACCAACAAATGGATGCAGCCTGTTACCTATCAGTTCTTTATGGATTAAAAAGCATTACTTTGTAGTCAAAACAGAATCACAGAATAACTGTCCTTAGTTGCAGTAATTGCCCAGACCATTTCATCCCAAGTACATTCTCAGTGGTGCAGCACCTATATAATGAGAAGTAATGAGCAAGATATTTATAACGTTGATTCACAGAAATCATGCTGTAATAACATTTTCTTTGTCCAGCAGCACAAGACCAAAATACGGAAACAAACTTGGTCTTAAGTACTGAAACAAATGTTGAAAGCAAAAGAAATTTGCTTTTGAAAGGCAGCACATCCTCGCTTATTCAAGAATTAAAATTTTCATCTGTAGTTGTGCATGAAGATCTACAAGTGAACCCTCTCTGAAGCCAGCTGGTACCCTGAGAAAATGCAAGACTATACGACAAGTGTTCCAGTGACGCTAATGCCAACCAGACACTAGAATAAGTGTGTGGTACCGAGGCTTTCACTCTGAAAATGGAGATAGAGGAGTATGAGAAATGCAAAATACAGTCGGCAAGAAAAAAGATCTGACTTAGCATAAACCTCTTTACCAACATGTTAAAAAGTTTTATCTTGGAAATCAGAGTGCTGATCATCAGATCTGCCAAGGGAAACAGACCAGACCATACTTCCCAGCCCAGTTCATTCTACTTAATAGACACACACGGATGGAAAGACAGCATTTAGATTTTCAAGAGAACGGAAAAGGTACGTAAAACATTATTTCTTCAAACATTCCAATCAAAGCTTTACAGCTGGCAAACAAGCAGGAACCTTTAGAACCGAGCAGAAACACAGCCAACTTACCAAAAAAGTATGCGCAGAATGTTTGCGACCAGCAACACCAGGCAGACGTAGGTGGAGAAGCCCTCCGCGTTCTGGGTCCGCCGAATGTCCCGGTACTGGGGGATGTAGGGCACGACGCCGCCGAACACCATGGCCCCCGCGGCGCCCCAGGACACCAGCTGCTGCATGGGCACCAGCAGCCACTCCAGGCCGCCCGGCTCCATGCCGGGGGCGCGCGGGGAGGCGCTCAGGCTGAGGGATGCCCTCAGGCTGAGGGTGCCCCGCCGCAGCTCTCCGGCCGCGGCCGGCTCTAGCCACGGGCGGGCTCCTGGCCGGGATGCGGCACCATGACTGCGCCCTCTCCCGCGGGGCTCGGACCTGGGGAAAGGGATGGGGCGTGAGCCCAGCTCTGCCAAGGGCGGCTCCGGCCGCTGCCAGCCGGGCGCTGGCGAGCCCGGACCACCGCCCTGCCGCGGGCGGGTCGAGGCCGCCCCCGCTCCAGCCTCAGCCTCAGCCTCAGCCTCAGCCTCGGCCCCGGTCCCGGTCCCGGTCCCGGCCCGGAGCTCCACAGGGGAAGCCCGGCCCCGGTACGGCAGCCGCGCCGCTCCATCGCTGAGAGCGGCCGAGCAGGGCGCGGACACGCGGCTCCGCCGCCACTCCCGCCCGGTCCCCGGGTCGTGTCTCCGAGGGGGCTCCTCCGCCTCCCTCGCCCACCCGCGCCCTCCCCGCCCCGCGGACAAGCACGGCCGCCTGCCCCGCACCTGCTCCCCGAGCTCCCGCCGCCACCGCCTCCATCCCCCGGCGCCGCTCCGCGGGCGGGCAGCGGCAGCCGGGGCGGCGCGTGACGCACGGGGACCGGCCCCGCCCCCGCCCCCGCCAATGAGCGCCGGGGCCGCCCCTTCCTCCGGCGGGGAGCGGTGGCACCGGGGCCGGGCCCTTGCTCCGCTTGCAGCGCGCTGCTGCCCGCGGGCGGTACCGGGACACGGCGGGCAGCGCCGGGGTACCGTGGGCGCCTTCTCCTCCTCGGGCTGCGCTGAGCTACCGCCCCGGGTCCTGCTCCCCAGGAGTTACGGAAAATTCCGTCATGCCTCGTGGACAAGTGGGAATGGCTTTAAACTGAAAGGAAGTAGATTTAGATTAGATATTAGGAAGGAAGTCTTTACTTTGAGGGTGCTGAGGCACTGGAACAGGTTGCCCAGAGAAGCTGTGGCTGTTCCATCCCTGCGAGCATTCCAGCCCAGTCTGGATGGAACCTGGCCTAATGAAAGGCATCCATGGCAGCGAGGTTGGAACTAGATGGTCTACTCCAACCCAAACCATTCTATGATTCTTTGATTTCTGTGGCTCTCTGAATTGCAGTGGGTGGGGAGGGAAAGTGTGCGTCTTCGACCCAAAGTAGGGCAGACCCAAAGTGACCAGGGAGCCTCTACTGCTGCTTGCACTGGGCCAGGAGAGGACAAGTGCTGCACACAGGTGTTTTGTGGAGAATGACAGCATGCACACTGCATCCACCTCCTTCAGCTACACATAAAGGATGGATCATCCACCATGTATCCAAGTGGCTGCACAGCTGTCCTCAAAGCTTGATCCTTGGGCTCCCCATAATACTACCCCAGACATGCTTCCTTCTACCTTGGAAGTAGAAGGAAGGCTGCTCATCCCCTGCTGCTCAACCAACAGGTAGGAAAAGAGATGGGTTTTCCTGCATCTGAGTGATGTATGATTTTGTGTCCTATAGCAACAACTGCAAATTTTTTTTGTGACTGTTAAAGGGGAAAAGGAGCTGAATTAAAAATAGAAATGTCTGTTTTGGATTTCAAAAGCCTTTTGTTTACTTCCTGCATAGCAGCACCTTGCTCAACTGCAACCATTTCTTCCAATGGGCAATTCTTGCAGCATATGCACAGCACATGAACCTGCACATTACCACAGAATCTATTTGTCAAAGACATTGTTGGAATACCATTACACAAATATCCAAAACAGCCTCCTGTGTAGATTGGGTGACCAGGGATAACATTGAGACTTAGCTTTCCTACAAGGAAGTAACAGCTTTGCTACTTGAAAAAAGTTCTATTCCATTACACAGACTTGATAGTTTGATTGTTAAAGTTAAAAATACATAGTTGATGTTTTGAACTCTGATTTTTGGATGAGGATCCTGAAGTTCCTGATGTCATTGCATCTGACTCACTCAGACTATAACAATCCAATTATGTATAAACTGCATTATTTAAAACATTTTATTATTTAATGGCTCATATTTCATGTATCACTTGTGCATTATCATCAGGCAGTTATGCCAACTTCTTTACATGCTTTCCTTGGAGCCCTTAGCACATTATTTTTCCTTAAGCACAATGGTCTAAACAAACTTCAAGCTGAAAATAGGAGTAGCCGAGATTAGAAAGCCAATTTTTGTTATATAAATGCAAGTATTTTGAGAGATCATGAAGAAATTGTCTTGAGAAAACAGGTATTTTGAAGTAATGGTTACCTAAGTAGAAGAAACTACCCAAGCTGCCACCAGATCTCCAGGTTAGCTTCCAGAATTATTGCAGGATGCTCTTAACTTTATTCAATAACAAATTGTATACAATATTCAGATTCTAAAATACTCAACTGGAAACAGACAACTGCCTAAACAGACATTGTTTTCCCTTACTTGAAACTGTAAGGGTAAAAAATGTGAATTACCACTCGTTGCTGTGTGAACACAATTCAGTTCAGGTCACTAAAAAATGTCCTAGTTGTTCAGGAGTTAATCCACGGATGTAAGTTAACTGACCAGTGACACCAGACACTGAGTAGGAGGAGGAATGACAGGCTGGCTGAACTCCTCAGGCTGAGCAGCTGCCAGAATCAGGAAGGGACCCTTCAGGTTTCAGGTTATTCTAAAAAGCCAGGCTCAGGTTTTTTTAGTAGTGGTGCCATCCTGAGGTGCTTGCTGCCTCCAGCGTAGCATCCTGCCTGGCACAGGAACACCCAACCACAGCAGACCCAGCAAGACTCCGGTAGGAGAGTGTGCTGGAAGAAATTTATCTAAACCTGAGGTGATAACAGGTGATTGAAGTCTTGCATCATCAAAGAAAAGTTCCGCAAGAACTGCAGGTCTGAGTGCAATCACACAAGAATGAGCCTTGTGAGGCTTCATATGAAAGCAGGTTTCTTTCTCTGGGAGATAGTAACTGAGAGGGAGCTCAGAAGGACCGCCCTCTTGATGTAAAAGCAGAGCCTACCCTAGAAATAGTACTGCTTCACTGCCAGACAGCAAGCCTCTGTTTCAAGTGAGGAGAAAAAGAACAGGTGTATTTATTTTTCCACACAGACTGGCAAAATTCCCCCATTAGGAAATCCTCTATTTGCTGGAACTACATTACCCATTCAGAAAACAGAAGCAGACAAAGTCTGCTTCACACCAGGTCTTTAAAATTAATCATTTTAGGACATCTACTGTAGGAGAAGTGAAATTGATTATGTCAGCAGCTCTAGCCACCAAGTTATGAACTAGCTTCTAGCAGTTAACATTTTGGTAACAACGTAGTCCCCAAACCTCCAAACACCACAAGAACTTTGATTTATTTGAGATTAAGAAATCTGATAAGAAATGTTCCTGTAGTATCTTTGGGTGTGGTTTAAGCAAGCTGAAAATGGCAAACAGACGTGGGATGTTTTCAAAGGGCTTTTAACTTTAATGTTGGTAGAGGTAGTAAAAATTACTATATAAGGTTTAGTTTTTGCAAATAAGTCCATTGACTTTAAAAAAGTAAGCAGAGCCCCATTTCTAAACTTGGCTCCATATGGCCATATTCCTACCAGGACTACACAGGAACCAACAGGACATGGGAATGAACCACCCAATGGACCAGTTTCATGACAAGCCTTAGCCATGTCTTTGCAGCTTTTTACAGGAGGAGGAGGACAGCTGTTGGTACTTCACTTGTAGTTACTGCAGTAGCAAAAATAGCAGATTGCTACACGTCTCCCAACCAGTCTGTTGTTCTGTCAATTGACTTTGAAAGATGAGTATTAAAATTATTTTATATTCTACATTAGAGAAATGCTGTTGCACAGAAGCAAGCATATGAAGTCCCTGCAAGACCCTGCTAAAGTGCCGATAAGCTCTAAGTTACTTCTTGAACACACTACACAATAAAAGGATAAAGTTAATCCCTATGGTAGCCAAATTCCCTTCAATTATCACATTATATATCTCACTCTACAACTACAGCCTTGGGGACATTAAAAAGAAATATTCACTGTACTGTTCATAAAACAAGTAAATGGGTCTTAAGTGTCTTGAAATTGGCCATTCCTACCATAATGTATTATCACTAAATCAGCTGTCCTCTTCTTTATTTTTTGATCTTTTTTTAAAGCAACCCTGCTGCAACTGGTGGCAGAAGCTGCCTGCTGGCCCCTCCTAGCACTGGTGAGCCCCTGTTTCGGCAGCTGATGGGCAGAATCAAGATAGCATTAATAGGAGATACAGTTTTATTGCACATTTTCACCACTCTTCCTTTCTCCTTCTGAGCTGGTCTTTGCAAACAGAACAGTGAATATCAGCATGAGTGGAACACCTACCTACATGCAGAGGAGCACCCTCTGCACTTCCAACAAGGAGCTCTGACAAACATGCCCAAGCCTACAAGTCCGTCCCTGGGCAGTAGTCACATGCTTTGCACTGGGGAGCAGGAACCACGACCATGGAGGTTGATGATTAAACTCCTCTCTGTACTTGGACTGCTACCATCTCCACAGAGAAATGGAGAAAAAGCCCTAAAGCAAACATGTCAGAGCAGGAATCAGCCTGACAGCTGGCAGAGATACAGGAACCCTTCTTCAAACCATTACAGCTTTGTAAACAACGGGCAAAGTTCAGAGTGGGGAAATAACAAACAGCAGTCCTGGTTCAACTTCTTACCTGTGTAGCTGCTTACTCAGGTGAGAAGTTGAACCAGGACTGCTTAACCCACATTCTGCTCTTCTGTCAAACAGGTCCAGGTGGCTCCAATTAATTCTTCCCCACCTGCTCTTGGGATGCCGTGGCATCAATGTCACCTCAGCAGTTGGCTGTATCAGAGGAGTCCATAGACAGCTCCCAGTCCACCTGCATATCCTTGCCCATGTCCAACAATGCAGCCAGAACTTCTCACTTCAACAATCTTCAGGAGCAGAGCTGCTTTCTCTCAAGAAGATATGTAATAGAGGAACGTCTCCAGAGAAGGGATCTGCACTGTGTGCCATGGCAAAGTACCATGCAGACTCCGTTCACCACTGATCCAATGCATGGTGCTCAGCATCAGAAGGGACACATTCCTCTTTTCATTCCATCTAACTAAAATGGCTATTTTATTAAGCTGGTTTTTGTTGAACCTTTCTTGACATGATGTAGAAAGAGCACTGTACCATCTCACTCTCTCATGCACTTCACTCCTCCCTGGAGCAAAATGATCACTAATTACAGAATCAATTGTGTTCCACAAGAAGCTGCTGATACTGGGGAGTGAGCTGGGAAAGAAGGCGTGTGGTGGGCTGATCCTAGACAGCAGTGAAGCCCCCACTTGGTCAAGAGTGCCACTTGGTCACTCACTCCTTCCCACAAGATGAGGAAGAGAATCAGCAGGGTGAAGCCATGGGAAAAATACCTATGGGTTGACATAAAAGTCTTGTAGTGAATAAAAAGAACATAACTAAGTGGTGCAAAGTCAACCACTCACCACCTCCCACTAGGAGACTGGTGCCCAGCCAGTCTCCAAGCAACAGCTACTTTGGAAGAAACTTAATGTCCGCAGTCTGCTTTTATTACTGAGTGTGATGCTGTGGGTCTAGCACGTCCCTTTTATCACCTGGGTCAGCTGTCCTGGCTGCTTCCCCTCTCAGCCTCTGTGACCCCCAGCCAGTTTGCTGCGGGGAAGGACAGAGTGAGAAACAGAGGTGGCCTTGGTACTGTGCAACCAGAGTTCAGTGCTGGCTAAAGCACTGGTGTGCTGCCAGCGCTGTTCTAGTCTCAAACACAGCACCGTACAGCTCTGGAAAAAGCTGATTCCATCTTAGCCAGAGCCAACACAGGGCATGAGATGCAATTTGGGAGATCCTCAAGCTGGCTTTTTTTGCAGAACAAGTGGGGGTACAAATGCAGTGTCCAAAGTGTCAGGAGAACTATCCTTAGCCTACTCTGACTCATTTTCTCTCTACTGTGGAGTAAATAAGAAGCAGAGAGAGAAAAGAAAAATGACAGAGAAACTACAGCTTCATCATGATTCAAAATACCACCAGGTAACTTGGAGTCAGTAGCATTACAGCACCTAAACTGTTTTTTCTTTCTCTGTTCTAGAACAAGGACAAAGTGCTCCTGGTGGCATTTACACACTGTAGCACACACTGGCTTGTTTCTGTTGGGTACGCTCAGCATCTTTGGCACACTTAAAACCAGAACAAAACTAAATTTATGCTCTCCTTACCATGAGAAAAGAGTGCAGAATGGGAAAAAAAAAAAAAAAACAAAGACCATCTTTATTGCAAGAGTAATACTTGAGTAGAAGATAATTTACATGAGACAGACAGAAACACTGCAGACTGACTTTTCTGAAACCCCAAGGAGCTGCAGTTGCAGGTGTTTTTGCTTCTGCTTAATACAGAATCTATGCCAGAGAGAAAATTAACATCCTCATGTGTCATCTGAGCCACTCTGGCCAGCCCCAAAAGTGGAGCAGCCTTGAGGACCCATGCCACTGCACCTCTTCCCTAGTTGTGGAAGGCCAAATCTCCAGCACTCTTCTGCTCAGCTGACACTTGTGCTACCTATGCTGGCAGTGTCCCTTGGCACCCTCTGGCCCCTCTATGCCCTTGTAATTTCAGATGCCTTTTGCTAGGCATGCTTGGAATATGCACCCAAATGTCTCCTGCTGACAAACACCATGTGGAACACTAAATGGAGCTGATGTGGGAGAGCTTCCAACATTACCCAAGCTGCATAAAATACCTGTCATAACTCTTAGCTCCTCTCCTCTTCCACAAATGTCTCACAGAAGAAGCAGGCAGGCCACTGCCAGTCAAGGTTTCAGTCTTAAGAGAATATTTGCAAAAGATCTTTGTTTCAGATGAGGAAGGGCAAGCTTTTCCTCCCAGGGGAAAAGAAAAAAGAAAAAAAAAAAAAAAAAAAAGCCAAAGAATCAGATTACCACACTCTTGGCTGTTTTTATTACTGTCAGTGCTCACTGACCCACATCTTGCTGTTAGAGCATGTGTCCTACACCCAATGTTCTCCAGTGTTATTTCCCATATTTGCCCAAATCAATCCACGTCTTATGCAACCATCCTAAGTGCTTTCCATTAATTCAAGGTGAATTTAAACTGCCTGTACCAGGGAGACAGTCCAGTTGCCTCCTCTGGGAAAAATTGTGTCTGAAGCTGGAAAGAAACATTAGCATAACTGCAGTTTGGTCACAGGAAATTTTACCCACAGTTCTTTACACTTTCTGGAAATGCAAAATGGGTGTTTTCCAATGAACCACTCCCTCCTGTGCCCAGCTTCCAGCCTCTTCAGCACAGGGTCTCTTTGTCAAATATTTTAGAAAAATACTCTTTCCATCACGCATCACAGCACATGCCATGTTTAATATCTGTGCACAAAATGCACATTCTGCTCTGGACCACGAGGTCCCTGGAAGAGAGCCACAGCAGGCTGTGAGGTCAGCTGCCTGTCCTTCTGCCACAGGGGCTGCCCATCCTGCCATCACAGAAGAGCCTCACCTGTCACACACTGTGTTTGCTCCCAGAAAGCTCCTCTGTGCCCATGTGAGGAGCAAGGCCATGGGGTGGTTTGAGCACAGCAGCCAGATGCAGTGCCAGGCATGCCACCAGGCCAGAGAAACAGACCCTGCTCCCTCTCCCACCAGGGACAAATACCTCCAGCTCCCTCCTGCAGCCTTTCAGGAGGTGAGCTGAGTGGTGAATACTCCTTCACCCTCACTATCCAAAGACAATGGAACAAGGCTGGAGCAGGAAAAAGCATGAGAAGCAACATCTCTTACCAGCCATGTCCGGGAAAAATAGCTGGAGATTTCTGGATCACCACATAGTAACTCAGTCAACAGCAGCTGGGCGGGTGATTTCACAGAGCTGTGAATTACACACAGCTCTTACAGAGCCAAAGGATGCCACCACCCACCAGATCAGTCTCCAAAGTCACCTTTCTGCTGCTCCTGCATTTATCCCGGTGCAATATACTTACAAGGAAAATTATACCCTGTGTTCTATTACAGATGCTTAGCAGTACATGATGCCCAGAGCATGCACTGAACATCTGATCAAGATTATCCTTAACCCGTTAAGTTTTCTTTCTGTAGATACTTGCAGAAAGGGGCTGGCTGAAATATTTCACAATAAGGGGATTTGTGAGCAGCAGTCCTAAAACAGAATACTTTTATTAAAGGTAGAGCACCTCCATCAGGGATCAGGTTTCCAACGGCTGGAATTACCCTTTTCAAAGATACAGAAGCTGAAATTTGAACCATGAGCAAACACCCAGGCTTTTAATATTCACCTCAAAGGACTTTGTCTTTCAAAGGAACACCAGCTGTCAGACACCAATGACCCGAATGCTTTTTTCCCCTGCCTGAGGCATTTGCATTCCACTCACCACGTCTTTCCACGTTTTTAAATAACAACTTGTTGGTCTACTGATGTTACCATATGAAAGAAAAGCGATGCCTTCACCAGGAAGTACTCCAGTGGAGCAAGCTTTCAGTGAGCTGCATTATGCTGAATTAAAAGATTGGGTAAATGTCAGAGTTTGCAACAAGAACCATCAGCACCATTTGGGATTGCTGCATATAAAAGCTGATGACCTAGCAAAGCCAGATGTTTTTTTTCTGCACATTGTGTCCCTCTGAATCACTACTGCGAAGTGACACAAGAGAAGCTACCTGAGAGGGAAGGACCAAGCACAGCATGACTCAAAGACCCAGCCCAACAATTTGTTAGCAAAAGTACCATGATTGTGCTGCAAGCACTAACTTGTATCTAGCCCTTTTCTCTTCAGAGAAAACTTTTAGTATTGACCATGCCTCTGCCAGGAAGAAAAAAAAACAAACCCACAAAATTTGCAATACCATTTGCATCCTGCCTTCTGATCTGCAGTCAAACAAGCTGCCACGTTGACCCAGGAGCGCTTGCCTCCTTGTCTCCTTCCAGACTAAATTCCTGTTTTCTCTCTTATCACACATGTAATATTCAGCTTCTCTTTGAGATGTGCTCTCTCTGGCCTCACCTCCATTCCAAAGCAACCCTGAGCCAGACATGCTTGGAGTGACCAGAGGATTCCTTACCCCTGGTATATAAAATCTTGTTTGTCAGCAAAGAGGAGGGAAAGAGGCTCTATGTAACATCCAAACAGCAAGGATAATGCATTTCTACATCAGTTCTCTCGCCACATCACAGCCTTTTACAGCATGGCAGTGAACTCGGAGCTTAGGTTTTATAAATGTTTCAACATGCTTTTATGTCCTATCCTACTACTATGACTTCTGCTTCCAGCAGTGGAGGGACTGGAATTTCCCTAGGAAAGAGCAAGGAAAACATGCTTTGGATACCATTTCAGCGCACACTGTGAAGAGTTCACAGCACAGGCCTGCAATACTGAAATAGGATGGAAGCAGATGGCATCCCAGCCTCGAGGTCACCCTAATTTTATTTTTACTTCATGTTTTTCATACCAAAAAGACATATTTGGACAAAGTGACTAAAGTCTAAGTTTTTTACTGCAAGAAAGTAGCACAGAGCATATTTTGGAATGGAAAAAGAATTTGTTGTCAAATCTTCTCTTTTGCTCCTTTCTCAAACCTCCTCAGGATCTGTTTTTTTACTCATTGCCAAAATGAACTTCTTGTTATCCTTTTAGTAAATTAAGCATTCTTATTGCAGTAAATACTCTTATGAGCACTGGTTGTTTACTGGTTCTCAGCTAGCCCTCTGCTTTGGAAACAAAACAAAACCAAAGGGTCTTTGCTCAGCTTCCCTTAGCCCATGGGTGCATGCCCAACATGGACTATGCTTTTAAACTATGGCTCATCTTACATCCCTAGATTTCAGACCCTGGAAATGTATGCAGCAGCTCAGTTCTGAACTTCTAAGCCCTCTGAGAAGGGAGAGACTACAGGACAGCAGAGCAAAACCAAGCATGCTAGGTTCTATCTAAGTAAATCCATTGTTAAGCAAAATCTGTGTGGTCTTGTCATTTGTCTCTTCTATTCACAGGCTTTCTGAAGTTTTCCATGGCTATTTTTAGCTTTAAAGACACTTCTGTTTTTATTTCATAAATCCAGCTGTGCACTATTGGCCTAATTCAGCTCCCGATCTGAACTAAGAGGGCCATTCACATCAGCTGCTGAGTCCACAAAGTAAAAGAAGGAGACCTTTGAAGGGGGAAATGCATGGTAAGTATTTTTCTGTCTCTTTCACACTTTTCATTGCCTGTCCTCCATTACTGTGCCAGCTGGATACTGTATTTTTTTCTGTTTTGACCACACTGACCTACCTCACAAAAATGAGGAGCTAATTACAGAAAACCTTTATCAAGTCATGCTTGTTTTCAGTTCAGCTCTAACTTGGTCATTGCTAAAACGTGGCACTACAAAGATGTAGTGGGATGTAGTGAAGTGTGAATTGGTTGGCTGTATAATGCTTGCTCCTCTGCATTTCCAGCTGGTTCTTTATCCTTGCAAGCTCTTCACTACAAATAGGACTCTAGGGCTTTGTTCAAGATAACTGGGCAAAAGCGGACAGAGCCACTTTGACTACCCCTGGGGGAAAATATTGCTGCATGAGAGAGAGGCTTTTGTAGCTCTTCTGGAAGGAGGAACACCAGGAAGACTGTGGCTGTTATCAGAATTAAAAATGCAAAAATACCACAGCTCTACCTTCTACTACTACCTAGACTTAAAGGAAATAATATTTATGATCGACAAATAAACAGGTAAGAAACACCAATTGTTCCTTTTTACTTATGCAACAGAACAAAAAGGCTGCATGGTTGAAGCTAGTGGCTACCCTATCTACATGCATAATATTGTTCAAATTCTTTATCTAGAAGCTTTCTAGAGCAGTAATGCTGCTAGAACACTAAAGCTTTGCAAACCATTATTAATTTTTCTTTCTACAATGAGGACTACCTGCAAGAGTGGGAAAAAAGGCTGTACAGAGAAGCTACAATTATGGAAAGCAGGTAGCAATGCCAGAATTTCACCTCAGCCATTAACACACCCTCTCAAATGAGGTGGGGAAGGTTAAGAAGGAAAACAGTTAAGTATATTATGAAAGATTCTAAGTGGTAGGCTTACAGCAACTGAAGTAATTCCCAGCTCAGAATTTTTTTGTGGATGAAGACACATATTTGGCATATCTAGCATATGTAATTACTCAAAGTAATTGACTAAGGTAAATTATTGCCCAACAGTGATACGCTCTTAACCATGCAGACACAGTAAACTGAAAACCTCTTCATTTACATCAGGCAATAGTCTCAGCATCCAGAAGAGAGACACTTCTGTAATAGATGCACTGGGAGCTTTTTGACGCTGTGCAGCCCAAAAGCCAGGGATGACCTAGATGCTGGTCCTGCAAGAGGCACCATGCGACTCTTGCTGATGCCTTTGATGTTGTCTCGCTTGACATTGCAGTGCAAAGAACTTCAACCACCACGGTATTTTTACCACTCCATCTCACAAAACTAATTTCAAGGGGGAAAAGGAAGCAGACCTTAAAAAAAAAAAAAATAAATTGTAAGACCTCTTAAGATCAAACCTCGGCATCCTTATTTAGTTACTGCCGCGCGGAACGACGCTTTCTGCAGCAGACGAAGAAGGGGTGGTTAAGGGCTCCCCTGCTCCGCTGCGGGCGGGGCCGTGCGCTCTCTGCCCGCCGCGCCGCGCCGCGGAGCCGGAGCCGATGGCGGCCGCTGCCGGGAGCCGCGGAGCTGCCGCGGCTGGTGAGCGGGGCCGGGCGGGGTGCCCTGGCGGCGGGGCTCCTGCACGGCCGGGGCCCTGCCTTCTGCTTCCCCTGTCTTTATTTTCCCCCTTCCCCCGCAGGCGGAATATCTGCTCTGCCGGCTGCAGGAGAATTTTGAGGCTCTGACGGAGAAGCTGACGCTGAGAAATATCCTCTTTGGAACGTGGGGATCATCCCGCGGCTGGGGCCCCCTGCGCGCTGGTGGGTGCGGGCGGGGCCTTTGCTTCTAACAGCGGGGTGGGCTTCTTTATTAAACATCAAATTAGTGTAGAATGTGTGATGTGGCTAAATACCTATGACGTAAAGGCACCTGACTTTCACCCACCTCCCCCCCCCCCCCGCCCAGCCTGTTTATAGATCCTTTTTTCTAAGAAGGAAATCCTAAAAAATGGCTCACTGCAAATAGCAAGGTAGTCTCTGTGCAGCAATTCTGGCTTTCAAGTAAAATAAGCATCGAATTATGTGTAAAGATTCTGAAGGTGCATTTAAAACATCCATCTCCAAAAATGCAACTCAAACAAGCCACAGTTTAAAAGCAGCTGTTGGCCTGAGCATGACAAGGTAAGCCCTCAAAAGAACAAAATCAGACCTTGAAGGGGCTCTGAGCTTTCTTGTTTTGTGTTCTTACAGAAATTACCTCTGCTTTCTGAAGCATTTATTAATTTTTTTTCAGAAACTTGACCTTTCAGGAAACAGCTACTTCCTGAATAATGTTTGAGTAGCATTCATATTCTAATTCTGTAGGTTACCTGTATGTGAGCACCTTTAAAGAGTTCCTCAGAAAGAAAACAATCTCTCACACAGTTCACTCGTGAGTATTTGCAAAGGCTTTTGATACTAAGAATTTGAATGTTTATCTGTTGTAAGAGAAGGAGGGGTTGTGTTCTAACACACCTTGTGCACACCCTGTCCACCTTGTGCATGCTTCATCTTACACTAAATGTGAACAAGTAAAAGACTGGCACATCTGGAAGAAAAAAGAAAAAAAACTGTAAAAATGTAGAACTCTTATTTATAAAAGTTATCTTTAACTTTTTACTGGAAGAAATGGGCGAGCGCATCAGTGACCTTGAGACGCGTGTTGCTGACCTGATGACAGAGGCTGGGGTAGAAAACAGAGATGAAGAATTGGGAGTAAAGACACTTACTTAAGTTTTTCTGTGTTTTATGCATTTCCACTTAGTTTTGAGTGGTGGGTGAATGATGGTGTTTACATATTTAGTATACCTGCATTTTCTTGGATTTAAAAGTGTACTTTTAAAAAACATATTTATATACCTTGGGATTTTTTTTTTTGCCAAGAGACAAAGAACATGACCACTTTTACAAAAGAAAAACTGCATCTTGCTGCCTCTGTTCCAGCTGAGTGCAATATACAAGGGGGCAGTGCTAACTCACTCCAAGTATGTAAACTGAGGCTGTCCATTCATACTGAAATGTGTATGGTTTGAAGTGTTCCTGCCCACCATTCCTGCCCCTCAGGTATGCTAACCTAGCTGAGGATGCTCACTGGTGTAAATTTATGTACCTCTGCTTTTAAACCTGCTACAGCTTCCCAGTGTGGCATGGAGCACACCTCTCACACACACTCACCACAAACAGCAGTAAACTATAGTCAATCACTTCATATTATAAAATCATACATTTCAGGATTGTGTTCTGGATTTTATATCTGTCTCTTGCAAATGCCAGGCCTCTCCCTGATGGATGGCTGACTTTGTGTTCTTAGTATTTGTAAGGCAGCACTGCTTCCGTGTTCTCTGGATGCAAGTGATGTTGTCTTCCTGTTGTTGCACACTTTCCTGATTCAAATTGAGACACATCAATTATTCTTGTCATTGGAACTTCTTATGCAGTGAAAGACAGGAATGTCTGTAAATATTCTGACGTAATTTAGGTATCCATTCTGATGCCTTTGCACAAGGTGCGCAATAGTTTTCAGAAATGCAGAAAGACAATCCACAAAGATGTATTTAACTGTCCACAGATCTTCCTATCTCCATGCTGAATCACATTCATGAATAAATCACTAACCTACTTATTCAGTATCTTTGCAGCACTGAAATGAGGATGTGTTTAAGGAAGATTAAGGGCAGGACAGCATAGCACTGACTCTGACATTTTCCAGTCTAGTGTCATACTGAAAAAAAAAAATGTTAAGGGAAAACAAATGTGTTTGTATCATGTCATAGCCTTGAAAAAAATTTTAAACTATTGCCCCAGGAAAGAAAATAGAAAGCTGGGTTTGTTCATCTAAGTGGGGCACTGTATTTCCTGGAGTTGAAAAAGAACTGTTAGTTTCAGAGAAGGCAAAGCCACTGTTTTGGATAGAACTATATTCTATATAGTGAACTTAGCCAATCACAAATGTTTTCAATGAATGAAAATGTATTTATTTTGGTATTAAAATAGTAAGATTTGTTGCCTTTTTAGCTTATATGTTCTTAGAATGAACCATTCTGTATTAAAAAAATGGCAGTATTTGTAGGCTACAATTGCTCGGTTGTTACTCCTTGCACAAGCCCACCCAAAGCTGTGCACACCAGTGCAGATAACATCACCCAGGTATTTCTGTTGTGACAATTTCAGTTCTTTAATGTTAGCTGTTTCGATGAAAACAGTTTAATTTATTTAAAGACCTGGAAACAGATGAATTCTAGTTACCAGGCATGTCCAGAAGAAATTGGTAGTCAGAAAACAGGACATCTGCACTAAATTTAAGGTGGTTGTACACCAAAATATTGGTACTCTTTGCAGGGAAGATTTAGTTTGAAATGTAATGGGAACCTTTTACCATAAAAGCGGAAGCTGAAGCATTGCCAGGTTAACAAAATACCTCAGCTAATGAGGGAGACATGCCTTCATTAATATCAAGAAATCATTCCAATTAATGCTTTAATCAGTGTAGACTTGCAAGTACTGTCAGACTGGGGGGAGAGGTTGGTATGCTGGAGGACAGGCTGGAGAAGTGGGCCAACAGCACCTTGCTGAAGTTCAAAATGCCAAGCTGAGCAGGTGTGAGGGCATGGCTGGCACTGCTTTGCAGGAAAGGGGTCTGGAGGAAAGGTTGACTGAGTGAGCAGGGTGCACAGGCACCAAGGGCTGCAGCAACCCACTGGTCAGTATTAGCACAAAGTAGGGCCAGCAAGTCATTCCCCCTCCATTCACCTCACTGGGAGACCAGACCCACAATATTCTGTCAGTTTGGGGGCTGCCCAGTTCAAGAGATGCAGTGGTGTGAGGGAGGTAAAACAGAATCACCAAGACAGAGTGGAGTACAGCAGATACAAGGTTTGAGAGAAATCTCTTAGTCCAGCCTAAAGAAAGGACCATGGCTTCTTGCTGCCAACCACCCCATGGCAGAGCACAGGGAATGGACTCTTGTTGAAGGTGTTGTACACCAGGGTTACTCAACACAAGCTGAAACATGGAAAATTCCAGCTAGATGCAAGGAACACCTTTTTCAGCTATGAAGGTGCTCAAACAGTAGAACAGGCCTTCCAGAAAGGCTGAAGAATCTCCATCCTTAGAGAACAAGGAATCATCAGGGTGGGAAGACATTTTAAAGATCATCTAGTCCAATCAAGATACTCATCACTGGCTACGATCCTGGGCAACCTGACCATGTGGAACCTACTATGACTGGGAGGCTGACATTCCCTTCCAACATAAGTTATTCCAAAATCAATAACCACTCTAAACCAGATTAACTTCAGCAGAAATTGAGACCCTTTTGCTTTACTTTCTTCACACTTTCTAAATCCTCTACAACACACTTGGTAGTAGTAGAAGTAAATTCTTTGTCTTGTAACAAACGGGATTTCTTCTTTCTGGAGAAAGGAGCTAGCCTGGTTTGGTTTTAATTAATCCTGTAAATATGCATGTATCAGTTCAAAAAACAAACAAGCCCCCACACAATACCAATTCCATTACCGTAAAAGTTGTCAGAAATGCAAATGGAAATTTCAAAACCTATGCCACAGTGGAATCCAATCCAAGTCTCCCAAGTACACGTGCATTTTGGTATACTATTAGGCAAACCGGAGTTCAAGTGACAGCACAGCTTTTGGTTTCCTCAGCTGCTGTCTGCAGCCAGCTCCAGAAGTGCAATTGTGCTTTGGCACTGCACAATTCACCAGGTGCTTCGAAGTGAGTGCCCAGCCACCATGGAAAAGGAGTCTGGCACCACAAGTCCATAAGGCTGATGAGGGTGTGGTGGTGAGCAAAGTCACAGGAGATGTTTTCTCTGAGTTTTGCTAAATACTAATAAATGCACCTTGTTTTATTCACATTTTTAGTGGATACAGGGGACTAATATGATACGCAAGGAAATCCCAACAGAAGTCATCTTCAACATTACGGACTTGCACCCAATGCACCCATCTGTACTGTCAAATTTCATTAGCTGAAAAAAATTAAGGTGAATAAGTGGAACTTACTTTATTCTTTAAAAAAACTATAGTATAGTTTTCCCAGATATTTGTGTAATAAAAGCAAATGAAACAATTTAAAACACATTTCTGCAAACAGGCTTTTTGTGTACAAAAATATGTAATACCAAAAGGACAACAAAGGAGAGTCTTTAAAAAAGAAAACCCCAAAATTCAGCTACTGTATTACTGCAGTAATATTCAAGAGAGTTCCAGGCTTTGAGTTTTCTACTTCTCAAACAGAATTCAAATTTTTTAAATAATTCAAATTATGCTCAATATTCAAGGACTTGTAGTTTGTTGGTTTTTTTTCTTTTAATATACATATATGTACACACATGCACAGAAATAAGTTTAACTGGACATAGGGTTATGAAAAAAGGCAGCCCAAAGAAACATCAATATCTGTATTTAGTGGAATAATCTTTCGGCGATACCACCAAACCTCGACCTTTGCGGGCTCCTCTATAAACAGTTTCTATAATGTCAATCATCTCCTGCTTATCTTCCATTGCCCAGTTGATCTTGTTGTTATTACCTGTACCTAAATCAATCATGATGTGTTTGTTCCTTTGAAGAGAAAGAACAAAAAACCAGGTTAATAGGGTATTATAATTCAGAAAGAAATCTTATACCCCACCCCAAATGCTTTGTAGGATCAAAGGAAGCCCTTATAAAGAGGCTTGCAAAACAAGCATTACTCCTCTCACTTAAACTGACATTTTACTGCCAATTTTTAAAGCAAGAATAAGGACTCCAAACATGCCCCCAAAATGGTTATTTGGTGCAATTATCCTTCAGCATATTCCTTACGGTTTGTATTTCTTTTTCACTACTGTCTATCTCCAGAAAGACTTCCATGTTTGTCAGTAGAACATTTTATCTCATAAATGTAGAAACCTTAACTCCAAAAAAACCTTATTACTTTTAATTTATCTTGAAAACAAGTTTGACAAGCTTGACTGCAGGAAGTTTGAGATTTAAAACTAAGAAAAATGGATAATAAACCCAGTTTTCACTATCACTAATTTGTACTCTATTATCAAACACTGTTACCAGGCTAATTGGAAAACAATCCATTTTCATATAAAATCAGTTTACTCTTCTGTAGAGCAATGTAAATATAGGCATCAGTGTGCCTATATTATGCATTTGGAAATTACCTGCTGAGACACTGTATTTGACAAACAGAAAGTTTAAGTGTGTTACATTCCAGAACCATCACATACCTGAAAAAAAACATGACAGTACAGGGATCGTACAACTCGTACATCTTGTTGAAGTCTGGTACTTCAGTGATATCCACAAGATAAATAACAGCAAAGTTTTTCACCTAAACAGAAGAAAACAGGAAATACAAAAGCAATATATATTACCAATTAAAATACATAAGCTTTCATTACGGTAACATCTATCTTCCAAATTATTAAGTCATAAAATCAGAATAAACAGCCTTGCTTTTATTGATAATCATAACAACCAATTAACATGGAAGATATTTTTTAATATAGCTAAGAAGCTCATTTCACATCCAGTGTCAACTGGAAAGATACTATGCTAAATCAACATCCAGAGAAACAAATGTCCTTTATGTAGAACTGAGAACTCACAGTGACATGCACAGCTCTAAACAAGTAGAATAGTTGCTTTGTGCAAGCCAGGCTGACACATTTTGCCTCTGTCATCAACTGCTTATAGACTTCAGAAAATTAATGATCTACAATGCCCTGGTGCCTGCCTCCAAGCATTTTCCCCCCTCTAAAACATCCAATTTGTCTAAAATGGGAAACTTATAATTTAATTTAAAAACTAAAAGCTTTTTTTGAGAGGTGCAAAGCTAAAACTTAAAAGTGTAATTGCTGAAGAAATAAGACCTTAGTGAGAAGCTAATGTCTGGACAATTCTGGTAAAACTGGCTTTCATTTTGCAGAGTTACTCAGATGCAAAAGAATCCCTCCCCTCTAGTGTCACAGTCAATGCCTTCATTCCTGCAAGAAAACCGCGTCACATTTTTATTTCCTAGATGTAGCATACTTGTTATTAAGTGGAATTCGGGGAAAATTTGGTTTCTAAACTTAGCTCATAAGTTCACAGTAGAAATTAACACACCCACACACATTACATTCTAAGTCAGAAGTCACCCAAATTGCACAAACATTTAACTTTAAGGTATATTATCAAATCTTTTGCACTACACCAGGTGTGCACAATTGTGCCTCCCCATCCTCAGTTACCTGCTAACATAATTTTGGTCCCTCCCATTTGACTGCCCAGAATTACCAGCCTGAGGTTAACACACATGGTCTAAAATCTATGACAAACGCACTGTTCATTACAGTACTTCCCACTTGTTAATTCTGCTATCAAAAGTCTGGAAATGCTATGGTGAGTATAATATCTGCTTGATGGAACAATATTTTAGTTCACAGAGCAGGATTAGTTTGTATGAGAAAAATATGACATATTTTGTAGCTTGTACGTAGACATCCTAGCAGGCACTTTACTGAGAAAGATGAAGATGTTTATTTACAAAAAAAAAAAAAACACAAAAGCAGAGTAAATAAATTTTTATGGATTTCTGCTTCAAGACAGTTTCAAAATTATAAAAAATAATCTCACTTCAAGAATGTAAGTAAGTATTACCAGCAAAGAAAATAAAATCTCTTCTAGAGCGAAGCAGCATTTAAAGTTTTTACTGTGCTTTTATGGAGCCAGTTATAATCCTAGGTTCAGTCAACATTCCAATGAAAACATCACATTTAAGCTATGTTCTAAATCAGCCAGGAGGTAAAGCCTTGTAAACTAAAACAGTCATAATATCAAACCCTCTGAAGGGATCCTTCACACCCATTTCAATTTTACATTAAAGACTTCTAAGACCCTTAATGGGATGTTCAGAGGCAGCACAATTTAGCTGAGAAGTGACTGAAGCTACTCCCTGGTGAGCCCTGGTGGCAGGCAAAAGGCAGTTGTGGGGGTTTTGGTCCTTTTTTTAGAGAACAAAACACCTGAGGAGCCATTTTCATTTTATCCTATCATTACTTCTTCCACCCTGCTGGCATTTTTAGCATCAGCAGCACACCTTCACCATGGGGAGGAATTTCTACAACACACTCACCAATTTTGACAGAGCACACCATCTTTGAACAATTACTTAATCTGGAGCTTGCAAAATTATTTTAAGGTAAACCTAGCATTAATAAAACATTCTTAGGACCTGTTTTGTTTGGTGAAAGATTAGTCCAAGGAGATTTACATGTATGCAGAATACTGTTCCATAAGCACTCCTGAACCAAAATTTTACTTCCAAGAACTCTGTACTCCAGATAGTACTGGAACAAAAAAAAACTTTTAAAGTTAGTTTGACATTATATGCATTTAATTTAGTTGAGTTGTTGCAGAACCAGAAATGCTTGTCACTAGCAGTGATCGTCAACAGCCTAGGATTTCATACAAGAGAAACAAACTATAAGTCTTAATTTGTTATATAAATCTTACTAAAAAGGACTGGATCTCTCAAATGACCTTAGCAGAGCACATGTGCAAGTGATCACTAGGATCCAAGTCTCCAAGACTTTAATTAAATCTTCCTTCTCTCTGACCTACTTTCACAGAAGTGAAACTGACGACAGTCACCTGCTGAAAAGCTCATATTAAGTCTAAGCAGACCTTAAAGCTGGACTCAAATTTTAATTTGAAACTTTAAAAGCTGCTCTATTTTTCCCCCCTCGCTTTCCTCATTTCAAATTTGGCAAGATCACCACTCCAAAACAAGTTAGCTTATGAGCACATTGAATGAGGGTGTGTGCTCCGTTGAGTTTGGACACCGACTGCCAGGGATAGCAGCAGGAAATAGGAATTCAGGCCTAAGGAGGGACGAGATAAACACATGGAGAGGCTGATGCAGAAGAACTGCACTGGCCTACGTAATGTTTAGGGGCTGGGCAACTTAATGTGCCAGGGTGGGCAAGCTTGTCACCAAGAGGTATTTCATTTCAACACAAGACAAGCCTTGCAGAGACTCAGATGTCTCTTTTTTCACAGTATTGACCAGTTTTAGAGCCTGGTAAGACTGAAGAAGCAGTTCCTGTCTCAGACACTATTGGAGCCAAGACAGCAGCAGTACAGGGCAGCATCTGAGCCAGCTTCACACACAGCCAGCTCTAATTCACAAAAAAGCTTTGATTTAAGCAAAAGCAGTGGAAGTATTTATGGACTCAGACTGCTGTGGATGTGCACAGTTTGTGGAGACAAACCAAAGGTTGACCTCTCCCTGTTGGGATGTGAATCCATTGCTCAGACAGAGCTGTCAGCTGAAAACCTACACTCCTGTAAAAAAAGAGCTTTGCTACCCTGTCAAGGCAGTGGTTGCTAACAAGTTTTCTATCTGATTTGTGAGTTGCAACTGAGAATACAGTATGGACACCTCAGAACAAGAATAAAATACAATTCTAAACACGCAAATCCAACTAAATACGAGCAGTTGCAGTAGTTACAAGGGAGACTACACTGAATTTGTTAATATAAACCAAAATTTTACTGTAGAAACAATATGAAAAAACCTTGTAGTATTTTAGAAGTTGAACACATAACACAAGTTTACTTTGAAAGTGCTTAACCTCATAACATACACTAAATACAGTAAATTTGTTGCAGTAAGTCAACTGCTTTCTGAAGAAAAAAATCAAAACTCTAGCGAGACACCTCCTTCTGGGCAGCACCTCACTTGTGCAACAACTGAAGAAAAAAGCATTTTCAGAGACAGATATTAACTGTTTCTGACACTCCTGACTTCCCTTATCTGTCTTTCAATTCAAAACTTTCTCTGTCTTATCAGGCTGTTGGAGCTGCTGTTCCATGGGGACAGGGTAGAGTAGGAAACCGAAGTCAAACAGCAGCATGGATTCAAAATTGTGTGACTTGTTTTTACAGGTTGGGCTTCAGTTTTGCTGGTTTTGCCCCTTCTCCCCAGTGATGATAGCTTCATAGATCAGTCTAATCAATCCACATGGCTGAAGATGCATGTAGAGAACCCAGAAGTACATTACTGCCTGGCCACTGTTCCGGGCTGTTTTCATACTTCACAGAACTGGCTCTGCCTGAGGACTGATATGAAATCTTTACACTGAATGGTTCAAGACTATAAAGCAGAGGAATCTACAGGACTTGTATCATCAGATAAAGATTCTGTATCCTGTCTTCATGAAGATCACACACTTTGCTAGTAAACAGGAAACACAGATGTAAGAAAAATCATATGCCATGGGATTCATTTGTCCTCTGAAGCTCTCCTCCCTGACTTCCTTCATTAACAATATCCTTCTAAAAATAAATAAATTTGTTCCTACAACATGAGATTAACACTATGATTAATGCCTAGGACGACTGACAAAAATCGTGAAGCTTCTTGGCATTTCTGTCAGAGATAAGTAATGCTCCTATTTTTTTTATTGTTAAGATTTCAACTGCCTTTGAAAAGCAAACCTTACAGCCCAAATATCTAAGGAAATCTCAAACAAGATCCAAGATTCCACCTTCTCATCTTTCTAACCAGTTTCTAGACAGTGTTTTTTTCTGTTTAGAAGAACAGAACACTACTTTACGGTCAAGAAACACGCAGGAAAAAAATACAGGAACTGAGACTAGCATTTGCAACCAAATTACTTGAATTTGAGGTGGCTGGCAGACTTGCATTACTGAACTGAACAGAGCAAGTACAAACTTGAAAGTCTGTACTAGTGATATTTATTTGAACTTTTTTCTTGCTAATTATGCTGTAAGTTTAGGTGATAAATTTCTAGGGGAAAAGAGAAAGATATTGTACTGCCAACAGCAGCGCTTACAGCTAATAATTTTGAAAATAACAGACATCAGTAAATGGACTAACTTTGCTCACCTTTTAATTACAAACACCAGCAGCTAAAATACCTATATGCCTTTTTCATAGCTACCTCTTTCTATGCCCCACCTTCTTCTCCTCTCTCACTTTTCATGTAACTTTAGCAGAAATGCAGAGGCACAACTAATGTCTAAGGAAATACCACAGCTATTCACACTTCTGATTATGGTTAAATAAATGCACAACATTTGAAGAATCCTCCCTAAACCCACACTGATCCAATTCAACAGTTACCTGATTTACACTATTCAATCATAGACAAATAATTTCTTAAACAAGGTGTATCCATTTAGCAAACCAATCCCTCTATTTTAGGGGATAGGTTTTTATGAGTTCCCTTTAAAGAAAAGAAGAAAGTGTATTTTTAGAAAAGGTCTTTAAGACAAAATTTGTGAAACTCAATTCTTGCTTCAATCAATGTTTGATGGAAACCCTAACAAAGCAAAAAAAAAATCTATCAACTTACAATTATGATTTGACATTCAGTGAAACCTTGCTTCTTTTTCATATAACACTAGGGAAAAACCCCAGTCAGCTGCAAGTGGAGTACGTTTAGGTGAAAATAATCTACTTTGTACTTTCATATAGCATTCCAGTTTCTTTTTCCACAAAAACTGAAAAGAAAACCCTGTTCTATCACAAAATACAAACAAATAATACTGCTACCCAAAACCATGCTGCAGTCTAAAAGAATATTGCACCAGGGTAACAAATATGAAATACGGCCACGTTGTCTTCAAACGTAGCCTACAATTATAGCAATTATAACATTCTGTATTATTCTCTAGAATAAACACCTGTACAATTGGAACTTTTACTCACTCTTTAAAACAGCAGAGATCCAAACATGGCTTGTAAGCAAGAGGATGAGGTAGGATCTCCCCCTTTAATTTGCCATTTCTGCAGAGGGAGATTTTTAAATAAGAAGTTACTTTGTTCTTTCTTCCCCCAGTCACCCCTAGCTGCCAGCAGGTCTGCCAAATTGCCAAGCATCCTGCCACAAGTCCATACTAACAGTATCTGAGCATAACACTCCCACCAGGCTGAATACAAAACAAGAGTATTAAAACATATCACAACTTTTTACTGCATTCTAATATGTTTTAGCCCCTGGCTGTGGGTACAGATCTTCAATAGTGGAGATTTTCAAGACAGAAGTTATTTTTAAAAAATTCAGAAGGCAAAGTAAACCACAAAAACAATTCCATGTCAATCTATGGAGTATGCACAGAACTTTCTACAAAGGCAGTGAAGTTTTGGATGCCCCATCCCTGGCAGTGGTCAAGGCCAGGTTGGATGGGGCCCTGAGCAACCTGGTCAGGAGAGCACGAGAGCTGGAATGAGATGATCTTTAAGGTCCCTTCCAACCCAAACCATTCTATGATTTCTATGATAGCTGGCACCTTTTCCTACCCAAGTTACCGTTTCTGATTCAGATATTTCTGCTTCTTTCTTCATGTGGTTCAGTTAAAGAGCTGTCAATATTCTACATCTATCGTGTCGCAATACCTTTAGCAAATATATGAAAGGCAAATTGTAGCTGATTCTGTATTCTAACAGTCTATTTTTTCCTATCTATGTATCTTTCTTAAGTAAGTGTTTGCAATCATTCAGTTTCCATCTGAAAACAGCTGTGGAGTTTGGCTCTTAAAATTTAATTCAGTCCATGCAACTCAGCAGAAGGCTACTGGTGTCCACAGATAACATCCCTAACAGATTAATATCGCTGATAAATTAATCAGAATTATATGAGTGACAGATTAATCAACATCATCCCGCACATTTTAGTACCTCACCATGTTTAAGAGCCAAAATGAAAGTAACTTTTCAAGTTATTCAGATGGAAACCCGAAGGTACCAGACATTTCCACTGTCAAGTGAGTGCTGCGTTACCTGGAGCCGCAGCAGCCCTACACCAAGCACTGTTTCCGCCTGAATGCCGATGCTCACTCAGTGATGGGTTATTAACAGCAGCACCCTTGATCTCCGAACATCTGCGATGCTCTCTGCACCCCCCCGAACACTGCAAGCATCAGAGCAGTCTTTAGGAGACACTCATGAAAGTGAAACCACACAGCTTTCCCGCTGCCTCCTAAAGCTGGGATACCTGTGCAGAACCCCAGTTATAAGCTGCCCCAGGCTCCAAGCAAGCCTGGGAACACTGAGCCCAGAAGAAGCAGAAAGCTCCCGTTTACCTTCTCGGCGATGCTGTACAGCACCTCATCCATCTTCATGCACGTGGGGTCCCAGTCGTGCCCGAAGCGGATGACCACGACCCGGTCCTCCTCTGACAGGATGGCCTGGTCCACCTGCCACCCATTGTGCAAGTGCGGCAGCATGTACGACATCCTGGCGGCCGGCTGCGGAGCCTGCGGGACGACAGGGATGCCCATGCAGCTAACAGCCCGACCCCTCCCCGGGCCCCCTCGGGGCTCCGGCGGGCACCGAGCGCCAGCACCGAGCCCCTCCCGACCCGCCCATCCCGGCGCGACCCGTCCCTAGCGCACCCCGAGGGCGTCCTTCCCTCAGACACGGAGCGACGGCAGCGCCGGGACGGGCGGGAAGCGGAAGGGCGGGCACAGCCATGAGCGCTTCCGGCACGGCGCGGGGCGGGCCGGACAGCCGCCTTCCCGACGGGAGGAGACCCCGCTGCCGAACGGGCGGACACGGGCTGGTCAGGGACACCCACGTCCGCCCTCGCAGGTGGGATGTGGAGCCGTGCCGTGGGGATCGGTGATGCCGGCTAGCACGGGGAGGATGAAAAGAGGTGATCAGAGCCGAGATCTCCTACTCTCTGCTGCTGACCGCTCTGATGTCAGTGCATTCCCTGTAACCTCCGTGGGATTTGATCATGAGATATGGTCAGAGAAGCTGTGGATGCCCCATTCCTGGAGGAGTTCAAGGCCAGGTTGGACGGGCTCTGAGCAACCTGGTGTAGCGAAAGGTGTCCGTGCCCATGGCAGAGGGCTGGGTCCAGGTGCTTCTTTAAGGTCCCTTCCAGCCCAACAATTTTGTGGTTCTGTGCTGTTGCATCTCCTGGCTGTGGGAGGTTTTCTCACTGTATTCACCCACAGCAATGACAATTGTCATGCCCCCGGCCCCGACTGCTGCACTGCCTAGCCGCTCCCAGACTCGCGCTGGGGTCCCATGAGCTCTCGCACGGCTCCAGTGACCAAAGTGCCACTACGGGAGTACTCTGGGAAAATGTTGCAGTGGAAGTGGTCAGCAGCAAAACCAGCACATTCCAGCACTGGGTTCCATAATCGAGCTGGCCATTGGCATAGGCCATCCCAGACCAATCTTTCCTTAATTCCACAGCAGACACTAATTTGAAAGGTTAGCTTGCAGCAGGCAGGGACAAAAGCATAGTTTCCAGTATAAAAATTCCCCACAAGCTGCAGCCTGGCTGTGGGGAACAATGTAAATTCGTAGCAAATAACTTTGCCCCACAATTGCTGAGCTCTCCAAAAACTACCCGAGTCCTCGTCTTGCTTTATCGCCTTTTTAGGACGTCCGGGGAGGGAAGAAGGAGGGGGAGAGGGAAAGGAGAGGCAGCCCGGTCTGGCCGCAGACAGGGGCAGAGGCAGCGGGGGCCGTGATCCCCGTGCCGGTGTTTCCCTGGAAGTCGCCAGCCCCGGAGCCGGCGGTGCCCGGGCAGAGCAGGGTTAAGGGAGCGGGGCTGGGCAGGAGCGGATGTGCCCGGCCCCGAGCAGGAGCCGTGAGCTCCCGGCGCTTCCAGCTGCCGCGGGATCGAGTTGTGAAAGGTGCGACGTCAGAGAGAAACCAGCCCTGGTTAGTGCTTTGGTTGTGCTCAGGTATAATTAGTCTTCTTCTTTGGAGAAGTTAGTGGAGGAATTAATGCTGGATAACGCAGGCTGTTAACTTTAACTGAAAACTGGGCTAGGAAAAATTACGTCGTTTATTTTGCTATGATTTGTTTAAGTCCAAGGCGATACAACAGTGCCAGCCAACAAATCTGCGAGTGAGTGAAGCTCTGCAGGAGGAGTGAGTCAAGCTCCACAGTTGAAATAAGTCAATTTCAATTAGCACTGAAGTTAATACTTAAATGTATTTGTTCTGTTGTCTCAATTTAATCTCATTTTTTCAAAGTTTTCTCTGCAATGCTAGGACCAGAACTTAGTGCACTTACCTTATATCAATTATTTACTATGATTATGACTGTTTACCTACATGGAAGCAGATAGTCTTATGTAAATACAAAAGGAGAAGAGACAGCTTTAAAAAGAGAAAAAGAAAAAAAGGAACTTAGTGATACTGCAGATGGTAATAGTCCAAAACCAAAATTGTTGTATCCTTGACAGGTGTTACATTTAGCACACTGGACAAGACATCTGATAACTGAATAATTATGTTCAGGAGCAAAGCATCGAGTCTGTCGAAACTGATTCCCTCGATGTTCAGCCAGTCAAATTTGGTTTACAAATTTATTCATCCAGTTATTGCTTCTCATGGACATTGCTGTCACAGAAATGTGATTTACAAACAGAGGTACAGGACTCTCCACCTTAGTGCTGGAAGGCGAACAATAAGCACTAGGACAAAGGTTGGTATCTGGAGAGCCCCCTTCCTTCTGTGAGGTTCCTTTAAGTGTTCTTAGATTCCTGGCATGAGTGCGATTTTTTAAGATTGTACCTGGGGCAAGCAGAACACCAGGTGTTGGACCAGTGCTGCAGGCAGTGAATGGGTCACAGGTGCATCAAACACAGCTGGAATGGTGGCAGGCTCAGCATGCCCACACTCACTGAAAGATCCATCAACATGCCACTAGCCGGCTTCTAGTGCACCAGCTATTTTGTTTATAGCTAGAGGCTTCCTCCTGGGTCATCTTTCTGGTTCCGAAGTGTAGAAAGTGCTTCCAAGGTGAAAGCAAGTCTGGTTCTGGCCATCATGTGTGGTATATTATATATAATAGGGTAGGAGGTGGTGATGAAATCAAATGGAGTAATACAGTGCTGCCTCACTGGCATCTGCCAGTCACTTGATCATGTCTGGTGCCCAGTTTTAACAGCAAAAGGTTTAGCTGCTCTCCAGGATTACCAGATTCTGATCATTTATGAAGCTGGACAATGCCATCACAATATGACATCAACTCCTCTTTTATTCTATGCATCATTCATTCTGCAGCATAAATCTGGTTTATCCTAGTAATGTTGTGTGATACTCTTAAGAAATACAGACTACACCTGGCAAAATTTGCACAGTTTTGACAACTGCATGTGACTAACAACTTCAGCTGGCAAAAAAAAAAAGATGAGATGTGCATAAAAACATGGTCTTCCTTTGCAATTTGGTTGCACTGTTCACCTCATTGCTTTGTTTGCTGTGGTTGAGAACCAGATAGTATTATAAGAGACATTGTGGTGAACTGCAGACCTGTCCTAGCACGGAGGCCCCTTCAAGCCCATGTACAGCAGCAGACTGAAACTGCAGCAGAAATGCACATCAAGGCCAGGATAAAACAGCAGTACTGGTGCTGAGATTGTAACCATTTAATAGATGTGGTTGGGATAAGTCTGAGTTTGCTCAGGACAGGCGTAAATATGGTTGACAAAAACATCCAACCTACATTGACACCTTTTTGTCACAGATTTCAGTTCTGATTACTCACAGAAGGCTTTTGTGAGAGGAGTGAAGCAGTAGGACAGCATCTGACCAGCTGACCAGCATCGTGTGCCCAGAATAAATCAGCATAGTGCTGTGAATATTTGTTCTGATTCAGGTAGCAAACCATCAGGTTTCCTGGACACAAGTCTAGGAGATGGAATGAGATGGAGATCAAAAGTTAGTAGAGAACAGCAAAAAGAATTGTAGGAAATTGGGCACAGCTATTGTTAAGATATGCAGGAAATCTTCAACTACCACTTCTGCCAATAGGAGCTCTAATTAGATGTCTGGTTGTGTGTGGAGCCCCTGTCTTATTGCAGAGTGCATTTGCCAGAGTACTGTAGAGAGGACTGGGCTCAAAACTCTCAGGGCAGAGGAATGTTCTAGCATGAAGGACTGTGTTATCAGTGGTATCTCCTCTAGTGCTCTTCCTCAACAGTTCAGCACATAGGTGTGCTAAATTTTGCGTAAGTTCAGGTACACATCTGAATGTTTAAAACAGTGAAGGCAAGCAGTCCAACAGCTATCCAAGGGTGGCCCTTCATTGTGCAAATTTATTAGACGTAAACCATCCTTGACAGATGTTTGTCAGACCCATCTGAGCCTCATTACCTGTGGCTTCACCAACCATAACCAACAGGCAAGAAACTTTGTGTAAATTTCTAGCAGCCTCTGTTTCATAGCACTGTTTATAGAAAGGCATTGGTGAGTAAGCTACCAGAAAAGCTACTACTTTTGTATTAAATCAATATTGATTCAGGAGTAAAATGAAACTCTTTGAGAAGAACAGCTTGTAGGACTGGAGTTGGATGTAAGCGTGTGGATGTTCCTTGGTGATATGGTCTAAATCAGCACTTGGTAAAAGTACTTCGAAGTTTTCTGCCATACCACGCTAGTACCAAGTGACTGTGGATTAAAAGCACTATTGAGCTCCATCCGTTTCCTGATCTACACATGTGAATTTAAATTATAACTTTTAAAAGAACATCACTGCTCTTTCAGGGTGTTCTCCTAAACAAAGGAGTATTTCTTCTATTCCTCTGTTGCAGGTCATGTCAGAAGGAGAGTTGCCCTCTGTTTTGATCCTGGATATAGGAGGAACTCATGGTGTGCTAGAAGACCTTGCAGAACTTTTGAAGAAACACTTTCACCTTATCACCATGAAGGAATTTCTTGGAAACAAAGAAGAAATGAGGAAAAAAATCCAATCTGTTTTTGTGTTTGAGTGCAGGCCAACTATTGACCGCGAGCTTCTAGAAAGCCTGCCTAATTTAAAGATAATTGCAAACTCCGGGGTTGGAGTGGATCACTTAGACTTGAAAATGATCTCAAGCTTTGGTGTAAAAGTGACCAACACCCCACACGCTGTGGCAGACCCAACAGCAGACATAGGAATGGCCTTGATGCTGGCCTCTGCTAGAAGACTAGTGGAAGGTAATGTTTTCCATTTTCTTGGTCCTAGCTACTCCTTTAGCATACCTCGCTTTTGCTGTGGTAGAGATGGTCTTTCTGAATCAATATTTGGGATGCTTTTACAGGGAAAAATTTTCAGAGGCCTTAACTTTCAGAAGCATCTACTTCTCCTATGTCTCACTTCTTTTTAGGGCAACAATGACAAGAGTAAGGCTTTTTTCTGAATTATGTGCTTGAAAGTCTTGTGGTATCCTGTTTGGAATAACGTCTGGGGCTTAATTCTTCTCTGGCTGTTCACTGGGTGGGTTGTTTACAGCTGTGAAAACTGAATACAGAGTGCATCCAAACTGAATGTCACCACTTTCTGTTTCCCCTTGAAAGAAGCTACAGGAAGATACAAAGCATTAGAAAGGAGCTACAGGAAGATACAAAGCATTAGTGGCCACATCTCCAACTCCAGAGTAGTAATTAGTATAAATTCTTCTTTTTCCTACCTTTGTGATGAGTTTGTCAAAACCAGTAAGTTGTACTTCCTGAAGAGCATCAGCATTGTTTTTGAAATAGATGATAATGTTTTTGACCAAGCTGTTGTAAGTTGTACCACCAGCATTAGTTTGTGTCCCTAAAAGCAGGTTTTTTCCCCACGCTGTTGCTATGCAATGCCTTTCTGGGGAAGGAAGGTGTCAGTAGAGACTTTCACAAGAAGCCACCTCTGTCTTCAGGGACTCATGGTCTTCTTGTCACTGCTGCTCACATCCCAGAGCATGAAATAACATCTCTTTCCCAGTGATGTTTTCTCACTATTGCATCTTTTTGGACCTCAAGTTCTTTGTGTAAAAGCGGACAGAGATCCCTGGCTGAGCTGGAATCTGAAACCTTCACCCCTACTTAAGCAGTGAGATTGGTTTGGGCTGTGATCCAGGAGAGAAATTATGAGTTTTACCCCAGCTGAAAAAAAAGCGAAGTCAGTGCTTGCCAGGTGGTTTCAAAGAAGCTATTTTTGAACTTCCAAGAAAACACACTAGGTGTGGAAAAGTTAATTCCCCAAGGAGAGACTCCCTCCAGGACAGTACGCAGCCAGGATCCCACTGTGTTACTGGCTTTAGGCCTGGGTGCAGGAATTTGCACCATCCAGGCCCTTATATAAACTGGTCAAAATCAACAAAGGTGTTTTGTTAGGGGTGCTCGAGAGCCCCACTGCTGTGATGGTGATTAACCTTTTCTTTCCCCCAGGCCTCCATTTATGGCTGATTTGTACCCATTCAACATGTATTTACACGCAGGCTGCCACATTGCTGTGTCTCCAGACACAAAGTATTTTGCTGTTGACTGGCTGGGAGTGGAAGTAACCAGAGCGACACTTGGGATCATTGGGATGGGCAGCATTGGATACAAAGTGGCTCAGAGAGCCAGGGCCTTCAACATGAGGATCCTGTACCATAACAGAAACCGGAGGTAAAGGTTTCTGCATTTCTGGTTTCTGCATTTAATCGTCCAGAGGGCAGTGACAGAAGCCACAGCTCTGCTCTGTCCCCAGCCTTCCTGTGCACTTGTGGCAGCTCTAAGCAGTGTAACAAGCACCACCGTGCCACCACTTCCTCACTTTGGCTCCCTCCTGCTCCCTTCCGGAAGCAGTTCCGCCTGCACTTGCCCTGTCCTGGTTAGTGACTACCAGTTTGAAACAAGGATTGGTAAGCATTTGGGAGATGTTGTCCAAGCAAACCAGGTCTTGTGCCCTCGTGGTGTCCCCTGTCCTGTCAGGCTCTTCTTCAGGCTTCTGGCAGCATCCCTCAGCCAGTCTCCAGCTTCAGCCAGTCTCCTCAGCCTAGCCAGATCACACATCACACAGGCTCCAATGACAAAGGCCTTAATTTCTCATGGATCTGTAGTTCCCTTTCTTTCACACTTCATTGCTTTTCAATCACAAGTCCTAACCAGCATGTCAGACAAGGAAAAGCTCCACAGGAACTGGCATAGACACAGGAGAAAAAAGCAGGGTCTGACTGCATCCCCAGCCTCCTAACCTCATATTGCCTGCTATGTGCTGTGCTTTCACACATACATCACTCCTCCAGTGTCTCGCCACTCCTGTAGCCGCTTGCTCCCTCTAGCCCACATCCTTTCTGCATCCATTCTACCAACTGTGCCTGTCAATGGCTTATCCTTTATGTTGGTCCAAACCTCTCAGTTTCTGTGCTTTATGGAACTCTCCTAGGGCTGACTGATTGTTAAACTCAGAAATAGTTGTGTTAATTTGGGAATTTGTGCATTTTTCCTTCAGAAGAAAGGAGGAGGAAGAGGCTGTTGGTGCCCACTACTGTGCAAAGATGGAAGACTTGCTGCAGCAATCTGACTTTGTTATGTTGGTTGTGAACCTGACTCCTGAGACTCACAAACTGATTGGGAAAAAGGAGTTGGGGCTGATGAAACCCACAGCTACTCTTGTAAACATCAGCCGAGGTAGGAGGATCTGAAATCACTGTTTGTGGCTCCACACTTAAGGTCATGTTTTGTCTGATTGTGTTGATATTCCCCTCTCCAGCCTCAGTCTGTGATATCCCTCTGTTGTTTGAGTCATGAAGTAGCAATAAGTCACACAAATGTGTGACTTACATGGATCATATGCTATTTCTTCAAAGGTCCTATGGAAATTAGGGATACTCAGCAGATGGTTAGTTCTATTTAGTCTTATTCTAGAGACAGCGGGTTTTAGTGGAAATAACTGAAAGGTTTATCATCAGCGAGGGAGAACAGAGTACAAGGGAAAACACTAAGTAACATTTGGAACAGCAGTGTAGAAAGGAAGCCTCACATGGGATGACAGATCTGTTGGCACTGAACGATCATATGAGAGAGATTATCAGTAAACAAAGCAGAGAGATAAAAGAGTGGAAAGTCTGCAGGATTAAATGATTTGTCTATAATAATACAGGAAGTGTCAAAATGAGAAAAAGACTGAAACTGGTCTCATCCCAGGAAAAACCCTATGCAGTGGACTATAATCATCCTATAATTAAAGGTTAATAAATAAAATCTTTGGTTTCTTTGGTTAATAGTTACTAAAAAGGCATTCTATTTTCTAACAAGATAAAGATCCTCTAGTTTTTCTCACTTGACTCTGGAGACATTCCAACCCCTTATAGGTAAAAACATGTTCATTAACTCATCAGAATATCAAGATTTAACTTCAATGCAGGTGCCGTTATTGATCAAGATGCATTGGTAGAAGCTCTCCAGAATAAGGTTATTAGGGCTGCAGCTCTGGACGTGACATATCCTGAGCCCCTGCCAAGGTAAAGAAACTTCTTTCCCAGTCTGTTAATCTGAAAAAGACTTTAAAACAGTCTGTTTTAAACTGTGTTCAAAGCGTGCTCATAATTTTGCTCTTTACTGGGAGACTCATTGTGTAAGGGCAAAACCTCAGACTATCTTGCATAATCATAAATAAACAACAAGTTATTCCCCTTTCCCACCTGTGTTGGGTCTTTGCCAGCCTGACTCATGCGCCAGGCAATGCACAAAGAGGATAGAGAATGAGAAGAAATGTGTAAGCAAGCATCCTATAGCTTCATGCTTGTTCTGTGCTTTGGTCTGAACGTGCTGTTGCTGAGGTTCAGTTCTTCACAAGTAGCATGGGACAGCAGCAGAGTAAGTTCCTTGTGTAAACACATTCTGTTCTTTCTGTTTCTTCCAGAGACCATCCTTTATTAAACCTGAATAATGTGATCATAACCCCGCACATTGGAACCGCAACAGTCCAGGCCATCCGTATGATGGCAGAAGAAGCCATAGCAAACATGCTGGCTGTTCTCAATGACCAACCCATTCCAAGTGAAGTGTTTCCCAAATGATGAGTGCTAGATGATGCCACTAAATCTCCTGTCTACAGGAAGACACTATTTCTTACCACTTTTAAGCTGAATAAAAAAGCAACCTGTTCCTGCACTGCTCATCATGATGCTGCAAAACTGTCAGACTTGATCTGTTCTGTTACTTACAATTTGTGAAAAACGCCAATCACTTGCTGGTTACCAAAAGTTTAATAGTAATAAAATGGTTATAAAAATAGTAGCACAAAGTAGAGCAATAAGAATTTGGACAATCAGAGTTAGGATAATAAAGGACAGTAAAAGCAAAGAATTACCAATGTAATTGGATGCTTTCCTCTTGAAAGAATGGCTCGCTAACAAAGGATTAACTCTTAAAAGCAATAGCCTGTTGCATATTCATATATCTCACACATGATGCATACATTCCTTTCCACCTAGGAATTTCTCTGGTTATTGTCAACTTTGCCCCCCTTAATCCTGTTGGCACCTCAAAGACAAGATCGAGGTGGAAGGTTTGTCTTTTCCGATAAGGGGGAAATAATTATTCTCTTGGGGATTTAGTGTCTTGTTGCTGTTATCTCTGTGCGAAGAATTTCTTGAGCTAGTTAGAAAAAGTACCTTACATCGCATAGTTTTTATTTTAATATTATAGCATAAAACTATATTCAGCACACTACTGAAAAGGATTAATGCAGTATAACTTTTTAACCTAACACATAATAATATTCATTTTATTATTGGCAAAAAGCCAATCATAAAATACGCATTTTTCACACAATTCAAAAAAATAAAGTGAAACTAATAAAAGAGATTTGTTTGAAGATTTTAACTGAGCAGTTATGCATTTTGGTATCTTCAGTCTATTTTGGTGAATAGCCGTGTTCTGTTCCTAGTTCTTGCTGCTATATAATGATAAGCAAGTGCACCTGGCAATTTTTATAACACTCCAGTCTGTTGAAGATGAATAAGCATTGATTCCCTGCAGAAGTTTGGCTTTTCAACCAATATTCCAATATTCTGTTTTTATATGAAAACAATGAAGAAATGTTCTTTAAAGTGATTGTAGGCCTAAGGTTTTCTAATTTAAGAAGAGCCCTGCTTCATCTACATGTTAAAGCAAAGCCAGTTGTTGAAAAGGTGTCATTTTTCATGTGGGTATCCTTTGAAAACCAAAGTAAATTCCAAGAGATTTAGTTTCTCCATGCAGACAAAAATGATGCTTTTATCTTGACTGGCCATGAAAGAAAGGTAGAATTACCATCGAAATCATATGGGTGAGGGTATAACCTAAAGCAAAATTAGTGATCAGTCCTGACTTGCAGCCCAGGGCCAAGCTTCTTCTTACATTCTCTTTCCTATTAATAATCAACAAATTCAGAAAATTCAATAAAATGGTTGTCACCTTCATAAAGTCAGGAAGACTTTCCTTTATTTTGCAACATGGTCAGGCACCCTGAAGGGATGGTAAAATGAAGTTCTAGCACAGGAAGTGTAGACAGGTCAAGAGTTAGACATGCCATTGGAAATAGTGAAATAATACCAGCAAGGCAACAGAATTGCTACAGGATTGCTATTCCAAGATCTTCAGCTCTTGAACACTCCCCACAGCTCTTCCCAATGTTGTTATTGAAAATCAAAGGTAGCTGTAAATAGTCTGTCAAAAAAACCCAAAGTAACTCAATTCACAGACCCTCTTGGGACCAAAACCAGATGGTCAGGGATTCTGGGGAAAAAAAACCCAACAAACCAAACAATTTAGAGTGTATATGTCCCTCTTGGAAAACACTTGCCTAAACATATGTTATTATGTTATTTTGGTAATTTACAGTAGGCTCAGGAAAAGGCTCTGCAGTCACTGGGGTCTCTTCTGGACAGGTGGCTGCAAAAATCTCTGCAACAAAGCATTTAAAAATTAACCTGATAACCCAAAGTTCATGATGTAGCTATGTAATTTATTTTCATGACAGATTTGGTAGAACATTTTTCTAAACTACTGAGACAGGGTACTTTGTGATTTCAGGGTAACAAGGGAGATTTATTGCACTATTTACTGCAGACTACTGATTGTCTGAAACTAATTAATCAGAAGTGTTGTATTTTCAGCATGGTATCAGTAATATTGTTGCAGTGCATGTTTTTGATTGTAATTCGGTCCTAGTAGTCAGGTTCATAAACACACCCCCCCCCATTTTGTATTGTTATAGCATATTTTATTACCAATGGATTGTTCCTTCCCCCCAAGTTGTTTTTTTTTGCCCTAGTTTGTTTTGCCCTGTGTTGGTTTTGTTCTAGTTGTCCATCTCCCCAAAGACCTGCCCTTTTTTTCTCTGTTCCTCCTCCCATTGAATGTCAATCCCTCCCCAAGCCTGCCCCTTTCTCTAGAAAATTCCCTATCAATTTTGTATCCTTCAAAACTCCACTGGTTTAAATTGTTCTCCTCCCTGTAATGCCATATTGGTTTAAACATTATATTCCCTACCTTATGTTCCACCCCCAGTTTCTCCCAATTGGCTAAAGATTGTATCCTCCCCTGGGGCCTCCCCCCCCCCGTTTATAGTTGGTGTATGGCTTTGATTCTGTGTCTTTCTGTCCCTGGCAGCTGTCTGGGGCTGGCTCACTCTCACTGACGTGTCGGGAGCTAGTTGGGCAGAAGAAATCTGGCACCACAGCATAATATGAAACCTTAGATCACGAGGGCAGAACTTGTTCAGACTGATTCTATGAATACGTCTGTGTGTGGGGGGGGGCACCTGTATGTATAATTGATAGCATATTTAAAAGACCTGCTTGCTTGTCTTGGTTTTCTTCTTTTGCGGTTTACAGAATCTCTTGACATAAATGTCATGAAACAGGACATGGCAGTGATTATTCTTTAAAATGTCTGGAAATAATAATATGTGTTTCTTCTGACACTTTGTGTCTTTTTTCTTTGTGCAGATCATGGGAGGAGAACTACCTTGGCTTTTGGTAAATGAAATTGGTGGCATACGTGGGATACTGCATAGCCATGTGCCATTCCTGAAGAAACATTTCCATCTCATCACCATGAAGGAATTTCTTGAAAACAGAAAGGATGTAGGCAAAAAGGTCCAAGCAATCTATTTGTGGTGGCACAAACCAGTCATCGACAAAGAGCTGCTCCAGAGCCTGCCAAACTTAAAAGTGATTGCGAATTCGGGGGTGGGGATGGATCACTTGGATCTGAAGCTTATAGCTAGCTTTGGTGTGAAGATGGCTAATGCTCCACGTGCTGTTTCCAGCACCACAGCAGATACTGGGATGGCTTTGCTGCTAGCATCTGCTAGAAGACTCGTGGAAGGTAACATCTCAATTATTTTGTGACTTCTAAAAATCATACAAGATTTGCCTGGCATTAATTTGATTTTTATCGGGGTTACCTGTAGTGCACACGGTTACATAAAATGTGAAAATGTGAGTATGCTGGCTTGGCAAACAGAATAATCAGTATTTTAATACATTTTATGTATAATAGGTATACTTAAATTATTACATTAGGCATACATAGCATTTATTTGAAGCGGGTATAAATAGAGTGTGATGGCATTACAGTGCTATGACCAAAAGTGGGGGATGCCAAAGATCAGATGATCATTGAAGTCACAGGCTGGCAGAAGAACTTAGTGTGGGAGGCAACAATGGGGCATAACAAGGCTATATAGAATCATGGAAAATCCTGAGTTGGAAGGAACCCACAAAGCTGATAGAGGCATGGGCATATTCTTGGGGACTGAAATGTATTGGTGCAGAATTGGGGCATTTAATGGGCATTAGAGAGTAATAATAGAGGCAGCCTACTCCAGTTTTTGTTAATAGCATCCTTTCTAGTTTCATCAACAATTTTTTCTTGCTATTCTGCCAGATAGACCTACCTTTGGCTTGGTTAGAAAGCCTCCTTCTTCAGGAAAAAAATCCTTCAGATTTATCCTTTTATATTTACCTGACACTGCCTTGCCATCTGTACCACAGGATTCATAGAAACTCAAAGGGCATTTGCATCCCTCTAAGTTGGTTTCTACCTCACAAAAGAGAAACAGTTTAAAAGGAAGGTTAATTTCTTGTTCCCATCTACTTAAACTATCCCTGGTGGCATTTCTGATAGCTCTGAGTTTTCTGATAGACTGAGTTTTTTCCTGAGTCATTTTTTGTATCCTTTCACAATATTCTGCTTGTGTTTTAGAAAAGCTGGCAATATCAGAAGATTGAAGTATCAAAAGGCTGTCACCTTGCAAGAAGTGCTGACACTGTGTATATAACTGTATTTTATGTGTTGTAGAACTATCCAGAATTGTGCAGGTTTAGCAGGTAATTACAGAAATTACTAGGTTGTGATTTTTAAGAAGTCACACTTTTCTTTCCAAGGAGAGTGGCAGATGTGAAGAGGAAACCCAATATCTGGTGATCTTCTCCACGAGACATCTCCAAACTCTGCATTGTTATTGGCAATAATTATTTTGATTGTTGATGAGGAACAGGGCAATATTTTCATGAGTCTAGAGCAGTAATAAAATTTTTGGAGGGATTATATCAAAAGGCTTTTTGTAGTATGGGGAGAATAAATTGGAATATCATACATGCATGTAGCAGGGAGTGATGATAGGTTAGGGCGTTACCTAGGACATTACATTAAAAATCATGTGTTTGTAACCATTAGAAGTATGCCATAGTAGCACAAGTCCAGACTCTTTTGCCTTGTTGAACCCCATTCATTTCTCATATTTTTGTGTTTTTCTTGCAGTCCATAACATTTCAATTTCTCCTAGTATGGACTACTGTGAAGCTGATATTCTGGGAGTTAAAGTTTCTGGAGCTACTCTGGGGATCATTGGCATGGGCCGCATTGGGTATAAGATTGCTGTGAGAGCCAAAGCATTTGAAATGAACATTTTGTATCACAACAGGACACGGAGGTAAAGATATGTCTTTACCCTAATTGCAGCAGAAACTCTTCCACATAGTCAGTATTTTCTTTTCAAGGAGTTGTGTCAGAAACATAGCAAGAAATGATGGAATAGGGCCAAGATTAAAACAAAAGAAAAAAAAAAAAGAATGGTTGCCTGAAATCAGTCCTGTAAAGTGTTACTCAGTGATTAAACACTTGGAAACTTAATTTAGGTTTTATACTAGAAATTTCAGGGTCTCTGGCAGAAAAATGGAAATCAAGCTTATGCTTTTTTACTTTTATCACATTGTACTGCAGTGACAACATAACTCTATTTGTTGTTCATTTTTTTCCCATATTTTGGAGTTTAGGAGGGATATTTTGGAAACAGTGGCTGGAAACTAGAAAGCATATACTTGGCAAAATATGACTGAGAGCTGTTCTTAAGAAAACCTTGTTTCTTCTCAAACCAGTAAGAATTTTAGCAAGTATTTAACTGGATTTCACCCTTTATTTCTAGTCCCTCCTAGCTTGTGTGTCTGGGAATCTGAACCTTGTTAGACATTGAGCACAGGTGCTCTCCAATTTAAAGTGAGCAAGACCCCCATGAACAACTCGAGGTCTTTGCAATCAGGCAAGGTGCAGATAATGAACAGAACAAATATTTACTGCTATAAACTATGACCTACCCTGAGAGAACTTTACTCCTCTGTGACTGGAGGGAGAAGCTGCAGTGCTAGGATGTGCCTTTCAGGGATTTTCCCCACGGGCAGACTGCCGGAGAAGGGTCACTGGTTTAGTTAGCTGTAGGCAAATCACAAAGGTGAATGAGGCCAGGAATTTTTAGCTATGCTTGGCATTCCTGTTTCTTCAGAAAAACAGCTGAGCAAACTTACATTTAAAAGAAAGTACTCCTTATGATATTTCAGAATTTCTTCACAAACCACAAAAAAAAACCGTAAAAGGCACAAATCCCTTTTTTTTAATGTGTATCAGCCTCAACTCCCTATGTTGAATATTTTTCAGTTTTTAATGTAATATTTATGTCAGAGTGCTGTGATGAATTATCAATGCACAGTGCAACAGAAATTAAAAGCCTAAAGTATATTTAAAGTACATTTACGCTTCCAGCTTGTGTGCTGAATCAGGGTGCACTCTGCAAGCTGCAAAACTGGCTTCAGTTCCATTCTGTTCTTTTCCCACTTACTCTCTGGTCATTGGCCTGAAAAAAAAAAAACAGTGAAGTGCATTTGTTAGGAGAGACATGGGTCAAAGACAAATTGAAGTTGTTTTCTTAGTGTGATCTCTTTATTTCTAGATTAGGGAGGAGATAACTTAAAGCTCTTCTCTTGCAACCAGAAGCAGATTATTGTACACATGATTTCTTATCATTGCTTCTGTATTTCTCAAAGTTCAAACAGCTAAATTTACGAAGAACATGAGAAATAGCAAGTATTCTTTTGCATTGTGAAAAGTTAAAACTAAAAATCTCTCTACTCTGGTAAATTTTTCTGCTGAACACTTTACTCTATGAATGTCTTGGGGCAGCCAGGAGCCTGGCAAAGAGCTGCCTTGCTGATTTCACTCATAAAAAAATTACAGGCTTACTGAGAGTGCCAACAGGATGAGGACCACTGCCATGCCCAGAGCATGCATGGGTGGGTTCTGGTGCATACCACTCCACTGGTTTGAGCAGTGATTGCATCCTTTGAGGTGCACAGGGGATCCTGGAGAATGGACTGTGTGCTGCCATCTGCTTCAGTGCTCAGCCTTAGTTCATTTGCAGACTTCATAAGAAGCCCTTGGAATAGTGCAGTGGAGTAGCTGAGAGAGAGGCGTGCAATCTGTCCAGTGCTGTAGGGCTTGAAGTTCTCCAGAAGGATCTAAACACTGAGCTGAGGGTAAATTCACCTTTGTTTGCCTCCTGTTTTCTATATGGATGTGATAATCAGATCCTTTAGTTTGTTTGTATTCTGGTGATACCATTGAAGAAAATGTTTCTGTGACTGAAATGCTTTTTTTCCCACTAGGAAAGTGCAAGAGGAGCAAGCTGTCGGTGCCACTTACTGCAAAAAGATAGACAACTTGCTCCAGCAGGCAGATTTTGTGATGCTGGTGGTGAGCCTGACACCTCAGACACACAAGCTGATCGGGAAAAGAGAGCTGGAGCTGATGAAACCCACAGCTACCCTGATTAACATCAGCCGAGGTACCATCCAGATCCACTGGCCGGCCTCACAGTGTGCTCCTGCTGTGTCCCACAGCCCCGTGCTGCATCCAGCACAGCTGGGGCGCATGGCGAGGATGATCAGGCATGGCGGAATTCCTCCCTCTCCCCTTCCCTTCTCTTTGCTGTCTGCTCTTTACCTGCCAGGTGCACTCAAGGACACTGTCATTCCACTCCAGGTGCAGTAGTTGACCAAGAGGCGCTGGTGGCAGCTCTGCAGACCGGTGTTATCAGGGCCGCGGCTTTGGATGTCACCTCCCCAGAACCACTGCCCAGGTTGCCGTCTCTGCTTATTTCTCAGGAAGCATGGGGGAGCCCTGCTGAGAGCAGAGGCATCCCTGCAGCAGGCAGGAAGCTGGCTCCCCAGCCCCTGGCATGAGTTTGGAGAAAAGTGCCATGAATGGGAATTGGGATGCAGCCCAGACATAGGGGCTGATAACAGACCAAAGGGAAGCCTGGGAGCTAGGAAACAGCAGGAGGCAGGGAAAGCATTTAAACCCAGTCCTTAGAATCACCCCCTGAAGCTGCAGCAGTGCTTCACTTGCAAATTGCTTTATTAGAAAGTGCAGCTTGCCAGTTTTAATGGGTGGAAGCTGGAGGTGTCCTGCACAGGCTTCTTTCACAATACAAAGCTGAAGTACTGCAAACCTCTTGGGGCCAGAGACTGCTTAGCTTCTCTAAAAAGACAACCAGGATGGTGCCTGTTGGAGTTAACTGTGGTGGCTGCATTTTGGGTCGTGGGGAGTTTGGTCTTGTTGTGTCTGTGCGCAAATAACCACAGCTGAGAATATTGCGTAAGGTGGATGCGTCAGGAGGGCTTAATCCTCTCTTCAGACATAGTTCAAATTGCTGCCTCATGGCAGAAGTGTGTTTCTGGAGAGAAGAGCTACTTATGAAGTCTTCGCATGTCCTATTACCATCCAAAATTACTTCAATATAGGTGCTCCGGTTCTCTGGGTCTAAGTGGGACTTGTAAAGTTGTATCAATTAACTGTAAATACATTGCAAAAGCTAAAGTAGACTCATCTTTATTTATATGAACAACAATAGTTAACTCTTTTTTCTTTTCTTCCAGAGATCATGCATTGTTAAAATTAAAAAACGTCATTATAACACCTCACCTCGGCATTAAAACAGACAAGGCCACCTACATGATAACAGAGGAAGCAGTTGAAAACATACTAGCAGCCCTAAATGGTCTCCCTCTACCCAGTGAAGTGCTCCCTAACTAATGTGTGAAAGGATATTACGTATCTTTTTATTCTTCTCTTTGTCTTTTTATTCTTATCTTTCCCCTGCACATCAGCTCTAAAGATCTTTTTAAATACAAGAATGTCCATACACCTCACTAAAGCTTGGAAGGAAACAGTTTGCCATGGTGTCAGTTGTGTTTATACAGTTTCTGTTGTCTAATACAAGTCCAAAAGGCAGATAAACCAACACCCAAAGTGGCAGTGCTATGCCTTTTGTTATGTAGCGTGACTTTATGAATAGTATGATTATTAATCTGTAAAATTTATAGCAAAGTTGCTATTAAGTGCAGCCAGGATTTTGGCTGGTGCCTTATGCATCTTTACAGAGCCTTTGTCTTGCAGAGGTTGTCACCAGTGCTGGCCAAAATACACTTAGTCCCATCACTTTTGCAGCTCCAGGAAACAAGACATAGCAGTTTTTCAGGCACAGCAAATTGGCTGTCAAGAATTTCAAGACTGCCCCAGGGGCCTCCCTGCTCTCTGAGGTACAGGTGCCCAGTACACATTTCATTGTCACATGTATAACCTTGAAAAAATAAGATAAATTTATTCAAAAATAAAAGGCTAAGCAATAAATTACAGAGCTGAAAAACAAGGTTGCTATACAATAAAAGAGAAAAGAGAAAAAAAATGCCTTTTCTTAGATTAATATCCTAAAACTGCAAAAAACACACAAGGCTTTTGCACATGCAAACTTTTCTCAAGAAGTGAAGAAGCAAACAAAATCAGATACAGTACTTCACATCTACTTAAACAATTGTACATGTTTGGCATTTGCTTGGAGTTTTACTCCTACATCTGCAGATATTTCAAGAATCCGGGCTGATTAGTTTCAGAAGTGCTCCCTGCCAGTGGGGTGCTTTTTAGAAGGCAAGACACATCTGCCTGTCAGTCACTGGAGTGATGAGCTAGCTTACACACAATACCTTCAATCTCACGATTACTAGAAGTGGGTGCAAAAATACAGTGGCCACATGAGAGTAGAGATGCGTCATTATAGTTCACTCCGTTGATTCAGGTTTTTTGAAATATTTTGATGTGCAGAAGTACATGATCTGGAATAAAGTGCTGATACAGAGATACTGGGAAAGCTGGCCTTACCTACAGCAACTACAGAGGCTGATACCAAATAACACTTCATGGTGGTTTATAGCCACTGAAAACAAAAGCATCACTTGGCTTGGCCTTGCCTGAAGATTTCTTGCCTCAGCATTTTTTTGCCTGTAATACAATACTGCCTTATAAAACTTAATGTAGACATAGGAAATGCATGTCTTTATCCAGCTTCATGCTTAAGCAATGAGAAATGTATGCATTACATTGTACAAAAGCCTTTTAGGGTAACCCAATACTTCAAAGCCTAATGCCAAGAAACAACTGTTATGCAAGCGCCTTATTAACACTGCAGGCATCAGCTCACCCTGCAGGATTACATGGATACCAACAGCAATATTTAATGATGGGGATGAAGTCCATAGACTATGCAATACTTCTGTCTGTGTACCCACAGACCTCACTCATTTCAGTGCTCTGTACAGTGCTGGTATATCAGATCCCTTTCTGTAAGAGAAAACTTGCACACAGCAACGATGTACATGCAGTGAAATTCAGCTTAACACACTACATGGAGGTCTATAAGGTAGTCTACAAACTAAATATACTTAGAATATGATAGTGCACTGGTGCAATTGACAACTTCTTTTCACATATGATGCTAAAGAGATAAAACTTCTGTAGAGCTGTATCAGTTCCTGACCTATAGCTTGAAAATTGGATGTTCAAGTTGCACAAAACAGCTTTGAAAATATCAATTCTCTCCACATCTAACCACAGAACACACCCATTTTCTTGACATTTGATACATATGTATGTATCATTTTTGCTTCACTGTTACTTTTTGGCTCCTCTGACTAATTCCTTCTTCATTTTGTTCATTCAAATTCATGGATTTGATATACAAAGGTAAACACTACTGTGTTGCCCTCCCAGAGGTTTTTCTTTACCTTCAAGACCAAAATGTGGTAGGCCTCTTTCCTCAGACTTGTGTCTTTGAGAGGGACTTTACAAGGGTCCTTCGATCTCAGCTGAGCAGTAAGTTAAAAGCTTACTCATTACAATCTTATCACCAAAGCAGTTTGGAAACTTTTGGTGTGAAAGAAGTAATATGTAATCATTTTATGGGTTTTTGTTTTTTTTGTTTTGTTTTTTTTTTTTTTTTTTTTTTAAGGAAGAAAATGCCAGTAAACTTAACTAAGAATCCAGTTAACATTCTATAACTCCATATTGCTAGTTAATTAATTTTTGCTTTAAAGTTTAACTGTTTGAACTTGAATTTAATGTAAGGAACTGATAGTCAAAAATCATCACCAGGATAACAAGAAGAGTTTATGGTTTTGTGTAATTGATATTGTTTTTTTTTTTTTTTTTTTGCAATTTTATAGAGGATTGGTGTTAAACTTGACTGTCTTCATGTTCAGCATGTCAAAGTGTATTTGACAGAATTCAAGATGACAGCATTTTGTAATCCATTCTTTTGAAAAGCACTACTGTAGTCAGGAGAGACACAGCAGCCCCTATGGCTGGTTATTACGTAGTGTGAAAGGAGAAAGATCCCTGGATGCTCATAGTAGTGGTGTGTCCTGGCTCCTGAGCTGCTGTGACCCCAGAAACCAGGCATCCTCCCCAGTGGATTATGACCACCTGCACAGCAAGGGGAATCGCTTCAGCACAGCTTTCATGAACTGAGAACTGAAGCTGTACTTCCCAGTGCCCATCACTGGATATGGAGATCGAGGGAGGTGATTCTTCCCCTCTATTCTGCTCTTGTGGGATCCCACCTGGAATGTTGCATCCAGCCGTGGGGTCGTCAGCACAAAAAAAATGTGAACCTATTGAAGTGGGTCCAGAGAAGGCCACTAAGTTATCACAGGACTGGAGAACCTCTGCTATGAAGATAGAATGGGAGAGTTGATGTTGTTCAGCCTGGAGAAGGGAAGGCTCAGAGGAAACCTTATAGCAACCTTACAGTAGCTAAAGGGGGACTGCAAGAGAGCTGGAGAGGGACTCTTCACAAGTAATGATAGAACAAGGGGGATGGCCTTAAATTGAAGGAGAGTAGGTTTAGGTTAGGTAGTAGAATAGAGAAGATTAGGAAGATATTGTCCTCTTTGAGGATAATGAGGCAATGGAACAGGTTGCACAGAGAAGCTGTAGATGCCCCATCCCTACCAGTGTTCAAGACCAGGCTGGATGGGGCTCTGAGCAATGTGGTCTAGTGAAAGGTGTCCCTGCCTGTGGCAGGGGGTTTGGAAATAGATGGGCTTTAAGTTCCATTCCAACCAAAACCATTCGGTGATTCTATGATACAGACCAAATAAACTTGTCAGAGAAATTCTCACATATTCTCAGCTGAAGTTGGCACAGGGCTGTAGCTGGGCTAACATCTCAGGTGTCCAAGCACCTGAGCCTACCCCAGTTGCTTAGCTCTCAGAGTTTTTGAGGGTATTCCTCGAATCATATAGGTTGGAAAAGACCTTCATGTGCGCAGTGAAATCTGTTACTGGTGTCTGTCGTCAGAGACAACTCTTCATCTTATGTTAATTCATGTGCACAGACTGTAATGATCAGCAGGAAGGGCAGACCCGTCCCGTTTTCAAAGACAGTATGGAAAACAGCGTGCAGGATGTTAATGCAAAATCCCGACTGTACTGAAATCACGAACAGCACAGAAACACTCCTACAACAACACACAATCAATCACTCGTGAGCACCCCTTGCTCTCTCTCGGCTCCCCGAGTAGCCCGGGTACCCGTCCCGTGCCCTGGCCCCGCGGGCTGCCCGGGCTGGCTGCGGGCGGCCGGGCAGTCCCGCCTCGGCGGCCGCTCCCGCTCCGCCCCCGCGGTGCGACTGGGACTGCCGGGGCGGCGGGCACGGCCGGCGGGGTGAGTGCGAGCGGCACCGCGGGACCCCGCGGGGCTCCGGGACCACCTCTGCCGGGCGGGGACGGGGCCCGACCCCCGCGGGCGGTGGCGGCTCCGGGGGCAGCACCGGGCGTGCGGGGCACCGCGGCTCCCGCGGTCCTGCGCGCCAGCCCGGGCTGGCAGAGGGAGGAATCTCGCCCGTTCCCAGCCGTCCTTCAGGGCTGGACAGAGCCCGCGGCCGCCGCTCCAGCTCCCTCCTATGTTTAGTCCCAGCCCTAGGCCCCCTGGGACAGCGGGAAGAGCTCAGCCCGTCCTGGGCAGGGAGAACTTCCCGGGACACGGCGCTCCGGGGGCGGGGCACAGAACGGGGAGCTGGCGCGGTGGTGCCGGAGCGGTGCGGGAGCATTGCCCGTCGCAATGAGGAGCGGCGGGAGGGGGTCTCGGCTTTAACCTGTGATCACAGCCTTGGCTCTTTGCAGAGTCAGCAGAGTGAAGAGTTGGCAAAGCACTGAAGGAGACGGAAGAAAGAAAGGGTAAACTTATGTTCGTGGGTAACTCCAAAGTTCATAGTTGGCAATTTATAGCTCTGTTACATTAAATGAGATTTTTACTGAGATAATCTCATCAATGATAATTGCTTAATACAATTGCAGAAGTGGCAGAATTTGCAGACTAAAAGATACCTTTTCACTCACATGGCTACATTTTTAAATTAGCAAGACTTTGGCTTAAAATATTGAACATTGAACAGGAGTAACAACTGGTTGCTCATTTGTTTGAGTGTTAGCATACTTGGTATGCCAGAAATGTTTTCTTATTAACACGATTATATAGAAATTGAACATCTTTCTGAATAACACAGGAGGAGAACCCAAAAGACTTCTGCATGTGGGAGTGGTTATCTTTAGCCAAATCCTTCATCAAGTGGGAAAACAGAACGTAATTGAGCCAATCAAGTCCTGGTTTTTAGAAAAAAGATATAATGGATCACTTCAGATCATGTCCTTTTGGTTCTCTTTGCCTTTGTAGGGCTTGGAGAGTCAGGAACTGCCCTATGTGCTAGTTGACTCTGTAGGAGGGAGGCTTGGAGTATATGAAGACCATCTTGGATTTCTGAAGAAACGTTTTCATCTCATCACCATGAAAGAATATCTTGAAAACAAGACATTTCTCAGCAAAAAGATCAGAGCTATCTATGTGTGGTATCACAAACCAGCTATTAATGAAGAGCTGCTCCAGAGCTTGCCTAACTTGAAGGTAGTTGCAAGTGCTGGAGTGGGAATAGATCACTTGGACCTGAAACTCCTCTCCAGCTATGGCGTGAAGGTGTCCAATACTCCATTTATTGTTTCCACTGACACTGCAGACATGGCGATGGCTTTGTTGCTGGCATCTTCCAGGAGACTTGTGGAAGGTAATAACTCTTATGGTCTTAGTTTTTCATAGAAAAGATGACTTCAAAACATGCAGAAAATGTGTGCTGCTGCAAAAGTAAGCTTAACACTAGAAAGAGAGGAAATAGAGGCAAAGGAAGAAGTCAAGACAAATCTGTCTTGTTGACAATAACTGGCATCCTATTTCCAAACTGGCATATTGGCAAGGTAGAGTTGTTCCTTCCTTGGACAGCTCTAAATTCAGGCCTCTTGTCCCTCAGCCCACTGCCACTTATTCATTGTAGGTGTTCATTGCAGTCTTGCTTTTCAAGCTGCAATAAAAGGGGATTAAAAGAATGTATTTTCAAGGAGCTTTGAAGCGTGTCTTTGCCAAGCTGCCATGTATTTGAGTCATTATGAACAAGCTGTCCAGAAATGTGCCCACCATGCTCTGTGTTTCTTTTCCCGGCCAACCTTGGTGTATCTGCAAGGAGGCTGGGAATCAGATGGCCTTACTGCTGCTTTGGCCTGACCTTGCTTGCTTCCTTTCTTGACAAAGAGAGGCTGGGTATGTTTCTCTCCTGAGCAAGAAATCAGTGTCAGCAGTCCTGTGTACAGTGCAGCATTACTCACTTCTTGTCCAGAAACATGGTGACAATACATTACTGCTCCTGTGCTTCTGCCGAGTCCTATGATAAAAAGTGTGTGTGTGGGGGGGAAGTAACCAGATGCTGGAACATCCCTAGGATTACATAATTCTTCTTTTGCTCTTCCAAGGCCATGAGATGGCAGTCTCCCATGACACAGAGTATTTCCCTGTTGACTGGCTGGGGGTTGAGGTTTCTGGAGCGACCCTGGGGATCCTGGGAATGGGCAAAATTGGTTACAAAGTGGCTGAAAGAGCCAAAGCCTTTGAAATGAAGATTTTGTACCACAACAGAAATCAGAGGTAAAGCTTATTGCAGTTCTAAGGCAACTCTATTTTGTCACTGCTTTTATGTGTTATTTGTACTTTTCACTGTGCTTTCACTTTTTACAGTGCTCTTTATTTTAAGTGGAAAAGTACATACTCGCATTCCAAGAAGGTCATTAATTTCCTGATTTATACAGAAAGAAAGTCAGGAAGGAATGGGAGAGATATACCTCACTGTTCTCCCCATTAGTTGGGGCTCCTGACTTCTTCCTGCTATGGTGGTGACATTGCAAAGGACTGGAAAGGAGAAAATTGGGAGGACTTAACTCCTGTGATTTAGGTGAGGCATGGATTCAGGGAGAGACATCTCACCCTTCCAAAGCCATGTGACAATGAAGGGCCAGACTTGCCTGTCTGTTTTCTGTCTTCTAGATGAGGTGTATGTGCCCTGTGTCCCTGTGCTCCCATCAGGCCCATTCCATTCTTTTCTTTTCTGGGAATTTGATGAGCCAGCAACCTCGTCCTGATACAGATTGAGTGCACCAGCAGGTCCTGCACTGTGTGGTTTCAGTGAATCAGCACTGATTCACAGCACAATCAGGCTGTTGCTGACATAGATTTGGGAAGATTTAATCCCTGCCCTGTCTTGTTTGTTTCCTCAGTAATTTTCACATTACTTACTTAAATTACTTAATTTTCACAAGACATCAGTCTTGCTTTTGGGTAGGAAAAGAATCCCCATTATTAGCAAAAACACAAATGCATTTTGTTTATCATTTATTCAGTGCATTTATGTGATACCCATTTCTTTCCATCCCCACCGTACTGCACGTTTGTGTACAGTTCACTTGGTATTGTGAGAAATAGCTTGATCTTTTTTTTTTTAACTGCGTTTCAGACAAGCAGCTAACTGCTTTGCACTACACAGCAAAGATAACTATAAAGAAACATTTTCTCTACTGGTGATTTGATATTTCCCTTGTTTATTGCTACTGCAGTTTAATTTTGGGATTTTCCCTTCAGAAAAAAGGAAGAAGAAAGTGCTGTTGGAGCTGTTTACTGTAAGAAGATAGATGATTTGCTCCAGCAGTCAGATTTTGTGCTATTGGCTGTGAACCTAACTCCACAGACACACAAACTGATTGGGAAGAGGGAGCTGGAGCTGATGAAACCTACTGCTACTCTTATTAATATCAGCAGAGGTAAGGTGCAGAATAAACAAAACTGCATTAAAGTTTGGTGGCATGACAAGTCCTGAGAAAATATCTAATATAGAGTCTGTCCCTCTGAAATTTTCCATAAATTTTCCGATTATTAGTTTATTTAGACACCCATGATCATAACTCAGTAAAATATTTAAGTGTTCCCTTAATAATAAGAAAGTAGGTCTCTGAAATGTTAGTGACCCTGGAGTGCTAGAAGTGTATTTATATATCTCCTACTGAAGCCTTTTATTTATTTAATGCAGTGTTGCTGCTCACACACATTAGGGTGGCACAGCCTACTCTGAGGCCTGGCGCTCTGTTTCATTCTGCTAATTCCCTGATGCACATACCCAGGCTTCCCACTCCCACTCCACTACACTCCACTGCTGCTTCTGCACTGTGACCATGGCCTGCCCTGCTGTTTGCCTGACCACTGCGCCCAAAAGAATACTGAGAGGACAGTAAGGAACATGAAAATAAACGTATCCTTCTTACTGTAACCCAGGTCTGATAGTGGATCAGGATGCTTTGGTGGAAGCACTTCAAAACAAAGTTATTAAGGCAGCTGCTCTGGATGTGACATATCCTGAACCTTTGCCAAGGTAGGACATGTATTTACGTTAAAATTAAAAGGGTGTATGTGTGATGTTCAAACTGAGTAAAATTTTGTGAGCATGTGAGAAGTTGCATAATTTTGTTGGTAGGAGTACATGAGGTGTGTGCACTGGTCCTGCTGAAACCATGTTCCCAATCCAGTTCCAGCCAAATAAAATTCACACTCACTCATTTGGAGGATTTGTTGCATAAAGCCCCACCAAGCTAGGCAGCACTTTGAACTCCTCTGGATACGCTTGAGTCATGCAATTAGGTTTTGTTTTCTTTTTAATTATTATTTTCCCTGGTGGCCTGTAATACTGATGAAATACTGATGAATGTGCTGTGAGTGACTAGTTCAGCATTTCTTTTCCTCTCCCAGGGATCACCCCTTGTTAAAGCTGAAGAATGTTATAATAACTCCTCACATCGGAAGTGCCACCAAGAAGACGCGCTGGGTTATGATGGAGGAAATGGCAGAGAGCATAGAGGCAGGCCTGGCTGGTCTTCCTATCCCCCGTGAGGTGCTGCCCTAAGCCAGCTTGCATTTAGGATTAACACCACCAGTGCAGAAGCAGCAATTTGATCACTTTTCGTGTCATTATTTCATGTAATTTCGTGTTATGCAGATAAAATATATAAATCACGGGTTCAATTTATTTAAATACCCAGCAGCAGTTCTGGAAAAAGTGTGGAAAACTGCAAGCGTGTTGTCTTGATCTTCAATGGAAAACTCCAGAGCATAGAGTCTTGCCTCAGTGTCATTTGCTTTCCTCGCATCCCCTTACAGCTGTCCGCCGATGCAGCAGCGAATCGAAGGACATGTAAACCTGTCTTAGAGGGACTGCCCGGCACAGCCACAAGCGCAGCCGGCGTGTCGGAGCGGCTCCTGCCGCCGCTCCGGCAGCAATCCCGGCCCTTGGGTGCGTGCTCCCGCCGCGGGCAGAAGCGCCGGAGCGGCAGGGTCTGAGTGCGTGCGAGCAGGTTCGGCCTCTCTCCCTCCTTCCCTCGCTCCTTCCGTCCCTCTCCGGGACCGGCCGGGATACCCGCACCCGCAGCCGCGGGCCCGGACCTCCGGCCGACAGGGGGAGCCGCAGCCGGAGCTGAGGTGGGAGCTCCCCGTGCCGGGCCGGGGCCAGGGCAGCAATGTGGGCAGCCCGGGTGGCCGCGGTGCCGCGGTGGTGCCGGGCCCTGCGCAGCTCCGCAGCCCTGGGCGGCCCTAGGAACTTGCTGCGGAAAATGCTGCGCAAGAATAAGTAGGTGCGGGGCCCTGCCGGGGTGGGCTGTGGGCGCTGGGACAAGGGGACTCAGAGGGGCTGTGGGGCTCGGGCCGCGGTCCCGGTGCCGCGGAGGAGAGAGAGACATCGACCCCGAGCCGCCGATCTGAGCTGGTCGGCAGCGGCTGAACATGTGCCCAGGTGGCCAAGAAGACCAGTGGTCCTGGCCTCTGTCAGCAGTAGTGTGTCCTGCAAGACCAGGCCACTGATCGTCCCTCAGTGCTCTGTGCGCTGGCCTCGGTGAGGCCGCATCTCGAGTGTTGTGTCCAGTTCTGGGCCCCTCTGTACAGGAAAGACATTGAGGTGCTGGAGCATGTCTAGTGCAGGGCAGCGGCGAAGAGTCTGGAGCACAAGTTCTGTGAGAAACTGCTGAGGGAGCTGGGGGTGTTCAGTCTGGAGAAAAAGAGACTCAGGGCGGAGGGACCTTATCACTCTCTACAACTGCCTGAAAAGAGGCTGTAGCCAGGTGGGAGTCGGTCTCTTCTCCCAGGAAACAAGTGACAGGACGAGAGGAAATGGGCTCAAGTTGCACAAAGGGACATTTAGATGGTATATTGGGAGAAATTTCTTCACTGAAAGGGAAGAATGGTCAAGCAATAGAACAGGATCCCCAGGAAAGTGCTGTAATCACTGTCTCTGGAAGTGTTCAGAAAATGTGTAGAAGCGGTGCTTAGAGACTAGGTTTAGTGCTGGACTTGGCAGTGCTGGGTTAACAGTGGGAATTTATGATCTTAGCCCTGTTTTTGAACCTTAATGATTCTCTGAATCTAAAGAAACCTGAGAACTGTTCTTTTCCACCCCCTTCCCATCTATGTGCAGCTTCAGCTGTGGGTGGGAAGCATTGTTCCCTGCACCCCAGGGAAGGAGAGCTACTTGTATGAAAACCTGGATGTTGTGGTGTTCTTTCAGGCAGGTGGAATATTAATTACACAGGGAATCCTTATTTCTCTGAGCTACTTAAAGATAAGGCTGATTTCCTTTCTTTTTCCCAAAAGAAAGAAGTTCTGGTATGACAGCCCTGCCCTGGGATCACAAACGGTAAGTGCAAGCTCTGAAGGCGATATGTTTATTTGTGCCAGGAGGAACAGACTTATGTTTCTGCCATTGATTCTAACTTGAAGCATTTTCTCATGGAAAAATAGCAAGATTTTGTGAACAAAGAGTAGGGCTCCGGTCTGACTGTGACAGGATTGCCATTTGGCTTCCCATGGCTGTTTCCTCTTCTGTACTGATCTTTCATCTTTGCCAGCATCAATGCTCTCTTGCACACTCCTGAGTACTTATCCAGATTAAAACTTCTATGAGCTTAGTTTAATGAAAAATTTTTTAATGTTTGTTTTTTCAAACAAACAAAACTTTTCAGTCAATGCATGCTGTATTTGAGAAAACAGATCTATGGAGCTTCATAACTTGCTGCAAAATACAAAAAGAACTTTAGAAACTTTGACTGTAGTACACGAATGTCAAAGACTTTGTGAACAGAAGTATTCTTTATTGAAACACTTGATACGTAGGACCTATATAAAGCCATCACAGCTGCAATAATAAAATAAGAGCTTACTTAGTAAAGTGCATGAAACTGTATATAGTTGCCTAATACAAATGTGTAACTACTGTTTAATGTGTTGTTTGTTTCTTTTTATAGTTGTATAAACCAACCAAGTTGGACTTTTTAATGAAAAATGACCTTACAAAAACAAGGAAAGAAGACAATGTGCGCTGCAGAGTTTTGAATGGTCTTATTCATAAAGCTGTGTTAGAGATGGCGACTACTTGTGAAGTCAGTCAAGAATTTTATGATCTCAAGCTGGAAATCTGCAAGGCAAGTGCCAAAGCTACAGCTTGTACTGAGCCACTCTGATTACGTTGTGAGGTTGGCATGGATGTGCCAAAGGAGCTCCCCTGGGTGTTGTGATGTGTGCCAAGAGGAGTTTCACTGCATTGCTTCTGATGTGGCAAGGTGCAGCAAGATCTGGCACTGGAATATGCACGAGCAGAGCTTTGCCACTGTAGTACCTGGCTGAGGAGACCTTTGCCACTCTAATGCAAATGCAACTCAGGCCAATTAAATTATTATTCTCCTGATATGACTTTTTTTTCTGTTACTCAGACATAAACTCTTTGTCTTGCCCTTTCAGAAGGAGGAGCTTGGTTTTGCCAACATAAGTGTATCTTTCCAAGAGTCTGTTTTTCTTTTCTTGCAGGGGTGTGAGAGTTGTCACCTGCTTGTGTGACTCCCCAGCAATGTTACTGGCAGGAGACCTAAGTGATGTATGAGATTAATTAAAAAAAAAGGGCAAGCCTAAGAAAATGTCATTGTCAAGCCAGATCTGAGAAAGAATTGAGATTTGTATGTAATTGTATCTAGTGGTGTAACAATTTGTGGATTTGAAAGGGATGTTAGAGTTCTGATACAGGAACTAAGTCAGTCTCTGCATTCTTTTTTGTTGTCTGCAGTTTTTATCATCTACATTTGCTGTTCTATAAAGATTAAATTATACCAGTGTTTGGCTTAAAAGCTTGGTGGACTTAGCTTTGATATTAGAAGCATGGAAAATGATTCCTCATAGCTGCATCTATGACAAAAGGGTTGTCATTCATGACTAAAATAGATGTTTTTTCCAGCTGAATTAATTCTGTTGTCAGACAACTGTTCAAAACTACATGGGCAAGATGAGTCTTTTGGTTGTATATGTGCAGTATCCTTCACAGAGTATTTCTGTCTCTCTAGGGCTTTGAGGATTGCTTGTACCAGATCACGTGTCTTCATGTAAAAATACTGGCGGGTGTGGGCAAGACAGTTCTTTCAGGAGGCATTGCTGTAAATTAAACAACTTATAATGTGAGAGATGGAAAGAAACAGCCTTCTTCCCAATGCAATACAGATTTTATAGCTGCACAGTATTTGTGCTGTGGGACATGGCTGGGCATAGATCACTCCTGATTTACTCATGAACTGATTGTGGCCTGATATCATCACTTCTGTTATCAAAAGACATTATCTAGTAGGGTTTCTGCAATCCATCACAGACTTCATTGTGTATGAAGTGTGTGTGTATATATAATTTTAAAGACAGATTTGCCTTTTCTCTAGGTGTCCCTGTCATCCAACTTTTCAGCATGCCGTGTGTACTGGAACCCTACTTCCACTATGGAGAATGAAAGTTACATTGAAAGTGTGCTGCGAAAGAGCGCTCCACGTATACGGTACTGCTGTGGGATAGACAGGCCACTTCCTACACCCAGGGCCATTTCTTGAGTACTTCTGACAGTCTAGACCTGACCTATTGGGATGCCTTAGGTTTTTAGATACTTGGAGTAGAGCATCTCCTGTGATGAGCCTCACAGGGAAGGGTGGTTTTGTCAGACTGGCTGCGTGATCTTTTGCTGGAGCACAGCTGGCACAGCTGGCACTTTTGGTTTCTATGCTTTCCCAGAGCAGGAGTGGGCCAAGCAGAAAGCAAGAGGAGTGTGGGTGAGGTCTCACTCCAGTGTGCTGGTGGTGGTGGCTTATTACAGTGAATCCATGTTGTTGGTATGTCTGACGACAGAACTCTCTCTTGGTCATCAGACAACAGCCTCGTTTATGGTGTCTTGCACCCTTTTATCCCCTTCCAAACCCCCAGGTCAAGACAGCTCATTGGTCTATCTGTGTGCCCCCAGACTCTGAACCAATAAGATGCCTGCATCCTAGGAGAGCTCTCATTGTCTGTGAACTTCTCTCAGTCAGCCCAGAGGCTGCTCTGTGGAGCTGAGCTGCTTATTATCACTTGAGTAATACTACTGCAACTACTGCAGTGGCTGGCTTGGCTGTGCGGGACAGTAGCCCAGGATGGGATGCCGGACAGGGGACTGACAGATGCAAGGATCTCCTTGCAGATTCACTGGGCAGTTCTGAATGCTGGGAATGATTTAGACCTCCAAAAGGGATGACTGTTATCACAGAAGTTTTTCACAATACCGATAGCAAAAAACCTCCCAAATTGAGAATGCTACCATGTATTGTGATGCTTTTCCCCATTTTTCCAACACAGAGTCCGGTGATTTTTCATGGTATCATTGAGATTTTTGTCTCTTCCTCCCTTTCCTTGGCTTTCCCTCTGCTATCCAGCCAGTCTGTTGGAAGTTCAGGACTTCACCCATGTAGCAGGTGGCATAGAAGCATACTTGTAAAGCCATTTCCTTTCTCCCTGTTTCCCTAAGCTGTGTAATTCCTGATCCAGCACAAAGCTCTTTTCTACTCCACAGCCTGCACTCTTTAAGAAGGAAAGTTGCTGGCTGGCAAGAAGAGAAGGGGACCACTGTCAATCCTTCCTGCAGCTAGCATGTAGGATAAGTTGTCTTGCCTTGCTCTGAGTGCTATATCCCCCACTGCTCTTATCCCTACAGAGGGGATAAGGATACCAGATGAAGTGGGGAAAGACCTGTGCCAGACTATGTATACAGATATGGACAATCGTATCATCAATATCAGTATCATCAATACTCAGCTGGACCTGCAGCCAGTAGTTTTTGTATGCCATGCATTCGAAGTTGGGGTTCTGCAGTGATGTATTGCTTAGCATCAACCTGAATAGCTTCTTATCAGACTGAAAGTTTTGCAAGCCATATCTTTAAATGTGCAGTACTGCTGGATTTCATTTAACACCTTTTACTTGTCCTGCAGATGATATACTGATACTCATGCTGGTGAATGCTGTGTTTTTGCCAGGTATCTTCTGAAGAGTCAGCAGATTGTAGGAAACTTACCCCCAGTAGTATTTATAAAAGACAAAGAAGCTGCAGCTGTAAAAGAGGTAAATCTAATCTTTGACTCAATGTACAAATATAGTGACTTAGCAGAGAGCTGATAATTTAGTTGCTCTACCAATTTACATTAAAAATCAGTTTTTCTCTATAGTTGCAAAAATCATTTAAACAAATAATCTTGAATAAGATTGATGCCTATATAATATGTAGAAGAATTGTAGGCAGTATCATTAGGCCAATGAAGAATGTTTAAAGAATTAAATTACCATTTTAAGTAATAATATAGGGTTGCCTGGTGTATATGATTTTGGAAATGAGGTTGGAGGAGCAGTTTCCCACATTTTAAATGTTATGTGCTTTTAAGATTGAATTGAATAACCCGTAATTTTTTTTTCCCCATATCTTTTTCTATCTGTGAATTGTTAAAATGTTTGTAGGGAAGTACAAATCTTTGCATAGGGGATGTAGGCTTATTCATACTACATATTTTTCCTTAACTATTAACATTTTCTTTACTATTTCGTGTTTTCTGTCAAGGTGTTGATAGTTTTAGCTAGTTGACACACTACTAGAATACTGATATTTCCTAAGAATTTGCTGTGTAGCGAGATCTCTAACATAGTGAGAATTGCAGAATTCTACTCATTCTACCAATGAGTAGAATTTGATGAAAAATGTCTCCTCAAGCTGTTGATGTGAACAGAAGTTGAAAAGAACAGGTTCATGTGTCTGTGCCGTGAAGTGCCTTATTATTTATAATAGTCTTACTGTTACAGCCAGTTACTGTTAGACCCTTAAGGGCTCCTGCAGTGTGCATGAGCAGAGCTGGAAGGGATAAAAAGAATTTCAGATTCTCTAGAAATGCAATGAACTGCTTGAACTTTCTGTGATCAAAAAAGTTCTGAGTTTCACAGAAGATAAGTAAAAATCTTCTTTATATCACTTCTGTCAGGGAATGACACTGGGGAGCAGATAGATGGATCATTTTCTCGCACTTCACAGTTCATTAGATTTATGTCAATCACAGATTCAAATAACACACTGAACTTGGTTTTTAAGTATTTTAAGTAAAGGGAAAAAATATCCAGTTAAACTCCTAGAATAATACAATGGATTAGAAGGGAATTAATGTAAAGAAAAGCTGAAATGAAATTTCAAATGAGAAAATTTTCACAATTACATGTAGTCTGTAGGCACAGCATATAATAATGCATTAATAATGCATTAATAATTCATAGCATTTACTGGTTAGATGCCATGTTAAAAGGGATTTGGGAATTCCATAGTTGCCTGTAAGAGAAATGCAAACTTGCAGAAAGGGAGAAGAGGTGAAAAAAATCTTTGTAAGGATGTTATGGAAAAGGATTTGCAAGACTGAGGTAAGAAGAAATAAACCAAAAAATACATATGTCAAACAATCCCTAGCCAAGGGTTCATAATGCACATAGGGCAAAAAACTTTGTAGGACTCTCTGGATCCACTATTTGACAAAAACATCCCAGGCAAGAAGTATAAGCAATTCCATGTAAAAGAAGGAAAAGACTGTTTTAAAGTGGTTTTGCTAAATATTCCAAACATAGAAAAGATCATATTTGCTGTTGGATACTTGTCTGTTTCTTGTGTAGATGGGAACAAAGTCAATTTGAACAGGATCCTTCATGTGTGTCCTTCATGTGTTTGCAGGTCGAAGACTTACTGGCAATTGCTGATTTTGGACCTCCAGAAGAGGAAGAAACATCTCAAAATGAATCAAGGTGGGTCTTTTTGGTTGAGAATTGTATGAGTGTCCGTTTTCATTTCTGCTGGCCAGCTTAAATTGGATATTATTTGACATAAGAGAAAGTATATTTTAATTAGGTGTGTACATTGTTACTTGCAGACCTGATACTTGTTCTGGTACTAATATATTAGCTTTTATGAGTGAAATATATGTAGAACTTCTAAGATTTCAAGACTTGATGTGTTGATGGTAATCAAAATTTTAAAAATGCTCTGCAGCAGTAATATTTGTTTCTTGCTGGTAATTGTCTCATGAGGATGAAAATGGCATTTACCAATACTGTTCTACTCATCCACTTTTTTCTGATATGTATTGCAAGTTTACTGACAAATCTCCCTAAATTAATTTAACATTCTTCTGTGAAGGATTTTTTACTATTGAGAGATAGGGCTGAACAACCTATTGGAATAGTGGTTCTGTGGACTGAATGCTCTTAAAGCCAACAGCCTTTGCACCTGTGTGCTGTAGTCTGTTGGTAGAAATGCCTTCTGTGCCTCAGCATCTCACAGGATGGTCCATCAGGTGTGAATCAGAAATAGCTTCCTGTGGGAAGTCATTCCTGTGACAGATTTTCCAAAGGGCACCTAACACCTTCCTCTGTCTCTTGAGGAAATAGTCAAGTCCAGCATAAGGTGTCGCATCACTCTGATGTGTTTCAGACAGGGGCTGCTGCTTCTTACTTCTTGGAAGAGCTGGGAGAAGTCTTGAGTTCCTTGGATCTCCCAGATACAGTACTGACCTAGGTACATTTTTTCCCAGGGACAGGCAGTTTCACCTAGCATCTTGTTGCTTTATTGTCTTTCTCCCATTAAATCTGTTGACACAGACTGTCCTTGGATGCATGGTATGGTGGTATCTCTTTCTTCAGAACACAGGGCATTAATAAATTACACTGAAAAGTCCAGTTTATTTCTGTGTTACTCAAGTTGTCAAAAATTGAAATGTATGTGGGGAAAAAACCAAGCCAATACTTGTTTTCTTTCCCACAGTAAACTCTTCCCTTCAACAACTCAATCTTCAGATTCACCGATGTGGTCTAATCTCTTTGGTGTTGATCATGAACTGCTGAATAAACAGATAATGGACTATAAAAAAATGAAAGTGTCAAGACATATAGAAAACTTTGTCTGGACAGACAAGCAGCAGCAGCAGCTTTCTAAGATTCAAAAGAAAATGAGAAAGAAAAAAGCAAGGAATCCTCCTGACGATGACGATGTTACACCACAGGAACAATTACTGGACAGTTACGAAGCTGATTACTGGGACGATAACACCGAATCAGCCTCAGGCTATGAGCTGCAGGAAGAATTACAGGAAGAGGTGAATGAATTGGATGTGGATGATGACAAAACTTTAACTCAGCCTACTGTAAAAGGAAATGAAGTGAAAAAGCCACTCCCTTCAAAATGAAGGCTGCCAATAACAAAAAAAAACAGATGCCATAGCTACTGAAAGATTAATTTTGTACGTGTTTACCACTTCCTCATTCAAATGAATATATTTGCCACATGTGAGCAGGTTTGCTAGCACAAAGTATGTAAGGAAAACTGCCATTACTGACATTCTGTTAAGCAGCTTTCAAGCTGCTACAGTTGAAGGACTTCCAACCAGAGAGTAGCTTTGTAATGATAAAATATACCTGTTGGAGCACTGAGTTAAAACTTCTTGCAGTGTGTGGATTATTTCCAATAAAATTATGGTTTCTATGTTTCAATATTTCTTTTAATGTTTTTTTTTAGTGACCTTTATAAAAGTTACCACAAAGTAATGGGGCCTGTTATTCTGATATAAGGAAGGAAGAGGGAAGCAAAATAATGACAGTGGTGTTCAGCTTCATCACACAGAGACAAGGACAGGGTCTTCTCTAGAGGACCAGTCTAATGGGGGAACACTTTCTACAAAAACATCCCAATAATGGCCAATGAAGTTACAACCCTGAAAGAAAATAAATTTATAGTTGTGCAAAGGGAACTGCATCAGAAAAGAAAATCCATTGGGTAAAATCAGGCAAAACATTGTGACTTGGAAAATGTATTGACAACCTGAAAAGCAGAGAAAGAGCAGCAGGGAAGAATGTTCCAGAAACTGAGATCTGAAAATAAATATGGAATCATATAAAAAGTAAGAATAAAACTTGCTGACTCAAAGCGCATAAAATATAATAGCATGAGTGTATAAAGTCAGAAGGCTGCAAGCTTCAAAGAAATTACAATGAACAAGGTAGTAAAAGAGAATTCTACCAGAAATACAGAAAATTTAATTCCAGTAGTTAAGGGGGAGGTGAAGAAAATCAACACAGGGGAGGTTGCCCTACAATACAGTGGAATCACAGAATGGTTTGGGCTGGAAGGTACCTTAGAGATCATCTAGACCCAAGCCCCTTGCCAGGGATATTTTCACTGGGCCAGGTTGCTCAGAGCCCCGTCCAACCTGACCTTGAATACTTCAGGGATGGGGCATCTTGGACAAGCTTCTCTGGACAACCTGTGCCAGTGCCTCACCACCCTGATGGAACAATTTCTTCCTCATATCTAATCTAATTCTACTCTCTTTTCATTTAAAACTTAGCACTTGTCCTATCACTACACTTAAAGAACACTGCAATCATCAGTCATTGTCAATGCAGATGCATTAAAAAAAAAAGAAAAAAGTCCAGTTTAAATAATTTATTATCCTGTAATAAGGTCACCTGCCCAGCAGATGAAGGGAATGCAGTGGATGTGGTTTTTCTGGGTTTTTGTAAGGCTCTTGGTACTGTACCTCACAGCATCCTTTGGGACAAATTTTCCAGCTGTGGGATGAGTGGTATGGTGTGCTGGGTGAAGATCTGGCTGAAGGACAGAGCTCAAGGGTTGTGGTGAACAGGGCCACATCTGGCTGGTGACTGGTCACCAGTTGTGTTCCTCAGGGCTCCATGCCAGGGCTGGGTCTGTTCAATATATTTCCTGATGATCTGGATGCAGGCTTGAATGCACCATGAGCAAGTTTGCTGATGATTCCAAACTGGGAAGTGCTGCTGGTGCTCCCAAGGGACAAAAGGCCTTGCTGAGGGATCTGGAGTATTTGGGCAAACATCAGTGGCATGAAATGGAACAAGGATAAATGCCAGATTCTGCACATAGGCAGGCAAAAGTCTAAATTGGATGAGGAGTGGCTGGAGAGCAGCCCTGCAGGAGGGGTCTGGGGGTGCTGGCTGGCAGGAAGCTCGACAGGAGTCAGCAGTGTGTGCCCAGGCAGCCCAGGGGGCAAACCATGTCCTGGGATGCATCAAATACAGCTTCACCAGGCACTTCAAAGGAGGGATTTTCCTGCTGTACTTGGTGTTGGTGTGGCCTCACCCTGAGTGTTGTGTGTGCTTCTGGGCCCCACAATTTCAAAAGGATGTGAAGGTCCCTGAATGAATCCACAGGAAGGCAGCAAAGCTGTGGAAGGCGTTGGCAGAGTGTTCTGTGAGGAGCAGTCAGGACTCTGGGGTTTTCTTGTTTGGAGAGAAGGAGGCTGGGGGGCAACCTCACTGGCCTGTACAACTTTCTGAAGCAAGGAAGGAGAAAGGGTCCCTCTTTTCCCTGGGACCCAGTGGCAGGTCATAAGGGAATGGCTCAAAGCTGTGCCCCTCAGAAGAGGTTCAGACTTGACATGAGGAAGCATTTCTTTATCCAGAGGGTGATCAAACCCTGCAACAGGCTCTCAAGAGAGGTGGTCAATCCCCCAAGCCTGTCAGTGTTTAAAAGACATTTGGACAATGCCCTTAATACCATGCTTTTTTTTTTTTGGTCAGCCCTGAAGTAATCAGGCAACTGGACTAGATGATCATCCCTTACAACTCAGCTATTTGATTCAATTCAATTTGGCCCAATTTGATTTGATTTGATTTGGCATTTGTTGCTTCCTCCTCCTTTCCTTACCACCAGATGCTCAGGATGTCTTTGATGACATTTCCTCCCAGCCCTACACTAGAAAAGGGGATGGAATAGGCAGTTGTGTCCCAGCCTGGGCATTGGTTCTGTCACATTGTAGGAAGGAGGCACATGCCTTTTCATGGGGGTGAGAGCTGTGGATCACCTCAAGAGAATTTGATCACCTGAACACATTCGCAAAAACTATTTTTTTGAAAGTTTTTTGTGTTTGTTCAGTTTAGCTGGGCTTCCACAGGATGGCAAACCCCCACATCTCTGACACTTAGATCAAAGATCTAGGCTTTGAGATCAATCCCTCAGTCAGGAGCAGGAGGTGCTTCAGACTAAATGGTTACAAATTGTTTGATGTGAGTAATACATGTTCATTTCCCTGTGGATTTTTTTTTCTCCTTGCACTCAGCTGTAGAAATACCTGAGTAATTTCTCTTGGAAAAACCTGTTAAAACACAAGACCCAGAGGACAACAGTGCTGCATCAGAGCTGAGGTCCATCTGACTCAAAACACTGTCTCCACAGTGGCCAGCCATCAATGTCTACAGGAGAGCACATGATCAGGGCAGATCTTCTGCCATGGCCCTGGCTGTGCTTATAGGCTGCCCTCCGCTCTCCACCCCCCACTCCTGCCCAGGGCTCCAGGAGCATGTTCCAGCTCAGCCTGAGTGATGCTGTAGGTGTCTCTGACTCTGCAGAGAGCTGCTGTCCTGGAGAGAACACTCAGACGTGGGTCATAGCTTGTCATAGCTTGTCATGCAGAATTCTGGGCATAACAGGGCAGAACTATTCTGTCCTGCTCTATTCTATTCTATTCTATTCTATTCTATTCTATTCTATTCTATTCTATTCTATTCTAATTCCCTATGCTCATCATGAGTCAAACAACTGTGAGACTGTTATTCTCCTGAAATACCAATGCTTTTCCATCTTCAAAAATATGTTCAAGGACACAAATCTGAAGTTTATAAAGGGAATGGTATTTTATTTTTATATCTGAATTTACGTTGGGTAATTTTCTTTTATTTTTCGGAGTCTGTTTCATAGCTGATGCTTGCAAGCATTAACACAATGCACACATAGCCAGGAGCAGGCTGGTGCATTCTTCACTTTAGATTGAAAAAACATCCCTTGAAATCTAGCAAAGAAAAACTACAAGGCACAAAGAGCAACAGCAGGAATGCAGGTCAAGCAGTCCCTGTTTCCTGAAGAGTGAGGAATGAGAAGAATGAGGATTGGTACTGACCACATACAGAAGAATAAAGCAAAGAGGTGTGTGGTACCATGGGATATTATCCAAAGTTGGACACACATCAATGACAAGCACACTTTTTGCTTTCCAAAATGTGCTCCACTGTGCTTCTTGGCCAAGGATGAATGAAATGTGCTTTTGTGCCTGCCCCACACTTGTATTGTCCTCTGGAAGAGCTGAAAAATGGCAGTAAGCCATTTGGCATCCAAGCCTCTCAATTGGGCAGCAAGCCTGGAGCCATTCCAAGCAAGGAACTGTAGTTATAATATTTAATGAAAAATCCTTTGCTAGGATTTTTCCCTCCTGAGGAGCTGAGGGCCTCAGGAAAGAAATGTAAACAATAACTGTCTGCTGCTATGGAATGCAACAGAAACACCTGTGACTGGGGCATGTTGGTTGTTTCTAGTTAATGGCCAATCACAGATGCAGCTGCATTGGACTCTGAGAGTCAGGAGTTTTTGTTATTAATTTTATTCTTGTTCTTTCCAACTTTCTGATGAATCCTTTTTTCCTCTATTCTTTTAGTATGGATTTAATGTAGTATTTTAATATAATATATATCATAATATAATAATCCAGCCTTCTGAAACATGGAGTCAAGACTCACATCTCCACACATGGGGTGTTCATCACAAGGAAGGAAGGCTTCCAAGGCTCTTTTCACCAGAGGCAAGAACCCTTTGGAAAATGGAGTGATATGAAGAGCAGAGCTCACTCTGGCTCCAAGTCTGCAGTGGGCAGAAGAGCCAGAGAGAGCCAGAACACTCGTAGGACCTGGGAAGGGCAAGGGCAGCAGGCAGGAACAGACCTGTAAGAGCCTGGAGGAGCCTTGGCAAGGGACCGTGCTCAGTGCTGCAGACAAAGGAAAAAAAAAAAACCTGCTAGAGGCACTTGCTAGTCCACCATGGGGGAAAAAAAGCCTTCCTCCCTCCAGCTGCAGGGCACAAGAGTCCATCTTTGCGGTGCATGAGCAGCCTGGAAGAAAGGGACTGGAGAGCCCTGAACAGTGGTCATGCTTGACGCTGAAGGGGAAGGCAAAAAACCCCATAGACTAGTGCAAATCTGCTCTGGATCCTTCCTGATCTCAGTGCCAGCAACTGGCAATTCCCTGAGTGTGCCAGCAAGACCTGCCTCTTCAATGTACAGACTGGTCACATCTACCAGGAGAATCCCAAGCTCTGTTCTCCCTCAACCTGGAGCCATCACTACACTTTTGGCTCAAAAGCCAAAATGTAACCAAATGTATTCCACTGGCTGGAATGAACAGTGACAAGAGACAACTACGGAATAATAGGCTTTGAAAAACAAGGGGGAGGAGGTGTGGTGGAAAGGCTGGTTATTTTCAGACCTAGAACATTTGGATCCATGCCCAAAGCACAGTCAGGCAAATTTCCAAACTGTAAAATAGCCCATTGTTACTATCACCCTCACATCCCCTTTTCCCACTGAAACTAAGCCGCCCAGTTGGCTGTGTTTATATGGGATCCATCCATAGGGTAAAACTTTCAAAGCTCCTTGGTGACTTAAATCTTTCTGGAAGTTATTTGTGCACCTCCATTTATGGGGAAATGTTCAGAACTTATACAAAAGCCTGGTATCTTCTTCCTTTCGGATTTAGTATTTTGAGCCTTGAAAGAGGAAGGAATGTACTAGGGCTTGTAATTTTCTCTGTTGGTGCCAAAATGGATGTGCACATTCAGACTATGTAAATAAGGGCATATCTTATTGTGGTGACACGAGAGGTGAAAGTTAGGGTTTTGGTTTCCTCTGTGTGAGCTTTGCAGAGGCACAGAAAGTGTGCATGGTTTCCTCACCATTCTTCCCAATACACCAAGGGACATTTGCTACTATACTGTTGATGGTGAGGTTTTCCTTTTGGAAAGAAGTACTGAATTGGTTTGTGTTGTTAAACATAATTTTCCTTGCACTTCAGTAGCTTTTTTTCCTTACTTGGACTTCATCCTTGCTAACTTTCTTGAAAGTGATGACAGCCCTCTCAGCTGTTGTCTTGCCTTGCTAGTTTTCTTCTTATTCCATAGGCCCTCCATGCCCCTACTTCACTGCTTCAGTCTTTGTTTGCCTTTACTTCAGATGGAATTTCTCCTACTTGAACCTGAGGAATGAGAAATGTCCACAGTGGTATAGATGAGTTTTCACCAGGGCTTTGGTGTGTGCCTTTCCTACAAAAATATCTTGCCTGATACACAAGAAGTCATTGTACTATTTTTCTGTGTTTAGGTGGAGCTTGACTGGCAGTTTTGGTACCTGCTTGAAGACAGGACTTTGATAGTTGTATTAATCTTAGAAGAAGACACAGAGTCTTCTTACAGATGTGAAGCATAGCTCCTTTAAAGGAGAAGTCCCTAGGCAGCTACGTAGGATGAGCATTCCGGAGAACTGTGAGGAGGCTGAACAAATTATATGTCTGGAGGACTTTCATGTTAGCAGCTTCAAACACATTCCTGGTTTTAAAAACAGGAACAGAACTGGGCTCTTTACAATCACCCTTAGGTGCTGTGTTTTGAAGTAATGCTTCCTAATCATTACCACGCTGCTCCTCCCTTGCTGGCACTGAACCCCATTGAATCTGTTCAGCTGTGTTAAGGCAAATTTCACAAAACCCACATATTTTCCTCACTTTTCTTAAACACTTTTTTGTCAGCTGTGAATCTGCTGCTGTCTGTGACCTTTACAATTTTCCTGAGATTCCAGCAGCCTTCATCTGGACCTCTCCAGTCAAACCAGTGTGTGGCAAACTATCATGGCAAGATAAAATGAAGATCCTAATCTCGATAAGGCAGTCTTGGAATATCATCTAAATCGGCCTCTTCATCGATCTTCTTTTCAAGCAAAATTTTAAATTTTAAGAAAAAAAATTGTATGTGCTTAAATTATCCAGAATTTGCTTTGAGATATTGATGAAATCAATAAATTCCTTTTCCAACCCACATATTTTTAGCCAAAACCAGACATCAAGACGTCATCTCCTTGCTGTCCTACCAGCTGACATGTGTACCTCTCATACTCAATATAAACTTAATCTTTCACAACATATAAGGTAAACCTTTCTGTCCACATTAGGAATATGTCAAGACAAGGCATCTGAAAGGTTATAAAATGGAATAATCTCTTCAGCTTTTTAGATATTGTGACTTGGATTTACATGTCAGCTTTGGAAGAGGGAGAAGCTGCACAACCATTTTTTCACCTACCCAGCTGAAGAATCTAATTTCCAAGAGCAAGTCTGCCAGTAACCAGTGGTGGGCACTGGCCAGGCTGTCTAGAGAGATTGCAATGACTTAACAGTAAGTGACCTTTATCTCTGGGAGCTTAGTTTGGTTTGGTTTGTTTTTTTCCCAGCAATATTTCAGTAAACCTCTGAATCCATACAAGATAAGGGATTGTTCAGGATGCTATATAGCTAAAGCACTCTAATTTTAAATGTGTCTTTCTCTTATGCAATGGCTGAAGGATTTTCAACCCCAGATATATTCAAATGTGATTCTTTTGTTTTTAAAAAGGAACTTAGATTTTTTTCAGAGTCACCATGAACATTATATTTAATGAAAGTGTTAATTACAGCTGTTACCTTTCAAATTAATAGGAAAGTTCCTTTATGTGTGACTAACAGAAGTTAAACATTTAAATATTCACTTAATTATTTCAAGTATGTGTGCAGCATACTGGCTGGAAAAAAGAGGCTTTAATTTATTTTGAAGAACCCCAAAACCATTGCAGAGGGACTGTCCAAAGTCAGCTCTTCTCAGAATTAGATGAAATGCATCGATTTTACACCTGGCCAATAACAAGGTGTGTTATTTGCTTGGTTAGGTAATTTAAAAAAACCCTCCACTTAATGTTAAATCTAGTGGTGACAAGCCATTAATTATTCTTTTATAGGTTAGTCTGCAGCTCATCATGTGTTAGTTTGTGTTTTAACTCATCTCCCATCAAACGCCCAGCACAGGAAGCTGAACCAAGATGGGGTAATCCAATGTTGCCTGTCCCTAAAGACTACAATCTGTGGTTAAATGAATGTACACATACATGAGTAACATTCTCAGAATTTGATAAACAATATTTTTGAATAAAGAAAAATACTTGATATGTAATATGTACATAATCCAGAAAGAAGCTATCTGATCCTGGTTTATAGCTTTCTCAGAATGCCTGCCTGATGGGGAATATAAGGGAAAGGCTGAGTAAGTGAATAACAATCTGCATGTATAAGTACTTATTTATCACACAAATTACATGTGACATCTAGCACTATAGGAAAGTTATTTCCTGGTAAAACCAGAACAAGGAGAAAATAGAGGTGACAAAAATATAGCCTACTCTTTTTGGTATCTTCTCTGGCCTGATAAAGTCCAAAATAATGTAGAAACATTAACATTCTAGTGGAATTTATCATCCTTATTAGCCCTACTGTCTGAACCACATGTGCACTCCTACAGAGTTAGTAACCAACCTTTGGTGTTGGTAGACATACACCTCTGTACTTCCAGGACAGAGTAGGGAAAACAGTAGAGTAGGGAAAACTGGATTAAACTTGAAGTGATGTTTAGCATTAAAAAGACAAAGGTTGGCAACACCTGTTTTTTTTTTGTTAAAACTGTTTTTAAATTCCTCTTCTAAAAATAGAGAACATCTGAAAAGAACGTATCACAATTGTATGTGCAAAGTGTTGGCAAAAGCATTGTGATTCTTTTTTTCTAAGATTTTCTTGTGAAACATTTTCTTGTGAAATTATGAAAAGTAGACTGAATTACATTTTCCAATGGAATTATTACAGTAGAATATTTGCATCTACTGAGGAACAGATTTCCTGCATTACTGTGCAGATGTTATGAATTTTTTAAAAACAGAGATATTTAATCTCTCTAGACATGCTCTTTTCAAATTTGGCTAAAATGCTTCAATGTAATTGAAACTGAAAATTTCCCAATGATATTTGAAATTCAGAAATACTAAAAATTAATTTGAATAATTTTGAGTGTCAATTAATGTCAGAGATCCTAATTAGTGGAGGGACTTGGACAGATTCTTCATTCTTTTCTAGTTACCTTTCCTTCTCAGCTTGTCTGCATAATTAGTTCCTTTCTACAACATAATCTGAATTTTTAAGATCCATCTTTCCTTTAGTGAAATAATCACAGAGTTCAACAGTAATTTCAAGTCTAATCTTTTATAGGTAAAGCCATCTTGATAAACATTGTTTTGTTTAGTAAAAAAAAAAAGTGGTATTGCTTCAGTCAGAATCACAAGTATTTGAGATAAATTTTTCTCTGGGAATCATTATATTTTTCTCACATAATATGAATATTGAACTAATACAACTTATTGAATATAGATACTTTTTCACATAACTTCTGCTTCCTTGGCATTGTTCTTTGTCTTTTCTTTGTGCTTTGCTTCTTGGTTTCCTTTTCTTCTTCTAGAAGAGAAGCTCCTCCTTTCATAATGAAAACTAGTTTGAAAAGCTATGACATTCAGTAAAAGTCTTTCTAGACTTCAGTGGAATTTGAGAAGGTCTCCTTCAGGGAGCAGAAGAGTGGGGTTGCAATGGGAGGCTTGGCACATGGTTCCTTTGGAAACTCTTCCAAGGTCTTCTGTTTCTCTAGAATCACGACAACACCACAACAAGCAAGGAAACACCTTTTTCTGGCAAATTAAACATACAGATTATGCAAAGGGAGACCTTGCACTTCTGCTTGTTGGGAAGAAAGAGTGTAAAGTAATTACATTTGTTGCAGTGTGCTTTTATACTTTGTAATACTTTGTAATAGTTCTGATTTTGTATCCCCTTATTCTCCCCAGATGATGTACTCCTTTTTGTACCCCCTTCCTCTACCTGTGTAACCATTCTCCTGTGTTGAGATCATCCCCCAAATCCCCGCCCTGGCTCTCTGTCAGTCACTCAGCATCCCATCCCTTCTATCTAGATCTTTCGGTCAAAGCCGTCGAGTGATTAGCCCGAAGCCAGGGGTCAGCCCCCCAAGGATGATGTTATACGCTATCCCAAATGTCCATCCCCTAAGGCTGTATCCCTGGAGGGTCTTTATTGGTCAGCAAATGTATCTACCCTCGGTTTCCTCCCCCCCTTTAAATGTAACCTCGAGACTCCTTTGTCTTGCTCTGAGCACGGCGCACCCTGAGGAGAGGGGCTCCCTGGGGAGCTCCGAATAAACCTTGGACTGGCCCCCTGTTCAGAGTCGGCCTTTTACCCTCCACCGATGTCTCTAGCGTCTCTTCTGCTGCAAAGGCGACTAGCCTAGCTGCCCTCAGTACCCTCGGGGCACCAGAGAGTGTCCCCCCACTGTCGGTCACTTCGGGGCTGCCCCCCCGCTGTTTACCGACCCGGGGCTGGCCGGGGTTCACTGGGAGGCACCCAGAGAGACGGAGACATACATTAACCCTTAAACATCTAGAATAAACCAATGAACATGTTCATCAGTCAGTGTTACAGATGATCACTGGGACCAGTATGTGCTGCAGCATCATCTTCAAAAGCAAGAGGACATTACATAAATATAAGCTGATGCAGAAAATGTACTGGAGAGTCGAAGGGAAAAAATATTGGCTGCAAATTCCTGTAAAAAGACAGAGCTCCCCTCCATCCTTTTTCACTTCCTCAAAAGAGTCATCTAGGTCAGTACTGGTTTGGGATCTTACACCAAGACCTGGAAGGCAGTTGTGGAAGTTCATTCTCCTGACTCTCCTATAGGCTCTGAGGAGCCCCTTTTGCCAACCCAGCTGTTTGCTGTACACCTGCAGGTGGGTGCTCTTTGCTGCCCCTGTTCTGCTTGGAGACAGCTAATGGGAAGAGCTGAAACTGTGAATTACCTGCACAGGAAGGAGAGGACAGGGCAAAGGCACTCAAAAGTCACTGTGACCTGCCAAAGCATCTCTGGCTGTTGTCACTTCCTCCAGACCTGAACTGCCCAACAGTATAAGCAAACATATTACTTAATATGTTACTGTTAGATGTAACCTGTTAAGGCATCTAGACAAATATTTAACTCTCATATGACAGCAAACTTACGTTAACCAAATTTCTTGATGTCCTCTAGTTGGAGAAGTACTAATCTTCAAATACATTCCACAAAAAAAATTACTAAACCATCGGATTTGATTGATCAAAACTATTACTTTTATCTAATAAACCTGATTTTAAAACTTTTTTACTCTTCTTCACACTGCATGTTTCTGACTTCTCTTCACTCTGCTGTCCCCAAGCCCACTTATTTTTATATTGCAAAATCGTTGTTGACTTGCAGGAAAAGTGAATACAAACATTGTTAATCCCTCTTAATCTGATCCATTTTTATTCTTCCAAATCCTCTTGTTCAAGTGATTTTGTATGTTTCTGTCCTTCTTGGTTTGTTGTGGATTTGTTTGCTAGTTTGTTGACAAGAAGAGGAATTTGAAGCCTGCTCACAGGTTTCACTTTGGAAAGTCTTAGGCATGTGCTGGTGGCTGATGAACCTACTTCCTATGCCTACAGTTCAATGCCAGTCCCTCAATGTGAAAATATAACTTCCTTTGCCAAGTGAATGAGTGCCATGATTTAAACATCACCCAGTTTTGCTGAGCGTGCTGCAGGATTTTGGCAATTGGGGATAAACAGGTAACAGAATTACAACTAAAGTTATTATATGTGTACATTTAATTTGCCCCCTTTATAAAGTAGTTCACGTTTTTACCACCCGATAGAAAACATTTTTGGTTGATCTCAAAAGTCATCTGGACATGATCCTCGGCAACTCTCTCCAGGTGGCTTGGGAATGTGGGTTGTATCAGATAGCTTCCTGAGGTCCTTTCCCACCTCAGCCATCCTGGGGTTCTGTGAAAATGAGGACATATCCCACAGTTTGACTGGAACGTTCAGCCGTGAAAGACTCTTTCACAAATGTTTTCTCTTAACCTTTCACTTAATCTCTTTAAGCCCTCCACTGTTTGAAACACTTTGCAATTATTGGGTCTGTAGCAATGGAAGTCTAATGTTGTTGATTATGTGGGAGCCATTGGGCCTTTCCATACTGGCAGAGCCATGTTCAATTATTTTACTTTATGAATTATTAGACAGAAGTTAATACCTTTCTGTTAAATGCTACATTTAAACTAAGTGGGACATATCCCTCCTTGCACTGTGTAGTAACAATTTTTTGTATTGTGGTCCTATATTTACTATGGATAATTTATCTTTCATGGATGGCTGCCCCTTTTTTCTGCAAATGCTTTTACCTACAAACTTACTGTGTATACACTGAAAGTGCTGAAAGTACATAGCTAAGGAAATTACTAACAGAAAAAAAAAAAAGAACTAATCTAATTGCATTTCAATGTACTTATTGGGCTGTTGACTGCAAAGGTAAATAACTTTTGTGGCCACTGCTGAAAAAAACCAAACAAACAAAAAAACTTTTCTGCCAAAGTGAATGTTTGATTTGTATTACTTTTTGAGAAGATGCCAGTCAGTTTGCTGCTGTGGTCTTCACAGATGTTGAGTGTGCTGGCCAATACATTGACATGTGTGTAGACCAACAGTGAAATTGTATGGCTGCCCAGACCCATGGCAAAATCCCCCTTGGCTTCCATGGATGCATGTCTCACTCACATGGTGAACACTCAGGGAATCTCTAGTTGAAGTCAATAGTTTGTGAAGCCTTTGGGAATGGCCTGAGCAAAGCCAGGTTAACCTTGTGGGGAAGACTGAGAGCTGTGCCAGGAAGATGGTAGGGATGGAGGGAGAAAGTCCCGATTTGCCAAGGATGGGATCCAGCATGGTCCTACAGGGTCTCTTGCCATGACTGGCCTCCTGCTGGCTCTGGTGGCAGGACCACATCAGCGGTCTTGGTGGTGGAGAGCCACCCACCCTACTGCTGTGGCCGCTTGTCTTGGTCCTTGTTGTTATGAATAAAAGTTATATATATTTTTTTTAAGGTTGCGGAGTTAAAACAAGGAGAAGGGTGTGACATCAGAACTAGTATGCAGATCAGAATGCATTTCACTGAATTTTGTAACTTTCCAGGAAAAAAACCCTAAAAACAATGAGCCAACATAGAATTAAAAGACCTAAGTGATGTCTAAGGATGAGGAACGTAGTCCAGTACCTGCTAAGATCCTTTTCACTTTTCACCCTAACCTAAAAAGATGTTAACTAGAGAGAGGACCCGAAATGTTAAACCGAAAAGGTGGAATCTCCTAATCTCTCGTGAGGACGGAAGCCCCAGCTCTGCCTGCAGACCAGCGGACAAAGCTGCATCACCCTCCTCCTCCGTGCCACTCCTGGGAGCGACTGCGGCGTGGGCACGACCCGTCGGTTTCTCCCCACCTGAGCTGATTGTTTTTAATAAAGGCATTAAAAAGGAGAAAGATCTCCTGCCCACTTATTTCACTTGTGGTACGGCTGTTGCCTGCCCGCACAAAGGGTTGGCTCTGTTTGCATCTTGTGTCCATCAGAAACCATCTGCCATCACGGGAAGAGCAAGAACAACTGCGTTAGCAGACGTGGAGACAGAGATTGCAGCGAGCTGTCTTCCATCACACCTCAGAGCCTTACAGCGCCATGGGTGTGGCAATGCCACGCTCCCGGGTGGTGTCGCCAGAGAGGCCCTGTGCCTGGGCCCTGCCCCGTGTCCCTTCTGGCCCAGTTGTCGCGTCCCAGCCCAGCCCTGCCATGGCGCCAAGGTGTGTGAGCCCCACCCCCAGGAGCGCGGCCAATGGGAAGCCTTCCCACCAGGCCTCGCCTTGCCCCAGTGGCCAGCGGGGTGGGCGGGGTTTCCAGAATGCAGCAGATGCAAATGAGGCTCCACCCATCCTGCCATGAACTCCAGTGCTGGGTGGTCATGTGGCAGCCTCGTGTGATGGTCAAGGTGTCATCAGGCTCCTCCCCGGGGTGACGTCACAGCTCTCGCGAGAGCCCTCAGTACTGCCCCTCAGAGGTGTGAAGGGGCGCAGGTGAGCCCCAGGCTGGGCCCCGCCCCCACACGAGGTCCCGCCTCTAACCCCGCCCACCCCATTCGGAGAGCCAATGACAGCGCTGGCTGAGTCTCTCCCCATTGGCTGGCTGCCTGCCATGCAAATGAGCCTCGGCGTCATTTCCTCTGGTAGATCGAGCGCCATTTTCTCTTTCTGGCGGTTGATGCGGCGCGGGCGGCGCGCGGGCGGCGGGCGCTGAGGGAGGCGCGCGCGGAGCCCCGGCCATGCCGCCGCCCCCCCGGGGCGCGCATTGAGCGCGGCGCCGCCGCCAGGCCGGGAGGCGGGGCCGCGGAAGCGGTGGCACCGGGCAGCGCCGGGGACAGAGCCGGAGCCGTGAGCGGCGGGTGGCGGCGGCGCGGGATCGCGGCGGCGGTGGCCGCAGAAGGAGGAGGAGCGGGAGCAAGAGCCAGGAGGAGGAGGAGGAGGAGCAGCGGCGGGGGCTCCGCCTGCAGCCCGGCCGGGTACGTGCGGCGGGGCGGGGCGGAGGGCGGTGATTCCCCGGTGGCTGCGCGATTTCGGCTCGGTGGGCGCTGCGAGCTCAGAGCGGTTTCCCCGAGCGGGCGGGGAGGGACTGGACGGGACGGGTCCGGCGTGGCCCCGTCGGACGAGGCGTTTTACGCGGGGATGCTCCCCCGCTGCCTCGCCGCTGCTGCGGGCTGTGAGCAGCTCGTTATCACCGCCCGTCTTGAGTGTTGGTGATTTAATTCTAGGTCGCACTTCAGCGATGGAGTGTCTTAGGAGCCAATTTAATAGTTTGCTTTGAAGTCTGGATTAATAATTTGAGTTGCTTTTAATGAACTGTTTTGGTTTGAATTGTTTTGTGGCAAACTGCGGCAGGGACGGGAGTGGCACACGTACAGAAGCAGCACTTCATCACCGGTTAATGGAACCAGTTAATGGGACGCAAAATTACGTTGGATATCCTTGTGGTGCCTCAGCAATGCATATATTTAGAAAGAAAGTTTATGAATAATGTAAACAAACACAGCTCACACAATGTAAGCCGTGAAAGCCATTTGAATGTGCTTGCTTTGTGGTCGAGAGCAGGTAATGGGGAGTTCCAGTTGTCCTGGTTTGTAAACAGAATAAAAGACACGTGTGTAACTTCTGCTGCAGCCGAGTCCTGTACTGTCAAAGTTATGAGCAACTCACTTTCAGCAGATAATGTTTCGATGGGTTAATTACTTGGGAAGAATTGGATGTTGTCCTTAACAGTCTTCTGTCAACCAAAAATTTGTGTTTGTTAAAAACAGTTGTAAAGAGCTATAATGAAATACTTAAAAACATTCCTGGGATATTGAATATATTCTAGAAATCCTAGTGCTCCTTTTAATAAACTTAATCTTTAATTTTGATTAAAAAAGATTAGTTTCTTTAGCACAATATTTAGAGGAACTGGGTAAGAAATAAAGAATATGGTAATCTGTAATAAGACTTATTATAAGGTATAGTGTATATGATAAGCTGTAATAATTTATGTGGTTTATTTCATGGAGGTTTTGTGAAAAACAACATCCCCCACAAATTACAGCAAATCTTTGGAAACAAGAGCACACACAATTTTGGTACATCTTATGTTTTTCCATTGGGAATTCCTGGATTTGGGCTAAGTCTTACTGAGTGCTGGTGGAGCTGGTTTGTGTTTGAACACTTTAGTTCTTCTGAAACCTGTTGCATAGCCCTGGGGGGGTTCAGTTCTGTCCCCTTTCTGACTTGTTAAGGTTCTGGATTGTCTGTGCTGTGGACTGTTGTGTGCATTTGTAATGTGCAAAGTCTTCGAGTCACACCAAGCTGATGAGTGCAGCACAAATGCAGTGGTACTTCCCCCTGGAATAGCTGACTCTTCTGCTCACATACACATGGGGCTGACAAATCCTGCAGGATTTGAGTGGGCTCCGTCAGATGCTTACATCACCTAGGATGAGCTTGGATCGTGCTGGATTCAGGTTCTGGCCAGTGCCCAGAAGGGACTCCCAAGGGAGTCAAAGTATGGTGTGAGTTAGTGCTTTAGGAAGGCTCCAGGAGTTTAAATGGTGTAGTGTCCCTTAGCCTCTTCTCACCAGTCTTGGATAGCAGGGACTTGGTTGTGTGTTAATGAACCATCACAATAGTTGTTTAAACCACAGTAGCTGTATTTAGTGATCTAAATTTAATACGTTAGGAAAGATGCAGGTTGTGCTGTATCTCAGTCTATACCATCGCATATCTTGCTGCTCTTCATTGTGTGTTAGCAGCTGTTGAATGATGGTCGTCTTGGTGTTGGGCAGGGTGACCTTTTTAACAGGTATGTGATTTATAGCCATGAAAAGCGCAGAATTATTGCGACTCTTAAGAGATCTGTGATTTGAAATGCCTGGAGGTTTCTGATGCAGCTGGACAAAGAAGAGTTAAATTTTTTTTCTTACTTGAGATTTCTATTAAGTTGCTCTTGGATAGAAATTTGGATATAAGAAGATAAACTACTTTGACCAGATCTGCTCTTTGTAAGTTTTATTAGAATATATTTTAAATTATAACAGATTAAACAATGAACGAGAATAGCATCCATTCTGTTTAATCAACTTTTTCTTTAGGAAGCTTTCTTCCCTCTTCCTGCATAGGTTGGATAAGCTTTGATGGTGCTGATGTACTTGTAAATCTGGTTAGGTCTCTTTCAGAAGGCAGAGATAAGAGCCCAGGAAATGGAACTGACCATGTAGTGTGTGGTTGAGCAGATAGATAGATAGATACCCAGGTGTGACTTCTTAGAGGATATGCAGGCTTACCAGAAACAAAATAAAATTGGTGAGGGTAAAATTTGGTATGACCGAGCCAAACTCTCATTCTTCTAGGCAGTTTCTTTGTGCACCTGTCCTCCTAGCTGCTCTCTGCCATCCAGTGTTCTTGTTCCTTGGGTTCTTGAAAATAGATTACATGCGTTCATTCTGCTTTCAGGAATGAAGCAGTTTTTATTGTTTTCTGAACTAATACTGAATTGTCAATTTCTAATTTACTATAATGAAAATAATTTGTGGGGACCCTGGGAGGCATTCCCTGGGTTGGGGAGACACAAGAGGCTTTCCTCATGGGCTGTTGGGACCCCATTGGCTCCTTCCCCTGTTACTGTGTCCCTCAGCCACTCTCTCCCTATTCTCCTATTGGCCATCATCTTTGTACTGCCCAAGAGCACGGTTCAGCCCCTGCTTCTGGGGAGAAGGAGAAACCAGGACTCCCCTCATGAGTGTGCCTTGGACCCTGAACATCTCTCTGTGTGACTGAATTAAACATCTGTGGATACCATGCAAAGGCCCTTTTTGCTTCCTTACCCTGGACTTCACTAGCAATATTCTGGCCACAGCATAATTTTGTGTTGGTGCTTGTCAGTTCTGAAAACTGCTGAAATACAAGTTGGTAAACAAACCTTTCAAAATACTCCAATCCAAATATTCCCAACCTGTGCATTTTTATAAAGACCCTATAGAAGGTAGAAACCTTACAAAAAGAACGAAGAGATTACAAAAATCTCTTTCTCAGTTACTAATGACAGTTACTAGATAAAAGTTACAATAACTTAAGAATGATTCAATTTCCAAGGCAGATACTATGAAAGGACAAAGTTCCATTAGTCTTTCATAATTTCCCTGCTTAAAGCAGTTCTTTGAGCAACAAGCAAGTGAAGACCAACCACTTAGGAATGCATCTGGAGATCTTCTGGTGTCTAGATGGGTTTCATTACAGCTGTTTTCTCTGTGGATCTTCAAACATTCCTCTTTTCCTGAAAACTCTAGAAATGCCTGGATTTTGCAGGAAGTATTTGCGTGCTCTTTGAAGGCACATATATGCATCTTCCTTTTGCCAGCTCCATACCAATTCCATTTTCATTTGCTTGCAAGTGCCTACTTCCTGTAGGAACACAAACAAAAGTGGTGCTGATTTCATGTAAGGAATAAAGCTCTCGATGTGAACACAGTCTGTCACTGGAGGAGGTTGCTCAGGGAGGCTGCCAAACCTGACTGGCCAAAACAGAGTGCCCTGGCTGCAATAAATGATTGAGCCTGCTTATAGGAAGCTGGACTGGGTGTCCTATCGAGGTTTCTTCCAAGGTGAATGAGAATGTTTCTAGAGAAGTAGAATGAATAGGAATTTAGCATTTTGTGATGACTTCTCACTTTGAAGAGGTGCACTGTTAGTGTTTTCCCCTTTTTTTTTTGTAATGCAGAGAAAAAATAGTAAAAGGTAGTTACTTTAAAAACTAGTGTCTTTGTCTACCAGTACAGGTACTGTGCAGACTGTTACCTTGTCTTTTAGGCTAGTCTTAAAATACTGCAGTACTGCTGGAAGGGAAGAGTTGCATTTGTGATCTTTGGAAAGTCAAATGTAGTTAGTTGGGTGTTACAATCTATGGTAACAAATACAGAAATGAAACAAACCCGTAGTGTTGAATAAAGCTCCACTGGGTATATCATTATGGAGATGTTAGCTGAACAAGCAACAAATAGGAATGGCTCGATGGCTAAAATGCCTGAGCGAGAGTTGGATGGCCTTCTTAGAACTGAATTTGAGACATCAGCTCTAAAATTTTTCTTTTATTTTGCTAAAAACTTGACTTGGTTCTGTTTAAGAAGTGGCACTAGTCTGAAAGCTCAGTGGATGATCAGGTTTTTTGGAAACAACAATTAAAAGCCGTGACGGGTAAATTTTTGTCTTTTAGACAGGCAGCACAGTAATACGATAAAGACTCTTGGTAACCCTTGTTCAGTTTAACTGCAGTCCTTTAGTGTTGAATTTGCTGATTAAGAATGGAATGTGGGCCAACAAATTCATGGAACCAAAGTGCAAACTAAAGCTTGAGGAATGTCCAAAATAAAAGAAAAATTATTAGTATGAAAAATGTGGATAATAGATTTCATAATAATCAAGGAATTAAACTGAGGACTTGAGGGAATAAGCTTAGAAGGTTGATCTTTTGTGACCTTTATGATGGGATCTAATGGATAGAGAGACTCCAAGAGGGTAGATTTAGCTTGGATATTAGGAAGAAATTCTTAACCGTGATGGTGGTGAGGCACTGGCAGAGGTTTTCCAGAGCAGCTGTGGGTGCCCCATCCCTGGAAATGTTCTAGGCCAGGTTGCATGGGTCTTTGAGCAATCTGGTCTAATAGGAGGTGTCCCTGCCCGTGGGAGTAGGTCTGGAGCTAGATGATCTTTAAGATCCGTTCCAACCCATACTATTTTCTGGTTCTGGTGTGAGATCCTTTAAGATCCTTACTTCCAAGAACATTTAAATACCTACTGAATAACATTGCATGTGATTGCACACAGTGGCCTTTTGAAGACGAACTTTTTGAAAACTGGAAAGTAATTTCTATTCAAGATTTTTCTGGTATGGTGGAGGTTTTATTGTGTTTTTCTTTCTCCTGGATAAATAATTTAAGGGTAATTAATAATTTTATTCTGCATTAATAATTTCAGAATGATTACTGATTAAGAGAACTGTTGAGGTACATAGGGTACATATGCCCCTATTGACTGTTTCTTATTTGTGAGCTAGACATACTTCAACAAATGCCTGCATCACCTTCTTCTGGAGCATCAGTGTATGAGTTGGAAGACTGAGATGGGGAAACTGTTTCCATTGGAGCCTAATGTATTGAACCATATTTCCTTCTGGCTGATCACCACTGGGCATGGTGGTGTCCAGTCAGCTCTGTTGTTAACCTACACTGGACTGTGGGGTTGATGTGCATAACCTACTGTCATAGAGGGACTGATCTTAAAGCTTTAACTAGGGACTCTGCAAATTCCTGATGACTTTAAAAAGAGTATTTTATGTCAGATTTTTGCTCATTGCATTTTGAGAGAATGCCAGACCGGTTACTCTGATTTATTCCATTCTGTATAGGTTCCTGTTCTACACCCACCCTGATGGTATCAGAATGTCTTCTGGACTTGGTGATAAAAAACATTAGAAAACAAGACTAGCGTCTGTCAAATGGGGTTCTCTCTCCATTTCTCTCTACTACACACCTTTCCTTTCAGGGGAGAAGAAGCAAAGAATAGTATGTGAGTTGTTTGAATTTTAATCATAAACCCTTCAATTGTATGTTTTGTACATAAATTAAGGTTTGGGGTGGTTACATACAGGCTGGAATGTTTTTTATATGGTTTGTGGATTTTTGGGATTTTTTGAGGCTTAGCTTGTAGTTAGTGTCTTATGTGCAGGGGGATTTTGCAGCTATTTGCATGAAAGTCCTATCATTCAAAGCAGAGCTTTCATGTTGGCAGGGAGCTTGCTTTTTTTGGTAAAGTACAGCTTTTCAAGACATTTGAGACTGTATGTACTGAAGTACTGTTTGGAGATTTCCTCTTGTTTTATTTTTTTTTTTTTTTCTTTTTCCTGTTCAGGTGTGTCCTGAATGGATGAATTGTTTAGCAATAAGAGCTAAGATGTTGCAAATGCTCCTGGATCCTTTGTCATCTATTTAAACACCAAATACTGGAGAAGCTTCCAGTGACCTTTTTCAGTGCAGGCTTAGGGTTAGGTTTTGCATTCTGTGTCCATTGTAGTTTCTTAAAGCTCAGTCTAATCTTCCTGTAATCTAGGAAGGAGTTGACGAAGACTTTTTTTACTTCTAAAGCTGAGCCTGTGGAGATACCTTACAAGTTTACAAAAGTAGAAGCTTTTGCAGGAAATCTAAGATTTTACTAGCAATCATATTTTAAGCATGTACATGGTTGATAGCAAACAAAATTATCAAAAAGACTTATCATCTTGATGCTAAAATTTAAGGTGAAAGGTGTGGAATTTCTCCTTAAATGATACGATAATAATTTTCTGAATAGAACTTAATAAAATTCTGGAGTTCATGTTCTTTTACAAAAACCCTACAAAATCAGTGTTCCTGCCATGTAGATACAAGGAGATCTGAAAGAAAAATTTGGAATTTTCTGTAGATAGAAGAAATATAAAGATCCCCCCCTCCCATTACATTCTGTTTCCTTTAAAATCAATCAGCTGTTCTACTTGGGAAATGCTAATGAGCCCACTTCTTTGAGTTAAGGATTTTGGGGTTTCATGTTTAAGAAATGGCATCTTGGCCCATATCAGCAAGAGTGTCCAGCAGGACTGGGGCAGTGATTGACCCTGTGCTCAGCACTGGTGAGACCTCACCTTAAGTGCTGTGTCTAGTTTGTGCCCCTCAGTACAGGAAAGACATTGAGGAGCAGGAGTGAGTTCAGAGAAGGGCAGTGAAGCTGGGGAAGGGTCTGGAGCACAAGTCTAGTGAGGAGTAGCTGAGGCAGCTGGGGGTGTTTAGCCTGGAGAAAAGGAGGCTCAGGGGAGACCTTATCACTCTACAGCTGAAAGGAGGCTGTAGCCAGGTGGGGGTTGGTCTCTTCCCCCAAGTAACAAGTGACAGGAAAGGAGCAAGTTGCACCAGGAAAGGTTTAAATTGGATATTAGGAAAAACTTCTTCAGAAAAAGGGTTGCCAAGCACTAGAATGGGCTGGCAAGGGAACTAGTTCAGTTCCCATTCCTGAGGTATTTAAGACATGTAGTTGTAGTGATGAGAAGCATGGGTAGTGACTGTGGTGGGTTAATATTTGAACTCTATGACCTTAGAGGTCTTTTCTAACCTAAATATTTCTATTCTCTGACTTTGCAGATTTTAGTTCTTATTTTAACACGCTTAAATGCTAGTACCTGTGTTCAAGTATTTAGTCTGTTTTTTCATTCCTTTTTATTTTTCCTCTTCTTTTTTTTTTTTTTTTCCTTTGCTTTATTTTTTCGTTGTTGTGGGTTTTTTTTTCCCCCCAGGAAAAGTGCAAAATGTTTCAAATTCCTGTTCAAAACCTTGATAACATAAGGAAGGCTCGAAAAAAGGTGAAGGACATTCTTCTGGATCTTGGGCTTGACAGCTGCAGGGAATTGTTGAAGGTAAAGTATTTGAAGGAATGTAAACCAATCTGAAGTGTAAACTCCTGACAAATATTTCACTTTCTGGTGTATATGATAGATTTTTGGTCCTTACATCACATCAGGGGTTACTGGCTGCTCATACTCAGAGCATGAATTTGGTGTGTTAGTATTTAACAGTGCAAGAGGGTATATTTCTTAACAAGATGTGTCATAGATGGCGCCTCATATTCTGTTAGTAATGTTTCAACAAAAAGAAACAGTACAGCTTTAGGAAAAAATTACCATAGAATAATGAATTGTTACTTGTGTGCAATGCAGCAACTTTTTTCAATTCTTTTAAGATTTCAAACAGATGAGGACTTGAGTCTCCTCAAAGACATCCCATCACGTATTAAGGGCAAGCTTCTGAAGGGACATACAAATCATCTGTGTTTCTGAAAATGGATAAGCCTTTAAACTTTGTGTCTGGTGAAAAATACCAAAATGATCTTACCAAATTGTAGTTTGGTTCCGTATCTTAAAAAGTATATGCAGGTGTACTGGGGTGATTAAAATAAACCTTGTACCACTTTTGCCACTTCGAGAAGGAAATTTGTGCATCAGTCAGGGAGAATGCACACCATCAGATTGGCAGCCCAATACCAGAAAAGGTGCAAACACAGCAATGTAACTCAATTTCTTAACAATAGTGTGTTTCAGTGAGCTGGTGCACAGGCTTTTTTGGCTGTTGAATACATTCACGCCTTCACGTTGACAAGAGGTTGATTGCTTCTATATGGCAGTACTAAAGTAGATATAACACCCTGTAAGGGTGCTGTTATGTCTTCTGTGGTGGTTTCTTTCTGAAGCTGTATAAGTAATTGGAAAAAAAATGTTCAAGACCACATGCATGACTTATTTTGGAACCTTCTTTGTTACTGCAGTTGAACTGTTTTGTATATATCTAAATATTGTAATAGCTCAAGGAAAATCATAATGTCTATTAATTTCCATTTACTTGCTGTTTTTATTTTGTTAATATTTTGTAATCACACTTGTAACTCAGGAGCTGAGTCTGTCTTGACCGTTGGAAGCAGGAATGTTTTGATGGTGGCAGGTTTTTAGCATGAAATTGCTTGTGGTCTTTTTGATTGTTGCATGAACTTCAATGATAAATAAGTAATAAGTTGTTTTGTATTTGGTTGGGTTTTTGGTTTAATGTGCATTTAGTTGGTTTTGCTTCATTTTTAAGTAAAAAATGGTGGTGGGAAACTGTCATGGATTGACACTGGCACAATGCCAGTACTCCCGTGAAAGGTGTATTCCCCAAAATGGTTACTGTGAGATGTGACCCGGGAACAGAACAAAGCAGGCTCTAACTTGGGAATGGAGAGAAAAAAACCCCAACACTTTATTAATCTACATAGACACAAAAAGGAAGGGGAAAAAACTACACACACAACAATCCACAATAGAACACACTTTCAAAACACTCCTCCTCCTCCCCCCAGTCCTCTAACATTCAAAATCCCCTCTAACACATTAATTCTCCACCCAATACCCACCTTTCACACAAGCTCCCCGTTGGTTTGACCATAACTTCCCAAACCCTCACTTCCGGGTCAAACCACGACAGAAACCCAGCAAACATTTCCACTGTAGAAAAACCTCTATGAAATTAGGGCCAAAAAATACTGTATTAAGTTTTTCTTTTTGCAAATAATTCTCGCTCAGCCAAGGTCATAACTTCAGTTTGTTTTTTCTGGGTAATCTGGGGCTGGTTTTGGTGCAACTTTAGCAGTATAGCTTGATCTGTACTTGGTTCATATGATGAACTTGATCTGTACTTGGTTCATATGATCTTTTTGGTAGCATGGGATGTGTGAGGTTTTAATAAAACTTAGAATCTTAGAAGGCCTGAGATTGAAGGCACCTTGAAAACCACCTAGTGAGAAGCACCTGAAGCTTGTTTTCTCAAATATTGAGATGGATTTCTGGACTCTTTATGAAGGGGCTGGACAAGAAATGGATTGAAATATGATATGCTACAAACATGACCTGAATCTTGTCTTGCGCTATTGTAATAAGGCACGAAAATGGACAATAGTTAGTGAGGAAGATGAAGGAATGTAATGTATGACTAGTACCTCTCTGTACTAGTCATACAGGATTAGTTTTTAGGCTAATTGATCTCTGCTAGGAAGAAAACATGAGCATTTTGGCTGGAGTACTAGTTTGATTCTCCAGGTATTTTGTTTAAGTACCGATAGCCACCACCAAAAACGGACAGCGTATCACCCCCGGGCAGTGATGAGGGTGAACGTGGAACCTGGCTTCGCTAAGACCAGATCCTCCCCGTCCACACATACTGCTCCGAGGATGCAGTTCTTATACGGTTTAATTTGCCTGCGGCCAGTAGTCCTTTGTTTCTTTCCAAGTCTCTCATATTCAAGTTGGTTTCTTTTCTCTGTCCAAAGCTGCACAAAAACCTCAACCAAGAGCAGAATCGTTGTCTTCCCATGTTCCAGTAACCCGGCATTCAGGTCCGAGGTGCCAATGGCCCTCAGATAGGCATCGCCCCGATTTCCCGGACTTGGGTATTCAGGGTCCGGGTGTCAATGGTCCCCCAATAGGCATAGCATCTGGTGCCATCCTTTGGGCGTAGGGTTGTTGGCCACTTCCCGTCTTGGCAGCTACAATCTCATGCAAATGTCCATCTGCCGCAGTTTTGCAGTGCGTCTCCAGGCTGGATTTCTTAACCTGAAGGGAATGAGAGGAACTCCCCCCGCCTCCCCTTCTTCTCTTCCCCGGTTTATTTTATTTATATCAACTGACACACCATTTATTCCCATGAATTACTACCCGTATTTCTAACATCTAACATGCTGTGATCTTTAGGGGCCGTGAAGGTGATTGGAGGGCTGGAGCACTTCTGCTCTGAAGCTGAAGACATGCTGAGAGAGCTGGGATTTTCAGCCTGGAGAAGAGAAGGCTTTGGGGAGACTTTATTGCAGCCATTCAGTACCTGAAGGGGGCTCAAAAAGGAGGGAGAGGGACTTTTGATACAGACAGATAGGGACAGGACAAGGGGCATAGGGACAGGACAAGGGGCAGCAGTGTTTTAAACCGGAAGAGCATAGTTTTAGATTAAATGTTAGGAATAAATTCTTTATTCAGAGGGGGCTGAGGCACTGGTACAGTTGCCCAGAGGAGCTGTGGATGCCCCATCCCTGGCAGTGTTTAAGGCCAGGTTGGATGTGGCCCTGGGCAACCTGGTTTAGTGAGTGGCATCCCTGCCCATGATGGGGGGGGCTGGAACTAGATGATGTATAGGGTCCTTTCCTACCCAAACCATTCCATGATGCTGTTCTATGAGTCTCTGTCTTCATTTAAACTCTTAGCTTTTTATGTTTTTGTTAAGGAAAACCATGGTAGTTTTAATACAGAGGGGAGAACAGTTCTTAGTTTAAAAATGTTTTTCTCTTCAACTTAAAAATACTTATTATGCATAAGGATTAGTCAGGCTTCTCAGAGGGCTTTGTTCCTTTTCCTTTGCCTGCTTTCGTCCCCACCTGGAAGTGGGTAATGTGGAAAGGTCATAACTAATTAGTAGATCTTTGTTAAAGCAAGTGTTCAACAGCCATTTGCACCACTGAGGAGTTGTATTGATAAGAATGCTTATTTTTATTAGTAGATATTCCTCTGTAGGAAACAGCCATTTCAGCAAAATTATCTAGTTGTATTTCCTGTGTTTGGCTTGTGGGAATCTGATGTTTAAGTGTAGAAGCCTGTCACTCAAACCAAAACCAGAACATGCTTCAGATAAGCCATAACTTTAAAAAAACTTTTTTACAGTGTGTGATTCACTCCAGCGTGTTCGACTGAAAAAGTTTTAGTAAGTCTCAAGTCTCTTCATTTTCTCTATCAGAAATAGTTAACTAAAATTCTGGGATTTCTCTTGTTGCATGAAAGGGTTTTTCTAAGGTTCCTGGGGGTTTTGTGGTTTGTAATTTTTTTTTTTTTTTTTTTTTTGGTTGGTTGGTTGATTTTTTTGTTGATTGGTTGAAGGGCAAATACATGACTCATTCAGTGTCTAGGGTTGATTAGATGGAAGGGGATTTGTTTATTGTTGCCCTGAGCTTTTCTGGTTTCTCTGAGCATACTTGATGGTTGAAAAGTGTATTGCAAACTCAGCTGCTACTTTTTTCTAAATTCTTAATGAAGTTAAAATCAAATTATCACTGGCATGATGTTCTGGCTTACTGTAATCTGCTGAACACGTAGGAATGCTCATATTTGCACGGTGCAAATGGACAAGAGCCTAGTGCAGACAGAGCCTGCATTCAGTAGGATTAAGTATTTTTTTGATTGTTGAAACTTTGTTGCTCCTTGTTGCTGACTATATTCTGTGTGGCTGCTAAATTTTACATAACACAAACTAATAAGTTCATGAATTCCACTCCTTTTGTAAGGTGATCTGGTCTTAAATGTTATTTGTTATCTGCTTCTGCTGTTGCAATGGGGGTTGGTGAAGAGGTGAAAATCATGCCTTCTCGAAGTATCTTCAGAGTTTTGAGTGAAGAGGGATTTGTGAAAAGGAAGAATGTGAGGGGAGGAGATAAAAGTTTTCTGTGGGTAAAGCCTGGATTTGTAGCCTGTGTTCCATCCAAGGCATTCTGAGTGTGCTGTTGAATCTAGTTTAGGGTCTTCAGAAATCCCTAGTAAACGGGAATATAGCTTGAGGGTTTGAGGGGTTTCTTTTTGTTTTTTGTTGTTTTTTTTTTTTCTCCCATTAAGTTTGTATTTAAATATGTGTGGGTCTCAGAAATCTGGAGATGAACTTAGTATTTTTAGGATAGTAGCTGGCTTTGGCTTGAGGGATGCAAACTGCTCTGATGGGATTATTAAAAGAAGGCTGTAAGGACAGTTGCTTTCCCTGACACAATTGTTGTAGACACAGTAATGCTGTGCTTTTGTAGCTTCAGGAAAAGCAGCTCTTGAAAATCAGCTTTTGTGAATGTTTTGTTTTTCCAAGTCAGAAGTGTAACAGTGTTATGCAGATTTAATACTAAAACCTGTTGCAAAGTAAACTGTAGTGGTAAGTTAATAAAGCAATGAACTAAGCAATGAAATATTACCAGTGAAGGAGGAAGAAGGTAGAGAGGAAAAATACTTTGAGTGTTCACTGTGAACTTGGCTGGAAGCAGTGGAATTCAAGTGTAAATATTTTCACTCCCAATATTATTTTCAGTAACTATGAAATGTTCAGAATTCCTACTCTGTTATTAGGCAGTCACATGAACAAATATTTGAGGTAAAATAAATCAAAGCTGGTCAAAGAAGTAACTCTTTGAATGGAATTTAGAGACTTCCAAGTTACCCTGTTTGTGTGGATTTTTCTTTTTTATTTTTCCTTATTTCCTATTGACAATTTCTTTATATTCAGAACAGACTCCCTCATTTTAATTTCTTGTTTTTTATTTTACTTTTAGAATCTTAAAAGTTTTGATGCAGGTGAAAACTACTTTTGTAATACTTCATGGAGTGATGTCTCTCCTTGGGACCCTGTGGGCAAAAGGAAGGTATGTATCTTTATCACACAACTTCTGGATAAATGTGTTGTGTGGAGTTGCTGAATTTGACAGTTTTCAGAAATTTGAATGCAGCTTTTTAATGGAAAAAAATAGCTTTAATATTTGTTTTCTAAGGGCTGTTAGTCAGGGAATAATCTTACATTTCCTCTTTGTTTTTCCCTGTAATGCAGGTGGTTGTGAGGACTTCAGTTATCATTTTCAGTCTTTAAGGATACAACCCTGAACATCAGTGTTTAAGATGTCACACTAATATTTTGCCTTTTTAGCCTAACCTAATATGTAGTCTTCGCATGGTCTTCTGTACAACATGACTCCTGTTTCATTGGAAGGGTGAAAATGTGATTGCATAGATGCAAGTGGATTAAGATAAATTATTATTAGTACCTTGGTATGGGGTGGCATTGAAAAACTTTCCAGTTATATTTGTGTATGTGAAACAGATTTTAGTTCTGTGTAGCTAGATTCCACAAGAAAGGCAGGATTGATGTGAACAATTCCATAATTGTATATAGTAGCAAGTTGCTAATATGCTGTGTCTAGAGCAATGGAGTATGTCCAGAAAAAAATGCAGACTTGTCAGTCTTGCTGAAGAGTCTTGAGGCCCCTGATGGCCTTCTTTGGAAGACCTGTCAATGAAATTCAGTGTGGAATTGATAACATGTTGCTGTGAAACAGGTTGTGTTCCAAACTTTGTCTTTTGGATACTAACCTTGTTTGTATCCATTTCCTTTAAACAATTTTGGTTTATTAATGTATATCATTTACATATCATCCTGACTAGATTTGGGAGAAAAGAAGCTGGGCCTTCAGGATGTTCTATTCCAAAGTTGTTGCCATAAGGGGAAAGTAAATTGTTTCCTCCTGTAAACTCAGTAGGCTGGAGAAGATGTCTGTGTAGGTGAAGTTGGTGGTTTCCACCATTTGTATTATTTTTAGGGAGACATTAACAGTTCTGGCACACCTTGGTTTTTTTGGAGGATGTTCTGTCTTTCTGCATGATTCTGGGTTGTGGGGAATGTGAGACTACACAACAAAAAGTACTACTATATTCTTGGGTAGGCTCTTTGAAGGAGGGTTAATTGAGTTTACTGCAATGTCTCTAATAAGTCTTCTTTTTGATTCCATTTATACAGTCAAAGGTTGGTCAATCTCTAAGATGCTGTGTTTTTCCTAAGTGGCTTGTAATTTTTATTTGTCAAACTTTCTATAAAATCGGCGTGCCATTGGTAGGTTTTGGTGAACCTGAAAAAGCAGGTGAGTGAACAGAAAAAGCAGATGAGTACGCAAGGAGAACATGCTGGCAGAATGGTTTGTAAAGGGTTTGTGTGGAGGAGCTCTGTTTCATACAAAGAATATCAAAGCAGCGTATTTCCACCTGCTTCTGTTCAGCTGAAAGAGAATTGTTTGGAGTTCTTCCTTTGTCAATTTACTCCTTCAGAAGTAGTGAGGCGTACCTTCTGGTAATGTTCTGTGTGCTTCATTAGTTCATTAGGGTCAGTGGCCTTTCTCTAGGCAGGGTACTTCAAGATTCGTGCATCTGCTAATTTGCTTTGTTGCTGTTTACTAGAAGCTAAGATTAGACACCTAAAGAGTATAAATAGAGGATAATTCAGTGATAGCTTAGCAGCATGCTTCTTCAGCAGCCTTAGCCAGCCAGTGGCATTGTCTGGCCCAGTCTTTTGAATTGGGAGATTAGATTCTGGTTATCATCAGGAGACCTCGTAGTGCAGTATTCACATTCTCTGAACAGAGACATAATTCTCTCTCCCAGGATTTTTCTTGGGAAAGGCAGTGAGAAAGCTCAGAGAAGGGAATGAAAACAATTCTTATCTCTATTCACTGCTCCTGTTGTTGGGTACATGTGTAGTGTGTTATGGAGATTGTTTACCGAAAGGGATTTGTTAATTGGATTCTGCTGATGGTTGTTTGGACTGATTGACCAGTTGGACTGTTTGACTGTTGTGACTGTCTGGAAAAGGTCACAGGTTTTTCTTTAGTACAGTGTAGTTTAGTATAGTATTAGTGTAATATAATACAGCTTACTAAAGCACTTGTTCAGTCCTCTGAATCATGGAGTCAGAGCACATTATACCCTGGCTGGAGGACGCCCAGCCTTGATACTCCTGGTACTGCTAGGAGATGCCTGGCTGTTGTCTGTAGATGGCTGACTGTAACCTGCATGGTTATATGACATGGCAAAAAAAAACCCATCTGCAGGTGTTGTGTTGCTGTTCTTCATGGTATGTCAGTGAGATGTATGTGGGTGATCTAACTGGACTGGATGTTGTAGTGGCAGAACAGCTTGTTCACTTTGGGTTCTGTTTCATGAGAGCAGAAATCAGTGAGGTGAAAAACATGTCTGAGGGAACAGACAGATTCCACTAGATTTTTGAGTGTGCAGATTTGTCACGTGGATGTGGCTATGACTGATTCTGTAGTTTTTGGCAGTAGCCAGGGTTAACTTCCTAGGAAGTTGATCAGAAAAAATGGTTAATGGGGCTATCAGCTTTTCAGAAAGAACAAATGATGTTCATATGGATATGAAAAGCAGTGCTGTCATGTGACATATTACTGAGGGAGCAAGTCACTGGTTAGTGCAAGATAGATATGTTTTTAAGCTGTTAAAATACTTTTCTGAGAGGAATGTGTATGCTCTATACTGAGCGTTTTTGAGGAAATTGCACAAAAAATTACTATGATGGGATGTCCAGTATGTATGAGTTAATATAAATTGTATGTATGAGTTAATACATCGCTGCTTTATCATAACAGGGGGTTTTACTACTTTCTATTATTATTTTGGCTCCAAAAGAATATTCTTTAAAAAATTGTTGTTTATGGCTTTGTTGGGATGGTCTGGAGAGTGTTCAGTGAAGAATAGGGTGTTGCAATACAGAAAAAGAAATCCTTGCCTGTAGAAGCTGAAGGGGGTCGGGACAAACACAGATGAGAGATCGCTGAAGCTAGGTCTTGGGACTTGCGGTTTATTGCAGAGGGCGTGAGTGCAGGGGCCCTGCTTGGAGCTGCAAGCTGCAGCTCAGAGAAGGCCCCAAAGAGAGAGGTAAAGAGAGCGGTAGAGACAGAGAATGAATGCAAGAGTGTGGTAAAGAAAGGATAGAGAGAATGAATGCAAGAGTGTGGTAAAGAAAGGATAGAGAGAATGAAGAGAGAATGTATGAATGGTTCTTGTTACAATACAATAAATCTTCTGTGTTGAATATTCTAATTCTTACTAAGCAGTCTAATACAAGATACAAATCCTATAGCATTTACATACAGCCTATAAGAATCATTACATTACCATACTGTGTTACATTTAAACCCTAAAAACTACTCTTTGGACACCTTCTGCTAAGCTGGTAGGGTCTGCTCTGACCCTTGGACCTGTCTGCAAGCAGAGGGTATTGTTTCATCAAATAGGGATTACCTTCAGCCGGCCATACTATTGTTTTCCAGTTGTTCAGTAACTAAGGTATCTCAAAGCTTGCTTTCATTTCCATCTCACTTATAGTTTCCGTATTCTCAAAATCTTTTGCCAGAGAATCATATTTATAAGGCTTTCCTGTATCATCTTCCCCAACACTTGCCTGTTCTGCTATTTGTCTTTTTGTCCAGTAGATAGGAATTGGTCCTGAACTAAACAAAGCTTTAAAGGTGTCAGATTAAAAGGGCTGCTATTCCTAAGCTTAACTTCTGTGTGTAGTGGGAATACAGATTCTTCCTGTCTTGTTCTGTGATTCCTGTATTTAAAAACAGACAGGCTTCAGAATTACTTCTTGTGAACTAGGGTAGGAGTAAACTCATGTAAGGCTTCTTAGTAGATTATAATGAAGCAAAAAAGGCACAAATGTTTCTCCCCTTAAGTATGAAATGTTTGAATCTGCTTTTGTCAATACCAGAAGAATCTGAAAAGATACATGCTATACATCCAGTGAAGGCATTTTTGACAGGTGGTAGTAGATTTAAACAGATAGTAGATAGCAGATTTAAACACATAACAAGGGCATAGGAACTGACAGTTTCTAAGAGGATGTTTTTCTTTTGTTTACAGAGATACAGAACAAAGCCATACTGCTGTGGCTTATGCAAGTTCTCATCCAAATTGCTTACTTCTTTCAAGAATCACTTGCATCGCTACCATGAGGATGAAGTGGACCAAGAGATGGTGGTTTCTTGCCCAAAATGTGCATTTTCTTCTCGGCCCAATGTAGTGGGAGAACACATCTGGATGTTTCATTCGTTTAATAAACGAATACAGAACTATACAGTCAGCATTTTGGATGGCATGAAACAGTTTAGGAGTGACATCATAAACTTCACGTGTCTAAAATGTCTATTCACAGACACCTTGTATTACAATATGAAGAAACATGTGCTGTTGAACCATTTTGAAAACTTACTAAGTGCATATTTCGGCGAGAAATGTGATGAAAGTACACAGAATTCAGTTGAGTTCTACTGTAAAAAATGTAATGCTTCTGCAAACAGCCCAGATTCTTTAATGTACCATGTCTTGACAGCTGAAATACACAGAGACCTGGAGAACAAACTTCGATCTCTGATTTCGGAACGTATTAAGAAACCTGGGCTTGTAAAACAAATGCATATTGCTCCAAAGCCTGTCCCAGCTGTAGCAGCAGCTGCCCCAACTGCAGGGCCTGTTGTTGTCCCAGCAGGTTCTGTGACAGCTCCAGGTTGCATCCAGGTTGCATTTCCACAGAATAATCAAAACCAGAGCATGGTGCACACACAAGCAGTTCAGAACACAGTTGGACCAGTGACTGTCCCAAGTGCCTCTGGCAGCCTCCCAAATACCGCCTGTGCTCCTGCCGCTACATCCTCGCAGGTCGCTCTTGTGCCCAGCAATCCTCCTGTGGCTCAGAACAACCTTAGTATTCAGCCGTCACCTTCGCAGGCTGTCATTGTTTCCCACGGGCTCCGTCTTAATCATTCTGTTGGGACCATAAATAGAGCTGTGGCCCCTGCGGTTCTTCCTCTTAATCAGCCTGTCAGGCCTGGGGTCTTTCCTGTTAATCAAACCATTGGGACTATAAACAGTCTGGTTCCAGCTGGAACGCTCCCTGCTACTCAACCTGTCAGCCCTGTGAATCAACCAATTGCACCAGGAGTCCTTCCTGTGAATCAACCAGTTACTCCAGGCATTCTGTCTGTCAGCCAGTCACTTGGGAACATGAACAGATCCATTGATCCCAGGGTCCTTCCTGTGACGCAGACAGTTGGGTCGGGTCTTCTCCAGCTTAACCAGCCTCTTGCCCCTGGGGTGGTTCCTGTCAGACAGCCTGTTGGACCTGGGTTCCTTCAGCTTAATCAACCTGTTGCCCCAGCAGTTATCCCAGTCAATCAGCCAGTTCAGCCTCCGGTTTCTCAAGGCACAGCTTTTTTGACTGCGGGCTCTATACTGAGGCAGTTGATTCCCACTGGCAAGCAGGTTAATGGGATACCTACTTTCACGCTGGCCCCTGTCTCTGTCACTTTGCCTGTACCTCCTGGTGTAGCGACTGTGAGGCCTCCGCAGGTGCCCATCCAGCTCGTGCAGACGGGATCAGTGGCTCAGCTGTCCCAGTCGCCAGCCAATGCTCCCTCTCCTCCCGTGGTTCTGACCTCTGACAATGTATCCTTGCAGGCCTCCCCTCCTGCTGAAACAAGCCAGGCTGTCAGACAGGCCAAGCAGTGGAAGACCTGCCCTGTTTGTAATGAGCTTTTCCCCTCAAATGTCTACGAGGTGCACATGGAGGTGGCCCACAAACCAGTTGAAGTAAAAGTGGAAACTCCAGAACCTCATAAACTTGCAGCTTGCGCATCCTTTCTAAGGATGACAGAAAAGGCGATCCGGTGTTATGCTTGTAAATGTTTTCTCTGTGAGGAAGAGCTCATGAAGCATATCTTCATGCATGGCTTATCTTGCTTGTTTTGCACAGGTACTTTCTATGACTTAAAAAGCCTCGTGGAGCACAACAAAACTGCACACAATGGGAGAAAGGAGTTGCATGCAAGTTACAGCAACAGAGGAATTCAGCTAGGTAACGATGCTCAGGGTGGCCTTGTGTTCCCACACTTCGATTTCAACACAGTGCTACCAGATGAAGACATGGGTGAAAGAGAAGTACATTTGGCAGTGCTTGTTGGAATATATTCAACAGTTCTTGTCCCTGTTTACATCAAAGTGAAACCTCAGACAGCACAAGTGAACAGGAGATGCACCAGAAAAATGTTCACCTGTCCCTTTTGCTTAGGTACATTTGCTGGTAGAGAAACCTATGAAAAGCATTTGAAGGAGAGGCATCATATAATGCCGACTGTGCATACGATTTTAAAGTCTCCTGCTTTCAAGTGCATCCACTGTTGTGGTGTGTACACTGGAAATATGACTCTGACAGCTATTGCTGTACATTTGCTCCGTTGTAGAAGTGCTCCCAAAGACACCAACTCGAGCCTGAAGATGCAGCTTGAGCGCACTGAGAGGAAAGAGCTGCTGTTTGTGAATGGTGAGAAGCATCTTTCTGTGGTACTGAAAAGAAAGCAATCAGATTCCTGCTTTGTTGCAGAAGACCAAAGGAATAAGGAACAGCAGCCTCTGAGCTTAAGTACTGGCATAGCTCTGCCTGCAGAGAACGAAGTAAATTCAGGGGTAGTGCCTTTTAAACGACAAAAGGTTAGGACTGAGATGAGGAAACTTCCTTCTAGTGAGGATCTCCGCTTTCTAGCAGTAGATCCTAATCAGTATGATCACAATTCATATGAGGCACAGAAACAGTTTTTGTCAGACTACTTTCACAAGAGGCCATATCCTTCTAAAAAAGAGGTGGAATTACTTTCCTTGCTGCTATATGCGTGGAAAATTGATGTTGCATCATTCTTTGGAAAAATGAGGAATACATGCTTAAAGGCAATAAAACATCACAAACCATCTGTGCTGCTGGGTTTCAGTATGTCTGAACTAAAAAACATTAAGCACAGTTTGAATTTAAAAGATGGACTATTGGATATGTAACTCAGCTTTTTGTAACAGCTAGAAGCAATCCATAATGGCATACTTAAAATTTAGCAGTTTATTATATTGTTTGTTTTAACTTGCAGACTGGCCTGTTGAAGGGTGCAGTAATACAAGAAGTATGGTTCACTTGTGACTGTTATTGTGAAAGGCACACGTAGCTGTGTATTTTAAAAGCTAAAACCTTCAGACTTAAACATCTGGAATTTGTTTTAGCTTTTTAACTTCCCTGGGGGTAGTGTTGTGGGTTTTTGTTTTTTTTTTGTTTATTTCGTTTGGTTTGGGGGTTTTTTTTGATTTTTTGTTTTTGGCGGGGTTTTTTTTTTGTGTTTTGTTTTTTTCCACTTCCATTTCTTTTTCTTCCCCTCCAGACTCCTATTACATTTTTTATATCACCATGTAAAACCCTCATCCTTGTTAAAACCAAATTTTATTTTATTTTTCAACAGTGTTGTCTTTTCTAAGTAATTAAATGTATAATGTGGGTTAAAATAACAAGGTAAACTATGTGAAAAAGGTGAATTTGATTATTTGTATTTTTAAGTCCTGATATTTTTGGCCTGTTTCTGGTTCATCTACTGAAGCAGTGGCCATTACATCCATTGGCCCTTCAAATTCCCAGTGCGCTGGTAGCTGTGAAATACATGGCATTGTGGTTTTTTCCTTGGTCAGAATACCTGTGCCAGTTTAAATCTGGTGGTCTGTGGTTCCTGCTGAGTATTAACGTGAGGGGCTTTTGGGTGCCCATTGAAGTGTTACAGTGAACTGACTTGAAATGGTTGTGTTATCTGTTAAATAGATCTTGCTAACCAGAAGTGTTTATCCTTTTTATTTGGTGTTGAAGCCTGGTTGTTTACCTATTGTTCAAAGCAGCATTTATTTTATTTTCTTTTTCAAAAAACAAAGCTGCTTTGGAGAGCGTCAAATGGCTTTGATACATGGAGTATATGACCTCTGTGCATGTCACTTATGTGTAGAACCCCTATCCAAATATTACCCAAATTTGGTGAAAAATCTGACATTTTAAATTGCTGTTTCATGAGGTAGTAACAGAGCAGAGCCTACTCCCCAGCAAATTAGATCCCTGGCTTGAAGTCCCTTGGGTCAGAAACGGTACAAACTGAACCTGCATGAATTCGTAGCATCAAGACTTTAAACCGTTGAGTACTCGAGCCCATGATATTCATGTAGTGATTAGTTCTTTTTGGCCTGGAGAGGGCATTGTATAAAACCCAAACAGACTTACCTTCAGTTTGGACTAACATCTCTTGCTGATTACAGAAGAACTGTTGGGGAGGTTCACTTGAGGTGAAGCACAAACTGGTGGCGACATTGAGGCCTTGTGTGTGGTCCTTTCTGGATATGCTTGTTTTCATCTGGCCTGTCAAAAAGAGTGCCTCCAATACCAACAGCCAGATACATAATAAATAACCTATAAGATGCATTGGTTTTATTTCCTCCTCTTCATCCCCGTCTTCCCACCCTCCTTTCTAAGAAGAAAAAATTAAAGTTCACTTGTGCCAGTGTTAGAAGGAAAGGGTGATATGCCCAATGTTATTTCTATTTTTAAGGTAGTAAGTAGACTTTTGCCCTGTGCCCTAGGAACTTTTTAAAGCAGATACAAAATGTTTTATTGATGTTTCTGAAAGGGTGTGACATTTTTAGCAGAATTTGGTGACTTCCTGCCTGAGGGTTTATAAGCTGTTTGGAGTTATATTTTGGATAAAATCCTAATATTTTCATATTTATTGCTTCAAAGACTTTTAATGTATATGTAACAAAAGGTTACTGCTATTTGGAAAAACCTAGTAATTTAATAGCAGTGTTAAATGAACATAAACAATATTTATGGGATCAGTTGCACATCACACCCCAAAAAGTGATTAAGAAACTGTGTTCTTATAGCCTCATAATAGCTCATTAAAAGTTAAAAAATAAAATATACTTGGCCATAGCACACAGTTCATGAAACCTGTTTAGAGGGCCGTGAGTGAGGAAGAGGGATGCTCTCTAGAAGTCCTGAAATGTAGGCATTACTCACTCTTAACAGCCTCTGTCCTGTGAGCCCTGTCATCTTTGAGGCAGTTCTTCTGCTTCTGGTGAGACTCCAGGACTGGGGTTTGGCAGTGTGCATCTGGGAAAGGCTTGCCTTGAATGGGGAACAATTGTAGAGAGAGCAACTGTGGGGAGCTGGGAAGTCATTTCGTGGTCCATCCATGCTTGGGGCACCAAGGGAACAATCCAGTCTTGCCAGAGTTTTCCTACATAGTGTCCAGTGTTGATATTAAATGCTTTATTTATTGGATTTTAATTTCATAGTTTCAAATAAACCATATTTTTAACTTTCTCTTAGGTGTGTGTGCAAATGATTGTCTATCCATCCTCTTCCCTCTTTTAATTCATTCAGAGACTTTTAAGTGAACATTTTTTTGGTGCAAAATGGCTGTTGAAAGAGACAAGAGGAAAGTAAGATGTAGAACTTGGATGTAGATGCTTCAGGTAGATCTTAGTGCATTATAGTAATTATGTATTATCTCAAATACTGGTAGCTGCATTTTTCCCTGGAGACTGATATTCCTAAATCTTGGTACTAATTTGCTATCACTAAGTGCTTGTGTTCTTGTTAAGTGGGTACTGTAGAAATAAAAACCAGATGAATTTTGAAATCTGTAAGTGGTGACTGGGAACACTGTATGGTTGTGGTTTTCAAGAAAACCGAGGAGCTTGAAAACAGCCAAGTTAAAAATCAGTGGCTTTAACTAAATTGGGCTTTTTGCTGTGGGCTTCTCACAGGTGAAGTCATTTGGATAGAAAGTCAGGAAACACAGCTGCCTTGGCCTTGGCCTCCACATGGGTAGTTGCCTCTCTGGCACTTCTCTAAGGACAGACCCTCACACTGCTGGGACATGGGAATGGGAAAACAGTGGAGCTGCCCTCTGCAGCAGGCTTTATGATTACAAGTCCTTGAAGCATGTGAAGGGAGCTCTAGTCCACTGTGAAAGAATCACAGTTGGGAAGAATGCTGGTTGGTTTACAGGATGATTGTTGCAAATACTTGTTTCCTATGGGACTGAAAAAGTCTCAAATACACATGTATTCTGGTTTTGAAATGCATTGGTCTGGAGAGGTGTCCGTGTTTGAGCAATAATACTTTGTTGTGGTGCCTTGAGGTTTTTGCTTGTGAAATAGTGTGATAACTTGTTACTTGAATGTGTGTAGTAGGAATGATTGTTACTGTATTGGTCATGTTTCTTCTACATATGCTCAGGTGCTGGGAGTTAAGTGAATATTGTTTGGTAAACTGATATTTTGGAAGGGACCAATAACCAAAACACCTTTGTGGTGGGTTTTCAATACTGTGTTCCAGTGTGGAATGCTGCCTTCCTTCACGATCACGTCAAACCTTTTTTCCCTTCAGTGTTTAAAATTCAGAAAACCTCCGATGCTTATTCAGGTAGCTGATGAATATAATTTTTGGGTTTGCAATTCTCAACAAAATTACCTATAGAGCTATAATTTTACTGCAGCTGGCTGAGCCATTTTCAAACATATTTTTCAAACTTGAAAACTTGATTGTGGACACCTTTCTGTGGGAAGGTGTTAAGTAGGAAACCACAGATATATGAAAAAAAAGTTGCAATTTAATAGCAAGGGGCATGCTCCCCCTGCAAAAGACCAAAAAAACCACCCCAAAACCAAATAAAAACCAAGCAACCAACCCCCCCAACCCAAAACACCCACCTCAACCCCAAAACCTTAAGAAAATGAAAACATTCATTGATTTTTTTAAAAGTCTGGATAACTTTAACTCCTCTGCAATGTGAAAGGACAAATTGAATATTTATGAATGAAGGAAGACTTTGTGGTACTGCATTTAAAGTCTTAACACCTCACTTTTAGTGCCTGCTGTCTCATTCCGTGTCTCATTCCAGTGTTGAGATCTGACAAGCAGCCTGAAGCTGTGACCATTTCTCTTCTTATTTGGGTACCAGATCCCAAAACATGTGTGACATTGTTCTTTTTGCTCTGCACTTGCCCATTTTAAGGCACCGAGTGCAAGGAGGTGTCTGTGTTGTGCTTACAGTGTTGCGTGGTGTGCTTGAGGAGCATGTTGTTCCGCAGATGACCAGGAGGAAGTGGGCTGTGTGCCCACCCTTGTAAGTCCACTTCAGCTGCTGTTCATCAAGGTTCTGCCTGGCACTATGTTTCAGAGCAGCTTGTAATAGAATGAGGGGGGGTAGAAGTTTCAAGAAGCTTTGCAGGTATCATTCTTATTTTATTTTGTCTGCTTGTCCTTGAAGTGGCAGTGAGAGCAGTTCCTGTCATCCTTGAAGGCTGAGACTGGCAGGTGAGGCGTGGTTTGAGCTGCACCAAGTAAGTGAAGGATGGGACAGCTGACAGTGCCTGTGTCATTGAAAACCATCAGGCTTGGGCATTTCTGGAGAAAGATCTGATTAATTGCATTATCAGAGTCAGAATTTGGCTTATAGTCTGAACAATTCTCTCAGCCTTTCCTTGTAGAAGAAGTGCTGCATCCCTCTGATCATTTTGTTGATCCTCTGCATTCTGGAGTATGAGTTCATTTTAAGGTAGCTGTCTGGACTGATCTTATTAATTTTATTAATGCTGTGAAAAGTGCAAATCTATTAACCCATCTTGTTAATGGAGGAACAGCTGCTAAGCAGCATTGGTGCAGAGAGGAACCAGTATTGTGCTTGATGAACTTGGGTGTTCATGCAACAGCATCGTGATCTATAAACATGCATGGATAAAGGTCAGCCAGCATAGATCCACCCAGCCCACTGCGGCTCAAGGCCAGGGGCAGCCTTGGCACAAATGCAGGGTGATGTGTGACCACGTTCAGTGTGGGATCCTGCAGAGCCAGCGCTGGGTTTGGGACTCTGGCATTGAGAAGGATCGAGTGTGATTGGGGCAGGAAGCCATTTTTGGGTTGAACTTCAGCTGAGGGAAGCGTGTGAGGTGGCTGTTCCAGGTACAAAGGGGCTGCCACCCACCAGTGCAGCCCAGGGCTGGGCAGTCTCTGTAGCACCCTGCCAGGTTCTGCAGAAACATGTGTCCTGGGAGCAGACCGAAAGGCCAGCTAACAAGGGCGGGACTCCTGCTGGGCCAGAGTGTGGAATGGCATTTGGAAGCTGAGAGGCAGCTCCCTGTTAAACACTGCACCAAGGAAGGCTGCTGTAGGTGAATTCCAAAACGCCTCTCTGTGAGCGCGGTGGCCATCCATCCCAATCTGCAGTTTCTTTGTAAAGCCTGGGTTTTGCTGAACATGGCTTTGACCAGGTCCCTGCACAGGTGAGGGGTTTGAAGAGGACCTGGGATCCGTGGGTGCTGTGGGAGTGGGGATCGGTCTCCAGAGTCCCTGTGAGCATGAGACCAAGCTGGTGCTGCTGCACCAAAGGCATTGGGGCTGGCAGGCCCATGGAGTCTTGGACAGAGCAAAAGATCCATCTCACAAGTGACACTTCTGCCACTGGATTCTTCAGATGCCGTTTTTGTTCTTTAGCACATTAATTAAAAAGCTTGCTCTGGAGGCTTTCTAATAAAAATTGTTCAATTAAGAAATAAAATGTCAAATATTTATAAAATATTTTAAAAATAATACAGATATTCAAAAAAATGCACAGTGTTCTGAATGCTTTCATTTTAGAGAGGAGGAGGGAACTAGAGCAACAACAGCAGCAATGAAGTCCTCTTAATCATGCAAGGCTCTTAGGGAAACAGAGCTTAGCAAGATGATATATTAATAGAAAAAAAAAAAAAGGACATTTTCTCAGCACAGCTGCTTCCTACTGTTTCTGTTGCCCTAATTCACATGTTCCTCTGGGGCAGTGAGGGCAGTGAGGTCAACTGCCATAGAAATACCCCAAAATCTTGGCAAAAACCTTGAAATACCCCAAAATCCTCAATTTGTGTATCTTTTCTGTCTGCTTTGGGACTAGCTGGAGGAGAAATTAGCTGACAGATTTCTGTTACTTGCATAAAACTTTTGCTTTGTACTACTCTGTGGTTGAACATTGTTAGATCTGGTTGTGTTTTTGCTGGAGTCTTTCTATCATGCTGAGAAACACAGCTTTCTCTTTGGCAAATCTGAAGGCTTAAAACCTTTAAATACAGTGACATTACTATTAGAAGATGTTTAACTGGTGGGGCCAGTTCCTCTTCCCTCACTGAGGGTGGGAGGATGTGGTTTTTTAAGGATATAGGGGGGCAAAAATCTAAACAGGTAGCTTTAGACAAAGGAATTCACAAACCTTATAAGCAGACCCAGACAATGGCAGAGGGATAAGTTGTGCTTGGAAATACTGTGTTGGTGAGAAGTCCTGAGAAGGGTGATAAACCCTGCAAAAGGGAATTACTTGGTTTTTCCTTTTATTTTTGTTTGGTTTGTTTTGTTTGGGTTTTTGCTCCTTTCATCCGTACAGCTAATTAAAAGTACGCTGTTTTCTTATTCTGCTTTCCATAAAGCAGAATATTTTAATTTTCTTACTCTGATTTGTATAACAAGTCAGCTGCAAGGGAGAAGCAGAGCATTGGTGTCAGACATCCAGTCAAGGCTCAGCCCAGAGGCACCCCTGCCTCAATTTACCTCCTTTTTCTTTTCTATGGGAGATAATATACATTGTGCCCAGGTGGTCACACATCAAGCAAACCAATGTGGCTCTAATTGGAGAGCAGGGCACTGTGCCCTGATGGACATTGCTGGGGACAGGATGGTCATGTGGTGAGCTGGGACTGGGTCCACTTCTTGTTCTGGACTCCTCACTGGTTTTCCCAGTCCTCCCCTTGTTGTGGCCCCCAACGCCAGCTTTAAAATGTTGCTGACATCTGCTGGTTGTTGTTCAGATATTAATGCAATCATTTGCTTTTCCCTCCTCTTCTGAGTTAAGACAGTGCTGAATTTACTGTTACTTATTATAATTTCAGATCCGCGTGAGAATTCTTTGAACAAGCAGGGTTTTCTTAAAAAGAAATCTTCAAAATATTCACTTTATTAACAAGCACTGAAACCTTGAGTGTGTCTGTGTGCCTGTGTCTGATTCACCCCTCAAGTACCCAGTTAAATGAACTCTTTGGATTGCTAGTCACAAATATTATGGTTGTGGATTTGACTCATTTCCATGCCAACAATTTAATACATCCATACATGTTCTTGATGTCAGATATGCTTCTCAACTGGAAAATTACATTCTTGGGGCAACCCTGAGTAGGTTTTGGTAGGTATCTGCAGGAGGAAATAAATTTACATAAAGCAAGAGAGACTTAAGCCTGTGCAGATTTGATCTTGAGACTGAAGTGGCACAGAAAATAGAACTGAAGTTGCAGGAAAGTGTTAGCTTTAAACAAAAACAATTGAAAAATAAAAATCTCAAGGCGGCTGCATTCCTTCTAAATCAAAAGCAGTTGAAATGTAATTCCCCATGTGCTGTGATGCCACCTACGGGATTTCTGTGGGGAACACAACCCTGGCCACAGCGTTTAGATTTTTAATCTCAGGGTTGAAGGTTTATTTTAAAACCACAAGAGCATGATGTCCTCCTGAGTCTGTCAAAACAAATGTTTCCCACTCTGTAGTTAGCTATTTCTGTATTGAATTTCAGGAAAGTTGAATTCCTTCTCAGAAACTTTGGTGCATTGCCGTCAGCAATTACAGACCTGAGCCCAACACCTCATATACTTCCTTTCTGCAGAGGCAATGCTAAAATGCTTAGTGCGTACTAGATCTGCCTTGTAAAAAAACCATCAGAGCAATACAATCTATGAAAAATCTTGTGAGTTTCTGCAGACATCACAGCAGTGATTTTGAACCTGTGAAATTCATATGTGTTTTGGAGAACAGAGGATTTCTGTGTTAAAAGATTAGCATTTGGGAGCCATAATTAAATGCAAAAGTTAAAATAAAAAAAAATTAAATTCAAAAAATAGATCTGTAATACTAGTCCTAAACTCCAGACATGTGACCTGAATGTTAAACATTCAAAGTAGAAGCATCTGGGTTATGGCTGTGAGTCTTTTATTAACCTGTATATTTCGGGCAAGACCTTTCATTCCACAACAGAGAAAAGTCGGTAATATATGAGCAAAGATACGTACTCTTCAAGAATAAGTAGTAATGGAACGCATTTTCAACTCACTCGATTCTTTCCAGACACAGAACTGTTGTCACTAAATTGTGGGTTGAATTGGCCAAGTAAAGCACAGAGCTGTCATTCAAGCCAGGAGGCTGATGGATGTTGAGTAACCACTTTTATCCTGATTGGGAAGGATTGGACAAATTCAACCCTCTTGCTCAGTGAGTATTAAGTTGTTTGGTCCAGGGCCAGTTCTCATAAGCCCTAGAAAAACACTTAATACACCCAAGGATAGCTCAGCTACACTTTGGGGGCATAAAATAAGCAGGATGGCTTCTGCTGTGGTGTTAGAAACAAAAAAGGTTTAATAAAGGCAAAATAACAAACAGGAAAACTCGAGCCAGGTACAGAGGTCTGCCCCTGGTAGAAACACCTCACACAAAAGCCCCTCTTCTCTTTTGTTCTGTTCTTTTCTACTTGATTGATCAGGCGGGACTTTTTGGCTTCTATCCAATTAGATGTTCTCTGGTGTTTGGTGAAGTCCCTGAGGCCCTATGAGGTGGCTTTCCACCTAACAGTTGAGAGAAGCTTCTGGGCTTCTTTCCTTTTTTGGGGGACAGAGGTTAGTTTTTGCCACTCTGTCATTAGGGGGCGCATTCCTACAAGTGAGTGCTGTTTTTTTCCAAGTACCTGCCTGGTGGATGCAGCCCAGTGCTGTGGGATGGCTGCAGGTGGGTTGGATGCACAAAGGAAAGCATTTCAAAATTATTTCATATTTATTATGAGTAGATGCAAGAAGATTTTTTTTTTCTCAGTGAGAACAGGCATTGAAATAATTTCTCCAGGGCAGAAAGTTGTGGATTCCCCAACACTGGACACTTTTAAGGTAGAGCTGGACTGGGTTCTGGGCCATCTTTACACTGTGCTTTTGCCAAGTAAGATTGGACCAGATGATGCCTGAGATTTCTTCCAGCCTGGTATTCTGTGATTCTGTGATTATGTGTTGGAATGCAATGGAACTGTTCATCTAGAATTAACTTGCAGAGAGAAAATACCTCATGGAATTCAAATCCAAACACTGGAAATGACCACATTTTAAAAATGCAATGTAAGCAAGGAGACCAGCAAAGTGGTTAGCATGTATGGTGGTGCTTTTCAGCTACTCAGAGCTTTATTTCAGAATCAGAGCATTGTTGATGTGGGAAGAAGCAGAGCCACCTAGAGCCCAGGGCCATGTCCCATCATGTGTTGACTATCTTCAAGGATGGAAAATACCTCTCTGGGCAACCTGTGCCAAGCACTGTTTTAACCAATCTCATAGTAAAAGTGATGTTCAGGTGAAGTTTGAGGTTTCTCATTTGTGTCCACTGCCTCATGTCCTGCCAGCAGGGTCTGCCTTTCCTAACACTTCTAGATAATGAAGGAGGTCTTGGAAAATGGCATCTGCCCATAACAAAGTAGTGAAAAGTCTGCTGCAGCAGGCAGTAAAAATGTATCGAAGATCAGCAGCACCTGCACAGCCATTTACTAAGAATAAATGTTTCTGCTGTGTTCTGGTAGGAAGCTTCTCTGCTGTTAAAGATCAGAGCATCAAAGGATGGCACAGTTGCTACATCCACACTGCCAATGTCTTTTTCTTCACCTGGAACAGTTCATGGCTGATGGACAGCACTGCTGTACACAGGAAACTTGGGTGAACTATTCAGTGTGGGAAACTTGGGACTGAGAACAAGGACTGAAAAATTTTTTTATTACAGAGTGTGGTGCAGTCATGTTAACAGTGATGTGCTTATAATTGTGTGTGTTTGTTATTTATTTACTCGTTCAGTGTGAGTGTGCTGCTTCTGAGTACGTAACAGAAAATGAACTCAAGGTGTTATGGATCATGGGTCATGAATCACAGCAAGAAGGGCCACAGTAATGGTTAACAGTCTGTGTTTCTGTGCCGCACACACCCTTGATGCAGCAACAATGAGTGAAAAGTTCAAAGAGCATTTCCAAGGTTCTGGCCCTTGCTCACACCCATGTTTGCCTCTGAAGTTTTTTAAACAGTTGCCAAGAGAAACTTCTCCACATGAACATAACAGATGCTGTTACCGGATTGTAATCAAGCCTTTGCATATTTTTGAGTGTGCTTAAACTTGACTAAAAAACCTCTCAGAATAATGAAATACATCTCAGTTCCACACATCACTGTTGTTACAATCTCGACTGTGGGTAACTCAGCTCTCCTTCACAGGCCACCACTTGCTCTGTTCCTAAGCTGTGGTAACTGACCAGCACTGCCTGGCTGTGCCATCTCCCAGAGCAGGGTGAGAAGTCTGTGTTGAGGTTGTTTGTGATGGTACATTCTTACTGCATCACATATGGGTGAAAATAGTAGTTTCCATCTCTCTTCTAGTCCCTATGATGAGCATTCTGTTACATGGTTTCATTCCTCTGACTCTTTCTGCCTGTACAGTTTCTCCTGTTGAAACCTAAAGCCAGAAGGGTAAATAAGATAGATTTAATTTTTTCTACTTTAGAAATGTGTATTTGCATTTTTCACATCTCCTTTGACTCATCTGGGCCTTGAGTGAGGTCTTAAAGCTGTGGTGCAGGAACACAGTAAATCCTGCACTATGGATATGAGCAGAAAGCACTGCAGCCACGAGATGCTGATCCAGAGTTTACATTGCCACTTCAAGCCTGTTAAAGAAGCAAAATGCACGACCTGCCATGTTCAGCGCATGCACAGGGAATGTAGGGAATGTGTGTGTGTGACAGCATTTGTTTTCCAGCATGGAAGCTGGACAGGCTGCTTGTTGTATCTTGGTTTCTGGCTCAGGCGTGTCCCTGCTTCTGATCTGGATGAAGCTGGTGGTGCCCACAGCCACTGATAATGACAACACAGCCACAGTCTTGCTGACAGCAGCTCAGTTGCTGCATGGAGTTAATGGCTGCAAATATTTAAACTTACTTTGTTATGCCAGAGGCCCGAACATGATGCAGCGGTTGGGGCCCGATGGCTGCTCCTGACCGATGCCAGCAATTCCCCTTGGAAGCTGTTCTTACTGCTCTGAGCAGGAAGGACCAGAGTGCAAACATCAGAGGAAAATGAACTGCTGCAGATGGATGCACTTGAGAATGAAACCATCCAAAGTTATCTTATAGCCAGACAACATCGTGTATAAATTAGGTAATAAGTCAGTGTGATCCTGCATCTTTGATTGCCATTTGTATTTGAAATTCAAACTTAAAAGTATTAACCCCTCGTTTTTTGTTCTTTACCAAAATAAATTGCTAAATTCTCTACAATGGCCAAATGTGCTCTTCCTGAAGAGGCTGATATGGAACCTGATACAGAGCACTGTGATATAAATATATTTATATGCATATATATATGTATATTTGTGTGTACATGAGCATATATGTGCATATGAATATATCTTTATTTACTGAATGTTGATCCTGCTGCTGCAGCTTAAAAGATGGCTAAAAAGTAAATTTATACACCAAGCAGTAGTAACAACCCATCCACTTCTTCTACTACCAGCGAACAGTGCAGAACACCAAGCTGAAGAGCAGGCTTTAATTTGAAACCTGCCACATTAGCACTGGTGAGAACTTCTGTTCTGCTCTATATCATAACCCAATGATTGAATCCTTTAACCCCTAGGACTATTCAGCAGTGCTGCAGAGGAATGCTGGCTTAGAGGTAGAGTCAGAACTGGATAAAACAGATTGTAGACCTTTGTATATATTGCAGCTCATGCTGAGAACTGAGCGCAAAGAGGCAAATTGAGAAACCTTGCCAAGCACAACAGAAGGCATTTGCAAAAAACACAGGGGTGGCTCTTTACAGCAAGAAGCTATGGAATTATGAAGGCGTGTCAGAATTACAGAGGCATCAACACCCTTTGGCTCAGGTTACTCTCCTTACTGGACCTGGCCAAATGAAGCAGAATCCAGCTTTGAGGAAGGCAAATCAGAAGATACTCTGGGGGGAAAAATAGATTTATTCAGTTTTTAGAAAGGACAGAAATTAATTCTGTTAACTCTAATAATTTGTTAATGCAAGTTTGAAAGTCATTTATAGGTTCACAGATCTGTTATATGTATACAGCTGTACATAGAATTGTTCTCATGTATGATAATCTATTGAAAAATTTAAGATTAATAAGCTTTCTTTATGTAAGTAATGGTAGGGTTACTGCACTATTTCAGGAACTATTGCATCTTCAGGGAAGGCTGTCCTTTATTTTTTATTTTCCTTTATGTCCTAGGAACTAAAAGGCAAAAAAAAAAAAACCCTTTTACAAGAGCTTTTACTTAGATATTTCACTGTTGCCTCAGAAGATCATCTGGTCAAACCTTTTGGTTCATTTAGCACCATGTCCAGTTGTATCTTGAAAACTTCCAGCTGGGGGGACTCCACCATGTCCCTGGAGAGTTTATTCCAGGGATTTGTTGTTATCACTGTAGAAAAAGGTCTTAACATTGAGATGAAATGCTCCCACGTTTTTTCCATTAAGCAGTGCATGTACAAAGTCCATTAAAATTAAGAAAGGTTTTAGGCAATTGATGTTCAAAGAACTTGCAGGAGGTTGCAATCAGGTCTTGCACAACCCTGCCAGAGAAATCTTTTTTTCCCCTGATTGTTACTTTTTGGGATTTACTTGACTGTAGGGTCACTTTCCAGTCCAGACTTCAAATATGAAACAGGCCACAGTCTCACAGAGCATTCATGTATTTGCTCATGTAAATGCTCCCAGGGCTTCCTAAGACTAGAGATGGTGGGGAAAAGTTTTGAAATATCCTTTGTTATGTGTAAAAGGAAGAGCTGGAGAAGTGTCACAAACTCAGTAGAGATGTATAAATAGCATTTAACCTTTGAACTGAGACACGCGTGCAAATCTCCAAGTGATGACAGTGGGTAAAGCTCCATAAAAGCAGAGCAAGGGAGAGGAGCAGGGCTGTGAGACGACACTGCAGTTCCAGGTGTGATTTTGTGCCTGCTCACAACTGTTCCTTACTTCCAAAATTCAGATGCCAGCTCCTGCTGGACTCAGAACTCGGCCAGAAATCTCTTGCTTTTACTTGCTTTGGTATTTGTCCCTGTGGCTGATCCTCTCCTGAGGGTGTACAAAGTGGCACCTCTGGCATCTCCGCTTCCTGCTGGGAGAGCCAAACTAAGCCAGCTACAAGAGGACGGTGACATCTCTCTGGAGCCAGTTATTGCCATTGCTGGTTTTCAGCAGAGGAACAAATAATGTTTTCTAAGTGTTTCATCTGGGTCCTGTTATAAAAGCAACAGGCTTGTGCTCCTTTGAAGTGCCCTTGTGCTGTCTCCATTCCTTTTAAGTGAACCCAGATTTCCACACAGATGGGGACAGAAGATCATTAGCACCTTTATGGAAAACTCCTCTGAAACCTGCATCAGATTTGTCCCCCCTCAGGTTCAAATTTCCTAAGCTGCAATTAAGACTGGGTTTGGTTTCTTCTATTTTTTATCCCAGTTCAACTGAATTCAAAACCCATGAGTAAACAGTTTCTTCATTCTTTTGAGGTAGTCCAAGGTCTTGAGAAAACCTAGGAAATACTTAAGTGCTTTTGTTCATCCAGAAAAAAGAGCATAAACCCTGTACAGTCTGAATGCTGGACTTCTGCTTCAGAATTTAGGATTCTATGAAACCTCATTGGTTCTGTACATATTTAACCTTGCAAAAGCTTCACTCTTTTCTAGCAAGCAATGGACAGGGACATGTAAATCAGAATCACAATCTCTGGGCTTAAATTCTGCTTCTCCTAGATTCATCACACAAATTAAGGCAACTTTCTTTTTTGTTATAATTTCTCAACAAAGAAAATTTTCACAGACATATAAAAGTAAGGTCACTGTCTATTCTATTCCACCAAAAGTGTGCTTTTAAAGCTCTTTACTAAGTTTTCCAGTGCGGTGCATATAAATATATAGATGTATATATACATACATAAACACACATGTATGTGTGTGTATATATAATTTTTTTTCTTAAGACATTTATGATTCCTTTTTTAGTAGGCATCATATTTACTTCAGCTAAATTCTAGTCAAACTAAGAAAAGAAACTACATATTGAAGAGATATTTGCTAATGATTTGGAAAAAACAATCTGAATTGTTTGAAGTTTCTGGGGCTATCATCTGAGCCATTTCAGTTGAAAAAGCTTTTCAAAAATGCATCCATTCTATTTCTGTGTCCAAGTCTAAAGAATACACATAACAAATTTCAGAAACAGATGGATTATCAACATACTCAAGTTTTTTGTTTCAAGACTTGGATGATTATGTGCATGAGTCTTCCTCAAGGTATTTGGCAACACTTCTGATCCAAAATACCTTAAGGTATTTTGGAACACTTTCACCCTTGAGACCCTCTTGATATCTATTTGGGAACATTATCTGTGTGAGTCATGCATGTATGTAAGTGCAGTTAGTTTTAAGTGCTTATTTTGAGAGAGACAGGAAAATATATGCAGTGTTGCTGAATCCATAAAATTACACACATTCTACACAAGGACACAAGACACAAGTGTTTATTAAAATAAAAAGCTTTAATGCTTTTGCATTTAAAAGATTCAGCAGAAAATAATTGCTACAAACATGCTGCAACATACATGTTCAAAAAAGTTTTCAGTGCTTTCTTTCAAAGTTCAGCATTTTGGCAAAAATAAGTTTTTCTGTATATACTTCAAAACTTGGCTATCATAATACTGATATAAAATACTTCATGTAAAGTCAGGTGCATAAAATATAATAAGTAATAAAACATACTGTTTGTATAAACATTTAAAGTATAAATTTCATTAGATAACATGCAAATACCGCAATATTTTAAATGGCACTTAAATATAGATACTGAGATTCTTTATATTTTGCATCCAATATGAGATTCTGAAATGTACAAAACTATAAAAAGAACACATCTCTTCACTGAAGTCAGGTACTAGCATAGAGCTTGATTGTCATTTTACAAGCAGTGAGCCAAAAGTCCTGCAAGTCTTCACTAGTCCAAGGAAAGATGTCTACTGAAATAGGCCCAGGGCTAGTTTGTTTTCTTCATAATAAAATATGAAAGCATATTTACATGAGAATAAACTCTTAAATTTTTGGTAAGGTAATCAAGTAGCAGCAATCTGTTTCTTCCAAAAATGATGTTTAAAATAGGTGCATGCTTTCTTTGATATGCATCTGAATAATATAAAATTAGCATTCTTCAGTAAACTCAAAACACTGTTTAGTTCACGGCTGAAAAAACCCCATAAGATCCCTTCTCCTCAAAATCATAAATCCATAATGTCAGAACCTTCCAGAGCATATTTATGTTTCCAAGATCCATGGAAAACAATCTGATTGTGCTGAAACAGTCATCTGACTAGTTATGAATAAGAGAATAATCTTTTCACATTATTCAAATACTTTTAGTCCTTCATTGAAAAATGCAAGTTCAAATCTTGCAGGTTTTTTGTTTTCTAGTTCAGTGATCAACAACTCCAAATGTCCTTCACAACATGAATGCCACAATGCTCGTGCACATTTCCCAAGCAGTTATATGCAGTATCTCAATGCTGATGACAAGGTGAATAGAAGGCTTATGAACAGGGAGTGCAGAGCAGGCACCACTTGAGCAGAAGAAGAAGAAACGCTAAATGAAACTTGTACTTGAGATGCAATTAGAGCTGACAGTGGCACGTGTGATGCTAGTGTTGGGCTGTCCGAATTGATCAGAGACTCGATCTTTTCTGCCTCTTTATTGCAGGCTTCAATCTAGAGGGAAAAAAAAGTTACTGTTTCTCTTCTTACCATGTAAAAAAATGCAAAAATATTCCCATCAGCACATAAGATTATATAATTTTGGGGAGTACTTGGAAAACAGATCAGAGGTCTCATAATAGACTTTGGTACTATGAAAACTCCAGAAGCCTTGAACAGTAGACAAGGGAAAGGAAGGAAGCTATATACAAGTTAGTGTGGGGTCATACATTTTGAATGTTGATGCAAAAAAGCCCACAGTGAATTATCACTAAAGAAAGTTCCTCTAAATCTGAGGACTTCCTTCCTGACTGACCAACGTACTTCCTTGAAGTCTGCAATGGTGGAAAAACCCAATTTTCTCCCAATTTTTCTTCCAAATGAGAGATAACTGATTTTGTTTATGGGAAAGGGAGAAAAGAATGGAAATAACAGAACCTGGGAAATCACAGGTTTCCACTCCCCCACTGCTGATGATATTGATGATGATGATATTAATTAATTTCTGTTAGGAAATTAATTTTTTCCACTTATTTTCTACTGCACCCTAGAAAGGAAGTTAGTAATAAGTCTCTTTAAAAGCATTGGAAGATGCCTCTGGTGAAGTTTAAACTTGACAAGCTTAATGTCTGGAGGTCCAAAGCTTTGAAAGTTGAGGAGTGTCTAGCTCAGCAATGTGTGCCACCAATGAGGTAAGCAGGGGTGGCCTCTGATTTTGGAGTCCTCCTCCCCCCAGGAATCTGACAGCACCGGCTGCAGATGGAGTAAGAGCTGACCAGGCTGGCAAGACTTTCCTTCCTAAGTCCTGGTAACATTTTGGGCTATTTCTGCTAGAGAAGGAGACAGAAGTTGGAGTTGAGTTGGACATAACAGGGCATGAGCAATCAAATGACACACAACGTATCTGAGAAACAAGCACCACCCTACACGTACAAAAGTGAAGCAAATTAATGCTGGGTATATAAAATAATAACATCATTTACCTGCAATGGTTTGGGATTCTGATCCACAGGAATGATGAGAATCACAATTTCAGATTCTATGCTTAAGTATCCAAACACATCACACTGTGGCACTGACACATGCAGGCGGATTTTTTCAAGTATGTCAAGTACCGTTATCGGCTTTTTATCTGTTACCTGGAGGAAAACAAAGAACTCTGTGGATGATGTGATATTATGGAAAATTCTCCTCCTCAGTTTTATAACATTGTCATGCCAGAAAATGTGTTTCAGCCATGAAACTACTCAGTTCCAAACTCTACTCTAAAAGCTAGCAAAAGACCTAAAGGATTCAATGCTTCTAAGTATCATTCTAAGAAATGAGTCACTGATTCTAAAAAAACCTGAAAACCAACCCCTCCAAAATGAAAAAAAAAATTGAAGGAAAGAAAGAAAGAGGAAAAATATTTACTTCTTATATTAAGTGTGGTTTTGATATGTATTGTTGTCCACTTTCATAGTTAGTGTGTCTATCTATCACATACCTCAAAATAATGTAACTGGTTATCTGTTACAGTGGTTTTTTGCTCCCACACTGGAAAACAAGAGGCAGAGCAGCCCTAGATTTATAGAACTCTGTAGTATTTGAAGCAGTTTTTTTCTCACATGAACCAGCAGTCTGAACTAAAAGAGGCAGACATTACAATCCAGGTATTACGGTGCTTAGTAGGTGAGGGTGGTTATCACCAACTACTTGAATAAGACCAATACATTTCTTTAACTAGAAAGTCTTCTCCTAACAGAAACTAAAAATTCTTCAGGGTCACATGTTGTAATGTATGAACTGAGAAGCTGCAGTAGCCACTGTGTCCCTTGTACCATTAGAGATGACAACTGGACAACACTCCAGGATGCAGTCATGACACAACAGATACTGTTATTCAGCAAAACTGGTCAACACACATACACAGCACGTACAAACACAAAATCTATCTCTGTCAGGAAAGCAGTAGAACCATAGAGGCTGTTCCCATATAATTTGTCTGCATTATTACAAGTCAAAAACTGCAAATTGCAGTATTACAAACTATGAACCTGAGTCTGCTTGTTTGTGCCTACTCTAATTCTGTTTTGCTTTGCATTGTAATTCAATTTATAACTCAGATAAATAAATAAAGGAAAGTATAAGCAGTACAAGGAAAAAAAAACCCCAACAATCACAAATAACAACTAAAAAATAATGGTTTTTATAACATGTTAACCTTTCAAGAGGAAGTGCACTGTAACTTGACTTTTCATATACCATTTAACAATAGGCATGACTGAACTGTTTACCCTTGCAAAATTATCCAGCTTGTCTTTGTCATATAAGATTCTCAGCATTCCAGCACACAGTGGACAGCAGGCTCCTGTGTGAATTAAAGAAATCTCAGTAATAAAAACAGTAGTCTTTTCACTTTTAAGTAAGCAAGAGTCAAAATTTGAATATTAACTAAGCACAAAAATAGCAAAATTACCAAAGCAAAGTAAATGTTTCAATTTGACAGCAGCATTGCACATTTCTAATATTTTTTTAGTATTGAAAATATTTATAATGCAATATCTGTCACCTTTCAACACACTTTTGCTTCTATCAGCATGAAACAACAAGATGAATTTTCATTCTTTTTAAGATGCTTCATTATTGTAAGCTAAAAACTGGAGGCACTGTGTGTACCACAAGATTTTGTATGGATGCATGCATATCACCTACAGAAATGATGGATTTCAAGAGCTGATATAGCTAGGACATGACAGAAGTTTTATGCACATTGCAAGCATTAATTTCTGCAGTTACACCATGTTGGAGAGTAAAACCTTTAAACAACAAGGGAGAAAAAGTGCTTGTCTGACAGACGTATTTCTCCTACTGTTTTTCCTTACCATGTCAGAAACCAAAGGGATAATATTTCAACTTTCTATCCATGGCTGTGTATTAAATCCACTCACCACCTTACATGTAATTCACATTCACAGAGTGACATTTACAGTACTAAATGTTATTACAAAGCATGAAGACCTTTTTCAAAGGGGGTGAGAAAGGAGAAAAATAAATAAAACTTTCATTTTAAGAACAGAGCTTTTCTTGCTCTGTGTATTACCTGTGATTAGTTGTTGTTTCATAAAGGAAGCACTTGTGGAAACAATATAAAACTGGTTCAAACCAGCACACTGCAATCTTCCACAGTACTGTGAATACATATGGTATTTTACTCTGTCTCCTAACTAAATACCATCTTTGCCCTTCTGGGAACCCGATGCTGATGACAGCTCAGCATTCCAATGTGGTATCTGTGCTGCCACTTCCGAAAAATTACTCACCAGATTCCTAAAAGCATTGTACCCTGGACACCACAGAGCTCATTTGTTTCTCCCAAACTCATCCCAGCTGCCAGTCTCTAAGAGACTGCAGGAGCATCCCCCTAAAGCCAATGCCTTTCCAATTCAGGTTTACTTATCTGAGTCCTGATACTGGCTGGTTCTAGCCCTAAGCAGAGGCATTGCTTTACGCTTTCTGTTCATACAACCTGTTAAAGCCTGCGTTTTATTCCAAGCATCACCCTCTTTATCCCCAGAGCCCGGAGAACTCTCCCCTCCCTGCTGTGCCCGGCCCACCTGGCGCAAGGACGGGTTTGCAGCCGGTGGCAGAGAGCTGGGGACACCTGACGAAGGCGCACTCGGAGTGGAAGCCGTAGTCGGAGAGCGCGCCCACGGCCTGGCAGCGCCCCTGGTAGTCCACGGCCACGCGGTCGGCGTAGGCGGCGCAGACGCTGCTGTAGGTCTCCCCGTTGTGCCCGCACACGGGCTCCAGTGACCTGCAGAAGGGCTGGAACACACAGCAACGCCTGCAGCGCCAGCTCGGCCCTGCTGCACAAACTGCTCGGTAGCTTCAACACAAGGAAAGGCAAAGGGAATGGGAATTCACTGCTACTATTGTCAAACCTTTGTAAAGGCAGGAAATCCAGAGGAAACAACCTGCCAGTTTATGAATGGACCGTAAATGAAAAGGGTAAGTGCTACAATAAGGTGACAGAGTCTGAGAAATGCACAATATTTCAGAAACTAGGAACTTTTGTTCTGTGCAATGCTTAAATAAAATGACCATATTTAAATTAACTTATTAAAGCAATTAAAATAATTACAATTTCACTATACCTTAAAATATTCTATTAATAAAAATAATTTTTAAACAACTCTTTAGTAATTTATCAATTCATCTTAGTGTGGCTTTGTGTGCTTAAAATTTAGTGTGCGCGTACATGTGTTTCTAACACGTTGTTATATGTTTTTATATATAATTTATTTGCCTATATTACTTATATTTGTGTATGTGTTATTGTAAGGTGACACAACCACCTTGTCTAACACCACCATAGAGAGTGGTGGGATGCAAAAACTAAACCTAATTTTAATCCTTCTCAAGGATTAATATGAAGACTAATCGAATGCAGACTAAGTAGAAAGTTATTACAGACTGCCTAGGATGTAAATAGATCCTGAGCAATGAACTTAGTAAACCTGGGGCACAATCACACAAAAAGCTAAAGACTTTGTATGACTGAGCGTTGTTATATATTTCAACAAGTTAAAATTGGTAAGAATTAACATTTAAGTAACCAAGGAATTGCACTAATTACTGTAAACACACCTTAGTGTGTAAGCTTTAATAGTATATACAGGAAGATATAAATATCATGAGTATTACCCCCAAGAAAGCATAAGTAGAGCTTTTGATTGGCTTTGAGATAACTGTTAACTAAAGCAGAGAAACACTTGACAAAATTCTGAAGATTGTGAGATTATTTTTATACTAGTTAAAAATAAGATTTTAGATTACTACTTTTTATTAGAACATTTTATAAGCTATAAACCCCAAAAAGACTACTTAAACAAAACCCAAAAAACCAAACAATATGTAGAAAAACAAAAATAAAAATAGTTAAGTTGAACACCAAGGAACAAAGAAGATTTGATAATTATTGCCAGAACCACTTCCTACCTGGCATGGTCCTCGGTATGCCAAACTTTTTCCTTTTTGGTACAAAGTACACAAGTTAGTGTATTCCACATTGTCTGTGTCACAAACAGGATCCCGTGTCTGGTCACAATTTAACTGCCTTGGCACACATTCATGCTGGCTGCATTCAAACTTCTCAAAACTGGTCAAGCAAACTTGTTTCTTTGGTATGCACCTGTGGAAAGTCATAATAATTTCATGTCATGTCATGGGATTATTGTGTTTTTAAGTCTCAAAAACTGAGAGAAAATATTTTCAGTGAAATTTTCTCCAGTGCTTTAAAACTAACTGATTCAGCAGAGCGGCAGGAAATGCAAGTGATAGAACACTCTGAATAGCCCTTTTCAGGTCTCATCCTGAAACAAACCTGGAAGAGTTTCACATCATGTTTGCTCAATGTATGTCAACACAACTGCAGTTTCCACAAACATTTATCTTTTACCAAGTATTTTTCAATGGATTATGCACAAAGGCTTGGATAAACTTCTTACCCACTCCCATACTTCATTTTGTAAATGAATAATTAAAAACAGCTAGGCTAGAGAAAACATGGAAACAGCAAGAAGAAAAAATTGTACTGCAGAGGTCTAGTCTCTCCCTTCTCTGAGAAAGGGGTGAAAACAAGACCTACAAGATTATATGGTTCAATTACAAATATCTAATTTGATTCTAGCTTTGGAGGTTTGCGATATTGTACAGTATCTCACCTAGAGGATGACTGCAAACAAACAGAAAAATCCCATATTTACACTTTCTTGGCATCCATTCCTCTGTAGCCTTCACAGACAAGTGCAGACAGAAAAATAGCACAATTTCTTTCCCCTTTGTATTAAACATGTACCTTCCATGATCTTATCTGCAAAACATTTGGCATAGGCCCTGCAAGGCATCCCTCTGCTAGAGGAATGCCAGCCAATGCCAGACTGAGGAGGCTGATGAAAGGTCTCATGGCCTCTCTGGACAACCCCCTCCTTCCATAAATTACAGCAGTGCTGCCACCACTGCATCATGCACAAATATCTGTATTCTCTCTGAGTGCTGCACTCCCATGCATTACAGACACGCCTTTGGTATTAGGGAAGGCTTGGAAATTCTGAGATTTAAACACTTCACAAGTGGAATGTAAGATCCTAAATACATTCCAAGTGCATCAGGGGCATTTTCAGATGAGCATGTTCAGTTTGAGCTACATTATCAAACTGATCCAGAAAAATGTACTGTGTACAGTCCTTTAGTGAAACTACAAGTTGGGGTTCTAAGCATAATGGTATTTTGAAAAAATGGAAAGCCTCTATGTACTCTCCAAATTTCAAACTGTCCAAATTTCAAACATAAAAAGTAAAAAATGTTTATCCCCATTGCAGGTTTGAAATTCCAATTTTGAATGCCATTATGGCTGTAACAGCTACAAAACTACAGTGTTTTCTCACTATTTTTCTGCATCATGGCATTTTAAGTGCAGAAAAAGGAAAAAACCCTAAAACTGCTACAATCAGCTTTCATGAAAGCACAATATTACACAACTTATTTTGATGGCTTTCTTTCAAAACAGAAAAATGCACTAACTCAAAGGAGACTGCAATATTGCACAACACTGGGAAAATTGAAGACAGAGACCAATATTGTGAGCCACAGACTTTGATCTCTGTAAGAAAGGTCAGACTTTTTTTTTCCTGACACTAGTACAAAGCATATTTTTGTTTTAATACATTTGCCTATGAAGATTTTGCTTTTCTTGATATTGAAAAACCAAAGATTTGTACAGACATAGTTTTCACAAGATTTCAGTCTAAGAAAAAAAAGGGTGATTGATATTTTCCTATTTTAGAGGCAAAAAGCATAGATTACTGATGGAATAAGCAAGACTGACTCCAAGTCTTGAATTCAGATGTGGATCTTCTTTGTAAACTAGCAAATGGTGTGAAACAAAGTAGTAAAATGACAGTTATTGCCATTTGGACAAAATCTGATTCTCCCACTTTTGAAAGTGTATGTGAAGTCTCCTTTATTGCTAAACTGAGACCTGCATAATGAATTTAATTGACATAGCACTACAAAACTGGAACCAAGAACTGGCAGCTATTACAGTCCAATATTACTAACTATGATAAAGAAAAAGCAACTACTTCAAACAGTTTTATTGGAATAGCCCCAAAGTAGAATGTTACAATATACAACACATTCAAAGAACACGTAAATCTGCTTTATGAGTGGATGAAGCCAAAGAAAGGCTGAAAAACATATTCTGCTTTTACCTTTGATTTTTATTACAAGGGTTTGGGTTGCAAGGATCCTTGGAAATACACGATCCAAATTCAAACTGGTTGTCCTGGAGCCCAACGCAGCGAGCTATGCACGCACTGGGATACGTGCGCCCATTCTGGCCACAGACTGGGACAAACTGGTCCACACAGTTACAGGGCAAACCTGCAAGAGCAACACACAGAGCAGGGACTGCGTGCACACTCATTTTCCACAACACAAGATATAAAAGGTGGCACTGAGGCATCTCTGCCTTCAGCCCTTTCTCCCACCTGCCATGCTGGAGCACAAGGAGGAGGAAGGGAAGTTTTTGTCTTGCCTCTTTGCTCATTCTACTCAGTTTTCTCCATGTTCTCCCTAAACTCCTTATCTCTCGTCCCTAGTGCACTCTGTCTCTACTTATTTTTATGCATTACTTGAGGTTTTATTTTTCAATATTGATTTTTTAAAAGTATGTGCTCTTCCTGCAGGTTGTATGTGCAGGTTGGACATGAGAAAAAAAAAAAAAAACCAGTTAAAAAAACATAGTAATAACAAATTATCAAATTAACAGATGTGCTTTCCATTAACACTGCAGAAAAAATTTAGTTGGTAATTCCTGCTCTAAAAATACTCAAGAGTTTTCATGGTTTGGAAAGTTACCTGTAAACTTCCGGCGTTCATCCTCTGAGCTGTGCTCAGTTAGACACTGACGTGTGGAACAAATCAAGTTTCCAGCAAAACAGGAACAGACATTGCAATCTATATTAAAGGACGCTCCATGGCCTTCAAATAAATTAAGTAAATACATACAATTAATGCAAATACACCCAAAGGCTACACATTCATGTGAACTACATAGATATTACAGTCTCATTAATTGTTTCTGTAAATTCCCTTTTCAGTATATTTTCCCAGTGAAATTTCCATCCTTTTTTTTCAATATATTTCAAGTTTTGCTTTATTCACTTACAGGAAAAGTCTGTTCACATGTGGTTTTGATTAATTAGTTAACCACAGAAGCAAGCACTTAGTCCTTTCAAAGCCTCTATAAATTAGGTTTGTTTGGCTTTTTTTTTAAGAACAATAAATTTTGGCTAGCAAGTTTCATGTTTTCTTAAAGGTAAAGCTTTTGTAAAGACACATTCTTCTAAACTAAATTTACATAAGCCTTGTAAACTTTTAGTCTCACACATAAAGCACAACTTCTATGTGCTTGTCAAGAGGTAAAAGTGCCAATGCTTCATTCCAGCCTTCATTGGATTGGAACTTTAATTGGTATTTTATAAGTCAGCACTGTTTTCACACCTGAATCTAAGAATCAAACTGCAAACTTAGAGGATTTTTCTTCAATTTAGCAACTCCAGTTCGGTTTTCTGAACTGCCCACATGACTGCCCTTCACTGTGATGTATGTTTTGTATCAAATCAATTCATGTTGATGACAGACTCTGATCTATCCATAACCAAACTGGTTATCAAAAACTAACAAAAGGTATACAGCTCTTGAGGAAAACATAATAGTAATTACCTTACAAAATAAGGTAATTCCCTCTCATCTCTTCAAAGGATCGAGATTGAGAATTAGAATGTTTAATAAAATATTGCACAGGCACAAAGAAACCCCTCAGCACTGGAGCAATTCAGAAGAGGTGCTCAGAGACAAATGAGGGCAGAACAAGAGGGGGTGGGAGAGAAAGCCTCTGTAGCACAAAAAGCTCTCTTTACACCACAGTACTACTCAAAGGAGCAAAGAATTTGCCAGCATGGAAGAAAAGCCTAGAAGGTAATGCCAAACACAGGATCTCAGGTGATTCTTCAGAGTACCTGACTTAGGATGCACCTGAAAACTGTGCAGGGCTATTGTCTTTCACTGCCAAAGAGTGCACACAGCAGCCTGTCCTCATCAGTAATCATTTAATCAGCCGGAGTCAACTCACAACACAAAAACCCCCTGCATCATTCAAAACATTCAAAGTTGTTTTCTTTATAGAGAATGGTTTTAGAAAACCCAGTTCAGATGTTCTGTCTAAACCCTCCCTCTTTACAACTGACATCTGAAATATAGTTACTGTAAAATATTTACATGGTGACCATAAACTTTAAATTCTTTGCTTTCAATGCATCATCTAACCAATTTGGAACCTAGTAATTTTTATTTTTTATTACATAATACCTAGAGTCTTAATCACCACAAACGCTTTGTAAGTCACTATGGCAATAGAGGAAGCTGTCTTTGGGGTTGTGGAAGCTGGTTTGGGGTTGTGGTAGTTTGTTTGTTTGTATTTAAATGGACAGCACTTACTGAATACCTACAGCTACACATATTATGGTTCCCAGAACAAGAGCTGTACAACCATAAAATACAAGTACAGCATCAAACATCTTTGTGACTATTTTCACCAATAATCTGAAAAACTGCAAGTTTCCTTGGATAGAATGGTCCATAAAAAGTTACAGTCATTTAAAAACTGCATTTGTTAACAACCGTATCTTAAAAGCATCCACTTTCACCAGATATTTTCTACAAAAATAGATCAAATATATTAATGTTAAGATGTTTTCATTGTTCTGCTTCCATGAACAAATAGTACCAACTCTGAAAAAAAACCCAAAACAAACCAAAACCCAAAAGAAAAGTTTTAAGTGTGTTTGGCTGCCTTTTATCTTCTTTGGACAAACAACAACAAAAAACCAGATTCCAAAATCCCCCATTCTGTTCCCTGGAATACTGCAGGCAGACTTTTCTGAGCGATGAAAATAATATCCCAATTTCCTGCTCTTTCAAGAATTGGGGTTTGGTTCCCAATTTGAAAATTATGTTTGTGACATATGAAACTACAGCAAGTGCCTTGCTTCTTAACTCTTAATTAGTGTGAAAATAACTATCACATGGTAAAAAAAAAATAAAAATATCACATGGTAAAAAGAAACCTCAGTTATTTTGGACTCATGAGCTATGTTTACCTTGCTTTAGCTCCGCTTGGACAACAGTCTGACAGTAGCTTAAAAGGGCTGATTTACAGACACTAAACAATATGCCGTGCTGAGATAGGTAACTGTTCACTAGCAGAATATTTCTTGCTTGCTGATTTTAAGACACCAGCTTCAGACAGGTCACAGCTCAGCACAGACTCCACTTTATATCCAAGACCTTTCATAAGTTTTCCCCTACCTTAGTAGAAGCTATTTTTTCGGTTTTCTTTTTCCAAGATTATAATGCCAGTTTGCATGACAAAAACACACATTTAAAGGTCTCAAGCAAAGAGTAAATCTGAAAATAAATCAATATAATCTTCTAAGAAGCATCACCTGTCACATTTCCTTGAACTTCTTTGACAGTCAGATTAGGTGGAACCCAATAAATCCTTGTTACCCAAGCCAATTTAAACTCTAAACAGGGAGCTGCCATGGTGAGGAAGACTTTAAAAAACCAGTGTTCAATACACCTTCATCATCATCATCATGTATTTGCTTACACGTTTATTTTTAGGCATATGTTAGCCCCATGGATAAATATCTTAAACTATAGTTCTTATTTAACGTTGAGATTGTGCAAAACTTATTAGGGGATGTTTAGTGGAAGAGCCAAAGAAAAGGAAAAGGAGGAATTAAGATGAATCAAGCAGGAAGATGTGTGGGAAAGCAAAGGGAAGAGGGGAAAAAGGGAATGGTTCAATGTAGACAGGTAGCTGGACAGTATGCCCTTCTCACTAAACCCTACATTTGATCACCACAACCTATCCTATACTTTTATCCAATCCTATTTTTACACTTCTATGATGTGTGCTTCCTACTCTGTGCAGGAGTACTAACAAACCTTAAGGTGAATGAATCGGTAAGTAGGGAAAGGGGTCTTTGTGCCAGCCACTGGAGTGGAAACACAAACCTTGGGAATTCATGGGTCCAGATGCCACAAGCCACTGGAAGGAAGAAAAAAATCCCAACAAATCCAAAACAACCCCTCACCAACCATTTGGAGCTAGTAAAGAAACCATCCCATGCTAAAAAGAAATGGTGTACTGAGAACACCCTTCTGTGACTGACTGAGACAGGCACAGTTCAGTACTGATTTCAACAGTGTAACCCTCCAGCATATATAAGACTTAACCCAGTAGGAAATAGAGGGATGCAATCATCAGTTTCTGTATTTTCTGATCAACTCTGAATTCAGATCCTCTGTGTCTTCTCACGTAGTTCAAAATTCCTTAGGTAAGGAGCAGGTGCTGGATGCCTCACTGCTCTATTACTTACTTTTCCTTTGTCCTCCAACAATGCATGATTTCTGGAGGTCAACACAACGCATTTCCATACAGTTCTCCAGCAAGCCACTGTGCCCACAGGTACAAATCTTGTAACAGCCAACATCACCAGCTGAGGATGGAACTTGGATAAGTGTACCTTGTCTGACAATAAAATCAGAGGCTTCTCCCAATTTGCAGCCTGCATGCAAGAAAAAATTTTAGCTCATAAACAGTAAACATGTGGACAAGTGCCACTACTGAAATGAATTACTACATTGACTTGAAAAAACATAAGGTGTTCTTGAGCAGCCTTACTCTTGCCTTTACACACATCCATTTCAAAGAGGCAACAAGCAACAAAAATAGAAGATAGTTGCTTGAGACAAAGTTCTGAAGTACCATGTTACTTTTGAGAAATAGACTTGAAATTACTGTAATACTCAAATACTTTAGTTTTCCAGCTCTGTAGTAGTATGAAACATTTTATATGACAAATACTATACATGCTTCACCCTCTCCAATATAGAATTTGAATTAAAGGGTCTCACAAGCAAAGTCCAGTCATTTGCCTTCTCTCACGTATTTTATTGTGCCCTTCTCTACTTGTACCTCTTAAGTGAACAGTGAAGGATTCTTACAAGACACGCGAGGAGGGGAGAAAGAGAGAAAAGGCAGGAAAAGTGGATTTAAAAAAGAAAGACTGGAAAAGAAAAAAATATTTAAAAATTGCAAGGAAAAATAATAAAATAAATAGATTGAAATAACTCTACAAGGGGTGAACTGCAACAAGCCCCCTGAAACTTTCAGCCAATAAAAAATTGGAATTAAAACACAAAAGTCACTTTCCAACCTTCAGAGGAAGCAAATTGTCTCTTCCAAAGCTCTGTATTCAGAGCTTGTTTTCAGATGACTTTGAATGACTTTTGCAGCAAGTGAAGACAATACAACCTTATAGTAATTAGGCTCAGCTTTCCAGGAAAACAAAAATATGTGTAAGGGTCATAGAAGCATATGTCCCTAGGCTCACACAAAGAATGAACTGAAGTCTCTCCTCACTTTTAGTAGAGCAGATGTATGAGTGAAGCAAAATCCTGCTTTCCTTTTTAATTAGGAACCACTGGGGAACTACTGCTCAGCCACAGAACTGCTGGAAGAAAGGCTCAGGGAACTGATGTGAGACAGCTATAGCAATGTTCTCCATCACCTCCTCTAGAAAGGAGACTGCTCCATACAATTCAGTATAAAAATCAGTGTTGCTCTCATTTGCTCAGTCACACACATGTCCAAGTGGTCACCAAATGCACACTTTCCGCTCTGCTTCAAGAACCACGGCTGACCTCTCATGTCACTGAACGACAACTCCTGCTTTAAAGGAAGGGGGAAAACTGACAAGCACTACCGGTGCTTGAACAGAACAATGAAGGGGTTATAGAAGTTGGACATTGCAGAGTCTTACACTTCCTTTTTGTAGATTTAATCCTTGCTACTGACACCACCCAACCCTGCCATTTCAAAGTTAGGTACCTGAAACTTATTCTGCAATGAGGTTTTCTCCCCAGTCAGCTCACATTTATACATGGTGCTGAGGTTAGACAACATCAGTGTTCTAAAAAAGCAGTTCCCAAATGACCATAAGTGTCTTTCTGGTGAGGTGCTGGGAAGGAGCAAGTAAAGGACATAAAAGTGGAGAACAACCCTGACTGCATCAAGGAACTTTTCGGACAATGGGGATTAACTGGATGGGTTTCATCTTTGGTTAAGGGTATTTGATGGATTTTTATTGTGATTCTTATTGTGTTACTTATGTTCTCATGCCTTTTATGTTGTTTTAAAAGAGCTGTTAGGGATGCCTTTTATTAAGCAGAGAAGGGGAATTGTGGAGACAGATGGGCATGCCAGCCCTCTCCCTTGAAGAGATATCCCTTGAACGGGCTCTGATAAGATCTTCTCAAACCCTCCTGGACTGAGAAATCCTCAGTGGTCATGGTGAGTTCCCAGCATGCTTTGGAACCCCATGCAGATTTGTTGGGACTGATTGTTTTTTCCCCCTTTGTACCACCCCTGCTTTTCCCCATAAAACCCCCAGTTTCTGCCTTGTTCAGGAGGGAGCTGCCATCACTAGCATCCTTTGCAAGTTGCTGGAATAAAGGCTACCTCTGTGGAACAACCACACAGTGCTCCTGTCTTTATCCCTGTGTTGGCCAGGGTATACCTCACAAGGCAGAGCTGAAATCACTGCTAAGAGCTGAGGTGAGCTGCCTGCCCCTTGCTGAGGTTACCCGACAGCTGAAGGACTGCCTAAGACTCCTAGAAAGCTCTCTCTTGCAGGACCTCTCTCTGGAAAGGTTGTGGCATCCAGGTCGAGCCATCAGACCCCCGATCGGCCACCTCTACAAGGTGCAACCACATTAAAAGTGTCACTGAAGGGAGCAGGAGCAGAAACACCATCGGCTGCATGTCCAGACGTCTTTGGTGGGAAGGGCTGGGTGCTGGGTTAGTGGGAGGGGAGCTGTGGCACTGTGCATCTCTTGGTTCCTGTGGGTTGTATTCCTCTCTTTTTGTTATCTCCCTTTTCAACATCAGCACCCTCACAATTATTATTACTAACTTTATTTCAGTGACTAAACTGTTCCTGCCCAGGCCTGAAGGGGAAGCCAGCGAGCGGCTGTGCAGTACTCGGGTGCCAGCTGGGTTAAACCATGGCACAGCAGTTCACTTCAAAACCTTCAACATTCAGTGACATGTTTACCTGCAAAATTCAGTAAAGAGAAGCCTAAAAAACCTTACCTGGCACACACAAATATGGAAGACACAGCTCTCCAGATTGACATCCTTTCCTATTTACTTCACACAGCTGATTAGCTGCACATGGGTTTGGATTACATGGATGTGTGACATCTTCTACAATGTTGCCTAAAGAACTTGGACCTGAAAATAGAATACAGATCATCTACACTAATTTAAATGAGGTTTATGTTTCTTCAGCAAAGCATGGCATTTTGTACATCCAGTAAAAAAATATTTTTGGCAATTCTGTGAATTTTTATTTAATTATAGATGTAAAAGCATGATATGACCAGGTAGTTAACTTATTTCAACAGTTTAATCCTCAGTCCTGGAAATAATGACCCAGATGATCCTTCACATGTAAAATATATTTCCTTTATCTTGTTTGCCCAATAATTTTCTTGTCACATATGCCCAATACAAGAAGGAATAGAAGCAATGAACTATGGCAACTTGAAAATTCAAATTTTCTCTAATACACTAAATAAAATGTCTCAAATTCAATACCATTTTCTTAAAAATAAATAATGAAGATAATTAAAAGTAATGACAAGCATTCAAAGTATCCTGGTTTCTAATTTTGCTGCAGAGGTATGTTAGTACTTACTCAGATAAGTATCCAAGGGTATACAGTTCTCCAAGTCGTCTGTTGGAGATAAGAGCTCACAAATACTCTCAGCTGAGTGACCTTCAGGGAATTTATTATGATCTCCACACTTCTTCAGTATTTCCACACAATCTGATCTACAGATAAATAAAGAGACAGAACTTCATGAAAACGACTTAAAGAAAAAAGGGCTTATATGAAAAAGATTTCTTTCTATGTTATTCCCTTCCCTGAATCCACAACTTTCCCAATATGCCTCACAGCAGAGTGTTTATATATATATGTATATGCTACATTTTACATAGGAGGAAGGAACAAATTTGTGACACAAAGGCAGAAACTACTGCTTGTACTATTTCTCTTTGACTTTGGGCTTGGTGATCTTCATTTTCTATGGCATCATACGCATGTATCTTCCAAGACCAAGCACATCCTTAATTTACTAATGTCTAATATGGGTTGAACTCTACCTCACTACCTGCACTATTAGGTAGAAAAAAGAGCAGTTAATTACCTACTTTCAAAATTTATTAAAACAAAAAACCCTTTTTTTTTCCTGATCTTTCTGCCAGCTGCAAGCCATCAGTAGATCCCAAAATCAAAAAAGAGGAAAGGTTTAAGACCCCACGGAGAGCCAAAAAAACTTCAATACATCTCTTTTTTCTTTCATTTTACAATGCAAGCACATACATCCATCTCATTAACAGGCAAATATCTTCATTTACAGTGATGGAGATTCAAGCAACGGTGACCAAGCAATTTCATACTCCTTCCATGTTTGCCTTGCCATGTTTTCCTAACACAGCAAACACAGTCCTACAGCTTTTTAGTTTTCATTAAAATCCTTAGTAAAACCTCTACAATGGTTTTTGTTTTCCCCATGGTACTTACTTGCAGATAATACTTCCTCTGGATTTGCTGTGACAAGGTTTAATCTGCAGGGAGCAGGCAATTGCCTTCCACATTTCTGGTTGGCATTTTTTAATATCAAGCACAGGAATATTTATGAAAGGCATCTTAATACTCCCTTTTTCCCACAGCTTCATGTCATTCATGGCTCCCTGGTCTGACTGAGTATTGCAGCTTCTAAATAGTTCTGTTGGTCTTAAAAGGAGAAGGTAAGATATAATAAGTATAGCACAGATAAAAGAAAAATAAAGTACCATACATCCTTCATATGGCTTGCTTTTTGTGGCATACAAGCTATTAATCTCTCCCACAGTTAAGCAAGATCAGAATAAATTTGAAATCTGTCTTTAAGGAAGACAAGGTCTTTAAGACTCAAGGCTGAAACTCCCTTCTCACCTCTATCTCTTAGATCAAACATCACTTTAATATTTCTCACCTGAAGTTAACCTAAGAGCAAATATCATAGCCCAAATATTTCTGTAAATGTTTCTTGGTGAATCACTAATGCAAGTTGATTTATGATTTATATTTAGCCAGGCTCAGGATTCTCCTATTAACACTCATGCCACTATATACTATTAAAAAAAAAAAAAACAAAAAAAAAAAACCCAAAAAAACGAGAGATCTCTAATAGCTAAGAAAATTTAGGGGTTTTTTTGAACTCTAACTGTAACCATGCAATTACTTTCAGACACCACTTTTAAATCATTTTGCCCTACAGAGTACAAATCCACAGAAACAACTCTGCAAAAAAGGAATTTTGAAAATGAGTAACATGTAAATTTAACAAACACTTTTACCTTATTTATAATATACAACATTCCAGTAACCATTACTTACTTGTCTATGCAGTAAAACAGAGGAACACGCAGAGGTAATACACTGTGACATTTTACAACTTCACAGGTTAACTTTTATTCTCGTAAGTTTTGTTACATCTGTTGCTAAATACATTTCCAAAAGTTCATTCTAAAGAAAAACGACTTATTTTCAAATAAACTAAAACCACATTTGCAGAAAGAAAGCTATATACAATCTCAAAATAAGTCTTAAAAACATTTAATTTTATTTTTTAAATCAAAGCATAGGAATTCCTTTATAAAATATTCAGTGTCTCTCTCCTACCTGTTATTAAAATTAGTGCAGTAAGTAAGATTTCTACAGCCCAGCTGACAAGGTTCTCGTACATCTGCTAAACAGGTCAACATGGAAACTTCAACTGCATTATACTCACAAAAGCGATCAAATTCTTGCCAGCTCTGTGAATTGCCCCAGCTCGTGCTATAAAGTTTAGTGCAGAGCTCTCTGAAAACAAAAAAGAAATAGAGGAAGAAAATAAAATTAAAAGAACAACAGCCATTCAGATATAGCCCACCACTGCTCCATCACTCTGCCTCCACTCACCACAGAGGATTGTGTTAGAGCCCACAAAGTCTCCAAGGGCACTCAAATGTAGTGCTCAAAGCACATAACCCATTTTGCTCAAGCATGTCAACACATCTTTAAGCTAGTAAGACCGAAAGACTTCAGGATACAAAACTGCAATATTCAATAAAAATGTAACAACTGGAAACCTGAATTTACACCTTTGAGATGAAAACTAACCCAGCTGATTTTACTGGTAATAACTCCAAATTGACATCAAAATGAACAACTTCTAATTCCATCCTTCAGCTTCAAATCACACTTTCTCCTCCTACAGAAATGGCTGTCAAGCAAAATACATTTCTTCTTTTGCCCTGATGTTTGAAACAGGGATACTGTTTGCTGCTTTTGTTTAAGATGTTTCCTGGTGTCACCAATACCCAGCTCACATTGTTCATGGCAATGTCCCACAAACTACAAAAGTTTCCATCCCAAGATACGGAATCTCACTGTATTATTAGACCTCCTGCCTATTGAAAACGTGACAGAAGGATCCATTTTAGAACTCACTGTCAAAGCAAGGAACTAAAAGATACTTTATTACCTATCCTAGGCTACAATGTTCTAAGAAATAATGTAACTCCAGGGCTCTACTACTAAAGCTGTTAAAGACCCTGCTGCATTCATGAGATGTTGTTACTGGAAACTTTGATATAAAAGGAAGTAAAATGCTTACCACTTATTCAGACACACTGATGCATTTAAAATGCAATCATCATCTATTTTTAAAATGGACAGAAAACCACTCTAGACTAAAAATGCCTCAATAATTTGCAAGCATGCAACAATTTGCTGAAAACCTTTGTTTTTCTAAATGTCAGAATAGTTAGTTCCCTTATTTAATTACTAAATTACCTAAGTTATTTTTCACCGACAAAAACCAGAAAAGCATCTAGAAAGGAATACTGCCAAGGTCTTAATATGAAACAACCAGGCACTTGAGAGTTTGTGGAGCTGATTGTCCTTTTGTCTCTCTTTAGCATCTCATTAAGACCTCAACCAGAGGCTGCAATGTTGGCTATTATGACCACAAGTATGGTACAAGTTTCATTAACTTACTGTGTCTGCTATAATAAGCCAGTGTCAAATGTGAAAAAAGATTGATTCCTCTTACAAAAGAGTATGTTTTGATATTATAAGTATTGGACAGAACACATTACTCAACAGATTACTATCTGGTTACCTGAACCTGTATTTTTTCTAAGAATTCCAGAACTTCCTATTTGATGTACACAGCAAGATTCAGGCAAAGGCCAGAAACAAGACAAACTCCCAAGTACATTCACAGCTGGAAACGAGCTTAGAGAGATACTGACCTACATGTGGAAGAATTTGCTTTAGAACAGCAATGGAGCTTAGCTCCATCGAGGCCTGTTGAAGGTGGAGGGTGCACAGTGACTCCGGGGTGAACAGATCTTGAACTCTCAAGAAAACATTGCCAAAGTGGGTCCTGAGGGAGAGGCATGGTTTTACAGCCTTCTATAAGTCCATCAACAATTTCAAGCTCTGTCTTCATTGACATTAGAATTCTTTTACAAGCAGTCTGACACGCATAGTCTTCTGCTCTATCACAGCAATACAAACCTGTTAACAAAATAGTTAACAGTCAAGCACAAAACAACATTAAAGATGCACAACATAACAGCCCTGAGAAATAAAAGTGCTGTAAGGTGCCTTCTCCTCCTCCAAAGAATGTCAAATAACATTGCTTCTCCTAAATAGAATCAACTCTGAAAAAAACCTACAAAGCCAATATGTAAAAATGAAAAGTAAATAAAAATTATTAATGCACCTAAACCAAAAGTTATCATCATATAAATTCATATAATGATTGCACATAAACCCAAAAGTTATCATCATATATATTCATATAATGACAGTAATACAATTTATACCATAGACTTCTACAATAACACATTTTATATAAAATGTACAAGAAGTAAAATTTCAGTATCTTCTATAACTTTCAGTAAAGAAGGATTTATTTGTACTTACTGTCTGTAGGGTTTCTCATTGGATACGACTGTGTGTAGTTATTCACGCAGTGTATAAGCTGAGGGCTGATAGATGCACAGTAATTTTCAACTGCTTTAATTTGTGAGGGACCAGGAGAGGAGTCTGTCCGAAAAATCGCTTGGCAATATTCCCGGCAGTTTGTATGGTGACCTGCATAACTGCAACAGACTGACCCCACTGGGGAGGCAAACAGACAAACAACAGAAAATCTATGTGTTGCTACGCAGAGAAATGAAGAGATGAGCAAGTCTGACACACAAGGATGCTCACGGAAATGAAAGAAAACAAAAAAAAGAACAATTTCTATGCTCTATTGAAAAATCTCTGTCTACAGAATGACTGGAAATATGTGTAACTAGCCAAACTACATTTGTTTGTCTGGCAGGAGAAAAGTCAGTATTAAAGCTACCTTGAACTCAAGTTCAAGAGGTGAGCAAGCCAGCTGCATCTCATTTGCAGCTGTTTTGTTCTTATTTTAGGTAACCAGACATGTCCAATAATTGAATTATCAGAGAAATACTACTAATAAGCAAACAAATATGAGAGTAGTATCATTCAAAAAACCCAGACAGATGGTACTGGTGATTCACCCATTTTTGCTATGTTGTTAAATAAATATAGTAGCTCTCGAGAACAGCTTCTACTGGAACTAATTCTGCGACAATGATTTCATTTTATATAAACAGATATCAAGCAACAAAACGCATTGTTCTTCAACATTTCAACTATGCATTTAATTTTGCTACTTAGCACACAGCAAATGAACAAGCAGAAGAAAAAGATGACAGAAAAGATAAATACAGGTTCACAAATTAAAAAAAACTGATATTAATTATACAAATAGCCAAATCCCTTTGTCACTTGAGTAAGACAATTTAGTTGTGGCTTTTGCTTATATGGGTCTGAAATCCATGTGTTTGTGTACGTTCACCTACATAATCTCTTATAGTTTAGAGAAAAATGAATAATACAAAAGAAAAACAAAATAAACTCTTCATTATACTTACTTTCATTTCTGTTAATACAACTAAAGAGTGCATTCTGAAATCAAAACAAAAGCAGTGTTACAAGCCAGAAAACTTCAAATAAATATTTAAGTATCCAGTCATTTGTTATAATGAGCTAATAAACCTTTGGTATTATTTGCTTCAATTAGATTACATTAAAACAAAACCACTATACAAACAGTGAAACCAGGAAATTAAGAGATCAAGGGTCACCAAAGGTCTGTGTGTACTCATAATAAAACTAATAAATATTCAAGCAAACAAGTAAATTAGAAGACTTTCCTGGACTAACTTAGAAACAGGGTAAACTGCTATAATAGGTTGTCCCAAAATGTTGGGGTTTTTTTTTAAGGACAATAATTTAAAAAATTCTATGTAGAAAAAAATAATTCTGCACAGATGGATGCATGCAAATAGTAAATCTCAACAAAATAACTCCATGACAATGTACCTTAAAAGCTAAAGCATGCAACCAACTCCCTTGAACTGCAGCCAAAAGGCACAGCTGGGGGATGTACATCTCAAATGTCAGAAGAAGGGAAACACACACATCCTGCTGCTTTGTTTCAGAGGTCTCTAATCTGCAGACCAGTCATGGAATGGTTTGGGTTGGAAGGGACCTTAAAGCTCATCTAGTCACAATCCCCTGCCATGAGCAGGGACATTTTCCACTAGACCAGGCTGCTCAGAGCCCCATCCAACCTGGGCACTTGAGCACTTCCAACTTGAGCACTTCCAGGGATGGAGCATTGACAGCTTCTCTAGGCAACCAGTGCCAGTGCCTCACCACCCTCATAATAAAAAAAAATTATTCTTTGTATGTAGTTTGAAACTATCCTCTTTTAGTTCACAATCATTAACCCTCGCGCTATAACAACAAGCCCTGCCAAAAAGTTTATTTCCAGCTTTCTTGTAGGCCCCCTTCGGGCACCAGGAAGTGCTATAAGGTCTCCCAGGATCCTTTTCTTCTCTAGACTGAACAACACCAGCTCTCTCAGCCTGTCTTCACAGGAGACATGCTCCATCTCTCTGTGACTCTCCTCTGGACTCATTCCAACAGGTCCACATCTTTCCTGTGCTGAAGATGTAGCACTTGATGTAGCACTCCAGGTGTGTCACCATGACATTTTATGAAAAATCCTTTGCTAGGATTTTTCCCTCCTGAGGAGCTGAGTGCCTCAGGAAAGAAATATAAACAATAACTGTCTGCTGCTGTGGAATGCAACAGGTGCACCTGTGATTGGGGCATGTTGGTTGTTTCTAGTTGATGGCCAATCACAGATGCAGATGGCTCAGACTCTGAGAGTCACAAGTCTTTGTTATTGCATTCCATTCTTATTCTTCTGTCTAGCCTTCTGGTGAATCCTCTTCTCTCTATTATTTTAGTATAGTTTTTAATATAGTATTTTAAGATAATATATATCATAATATAATAATCCAGCCTTCTGAAACATGGAGTCAAGATTTGCATCTCCACACATGGGGTATCCATCACACAGGTGGGTCTCACCAGAACAGAGCAGAGGAGCAAAATCCCCTCCCTCACGACTACTGAACTCTTGCAAAAAAACCCACACTGAATAAGCACATTTCCCATTAAAAAAATTAGATACTGCACATAAGCTGTCTGGAACTCTATGAAAAGATGAAGTCATGAGGTTGAAATTCCAAAATGTAGTTGCCAGTCATCAAAGACCAAAATTATATGATTGTGAGAAAAGAGAAATTTGAATTTAGAAATATCTAACCTCTACAATTGTCAGAACACCAGATTATAAAACCTGATCAAATACCTGATCAATATAGTGAAAAAACACAATCCCCATCTTAATAAAATTCCTGATCTCCTGATCTCTATAATTAAACAAATTTGTATTTCACACAGAAGAAAACAGAAACACCATCAGACTGATCCCAAATCACGTGGGATTAAAGTCTTGCTTCAAAACAGGAAAGCACCACATGTGCTACTACCTCTAAGACAAGGAAGAGAGCTCAAAATGCAGACCTAGTTGAAGGTCAGTAGTTCACCATTCTTCATCTATCTTAGTTACTAGTTATTCATTGCATTGCAGAGAAGGGGGTATCCAAATAATCTTGGGGCAATTTTTGTGCAGATCTGTACTGCTGCAAACAGATGAAAATACAAACGTGTTGGGAATAAACTTGATTATTTTATTTTTCCTTTTGACTTAGATATTGTTTAGTGTGTAGGAATTTGTTTTTCATTGGTATTTTCTTCTTGCTTTTTTCTGAACACAAGATCTTAAACAGGACAGTCCCAATACTGTAATGAGCAGCATCAAATTCCTTCTGTTAGCACTCAGAAATTAATTTAAACCTTGGGTAAGCCATGGCAGATGTGGCAATGAAAGGCCCTAAGAGAATGAACACACATCTAACTTGAAAGTGTAAGTTATTTTTCCACAAACAGCAACTATTTATAATTCTAGTGGTCATAAATAAAGCACAGATCTATTGGTACATCTCACACAAAAATTTAAAAATCTGCCTTACATAAAACAAAGCCCTAGATTTCATAAAGTAGCAATTCAGACTTTTTTTTTCCATGCCAAAAATCCTCTACAATATTTCAGATATTTTCTCCCAAAAGCACAGATACTGCATTATTTCTCTCAGATTACAATGAATTTGCAGCAAGATTCTTCATCCCAGCAGCATGTTTTCATCTGATTAACTTTAGATGTTCCCTTCTTTCTTACACACAAACCAAATCCTGTTACACATCCATCTGTGTAACGCAGATGAGGGACAAGAGATTTAATGGAGAAAGAACACAGAGGTGAGGTCATCATCCTACATCTGTAAAGAACAGATTTATACTGCTGCCTAAACAGTCATGACATTTTTGTAGCACCACATGTCCTTCACTGTGGATGCCAGGCAAAGGTTACCAGAAAGGCAGAAAGGACGTGTTTCGATGTGGCCACCCGGTTTCCTTGGGACCTGCCACACACAACACTGCGCCTGAACTGACTCTCCTCAGAAGCTGTTGAAATTTGACTTCTCCAAAGCCTCCCTGCATGGAGCACTGGAAGGTGGCACACAAACCAGCCAGGCAGAATTAACACTGTAACTTTATTAATTAAGGCACTTGGACAGCAGAGGCTGCTGGAAAATCTGAAGTCTGTCTGCCATGGTTATACCGAGTACTTGACCATACTGTTAGCACAAACAATACTTAGAATCGTACTCAGATGTCACATTATTTAGAAGGTGAATGATACAAAAAAGTGATTCTAAAGCAGTTAATGAATAACAGTGTCACTTGCCCTGCTCAGAGGACACAAAAGAAAGGAGAATGTTGAGAAGATTATGGTATCTACTAATATTCCTCCTCTAAAGAAAGGCTCAAATTGAGGCAAAATTATCTTCTCACAGCGATTTCATACACCAATTTTATACAGGCAGGAAGTCCTAACCTAATAATAAATCTTCTTTCTGTATTTTGAAACTACATTTCCACAGACTGCTGAATCACTGTAATAATCCTCATATTTCTCTTAGGAGGTGGTCTGGCTTCTCTTTTCCACCTTGTCCCTGTTCCCAGCTGTATAGTCTTGTGTATGCCCTTACACCATCACCTTGCCATGACTTGATCTCTCTCACTAATCCTGATGAAAATTCATTTTTCTCATCATTTTTCTCATTAGGATTTAAGTCAGCAATATCAACAGGTATGATACTATGTCAGAACAGAATAGAATAAGCATTTTTTAGATATTGTCTTTTAGAAGGACCTGCCAGATGCCAGAGGCAGAGTAAGGCAAGGAAAGGGAGGGAATATGTGTGGAAAAGTGGTAGTTGAAGGAAGGCAGGGGAAGAAATTCAGTTGCACTGAGTTGTTACAGCAACTCATCAGATTTCACAAAACTGTAAGTGTCTGTAGCCACCACTAGAATGCTAGTTGAGGGTGCTGACTTTGTTTTTTGGGTAGGCCTGGGTAATGTTCAGTTTATGTGTACATATATACCCCTCACACATGTGAGTGGTACAGCTACACAGATATGAAATAATCTTAAAAAAAATTCAAAATTAGTGTCTAATCATATGTTCATAAATAAAGTTAACAACATTAGATAGTCAGTCTGATTTGAATTAATAACTGCAACTGCTTTTCAGAACACAAGGTTCATGTCCATCTCTACTAAATTAGCACTCATATCTAAGAGGTCAGCAGCTTTTCTGCACACTCAAGATTTCTTTGGAATCTTTGAGTGAACTGGCAGTGAAGAAAGACACAGAAAACAAAGCAAAAGGTAAAAGACAGATATAGGTAAGGAAAAACAAAACCAAACCAGCCAATCAACACAGAAACCAAGCGAGGAGAAAAGTATGTTCTCTTGAAAGGAATTATTAAGTCATCAGGATTTGGGAAAATGATGGTACAAAGGTAATACTGTGTACATACATGGTCTGATACTCCATTTTAAACTTGTGTTGAATACTAAATTAAGTGAACAAAGATAGCAATATCAAAATTTCTAAACCACAAACACAATGATTTGTTTTACTTGTGCAGAAGTCCCATCTTTCAGACTTCTCTGTTTTTTTAAAGCCAGGTGTTTCCAAGCCTGGTGATTAAAGCCAGTGAGACTGGCTTTGGAGTGGAAAGCAGACACCAGCACCACAACCACGTGCACTTTAAAGCAAAGGCTCTCAAAAGATTTCTTTTTGGTGCTATGAAAATTGAAAAAGGCTGTTGAGGTTTATGCAGCAGAGAACCTTTTTCAGTCTTCCCCACCAGAACCCCCCTGAAGGAAGATTTTAGCCAGTACTGCAGGACCTAACTGGTTTCGCTCTTTTTGGAGCTCATCAGCTGCAGGTAACGGCTCAAAACCCAAAAATGCACACACCCCAATACAAACAGAGCAGAACATTTTGCTGAAGGATGAAGTCCTCTTTGCATTGTGAGGCATGCTTTCACATTATAAATACATTTCTTCTAAATGGCTGCCTCTTGTGTCTTGAATGAAAAGCAACAGTGAAGCTGTTGTTTCACAACAGAAATTAGGAGTATTTTGCAAAAAGCGCACCAAAAATTATTTTCCTCCCTAAAAATTATCATGGTATCTATATTTTACTAAGTTTGGCAGAAAAATAACTTTAGTACTATTGTCTTGGGCAAGCTAAGCATGACAAATATTTGAATCTAGATCCTACCCAATTAAGACCATCTTAATTTAGAAGTATTACCTGCAGTTAACAAACACAACAGTAAAATGCTTAACTCTGTGCATTTAAGCTCAGAAAAGAAAACCCTCTTGATCTCTCCTTGACTTAATTTAATCTTTGAATTTATTGAGAGAAGATAAAAGTCAGAAGGTAACAACATACTAAGGTTTAGTGGAATCAGCTAAGCGTCAAATGATGGTGAACACCAGCTAAAAACTTAAAAAACTTGTAGTAATAACAAGTAAGATCAAGATTTTCCTCTATTATGTAAACCAGTAAAGAATTGAAAACATTTGCACAGTGAGGTAGTACAAAATTTACTGGAACTCAAATTTTTGGCAAGATCATTGAGTGTTCTATCAACCTTCTTTGAACAGCAGATAATAGAGACAAAAAACACCAGTAGATGACAATAACATTATCTACAATGTGTAGTGTATGGTCAGAGACCATCCTGAATTCAGTAAGCTGTACTTCCAGCAGCCACACACAGTCCTGTGCCTTAGGAGTTCACTGAAACTGTTTAGGAACCTTTAGCTAAACAATGTCCTAAACAGCTCCTTGAGTTATTATCTATTGTCTTGGAGTAATCCACACAAACAATTAGATAAGAGCTAAAAACTGATGACTGCATTTTCCAGCAGGGGTAATTAACAGTCAGCATTCACTATAATCTCAACAAAAAGCAGGAACACATGACCCTAGAAGGAAAAAACAAACCAATACCGTAGCAGAGTGAATACTTTTCTGAATCCCCATTACAGCACTTGAAGCTGCAGGCACTGCATTTTAAGTTTCTGTGTTTAAAAGCTGCAAAGTGAGATTAAGCTAGAGTGCTCAAATCTGTGATAGCAAAACTACCTTTAAACTATCCAGGGACATCAAGTGCTCACTATTTTGCATCAAAACTAGTTTTAAGAGCAGAGGCTAAATAAGTGGTGACATTTTCAGTTGCATTTCAACTGCTTGGGAGATGTTAATAGTGCTCAACTGCAGTAAAGCTCTCACAGTACCAATGAGCTAGAAAAGTTTATATGTCTTATTTGGAACACATGAAGTAAAAGCTGGTGTTCTTAATATTCAGAGAGGTGAACTCACAATATGCAGTGCACAGACTCAAGAGCTGCAATCTAATGGTAACTTCAGTGCTACTCTTTCCATGCACGGAAGAAAGAAAAGGCATCTTAAACACAGTAATAAAGCCTTTACAGCTGATTTTAAGGTTAATGAACTATTTTAAGCTGCTCACCGAAGCATGTATTCCATGTGGTCTTTTAAAAAAAATGAACCCCCACTTTACATGAAAGTTTTAAAACTTCAAAAATCAGATAATCCTACATACAATCCATACAATCTCCACTTCTTTTTTCTTCTTCCTTTGACTATTACCTACCTTTTTTTTAGAGGAAGATGAACAGGATAGCAGAAAGCTGGAAGAAGTAGTGAAAGATAAAAGAACTGAGGTGCACAGAACTAGAGGAAAAATGAAGACGACAAAATAAGTATCTGAGAAGCGGAAGATGGAAAAAAGGATTATTAGACTAAAACCTTCAGAAGAAGGCAAATAAAATACCTTTTGGTAACACTCAAAAATACTGGGCAAGCTGCGTAAAATTTACTCATTTCTCTATGCAGTGCTACTTGAAAATAAAAATTGTTTCAGGACATGCCATCTTCAAAGCACTGATAAAAAATGAATACCTTATTCCAACACAATACTTTTCTAAAATGTGCAAAATCTCCATATTAAAATAACCATAAATATTTACAGTAAAAGTAATGCAGAAATGTATGATCAGCAGAAAAAGCATCTTCAATTAATCTTGTCAAAGGCTGGCACATCAATGCTGAAGTGATTCTGCTGCTGCACCACCTGAGACTCCACTTAGTGACTTCAAACTTGGTGACACTTCCTGCATGGAGTTTGGCTTTTTTCACTGCTCTGAACCGTCTGCCCTCCCCCTGAAGATTTACCTCCTTCTTCACCCTCATTAACTTAGTGGGAGGCTGAAGGGTAACTCACAAAGCTGCCTCTTGAATCTCAAAAGATTACAGAGGTGTACTATACACAGTTCAGACTATTCTAAGCAGCTTGTGAAAATTCTCTGGAAAATCCTTATGTGGGTAAGCTAAGTAAGTTAAGAAGACTGGTAAGCTATGAGAGTGTTTAAAAAATAGGGAATTATATTTTGCATCCTTAATTCATATAGTTTTTACTTTTATGTCATGTACTTCATTATTAAATACCTCAGCAACAGACCTGAGAGCTGATTACCAAGCATTACGATCCATACTGCAAACTACTTTTCTAACTGGATCCTCATTTGTAGCGAAGTATGAATTCTTAAATGCAAAACACAGCATGTATGACATCGTATTTATGTGATTCATGTGCTATTTGTGATCTAATGTCACCTCTCTCAGTTTGAAGTAGCCATACCTTCCCCAGTTCAGTGCTTCCCCAGCCAACTCCACAGAATGCAAAGTACAGTACAGGACACAGAAGCTACTCACAGGCTACAGAGGGAGCAGGACTCATACACCAAAGTGGTAAGAACAAAGTTTTTTTTTAAAAAAAGAGAAATAATGACAGGGTGCGGGAAACTGCAGGTTCCCTCCAAAAGTTGTATTTGGAATCTTCAATCTTAGGTATGACTTGAATTTAATTCAACCAATAAGCCTATTAAGAGTATTTTAAGTATTTTTTTTCCATGAGCACCTGTAAGCCTGGATACATATGAAAAATCATTGTCATACAAATTTCTATCATAACTGAAGATCTAGCACATCAGATACTTAATTTCTGTCCCTGATACTATTTGTATCTACTGCACCTAGTCCTCATCAAAAAAGTTCTTTCCTTCTTTCCTAATCAGAAGACTGATACCTTCTACTATGATCTTTCTCCTTTGACTTTTCTTTTAGTCTTGCACAGATAGCAAGCATTAAGGTTTTCTGTACAATAGCAGCAAGACCACACCTGATTAAGAGTGAGATGTCCAGTTTTCAAAATTCCAGATAAAAACTGGAAAAATAAATAAGATGACTATGACCATTTTGAAGTCATTCTTTTTTCTCTTACCTTTCCTCTCCCGTTCTCCTTCAACCCATACTGGCCAACCTCCTACAGCAATGCAGAAATCCAGAAAAAAAGAAGGAAACAGACCAGCATAATAGAGGAGAAGCTTACAGATGTTGATAGTATATTATAGCATGGAAGGAGACAGAACTACTTAAAATGAAAATGCATTTTTTAAGAGAACAAGCTATGGCAACTTCAACCCATGCTAACCTTCCACAGTGAAGAGTCTAGGAAAATACTCTGCAGATTGTTTAGATTAAAGGACAAAAGGGAAAATAAATTTCAAAAAAATAATTCAATACTTCCTGGAAAAAACAGGAAAACTGCTCCACTTCTGCCCAAATCAAAATAATAGAAAATTGTCTGATATCCCAAACTGTTGATTATGAGCAGAACTGATGCTAGCAGCACTACCTAACTTAAGGCGGAAGGAAATTAGATGAAAGGGGGTGGGAGGAATCTGGCTTTTAATTAAGATGAAGATCAAAAGAAAAGCAGTCCTTGCAGAATAGCATTTCCACACACTGTATTAAAAAGAACATAGGTAAAGACAGATTTCTGAAGATATCCTGATGATTAATTTTATGAGCAGAACAGTAAAAATAACTGCAAGCATCAACAGTTTCACTGATGATACAAAAAATTATACACTTGAAATTATTTATGTTCAGATAGGATACTTAAGGCTGTTCTTTCCTGAATTTATTTCATTAGCTCACTTTTAAGCTGACTCTCACTGTCCAAGCTGAAAGGTTTCTGAAAAATTGAATGATCACAAAGAATGCTGACTTTGATCAAAACTCCTATGAAATAAACTTTTTGGGAATCCAATTTGACAGTTGGAATTTTTCATTTAAATTAAGGTATATACAAGTCTAAAAAATGCAAAACTTTTTTACAGAATGTGATTATACTTTTATAAAAACTGTAGAGAGATAATTTACAGTCATATGAAAATAAGCACATTCAGAAACACAGCTCTATAAAGACTGAACTTTCCCTCTTCTACAGGGTATTTTTACAGGACTTATAAAATGATTGATATAAAAGTTGATTTTTTCCCACATATATTCAGACACATAAAAACATACCTCATATTCCTTCCTGCAGACCTTTAAAATGTCATTTTTTGCAGAAGCCTGAAAGACAGAAAAATTTCTCCATTTGTAGTAGAAAATGATAAAATCATGTTGCAAAATAAAGACCATTCTACTTTTAAAGTAACTGCAATAACAATGGATTCATGATCTGTTAAAATGTTCCTTTAAGAACCTAAAGAATCCATGTAAAGCTTTAAGAAAAAAAAGCAGACACCATGACTTATTAATATGACATTTAATGAAAACAAAAACCCTCATATGTCTGCACCAAGTTAGTTGACAGCAGAAGCACACAAAGCAACTTAGGCTTTGTGAAAGGTTTGGCAGATTGCAGAACACAGGAAGCATTTAAGAAATGGAAGAGCTTGAGCATAAAGATCTCCCCACTTTCCCTGCTGATTTATCACTTGTGTGTTGCTTTCCACCCTCCTCCCTCTTGTATGTTCATTTCTAAGGTCCCTATTGTCAAACTGAGTTGCAGAAATTCTCCCTGCAAACTGCAGATCCCTTTGTTCTATACAAAATCTTGTGCTCCTTTTTCATGTGATAGATATTCAAAACTATAGTGACTACTAACATGTTACTTCCCCCTCCAATATTTAAAACACTAAGGTGAAGTCTGTCCTTGGACCTATTGTATCACTGCCTTCAAAATGACTCCAAAATCCCCTCAAGTTTCAAGGATCAAAGTCAAAATCCAAATACTTCCCATTATCCCTAGTATTTGGCAAGTATTTATGTTTTAGTATAAATGAAAAAAAAAAAAACAGAAATGTTTTAACCAGTGTCTGCTAAAGTACAAAATATAACTAAGATTTTGAAACAACAGTCTGCAATTAAACAATACAACATCTGATTTAGATAATAATGAGATATGATGTAACAATCATATGATTAAATGAACAGTATTTATTAAGACTGCAATAAACAGAAATGTCTTGATCAGGTCTGGAGACACTTAAGCATTAGGACATATCTGAACATGGCTTAAAAATGCATTTGAGAATAAACACACATCTTTTCTGAAGATCAAAAGTATCCAGTTTGTTTACTCACTCCTCATCTCTCTCCCACACTACTCTGTACTCACTACTCATCTCTTGCCACATAGTTAAACCCTGTGTTTTGGGTGAAAGTAGATTTTTTTTTTTTTTGTTATGACAGCAGTTTGCAGTAGTCTGCTTGGTCAAGATTAAGACTACACAGGCAACATTCACAAATATGAATATTAAGTACATCTGTGCTCCACAAATGAATTACAAGGATGATGATAAACACAAATATGCTCCTAGATTTTGAAGATGTTTTTAAAGCCACGAACACATATTTAGGGGGAGAAAATCACTTAATACTTCATAGATTTTTAACAAAACGGTCAATACTAAATTTACAAATTATGCTCAAAACTGTTACTTGACAAAAGCACTGGCTCTATTAACACCAAAAAAACCCCCTTTTCTTCCATCTGAACAAAAACCTCTTTGAAGAGGCACAAAAATCTGTTTGGGCTGTAACCACAACGTTGTATCACAAAACATGACACTACAAAAAAAGGAGCTTAGGATCAGCTACGTGTTGCCTTTCACTTAACATTATTTTAAAGTAACAATTTTTATGTAGAGACTGTGACAAGAAGTCAGAATTAAGCTTAGCGAAACCACAGAGAGCTGCAGAATCAGCCTGAATTCAGTCAGTAGGGTGAAAGCCTTACCTGCTTACACGCTTGCCGACACTCCACAGCAATAGCCAGCTCACAGCAGCCTAAACCAACCCACCCATCAGACTTCTTCAAAACTCCTTGGGAAATAAGATGACAGACTTATTAGAGTAGAAAGAGAAACTATGCCATCATTTTCCCTTCCCTCTATTGTTCAGATTTGTTAATCCTGTTCTCATTCAAGAAGCCTATGTACAGATTACATTTTATTGGAATTCCAAACCAACTTCAAGCAAAAACCTTGAGTCTGTGTTTTCATAAATGCTGAAACTAGCAATTAATGAAGTACCTTCCACACACTGAGGATAAAGATGCTTTATGTAAACTGATTTATATGTTCAATGGAAATATTAGATTTTGATTATCTATCTAATCTGAAATATAAGACAACAAAAAACATCAGGAAAAAAATCTCATTACAACATCATCTCTTATAGATACACCCTGTTGTTTGTTTCAGTAGCACACGTCTCTACCAACTCTGCCAATGCAGAAAATCTTCCGCATTCTTTCTCCAAACTTCCTGGTGTTTTTGGTCTGGATGGAGTTAAATTTCTTCAGCTGAGCTGGCATGGGGCTATGTTTTGGACTTCTGACTAAAACAGTGTTGATAACACAGAGATGTTTTAGTTACTGCAAATACAGGCAACATCCAGGCCTTTTCTGTTTTCCATAGGGACTCACAAATAGGCTGGCAGTGCACAAGAGGTCAGGAGGGGACACTGCCAGGACAGCTGACCCCATTCCATACCACATGGCACCATACCATAAAAGCTGGGGGTTGAGGATGGCAGGGGCTGCCCCTGCATGGGGTCTGGTTGGTGGTAAGCAATTATTTTCTTTTTGATTCACTTGTTTTTCTTGGATTTGGGTTTTTTCCTCCTTTCTTTCTTGTTTTTCCTTCCATTTTAAAATTAGAAACTGTCTTTATCACAACCCATGGGTTATCTCACTGCTGCCCTCTGATTCTCCTCTCTCCCACTGATGGGAGAAGGAGCAAACGCTGTGGTAATGAGCAGCCTAGTGGGGTTAATCCACAACACTTCCTCTGTCATTTACCTTCCCAGCAACACGGTTCCATAGCCAGAACTATTGCCAATAGAAGTTTGCCATCTCCCTGTCTCTCTTAATCCATTTATTTCACTCTTTGCATGATCATAATTTCTTACCACAAGGTCACATAGAAATATGGCAAGAAGCAAATTGCTGCCATAAGTTTCTTCATCTTCTTAATTTAATAATAAATGCAGATTTTCTAATGTTTTCCAAACACCAGAAATAAAATAAAATTTTACTGTATCTATTTCTCATGTAACCTTAAAGACAGAAATGAAGGGAAGGTTTGATCTATGCAGCTGCCCAGCAGCTGTGACTAACTTGTTACATTATTTTTCTTAGGACAGGAGGTAAAATTATTTAACTCAAATGAACCACTCATTTTTGTTACATATTCAAAAAATAAAGCAGTACTTTATTACATATATAAATCATATTCTTTACGTAAAAATAAAAAAGCAGAAAGCAGAAGTATCAACAACTTAATTTTAAAAAATGCTCTTAAGCCCCGTGGCTTAAGGGGCTTAAGAGCATTTTAATGCCTATTTAATGCCTTAAATGCCTATTTAGAAGAGCCACATGGGATGTCCAGCTTTAAAAAAGGGAAGTGAAAGAGCTAGGTGTAAGATCTTAAATTTAAATGCTACAAAAACACTTGGAAAAAAGTGTTGGAAAAAGTAATAAAAAATAATTGCAATCAATGGAAAATAATGGCCAACTGGTATTTATAATGAAGAAAATTGCCTTTTAAACACACTTGATCAGCTTTACAAACACAGGTGGCACAGAAAGTCTTGCCAGCATCTGTCTTTCATGACATTCCAATGGGTAAATTAAGAAAATGTGCTAATGGCAAATTTATAAAGGAGGAGCAAAATCTGCACAAAGAAAAATTAACACATTCCCTGTGGAAATTAAAATATGCATAAAAGTTACTAAAACACAAATTAAAAGCTTAATGCCTGACACAAGTAAGTAGCAGCATTGCTCGGCAGGTGGAGGGAGTAGAGGGGCAAAGGTGCACTACAGCTTCTAGCTGTAGCCTGTATTCTGTCAGCTTGACCATCTCAATGGTTCAGACCCTCTGCAGGCCAATGCTCCATAGGTCTTTCCAGAGACTCACAAAATCCTCTTGACATCTATTCAGAGCATTGCCTCAGCATTCCAATTGACACTAGTTCAAAGCAGCTGTGAAGGTCACCAACTACTAAGTACAGCTCACCTTTCCCTGCCACAATTGGGGTGCAGAATTCCTTTTTTCGAGGTTAAGCACCTTTTTGACAGTGACAAAAAGATCGCTGTAGTGCACCCATCAGTAGCTTGCAATCAGTGTTCGGGAATCTGGAATTTAGGTTTTCCTATATATGTACAGTTTGGCAATTTGGCAATCGACCACTCACTGTGCTCTGTTTTAGGCATAAAATAAGACATCAGTCATTTCTGCATAAATTCCTGTGTGGGGATTCCTTTCAATCAGAACAGTAATGCTTGGTAGAATATTTACTAGTAGGATTGATAATGTGAGGCATAAGCAATCTATAAAAAAAATCAAAGAAACATCATGTGCAATATGAAAAAAGATTTCCAGAAATCTCTGCTGCAATAACTAGCTGTATCCAGGAGAAACACATGGTAAATACAGCTGGACAGCTTCGGGAGCAGTGTCACCAAGGAGCAGTCACCACTGAGCAGTCAGGCATCCATATTTTGTGCAATACAGGGCCTGTGGTTTCAGACATACTGGAACTAAACTTAATGGTGATAAAAGAATGAAACAAGCTACAAATACACACCAAATTAAGAAGGTTGATAATTTTCAGCTGTTGTTAATGTTTTCTTGGCAAGTGACCCTCTCTTCTAGGTTATATCCAACCAGCAGACAAGCTTGTGAATAAACTGACTCTCAAGAAACATTGAACTTCAATCTTAATACAGTAACTTGTAAATTAATTTTGTCATCAAGGTAGTTATGTGCATTTCTAGATGAAAATACACCTTCAGTGCACAATTGATTGACTGGAGCCCACAGTTATGGTAATTCATCACATTCATCTGTACCATACAGATTCCTGAGCCATAACAAATCATATATTTGCCTAACACAAACCCCCAGCCTGCCCTCATATATGTTCCAGCTCCTTAATCTCTTTACAGCGGCCCTTTGCTGAACTTGCTCCAGAGTGTTCATGATTTTCTTGTCCAAAATGCTCAGAACTGGACACATCAGAGTATCCCTGATGTGGTCTCACCAACGCTGAGTGGAGGGGAAGGATCAGCTCCCTTGATCTGCTGGCAGTATTTTCACTGACGCAGTCTGGATGCTTGGTCTTCTTTGTTACAAGGGCACATTGCTGGATCGTGTTCCACTTGCTGGTCACCAGGATTCCCAGGTACCTTTCTACCAAGCCTCCTGGGTGCTGTGGAGCACGGGGCCTTCATCAGGTGCAGGACTTTGCATTTCCTTTTCTGTAATTTCATGAGGTTCCTGTCTCCCTACTCCTTTGGTTAATCAACATCCCTGTGAATGGCAGCACAACCACCTGGTCTCCCAACCTCTCCTTTCACTTTTGCATCACTGGCAAATACACTGAGAGTGAACTCTGTTCCATCATTAATGAAGATGTCAAATAGGATTAGACCCTCAGGATACTGGCCTACAGCTGTGCTCTGTGATGCTGATCAAACCTTCTGGCACAGCAATTTGGCCAGTTTTCACTTCACCTCCACTGCTCACTTATCCAGCTCACACTTCATCAGTTTGTCTATAAGCAAGTCATAAAAAATAGTGACAAAATCCTTACTGAAGCAGAGACAAATAACATGCACTGCTTTCCCCTCATCTAAACAGGCAGTCATCTCAGCATAGAGGGGTATCGTGTTGGTTAAGCATTGTTTCTCCTTCATATATCCATGCTGACTATAGAGTATCTATACTAGAGTTCTTGATGTGTCTAGAAATTGATTGCAGGAAGATCTGCTCTGTTACCTTCTGAGGGTTTGAGGTAAAACTGTCCAAGCCTAGAGTTCCTCAGGTCCTCCCTGCCCTTTCTAGAGGCAGGAATGAACTTGCTTTCTTCCCTTCTTCTTCAAAGTCCTCATTATCCCCTCTCTATCCTCCTCCATCAAACACAAGTCTTCCTTGCCCTGGACTTTACAACTGATCTCAGGGACCTGGCACTTCTCCAGGTTCATCTTACCAGTAAAGACTGAGGCAAAGAAGACCACAGGCTATTTAGTGTCATTTGTCACCAGGTTTCCTGCCTCATTCATCAGCAGGCCCTCATTTTCCTCAGTATTCCTTTTCTGCTGATGTAGCTCAAGAAGCTTTCTGGCTGCCAATCACATTATTCACCAGGATCAACTCCTGATAGGCTCTGGCTTTTCTAATCCCACCGTGCATTAACTGAAGCTTGGATAAGGTGATCTTTTGAAGTCAAGCAACTCTCTTGGACCCTCCTTTTCTCCAGTTCCACGGCCCATGGGATTCTTCCAAGTAGACCGCCTGTGCCCTCATGTGTTTCCTCTTCAAAAGGTATCAGGGTGATTAAAGCTGCCCATAAACACCAGGCCTGTGAACACAAGACTTCTTCCAGCTGTACAAAGAAGGCCTCATTTACTACTTCAGCCTGATGAGGCGGTGAGCAGCAGACACCCACATCATCACCCGTGTTGGGCTCTCTGTACAATGCCCTCCAGTGCCCACAGGCTGCTCTCAGCTGGCTCATCGGCCATTCCAGACAGAGCTCCATGCAATCCAGTTAACACTCCCCCATAAAGGGCAACTTCTGCTTCTCATCTTCCTGTACCTGTCCCTCACAGCACACCTGCTGTGGGAGCTTTCCTGCTGTGTCTCTGTGACTCCAACAGGATGGAAGTCTGGTAACTGCACACAGGTTTCTAACCAAGAAGATAAAAAGGCTGTTTACGAGCACTGGAATCAACAGCTTGCCTCTGAGACCTGCTGCAGGGACAGGAAGGAGTCTGAGCAGATTCTGTAAAACTGTTACAGCCTCCTCTTCCAGCACTCCCACTTTTCCAAATATAGTATTTTAATTTCAAAGCATTTTAATTTTGTAATTTCAAGTCTTTTAGAAATTACACATGATACAATGGACTAGTTAAGCCTGATTTCATCTATTTTTTCTCTCTCCTTTTAACATTATAGGCCTATGTTGTGATTTATGCTTTAACTTTCTATGCTGGATTTGCATTAATTGCCTTTTGGTGAAGAGGGAAAGAGCTAGCCACGGAAGCAATTCTCTGTGAGGAGCAGCTAGCAGCTTCCTCCATGCCTGGCACAACCAATGGCTGGCTGGCTCTGAGAACTGGCACACTGCTAAGTCAATTAGAGAAGCTAGTAATGCCTATATGACAACACATTTAAGAAAGAAGAAACCATGGGAAGCTCTCTTTCTGCCCTTGAAGAGGTGGCCGGTGCTGTGGCCGAGCCCCTTCCTGGCAGGGCTGGGCCCTGTTCTGGCTGCAGGGATCCTCCTTTTGGGGGGGCATCCTGGTGACATGAGCACCTGTGGGGCCTGGAATATGTTACCAACAGCGAGAGGCACAGCAAGCGATTCCCTGATGCAAAGCCTGGACAAAATCAACTTTTCAGCACTGCAGAACTCTATAGAAACTGTTTCAATTGAAGAAGTTGGCAACAAACGAACTATGAACACAAATTCTCTCCTGAGTCAGGAACAAGGAAAAGGAGAAGACAGGTGAGGAGAACAACATGGAGACACTAAGGTCACCGCAAAGGAAGGAGGGAGAGGAGGAAGTGCTCCAAGTGTCAGAGCTGAGATTCTTCTGCAAGCCGTGGTGGGGACTATAATACAAAAAACTGTTTCCCTGTGATTCATGAAGAGCATGGGGGGATGCACCACTCACCCTCAGCCCATGAGAAAAATGCCCTCATGCTGGAGCATGCGGATGATGAAAAGCTGTGATCTGGTGAGAGGCTTGAACAGAGAGCCCTTGCTTTCAGAGACAGAGGAAGAGGACCTTGCTTTTGTACTCTAGAACAGCTCATCCTTAAAAACTGCACCACACAAACTAAATGGCCCACAAAAAGCAGTAGTGGGAAGCCTGCAAGCCGTGGGAGGGACTTCACATTGCAAGCAGGTTCCAGGTGGACTATTAGCCGTGAAAATTAAAACCACATTGGAAAAGTTCACCGAGAACTGTTTCCCATAGGAAAGACCCCATGGCATAGCAAAAGAGACTCCTCTCCCTGAGTGAACTGAAGAAAGATCTTAAAAAGTGGCAAACTGACTAAAAATCCCTGCATTGTTGGGGGGAAGGAAAAAAGGCTGGGGTGGGGGGAAAGGTGCTCTAAAGGTTTATTTTAGTTCTCATTATCCTCTTTTAATTCTATTAATATTTTTTTTCTTTATACCTTTTAAAGTTTAGTGCCTGCTTTGCCCCTAAATTGTTTTCTTCTAAACTCCTTATCTCACCCCATGAGTTTTCTTCCCCGCCCCTGCTTAACTACAGCAGAGAAAAATGAATAAATGATTTCTCACAGGTGAACTGGCATTTGGCCAGCTTCAATCTGTCACACTTTGTACCAAGCAGTTTGGTTCATAATCTGAGCCCCTGCACTTAAATTGATTGCCTAATTCTTACTATCTCCCTGTGTTACTCAGTTTTTGTTCAAATTATGCTGCATCTAGAGTAAAGTCATAGTTATCAACCATTTTGTAGATCAGGTTAAGGTGTAACAAAATTTTAAAAATAAAAAAAATCTTGAAAAGAAAGAAATGCTGATATTTCCCTGATTTGTCACAGAAGAACATGTTTAATTCCACAAACATATTAAATATATTTTTTAACTAGTAAAATAAAACTATTAATAAAATGCACAGGTAACTCATTATATACTAAAGGAAACTTAACAACACACAGTTTATATTAGATGCACAATAGAAGTTAAATTATCATGAAATCGATAGGTGGAGGAGGTAGACACAATATTAAAACATACAGAGAGTGAAAAGCAACATGATTCCATAGTCAGCTGGTATTTCTTACCTGGCAAAGAAGAATTTATACAACCCCACACTTCTCTCTGAAAAGTAAAAATGCAATTAAGCAAAAGCAAGTCTACAGAATAAGAGAGCTTACAGCAGACTCAAACCAGCAATGTCAGCATTTTTTCACTGGGTTTTAAATATCTGATTGGAAGAATTCTTATATTTAAACATATTTTAAAGAAGTGCTATGATAGAAGCTGAGTACCACTTCCTTCCATGAGAGGGCTGCTATGCACAGACTATAGAATCAAAAGCAGCATTTTTGCAGGTGCAGAACATAATGTAGTTATCTGGAATACACAAGCTAGTCAACTCTCTCCATCCATGTTCACAGAACTAAACTGCAACTTAAACAAAGAACAAGATTTGTCTAGGACTAAAACCTGTGGAGAAGCTTACTGCCCTAGCATTCCTTCCCACCAGCTTAAAAACACCCTAAACACACATAACCACACAGAAGACAAATTTTAAAATAAGTGTTTCAATCACACTGACACAGGAAACCATACTGTCACACAGTGACACATCCATCCATCCATCCATCCATCCATCCATCCATCCATCCATCCATCTCTCATCACAGGAATTGATGACTTTCCAAAGTTGCAATGGATCTGTATTTAATGATCTAACACTGTCCTCCTCTGTATCTGTGGAGGTTTTCTACCCAGGCAAGAGCCAAAGCAAGATCAAATGAAGATGGTAAAGAGCTGCTACTTCTGCAAGTTCCACCCCTTTCAGTTGACTTCCTTTATTTCATGAGGAGGTTAATGGTTGGACTCAATGACCTTTAGGGTCTTTTCCAACCTAAATACATCTATGATTCAAAGAAAAAAAGATCACCTCTTGTGCTGGCAGTTACTTTTTAAATTAATACCAAGGAATACCCTATTATATTGCTTGAAGGAATACACACAACACAATGTCTGTAACCAGTGCTCAAGAATATTGACCATCTAATTAAATCTAAAACCATCTGCTCATCAGTGAAATGGCACCAGAACACCTGTCCAACAATACAAGAGATATCTGAGAACAGCAAAAAAGGTATTGAGTTGAACGGTTAACTATTTTATGTATGAAGATATTACCAGTTCAGTGATGTTAATTGAAGATCCACACTGGACAGCTGACTTGTCATTTATAAAGATAATAATTGGGAGTTATAAAAATCATTGTGTTGTTTTCCCCCTTTCAGATAATCTCTAATCCTGTCTTATCAGAAGCACTTCTCTACTATACAGATAAGATTCTATTTATCTGGGAATGAAAGATAAAGAAAAACAGTACAAAACCAAATGCTTTCCATCACTTCAATAGGCTTTCATGATAGGTTTTACCTATACCAGGAATTGTCTAGAACCTTCTGAGACCTTAGAGCTATTGACCCACAGAAACAAAAAACTGAAGGAACTTTGCCACACAGAAGGAAAGGATCTATAAGTGAACAAAATCTTGTGAAGTTGCTAATTAAATGCTATTCCCAGATTTACTACTCTTAGTCATTGCTCACTTGAGCTGAGCATATGTTTTAGGCTTGCTGCAAACACTATTGATACTGTTCAGAAGTAACAGAAATTACCAGAAGAAAGCCGGCTTTTCTGACTGCAGAAGGGTGCCAAGAGATAAGACTCTAAAATTTACAATCTGAATGACCATACTTATCTATTCCCTGATTAGATCATCCTTAGAAGAGGGAGTGGATTACACTCTTGTTTTAGTTAAACACAAGTGGCATTACAGAACTTTCAGGAAACCATAATCTTACTTATCCAATAAAAGCATTACTTCAGTTTCTCAGATAAGGCCATCAACAATTTGGTGCAGCTATCAGGGCCTTCTTGTCTTAGCCCAAGGCCTCATGGCTTTGTGCCATTCACATGTTGGAACTTAAGATCTAATTTAAGTTGCTACCATTAACATCCAAGTGACAATCACCAGCACAAGTCTTTATAACATAGGTAAGATTTTTGTTGCATTTTATAGCTTATACATGCTATAAAATAGAGCTTTGAAGAGCTTTTCTAGCAAGCCTTACCATTGATTCTGGACAATACTCAGGTGCTCGTTGCAGTAAGTGCTTCAAACGGGAGTCACTCTTAGAAGACAAAATCTGTTAGAAACAAAACACACCTTAAAACAGAGAATGTTGTGCACATCAATACTTTTTTCAATTGATTTTACTGTTTTTAGTTTCTCTAATATCTACTCTTTGACAACTTTGGCTAACAGTATAAACAGAATTCAAATTTAAGATTTCTTTTTACATATTTGTAGTTTGTCAAATATGTTTCACTTTTTATAGAGATGCAATTTTTTTGTATTTAGAAGAGAATGAGAATTTCCTCCTCAAACAATTCAATAAAAAGTTTCTACTGAATGTGGAAGAAACTGAATGTTTCTACTGAATGTTAGCAAGAGAATTTCTGCTGCATGTATCAAAATACTATACAACTCTATTTTTTAATTAACCTTCTGCTACATGTTACATGACCTTAAGCAATTAAACTTCAAAAAAGCTCTGAAACATATAACTTCTATAGAAAAAGGTAGAACAAAACCAAGACTAGTTAAAGAGACAATCAAAACTAACAGGGGAATGCATAGTGCCCACAGGCAAACTGAAAACCCAGGAGCTTGCTAGACTGGATAGAATACAACTGAGGATGTTGTTCCTTTAGTAATCTAATAAAGTTTTACTTATAAATTAAAACAAGAAACTGGTCAATAAGAGGAATGGAAACGGACCTATTAGTGTGTGATATGAAATTGGAAATGATATAACTGAAACAGAAGAATTTCAGAAGCAAAAGTACATCACAGTTCTAGTTTAAATTTGTTCTACTCTAACATGAGAAACTATCAGTTCTATTCTAACATGATAAACTTATTGAAAGAAAATCAAGAAAACAACAGCATTTGTTTCAGAAACGAGAGCAAAAAAAAGAACTGCATTAATATTTTGACTCTTCTGAGGTCATAGGATAATAAAATAATTAAGGTTGAAAGGGATCTCAGAAGATCATTTATTTCAATCTCATGCTCAAAGAAGGGTAAACTATGAGACCAGACCATGGTGTCCATCTGCTTATTCTTTCTATCTGTGCAGGTCCCTCTGGATGACAGTCCTACCATTACCAACACTTCCTTTCAGCTTCACATGGCCTGAAAACTCAATGAGAGTTGCCTCATCCAGGTTGTTAACAAAGAGGCTAAACAGGAGAGATGCCAGGGGAGACCCCTTTGATATTCCACTTATTAGCCTACAGGCAAAGTAGGACCCACTAACCCCTATCTCTGGGCCTGATTTTACAACTGGTTTTTTACTCATCTAATTGTCCATTCCTCAAACCCATGTGATCCTAAAATGGATACAAAAACATTGAGGGAATTAGTGTTTAAAAATTTGCTACAGACAACACAAATGACATCCACACCTTTCCCCTCATCCAGAAATCCCGCCTTATTATCAAACCAGGCTGGCCAGGAATGATTTACTGACACTAAATCACATGCTGCCTTCAGCAACAGCTTTACATTTTTCTTTCTTCAGCCTTTAACTACTGCCATAAAACATCTTGTTGCCCTTGACTTTCTCTGCAAGTCTCAATTCCAGCTGAGCTTTGTCTTTCCCTATATAACCTTAGTTGCCTTGGCAAAAGGTCTAAATCCTTCTTGTAGAACACCTCCCTGCTTCTACACTCTCTATACCATATCTTTTCTGCACCAAAGCTTGTTCATAACTTCTCTGTTTATCTGAACCAGATTCTTGGAACATTAAGTTGTTTTCCTGGGAGCAGGGATAGACAGTTCTTCAGCTTGGAGAAGGGCATGGATAGAGTCCTCTGGAATCGTGCACAATGAATGTTGCCAGGAAACTTATCACAATGAGACTTCTCAGAAATAAGATTAGGGAAAAAAAGTCAATTGAAGAAAGAGAGGCCTGTTTATTACTTACTACAGTATCTGACATGCCTAATCAAATAATCATGAAAAGGAGATGATACTAAAGCTAAGACTGGAGTAATACTTATTAGTAGTGCAAAACAATTAGGTGTTTGAACCATGTTTGTTGACAAACAAACCTGTAATCCACATTCTCTTTTTCAAAAGTCTCACAGTAGCTGATTTACTGGTTAGTAGAATTCCTTACCCTTAATCAAGCCTTCTTCCTTAACTGGCAGGATCCAGGGCAACATCACTGGGTGTCCTGTGCCTTTCACCCTAGTTCCTGGGCTCCCAGGCAAGGCCTCCCTCAATACTATTGCCAGCGTCCATACAGATGTGCAGACAATGGATAATAGTCTGAGAGTCAAAAAAACCTTGTGATTCCTGCAACATCCTAGATCTGAGTCCCTGAAAGCCAAATGACCTTAGCCAGAAAGCCTCCTCTGCAGGCGAGTGCCTCCATGCCCTGCAGAAGGGAGCATTCCTCCTGGTGGTATTGTTTACAATCTGCCGGTTAGACAAAGACGGCTCCTCAACAAATCGCTCCTCCTCATCTGCTCTAAGGCCCCAAATCTAATCTGCAAGTGCATATCCAAAGACAGGCCATGAAACTTCTTCCTCCTGTCAGCTGCACAAAATAGTAAAGTTACAGAAGATGAAAACCAGTAAAATAACAGCAGACAGCTCCTTCAGTCAGCCTGTTGCACATCAAAGGATCACACAGAAAATGATGCCACTAGCCTGATGTGAGGTAGCTAAGTCATAGCATACTTTGCGGGGCACCAGTCCTGCTTCAGACTTTTTCTAGACCTCTCACTACTAAGATTCTGGATATGCTGATTATCTGAGTGGAGAGAGATCATCCAGATGAGGCCAGATCAGTGTGTCTTACAAAACCCACAGAAAACAATGTAATAATTAGAACCAGTATAGCAGAACTGGGATGGAATTTGACAGTAAAAAGTTGAAGGCCTTTCATGAAGAGCCAACTGGAAACTTCAAACCAGTGAAACACAAGAAAGAAATGGACAGATGATTCCAAATGCCGTATCAATGCAGCTACTAAATTCAACAATTTTTTTTAAATATACTGGAATGGATATCTTTCTCTTATATCCAAGTTCGAACACAATTGTTAAGACTGAGTGCTACACTTTTTTTTATAATGCCATGTATAGTTTTGCTTATGTGTATTAAAAGAGATAAACTTATGCTGGAAGGGCTGCAAGAATTATTACAGGAATTGAGAGATTATCTTATGCAAAGAGACTGTAAGACTTTTCCTTGTTTGGCTGAACAATATGAAAGCTGAAGGAAGATTTGGTTGTATTCTCTAGATGTATCAGGGAAGGAAAAGCACAATTTAAAGTGAAAGTTTTGTTAGTACAATCAGAGATAAATATAAAGCCCCAAAATGAGCCATGAGAACAAGAAAAGAGGGCAGGTATGATCAGAGAACATAACTTTAACATAAAAATTGTGTCTACATTGATGTAAGTTTTACTGATGTAAAATTCTTATGTAGATAAATAAATGTAACTACACACACACAAAGCTGCATTAATTACTACCCACAGGTACAAATCTAAATATAAGTTATGGAAAAATACTTTTCAAGCTTGAATTCAGAACAAACATTATGAAATAAAGCGTTATGAGTAAAGTGAGTAAGCAGATTTTTGCTGCATTCACAAAACCATACATCATAACAAGATGGTTAATGGACAAACAAGAACCTGAAGGAAGAAAGAATAATACCAGCATCTTGCTCTTCAGTTTGAACTCCCCACAACTTAGAAACACGTAAGATTCATAAACTCTGTAAAATACCTTCAGACCTCTCATTTCCCAATGTGCTTATCACTTTTTGACCAAATTGTGGCCTCAGGTTGGTATTTCTATTTCTCCTCAATTTCAGCAGAACCCATTTTTCACTACAAAAGGAAAAAGGACAATGGTTCTAAAATTTCCAAGTTCTCATTTTGATACCATTACATCTCACAACTCACACATACGCTCCAGACAGAGGATCATTATCTTACAAACTTAATGTTGCTACATCACTGTCTAAAGGGACAATTTCAACTCTGATGGAATTAAATTTAAAACAAGCTTACCTGTTCACAGACATCACGGCACATTAAATTGTCCTTTGCATGGTAACAACAAGACAAGCCTATGGAAAAGCAGGGAGAGGGAAAAAGATATTTAAAAGATATGAAACACTTAACCATCACTTCTGAACACAAGTACACACTTGATGTTCTATCAGGACAATCTTGTGGCTCACAAATGACTGTGAGAAACGCTCCTTTCCAAAAGGCAAAAAATGAATATGTTTTGTTCTGAAAATGCTGAAGATCCTTACAAGAAGTTTCACAGTTACCCCTGAACACTTACTGTCACCAAAATGAGATCTCCCTTTCTGCCTCTAGTCATATTTCTGCTACTAAACTTGCACTACTAGCTTGGCACATGGCAAATTTCTTCATGAGACAATTCAATTTATTAACTCAGGGAAAACTTAAAAAAGAATAAATATGAAAAAGTAAACAAAAAACAGTCAGAAATCTCTGTAGAGAGATTATGTGCCTTTGTAAATTGAATCATCTCACAGAATCTGAAAAGTTAAGAACAGGTGGTAAAGGAAGTCAGACCAGGGGTCTCTTTTCACAAAGTTGTTCATTGAATTCTGTTCTAAAAACCTTGGAACAAAACCGTAGATTGTTTCACTAGTGATGGATAATTAAGACTGGATGGAAGTCATAGAGCAAACACAGATATGAACACATCAAGAGTTTAAAAAACCCCAACAAAACAACTGAACCACTGAGAAGTCACAAAAGACTGAAGCTTAAAGCAGCATTTTTAGCATTATTCTCTGCTGTGCTTTGTACCCTCTACCATTCAAACATTTTGTTCATTCATAGTTAAGCTTGGCAAATATAAAATGAATTGAACAGTGCTTTAATACCCATTTTCATCCTCACTTTCCTGTTTTTGGACCAGTGTTTTAGAGAACAGAGGTGTCCTTCAAAACTTTTACTTCCACCCACATCTTTACACACAGTATCATTTAATGATTACAGATTTCTGCTGAGATGCATCTGAACTATGTATCACACTGGTACAACAACAACAAAAAAAGTCATTTTCACAACACCATACCAAACAGATTTTGACTGAACCATCAAGAAGGAACTTGGGCATTAATTCCTTGCAGTATCCGTAGGTTTATCAACGGAAAGCTGGGCCAGAGTACATCACATGTCATTCCACTAGCTTTTTGCTGTCTCCCTCCTAGAACTAAGACTCACTAGAAACCAAAACTACAGAACAGCAATGAACTGCCCATAAATGCCTTAGTGACTGCAGTCTTCTGATTTAAAGTATTACATGTTTCGTAGTTTCCATTCCTATGACAGCAATGTCATCTATGCATTAAAAGGTGTTTTCCAGTATCTGTCTTAAGCTGCCTTCTTTTTCCATCACTCTTTTGTGGTCCTGTCAGGAAGTTACAGACACACAGATTCCTAGCATGGTTTGGGTTGGAAGAGACCTTAAAGATCAGCTAGCTCCAAGTCGTTCCACTAGACCAAACTTCTTAGAGCTCCATGCAGCCTGGTTTGAACATATCCAGGAATTGAGCATCCATCCATCCTCTGGGAAACCTGGACATGACTGGAATTCTGGGCTGCAAGCACACGTTGCCAAGACATCTGCAATGTGGGGAGCTATTTTACCGCTATCCTTCTCTTTATTAAACGTCTTGCACCCACTTTTTAAAATACTCGATACCTTGTTCGATACTACTACTGAAAACAAGGCATAGGGGCCCTGGAACACACAGCCTGTTCTGAGACTGCATATGGCAACCCAGGCGTCAGGTTTTGCCCATCTGGACCATTTCAAGCCACAATCCTGGGAATTCATCCGCAGGCAGCGGAGGGATGTCTGCATCCGCAGACAGCCGAAGGCACACATCCCGGCCCCGAGGCACGGAACCCGCTGAGGCAGACGACGAGGTCCGTGCCCGTCACGCTGCCCGGAGGGATGCCGGAGATCCGGCCGCTGTGTAGGCTATGGAAGCACCTCTCCCCTGCTCCGGTCCTGGCCGCAGCGATTCCGGCGGGCGCTCTCCATCCCCGGGGAGCCGGCGCAGGCACCAGCCCGGACCGGCACCGGGACGGCGCCGCTGCCGCTTCCCGGGCGCGGAGCTGGTGCGCGACGGCGTCCCCCCTCTTCCCCGTCTCCCTCATCCCGCCCCGACAGCGGCCGGACAGGAGAGTCCCGCGGCGCCGCATCCCTGCGGGCAACACCGCCCCTGCGCCATGTTGTAGAGCGGGACCCGCGGCGCCGCCTCCCCCCCTCCCTCCTCCGCGGTCGCTACTCACCGGCCGCCGCGGGGCACAACAGCGGGGCCGCCGCCAGGCACAGCAGGGCCCAGGGCCACCGAGCGGCCGCCGCCGCCATGGCCGGGTCTCGAACCCGCGTCGACCCCGCCCCGCGCCCCCCGGCCGCCGCACGGACGCACGGACGGACGGACGGACGGGCGGGATCTGCCGCCGGCAGCGCCCCCTCCCGTCAGCCCCGTGCCGCCGCCCGTCGCGCCCAAGCTGGATCCCCCTCCTCCTCCTACTCCTCCTCCTCCTCCGGCTCATGGAGCGGCAGGGCCGTGCCCGGAGGGAGCGCTCGGGCTCGGTCTGAGAAGGGGACTAAAGATAGAAGAAGAGAAGGAGGCACAAACTCGGTTGAATTAGTTTATTTCTATTTTGATATGGTACTTCAATTATTAGCATAATTCTAAACATCACTTTTAAAGCATTGGTTGAAGCCTTACAGTATTAAAGGGGGTTATGAAGAGACGGGAGAGTGACTTCTTATTCAGGCAAATAGTGACAGGACAAAGCAGAGTAATTTATAACTGAAAGAGGAGATATTTAGATTAGATACTAGGAAGAAATTCTTTACTCAGAGGGTAGTGCATTACTGGCGCAGGTTGCCCAGAGGAGCTGTGGATGCTCTATCCCTGGCAGCGTTCAAGGGCAGGCTGAATGGGCCTCTGAGCACCTGGTCTAGTGAAAGGTGTCCCTGCCTGTGGCAAGGGCTTTGGAACAACACTAAGGTCCTTTCCAACTCAAACCATTCTGTGATTCTATGATTGTAAGGCAAATTTATAGCCTTGTCTTCTGCTTAAAATTACTTTGTGTATGCAGTGACTGTGAGGGAGAAGTGGTCTCACTGGCCCCAAGCACGGGCTAGGAAGGGGGATGACCCCTGGGCTGGGAGGACAGAGGTGAGGAGGCTACTGTGGCTGCACCATGGTGCTAATCCATCATCGGTGTCAGATTCAGTCCACAAGATGTACAATTAAAGTCTGTAACTGAAGAAACTTCTGTACAGTAGGGCCACCACTGAAGTTTATTTTCCATGCAGAGATTAGGCTACTCCCCCCACCTTTTTTTTTTCTTTTAATAAGAATTAAAGGGAATTGAAATGTAAGCTATCCAATGAAGTTAAAATGAATTTAAGTTACTGCTCATGCAACCATTTTGCCTTGGTCCTTCCAAGGTGAATGGATCAACTTCTGACAACTCCAGGCTTTTTGGATGAGCACCTTTGCATTCCACTATCAGATTTTCCAGCAATAGTAAAACAGGAAAATTTTAAAGAATCCATGGAATTCAGTGTCCCACAAACTGCTTTTCCTTTTTTCCAATCTAATATTCCAGCGACCCCCTTCTCCGAAGACAAGCTACCAAGCTATTAATGACTCCATGGTCTTACATAGCCTGGACAATCTGTAGAAACCCTTTAATTCCAATATCAAGTTATAAATGGTCAAAAAACCAAACCAATGAAATACAGGAGAACACTCCAATAAGCTGAAAAAGTTTTCTCTCTCTCTACATCACTATAGAGTGGTTAAAGTGTATTACTTCTTTGTTGACCAAAGCTGTAAAAAATAACAGTACAGTTAGTTGTATTTTAATTTGAAGCCTTTCATTGCTATAACTGTGAATTCAGGAAAGTGAAGTCTCAACTGTAACCTGATTGCACAAAAATCTTTTCACACCAGGACAGAAATGATGCTGGTGTGTAAGTGAGGTTACATGTTAGTTAAATATCTGGGCTTTCGCCCCGCAATCCAAGGTTAACTTCTGCTGATTTTCTATTTTGGGACTTCAAATTCACGGCGAGCCCACGAGGCGGCAGCAGATCCCAAAGGAAAATGAGCACGATGGCTGAATTTGTGAATGTGTGAATTTGTGGACTGGTTTAGATTCTCTGAAAATATCGGGGGCCTGAACAGTTTAGATGCATTCTAAATTAGCAGTAATGCTAAATGGTTTGATCTGGCTTGATTTTGGATGAGGGCGAACTCATGTGCATCCCGCTTCCCCTGAGTGCCCTTTATGTGCCCGGTCATTAGCAGCATAATTTGTCCCCCAAGCAAACAGGCAGGGAGAAGATGCGGGTGGGTCTGACAATCCAAAGGTCGTTCGTAGTCACACCAAGTCACCTCTTCAGTTCCAGATGGAATATTTGAGACCACTGAAAGTATTTCCTTCACTTTAAAGCAGCAAACTGAACTTTGAAATAATATAAGCTTCTAAAATTTGGCTTTCTGTAAGGGAGATATGAAGTTTAAACTAATTGTTCTAGAAAGCAAAGACCTTTGTCCTTGAGAGTTTGGGTGCTGAATCTGCAGGCTACTATTTTCCACTTAAAACATGTGCATCGGCCTTTTCAAAGCAGCATCCATTTGAAATTGAGTCTGACCCAGTATTTAAGAATGAGAAGTGGAATTGTGATACTTGAAATAATTAAATACCTCAGTGTAAAGCAGTTTGCTACAAGTATGCTGACAGCATAATTTTAAAGTCTGGTGGTAAGACAGAAATAGTTTTTCAAGTGTTATCTTGGTTCTTGCTGCTCTTGTCAACTGCTAAGGGAAAAGGAATACTTTATTCTGTATTCTGTATTTCCTGTTGGCTAGAATATAATAATGTCTGCTCATTCAGCTACACTTTTGGTATTACCTTGAATAATTAGTTCATTGTATTTTGTGCTGAGTAGCATTTGATCGTCCCTTCTTATCCAAAAAATTGCTGAATGTTACTCCATAATTTATGTTGAAGTCTCCCTCAGCAATAGGTGAGGATTCTGGTAGTCACTGTCTGAGTTACTGGTCCACAACCACATTCTACTGAAAGAGCTCTGACATGATCAGGATTCCCTCAGAAAGTAAAATGATGCCACATTTTTCTTGAATCCAAATTGTCAGTGTGGCAAATCTGTGTGTGTTTCAGCAGAGCGCTTTGTGGATCGAAGAGAGTCTCCTGTATTTTTGTATCTCGTTTGAGATGTGCAGCGTTGCTTTGCAGTAATTCTCAGGATATCTACACCTTGCAATTGGAAAGGTGCTTACAACCCTTGTGAACTTACCCTAATTAGCATTAATTTGCCTAATCTGTGTATCAACAACTAGATACTTGCATGATAAGCCAATGCCAGGCTCCTAGCGGGAGCTGAGTGGTTTTCCTGTGCTGGGGCTTGTTCGGTTTCATCTCCAGACTGGACCCAAGGCAGGGCTTTACAGCTGCCTCAGGTGTGTCTCCGGGCAAACGGAGAGGAACCGTGGGAGCAGCCCTGGGGCTGTCCCTAACAAGCTGCTAGCTAGGAAGTGAGGCTGTTGCCTGTTTCTTCGGGCTAAGCTTGGATTTCCACAACAAAGTCTCTTTCAAAGAGATGTTTTTCTTAAACAGGCAGCCCTTCTTGTTCAGGCAAAGCTTAGCGACTTTTTATCGTCTCTGTTAGATCTCAGCCAGCATTTTCCACCTGACTTTCCAAATAATTAATATGAATAGGAAAGATTATTTTCAAATAACTTTTTTTTTTGTTTTGTTTTGATTTTTTTAACCCGGAAAATAGGTTTATATTAAAAGGAAAAATGTTAATACAAAAGGTGGGTTTGATGGCTGCTATTACACACATCAGAAGCAGTGTGCATTTATGCTGATAAAGAATGCTGTATATAAAGCAACACAGATGTGAAATTAAAGCCAATTAAAGATGTACATTAATGCCAAGTACAATGTCTGCAATTAATTTTGAGCAAGCTGAACATGTGGTGCATATTAGAGTTCATAAAATCTTGCCATAGGCAAATAGTTAATGTTGCATACATCAAGTCTGGAATGATAGTCAACTGAAAGTTATTAAATAATTGAAGAATATATAATTAATTAAAATTTGCTGTGAAGGTAATAAAGGAGTAAATAGGATTGTGTCATCATCAGTGAGCATAAGAAACTATACTATTGTTTCAGAAAGGAATTTGAAATGGATTTCATGTTTGCTCAGAAACAGTTTCGATGTTCATAAAGGTACTATAAGAAATCTGTCTCTGCTTCACATTGCATAACTTTTCTCAGCAGAGCAAACCACCTGAAACTAAAGTTACTGTCAGTCTAAATTTTAAGCTCCTGAAATCAGTTACAGGGTTAGAGCCATTTCTGCTTCTCTTCAAATGAGAATGCTGAGTGAAGTAAAATACACTTCTTGGTAACAGAACTTATGAAATGAGTAGTTTAAAACTAGCTTGTGCACTGATGGTAGCATCAAGACCATTTCATTCTCTTTAACAGAGAAGAACTTCATCAGTGAAGTGTAATTACTATGTCCTTCCATGCTAAATCAGGTGATGCTAAAAATAATGCCCAAAGAAATCACTAAGATACATGTCTGCTATTTGGTCAGATGCTTTTATTTCTCTATGCTACTTTGTATGCTCTGCAGTCTCTGTGCTGTCTACTCTTTATAATGGAAACATGTATTAATGGGTCTGTATTAATTTGTTGCCTTCAAGACCACTGCATGGGGGCCAGGGTTGCTAGAAAGTGTCTGGAGTACCTTCATGTAAAAGACCCTATAATTGGACAGATAATTTCAAAATTACTTCTAGAATGACATTGAGGGATTGATAGAAAATAAAAAAAGAAGCTGATTTTCAGTTTGAGAAGTTGGAAATGAGGGAGATTACACTGGCAGATCCTGGAGTTTGGGAATGTGGGAAAAGAGTGTTTCAAATGGAATCGTGTTCAGTCCAGTCAAATCCTTCAATCATCCTAATTATCTAAATTTGAATCTAAACTCAAGCCTGGCACACCTGTACCATAGCAGAGATGGGCTGTTCTTATGCCAGTTGATATTCTATCTTCTTGCTGGCCTTGGCTCACCATCCAAGGGGACAAATAACAGCCTTTAGCTGGTGATGACACATCCATGTGTCATCTGTGTCTTTGGATACAGATAAAATGGATATTCATTCATTTTGCTTTTCAACTCAGGCTTCTGTAGCAGCAGTGCATCTGCCAGCATTTCATAAGCATGGACTGGAGATAGAAAAGGATGTGTTGAAGAACACTGAGAATGCCATATGGAAATTCTTCTGTGGATTATCCCACTGAATCATCTAGTTGTGTATAGGATTAGTTACTTCTCCATATGGTGTTTAAGGACCAAATTGCTTCTGGAATGTTTTCCAAAGGTTATTTTTATGTTTTCCTGTACTATGGAATTGAGTTCAAAATTACATCATAACCTGCACCTACAGTGAGATATTTTAAAGAATCCAAAGAGCCTTATTCATTTTATTCCATGTTTTAACAGCTATAATTCTCTCTCAATTAGTAACCTTAGAGGACTGTATATAATTAATTCACTGCTATACATTTATTTCCGTGTGAACAGTCTGCAAGCTTTGCAGAAACGGGGGTGGGTGGTATGAAATAATTTATGCTGCTAATTGACAATTGTGCAGTTGCTTCTACTTTCAAACAGGAAAAAAAAAATCAATGTAGACTGGCAGGTTAAATAAAAAAGGAAGGGGAAGGCAGAAAATTCCATTTTTTGCAACCAGTTTGTGTCATACTATTTAAATCAGTCTTAGTTAAACTTGCTAAAACTAATCAGTTTAGCTACAATGAAATTGTTTTATTCTTGCTGTTCCATAAATTAGCTATCAAGTTCTGTCAAGATAACATTATAATTACATGAATTACAGATCAGTGCCTATTCCCATTTGTACCTACGCTTCAGTGACATGAGTGAATTAGGGTAGAACTTTGGTAGTATGCATTAATCCGGAATACTTCTCAAAATGCTTTAAAAAAATATTGAAAGGTGCCTTATTTATCCCATCTTATGTAGCTGTTTGAATAAAAATATAGAGAGAGATGCGTAATTTACATATTAAGCGTGAAGGAAGTTATTTAGAGAACTCTGATATCTTTGCTAGGAAAGGAGAAGAAACGTGCCTGAGAAGAGTGGAGAGAGGGAGTCTTGCCTAGGGACAAGGCAGTGGGGTAATGAGAGCAAGATCTGTATATAATTGAACATAAAATTGAAATTGACTGCTTGGAAACACTGCATACACTTCATGCTTCAGCTGCCTGGGTCCCGTCACCAGACACTTCTTCCTACATTCTTAGCTGTGCTGGTGGATTGCCTTCCTCCAAAGCTCAGCTCCTCCAGTGGAGCAGAGGCAGGTGTGGTTATCAACATCCCAAAAGCTGTGAGCCTCTCATCCTTCTGTGTGGCCACATTCTTCTCATGGAAAGCCTGAGAATAAGCAGCCTATCAAAAATATAATGAAGTCCATCACATAGCATTTTAAAAGGATAAAATTAAAGAGTAGCTTAGTTTAAAAGTGTTCTTACTAGTGGCAAAAAGGAAAATCAAGTAATAATTTACTGATGTCACCAATTAAAGAAGTGATGTCCTTTATGCAGACCTGTGTACCTTACATGCACCATTTGTTATGTTTTAATTCAGTAAGCAACACATATGGAAGACACATTAATGAAATGAAACCTGGGAAAGGGGGAAGTGTTCTTTATCAAGCGGTACTTACATCTTATATGTTTAGAAGTGCCAGAGCATTTTCAAAAACAGAACCAAAATTTTGTCTTTAAAACCACTTACAGGGTCTGAAATCTCTCTTGTGTGTTTTTTTGCTGTTCTCTACCTCCTATATTTGAAGATATGGGAAGAATAGTGAAACGCAATCCTAAGTGGTACTTAAAATTCTTCTGTGATTCCTAAAGAAAGAGCTGTCTTTAAATGAATGTGTATTTATAGTAGTTAGAAATGGAGTTTCATGATGGAACAGAACAGAATGTGGGAGTGCAGCAGAGGGTGCAGCCTTAATGTAATGACCAAAGTATGTAATGACCGTAAGTGTAATGGCAGCCACCTGTTCTCACACAAGCAGCCCCTTTTATCCCCTCTATTTTCTGGTGCTTGTTCCTTCCCTTCCTCCCCACGTTTGGTTCCTCCCCTAAGTGTGCTGTAGCAAGTCCAGCCAGAGGCCAGATGCAGAGAACATCTCCAGCAGCAGGATCATCCACAGGGACTCACAGCTGGACAGCAAGGCTGATGGCTTTCCCAGGGAAGCTTTGGAACAAGGGCTTCATTCCTGTTACTGGGCTACAGGGATTCCCCATCCTGCCTCTGTGCTTCTTGTATTTGTGGGGATGAACTGTTCCTCACATCAGCCAACACTGGACCAAATAATATAATCCACTCTTTGATCTCTCAGTGTGGTACCTGAGGCCTGAGAAAACCAGGACACATAATCAGGTAGTTGTCTCTGCTTCACCAGCCTTTTGGCAGCCAGGCTGACATCCTCTCCTTTTTAAAGGACATGGGGGATTTTATAGTTATGATAGGAAACCAAAATGGGGAAGAAAGAAATTTTCATACCTATTAAAAGCTGCTCAGAATATAACTTGAAGGACACATGCAACAATGGAAGTAAAACAAGTTAAGAAGACCCCCAATGAACAGTGAAAACCCAAGAGGTGAAAGCAGACCACATGTCTCGAGCCAGTACACTTGCAGGGATTTTGCATTCCTTTACCTTCCTCTTGCATTCCCTGAATTTTTCTCTAAGGAGCATATTATCAGTCATGTATCCCTATAAAGCATATGCAGCTTCTGAATATCTTACCTATGAGCAAAACATGGTGTATTAAAGAACAGTGTGAGGCTTTGAAGCTACTATTTCTACAAAAGGCCTAAAGACTCCATCTTGGTCCTAAAAAGATGCAAAAGCAGCAAACAAAGCAAACTCATTCTTTCCAGAAGGCACCAAGGGCATGCTTCCAGGTGCAGTGTAGGTAAGGGAACAGAGGACTCAGGCACATGGATGTTCTGGCTGGTGGAGTTAATGGTCGTTATTTTTATCCTGTTTATTATACTGACACAGCAATTTTTGTATTAGTAGCACAATTCTAATATTGCTAGTTAGTCACTAGAAGCACTGACTCATTGGCAAGGCATCCCTAGTTCTACTTACAGATTTTAAAAAACCTCTAATTTTCCTTTTTCTTTTTGACTCACCATTACTAAATGTTCTTGTTACTGCTCATAGAATAAGAGCAAATGCTCACATGTCAATGAGCTTATATGCATTAAAGCCATCAGCCAATATTGAGTTGTCTACAAGTTTTGCCATGTACTATTTTCTTCCAAGTCTAGGATTGTTTCCAACATCTGATCAGTACTTTGTCCAGGAATGTGTAAATGCAAAGCCTAAAATTAAGGAAAGTGTATTTCAAAATGAAAGTTAAATTCATATAGATTTGAAGTTAGCATTATCACATCCAGTTGATCAGTATTATCTATTTAATACCAAGTCTGGGACATAGAAAGGCTGAAGTGCTACAGCAAAGCAAAAATGCTCTCACAGGAAGTGGCAGATTATTTCATCTGTGTTAATTAAACCTTGACATTATCACAGATTGGCTTGAGCTGAAAAGGACCATAAGAATTATTTAGCTCCAACTCCCAAATTACTGGAAGTAATTAGTTCCCAACCGTTGAAAGTAATTAATTCCAAACTTCTAGAGGTTGATAGCTATCTGACTGTATCACTTAGTGAGAAAAAGTGAGATAAGTAGAGTATTGTCTTCAGATTAGTTCAAGGTGGGTCACTCATCACAGGAATTAAAAAACCCAGCTGAAGCAATGTTGAGACTTGGTGTTATTTTGGTAGCTTGTGAAGGACTGGGAATGTACTGAAAGATTGGGATGGTGGGCAGTGATTCTTTTGAAGAGGAGCAAAGGAAAGAATTAGGAATTTTTATACCAATCATTTTGTTTTGATTGTTTGGGGAAAAATAATCCACCCTGAATCAGTCATCTGACCTTATTTTTGAGTACCACCATGACAGCAAGCAAGAGTCAACAAGTATTCTGTTGCAGATGGGTTGTGGCATATGTATGTTATTTTCCTTCACCAGAACAGAGGCAAGGAAAATTTGAGTTGGACATAAAAAACCTTTCTAAAGATAAGGCTAATGAAGTTTTGCAATGTAGTGCCCAGGGAAGTTGAAGAATATCCACCAGAGAGAGTCTGGCAAATCTTCCAGAAATAGTCTATATAAATGTTTACCAAGTACATGGATATGGCTTCTCTCCCTTGGGAGAAGTGTGAAAGCTTTGATGATTTCCAGAATCTTTTTCAGGTCTTTTTTTCCTCTGAATCTCCACACAGTCCTACAGACTTTATATGGGGCTTTCACAAACAGGGCATAGACTGCTGTAAGGGGCTCTTTTTTGGCATCTGAAGTGCTCATGGACAAATCTGGAGCAGCTGGAAGCACCCTTCTTCTGGCTGGTCCTTTGCCAGTGACCACCTGTAAGTGTCTGCTGGAAGAGAAACCAAACAAATGGAGCTGCTGAGATTTTTCAGCCTTTCTGGGCATTAAAACCCAAAAGTTTAATTTTCAATCTCAGAATAAGACCTGATCACCTCAAAAGACAGCACAAACAAAACTGTTTCACCTCAAGGAAATGGTCTTCATTTGAAGACGTTTTCTAAATGTCAAGACTCATCTCCCACATTCAAAACCTCCTAGTTTTCATCCCTTTCTAGCACAAAGTTCAAACTCCTTATTGCCCATCCAATTTTCTGTGTGACAGCTTCTTGTATTTTAAGGTGTAGTAGAAACAAACTGGAATTACTTCTCATAGGTGTTATGGCCTCAAATGCTTCCAAGGACACAGAAATTGAGGATGTTTTTTACTATGTATTTGCAGGAGAAATTCTGCTTGCTCTTGCTATATCCACAACCACTGCAGCAACCTCCTGACATCACCACGCTGCTCCACAAGGGTTTTTTTCAAGAACAGCTAATGAAAAGAGTCTGTTCTAGTAATCACACCCAGAGGAATTAGAGATACTATGAAAGAAGTGACAAATAACAGCATATAATTAATTTCAAGAAAATTAGTTATATATCTCTTCCTTTCTCTGTTGCCCCTGCAGCTGATTGAGTGTATGACTGACAGCAGTAAATCGTGGCAAAAAATCTGTGCTTTGAGTATAGTTATAGAACTGTTTTCTTCAGAAGAACATATACAGAGGTCTGAGAAAGCACAGTGTAGAAAATACATAGTTAAATAAAATTGTCTCAGTCTCAATTAGCTTTCCACACTTATGCAGTGGTTTATGTGTTTTAATATAGGACATTGTAAAATTAAATAATATTCCATTTACAACTTATATTATATTAATTTAAACAACTATTAAATTGTAATTTTTATACAATTTAAATTATTTGTAACTTTTGTAACAATTTATTCTTAAAATGACCGTTCAATGATTTTATTATGTAATCTTAAATCTCAAGAGGGGAAAATCAGGAAGGTTTTGAAAAAACATCATGACTAAAGGCAGTTTAGATTAAGAGTCTTTTCTAGTAATATTTATTATTTACTGAGAAATTATCCTTGTTGGGTTCCTGCCTTGTTTCTGCATCACAGTTTTTATAATCACCTCAGCCATCAGTACTTGTAATTAAAAAACTTACATTCTTTTGGGAAGTACAATGCAACAGAACAGACATTGAGGATTTCATCACAGTCTTTTTATCCTGTTTAGCCTTTTCCATGTAAAAGTAAATGAATCATTAGCCACGTCTTATCAACTGTGAAGTATTAGAGTTAAGGTAGTAGGACTCCTGATGAGATTGCTCTGTTATTCCTGAAACTAAAAACCACATAGTGTTGTGCATGCAAGTGAGATGTCCAATAAATGCTACATATTCCTCACAGCAGATTTATTAACTTTGAGAAGAACAGGTTATTTTTAATTCAGAATTTGTCATAAAAGGATTATTTTTCAAACAATGAACATTCCTTACTGAGGTCAGCAATGTAGTGGCACAATTAAGGAAGATAGTTTTATTTTTTAGTGCTTATGTGCTGTTGCTGGTTTACCCTCTGGTTCAAATAGTTTAATATGTGGATAGATGAGACCACTTGCAACAAAAAGTAAAAAAATTAAACTATTATAATTTATCAACTACATGTAGTTAAACAGTGACTCAGTTTTGTAGTAGTAAGGCTGAATTTCTGCTGAAATTTCTTGATGTCATGTCTGATGCAATGAAACCTAGAAGAAAAAGGAAATTCTTCTCATTAACTTGTGTTACTATGCTTGCATTTGAAAATAATTTGATATAGCAGGGGTGGATCAGTAAATCTATCAGTAGAGCTACTAACTCCTGTATTTGTTTTAAGAAAAAAAAAAATCAAAGCACATTCCTTGTTCCTTGTCAAATCATCTTTTTTGTGCCGATGACTATGAACTCACTGATCAGTAAGAGTTGTATTCTATGAAATCAATTCCTTCTTGGTGTTACTGTAAAGAGCACTTTTCTGTTTCAACAATGCTCTTGGTTTAGCCTCAGTCATCAGCACACCCTACACAGCCACTTTCTCACTGTTCTACTGGCAGAACTGGGGAGACACCTGGAACAGTAAAAGCTGGAAAACTCATGGGTTAAAATGAAGACAGTTTAATAGGAAAACCAAAAGCCATGTGCACAAACAAAGCAAAACCAGGACTTGATTCACTGCTTCACCTGCGCAGGCAGGTGTTCTGCCATCCCCAGGAGAGCAGAGCCCATCACATGTAACAAGTTGGGAATACAAACACCATCACTCCAAATGTTCCCCCCTTCCTCCTTCCTCCCTCCACTTTATTTACTGACCATGATGTTGTGTGGTTTGGGATATCCCTCTGGTCAGTTGGGGTCACTTCACCTTTCCTGGCTGTGTCTCCTTCCAAGCACTCCCACATTCATTGCCAGCAGTGTGGAAAACAGAAAAGGCCTTGGCTCTGTGCAAGTCCTGCTCAGCAATAACAAAAATATCTCTAAATTATCAGCCCTGTGCTCAGCACAAATCCAAAACAGCCACACAACAGCTACTGTGAAGAAAATAAACTTTATCCCAGCCAAAACCAGCACGACAACTTACTAAGTAAAATTTGGTTTGATTAGGATTTAAGTAAGTGAATAAATGATGTAAATAATATTAGATAGATTTGTAATGGGGACTCTTCTTCAGCTCCATAACATACAAGGTAAGCTGAATATTTGTTGTTTTAATTTGAAAAAAGGAAATTAAAAACCTCTGTATCATATCACATGTTCTTTTCTAACCTCTCCTTAAGCAATAGCAAGCAAAAACAGTGTGGAAACCCAGGGCACAGGGAATATTTCTCTGTCTGCTCTGGGGTGCCCTGACCCCCAGGGGAGCACTGACGTTGACCCTCATTCATGCAGAAAGTCTCCTAGACTTCAATATAGAGTAGAATCCACAAAAGTGTATAATAGATTATAGAGAGTAGTGTAGGTGTATCACTTGGTGAGAAATTTAGGTTTTGGGATTTTTAGTATGTTGTGGATGGAAGCAAGATGGAGGGCACAGGGTGTCGTCCTGGGTTTCTTCTTCATGCTTCTTCTTCCTTCTTCTTCATGGGTTTGGGTGGCATTTTGTAATTGGGCAGAAAAGTGCACATTGCGGGCTCTTTGGGATCAGTTATTGGGTTAAAAGGGAAAATAATCTAGGTGTCAGTTCTTAATTGGATAGTCTTAAAAGAGCTTGTAACAAGAGACTGTTAGCCATTTTGTGCCTTCTAATGAAAAGCTGCTGAACTCATGGTTGTGAGACTGTTTTACTGATAAGACATAATAAACACCCGAGTCCAAACAAGAACTACTGTCTCAAGTGCCTTCAATCCAGACCCGGAGAAACAGATAAACCAGAGATAACTATCTGAAAAGTTACAGGCATGTAAGAAAAAAATGTTTCAAAGCCATATAATTCAGATACTTCAAAAGTTATTTTCTCTGTCAAAAAAATCAAGTGAATTATAAACCTGAACAAAAATGAAGTACACCTTAACTCCCTTTCCCCCCTAGAAAGAACCTTAAAAGGACATGACTAAGCTTTTCTCGTTAAGAGATAAACATCTGAAAAATCAGCCCTTTTAACTTGGAACTAATGATACCAGGATACACTCATGTTGAAGTAGTATGGCACTAAAAATATCAATGTCAGAACCCAAGACATCCATCTGGATGCCTTGGATGGCTCAAAATCCTGGCAGGGGCCCGGACCCCCTGGCAGGAAGCCAAAGACACCTGGGATTTCGATCTTAACCTATGGAGCAAATTACCAGCCTCGTATGAAGAATCACAAGTCACAAAATTTTAAGTAGCATAACAGTAGTTGTCACAGAGTGAAAGGTGGAATTTTGAAGAATTTTACTATGGGGGTCTAGGGGGCAAGATGGAGGGATTTGGGCGTTGTCCTGTCCTTCTTCCTTCTTCTTCCTAGCCTCCATCTTCTTACGTGATGGTGACGTTTTGGGATTGGTTTAGAGTAGAAAGTCACTGTCTAACATAGGTGATAGGTATTGGAACATAACTGTAAATATCGAATATGTAGGTTATAGTATAAAAGACAACACCAACCCCGTGGGCAGGGTGTGTGCCTCAGACTCACCTGCAGAACAGATCTCAGCAGGCCAGACAGAAAATGTTTTAGATAAGAAATAATAAACAACCTTGAGAACTACAGCCGAAGACTTCTGACTTCTTCAACAGCTGGGTTGGGGAAGAGAGACTTTTAACACACCTCGGGGTCACCTCGACCAGAGGAGCTCCCGAGATATCAACTTCTTTAAATTATGAATTTTTGGATTTCTTGTAGAAAAGAATTTCACAGCAACATTCTTCACTTGCCACTGAGCTTTTCAGCTTCTGCATTGCAGCCTCTTCTTAAAAAAGAAAAAAAAAAAGGGAAAAAATGTTTAATGATGACATATATTTCTTTTCAGGCCTGGGCACATTTTAAGTAGATATGTATTAAGGGCTTAGTTTGCTATTGTCTACATTTTTTTAGCATTTTTAACAAGATTAAAGGCAGGAGATATTTTCTGGAATTTAAAGTGAGTGTTCTGGACAGTCGATCATCTGGCTGCAGAATTGCAATGGGTTTTGTAAACAAATGCACTGCTGTTCAGTTCTTAAGAAACAATGTCTTTCCAATGCCTAAAGCAGAAATGTTTAGTTTTGGGGAAGAATAAGACTCATAAGAGCTATAGTTCCACTGTCAGTTAAAAGATTTATTGCTATCTGATGTCTTTGATCTTCAGTATGGAAAGTAGAGCTGGCAACTGTTTTTGCTCATTCTCTCTCTTCCAACACTGCTGATCTTATCCAAAATATTTAATTCAATTGCAACAGAATAATTAATTAAAGTTGCAGGAAATATTATTTTCATAGGTCTGAACGGGAAGCTCATAGAGTTGAATGGTTCCCTAAACTGACTCATAAGAATGAAAAAATGAAATGTGGTGTTTGTTATTGAGAAAAGCAAGCAAAGAACCTGAAAGTCCAACAGAAATCTCTTTCATTCTGTGTAAAGCACAGTATCACTCAGACCAGGGCCACCTTCTACTTCCATGAATTAAGTACAATAACTCAATCACACAATTATGTTCAGTAATCCCCTCTAGTCTGTTGGCAACAATACACTACTAAACACTTGAAAATTGAAGATGACTTGAGAAACTGAGATGGCTTCTAATACTGAATTGCAATTGTACATCATCTGTGGTATAGATGCAGGCAATATGAAAGACAGGAGACCTTTCAGCACCTTCCATTATGTGAAGGGAGGCTGCAGGAGAGTCCCTTCCTGGAGAGGGACTTTTTAGAAGGGCATGTAGTGACAGGACAAGGGGGAGATAGCTTTAAAGTAAAAGAGAACAGGTTTAGTTCAGGTATTGGTAGGAATATACTTCCTGTGAGGGTGGCGAGGCACTGGCACAGGTTGTCTAGAGAAGCTTGTCTAGGATGCTCCATCCCTGGAAGTGTTCAAGGCCAGGCTCTGAGCAACCTGGTCTAGTGCAAGGTGTCCATGCCCACGGCAGGGGTTGGAACAAGGTGATCCTTAGGGTTCCTTCCAACCCAAGCCATTCTGACTCTAACTACAAATACATCTAAGTGTGTACTGGCGTGGTTGTTTTGGTACCATACACAGGCAGATCACTAAAAACAGCTTAGTAACTATCAAATCCAACCTTCCTTTCAGCAGAGTAAAAGTATCAAAGTATTTAAAGGCACAATGGTCTCACGTAACAAGATTTGTAAAATTTATAAATTCAGGTGTGAATACTTCAGTATAATGTAAGTTTTGACCAAGTGTTTTGATTTGATGCTTTTACATTTTTGCTGTAAAACATCATTAACTCTCAACCTACCTACATCTACTAACATTTTGCAGTAAAAATAGCAGTGCTGAGCCACTTCCTGAGGTGCAAGAACAATGCTACAATTCCTAAATGTGGGGGGAGATTTTTTCCTCCAGTTAAAACAAAGAAATCATTAAAATAAAGAGCAGCCTTTAAAAATTCTTGACTGGCAGCTCTTAAAATTGCCTTCTCCTCCCCTCTCAGTATTAAGAAAACCTTATTTTCTAAAAATCAGCTAGATTTTTCAGTGGGTATGAAATGCAATATTTAGAAAAGAAATACCTTATTTTAGATGTTCAGCATTAATGTGTACATATAATTGATGCATTTGAGTTTGATCCATTTTGTGACAGGCTTTGACAGCTAAAAATGACAGAATTAGCAGTGCTACAATAGGGCTTATGACAAATAAGAGAAGTATCATCAGGATTGTACTGTATCACACACAGAAATAAAAGAAAGCATATGGTCCATTTTACTGCTTTTACTTCACTTCACTTAAATTTCTTCCAGTTTCGTAGAGGTATTGAAGTTTTAGAAGCTTGAGTATTTATTGCAAAGAAATTAATTGCCTCTGGTTGCAGCTTACCATTAAGCAGCCACATAAAATGGAGACAGACATCATTACATAGCAGCCTGTCTTGTTTCTTCCAGGTACCTGGAAGAATCTACCTATGTGACTGTCAAACTCATGACTTTGAAACTAAAGAAACAGAAAAAAAATGAGGACAGAGTCAACAAATAAACGTTGCCTGAAAATGGCAGTGGAAGAAGAAAATGTAAATTGTGCCAATCTTTTACTATGTACATTGACAGAAAATTCCAGGGATTGCAGCCAGAAGAATAAAGACATTACAAAAAGGGGGAAAAAAAAAAAAAAAGAAAGAAAAAAATAAAATTAAGCCACAACCTGATTTCTTGACCTGTTCTTCTTCTCTATAAGCTTTTTAAAATATCAGTAAATAAGACACATACAAAACCAAGTGTGGGAGATGTCGAACTTCAAGCTTGTATAGTGCAATAAAGAACTAGACTGAGACTAATAAAAATATTTTACAAGAAATGAATGCTTGTTATCACCTGCACAGAATGGTACTGTGTCTTTGTAGATAAGGGGATTTTTTGGCAAGGAAATATCCCATTTAGATCTAAATAGCACAGTCAGTTGTAATAAAACCAGAATTGAAATACTGTAAAAGCTCAAGAGCATGAAGACAACAAATCATATGGCAGCCATGCCAAAACACTTGCTGTATCCAGACAGGTTTGTAATTACACAAAAACATATGGAAAATCGTTTCATATTTATTAGTTTGTGTATTAATTGCATTAACAAGAATAATAGAAATTAAAACACCTGTACCTTGAAAACAGGGGCTTTTCACTGTTCTTCCAATTATGGTGGTGGCCATAACAAAATGCAGCAACCTGACTTACAGAGAATGCAGTCCTGGACGTCATTTTCCATTGGACTCCTGGAACAAGAGAGGAGAGGACTGTGCCATAAACCCAGGGAAAGCACCAATAATGAGAGACCTCCTGGCAGAACAATCTTCCACTTCCCAAGACATCCAACATAGCTTTGTTAATTGCAGCCATGATAAGACCGTGCATGAACAAAAATGTACCTGAATGGAAACCCACTTTTTCCAGCCAGGAACACAGAAATGTTGCAGTGGGGAGTCTGGAATCATTAGCAATGATGGAATTTTCCTGACTGCAACAAATCTTGGTCCTACCTACAGTGAGGGTCCTCACATTCCCTGGTACACTACTTGGCTATGCTTTCACTGTACATTTGTCCCACATGAACTCATGCGGTCCTTTCCTGAGCAACCACAGGGCTAATCAGAGCGTACAGTGGGACACTAAAACATGGACTGTGTCTGCAGACAGAAAGGTTTAAGCTGCTCAGCATTACTTGCTACAAGATAAAGTTATCTGTGGTTTGCTGTGAAAGCAAGGGAAGAAGCCTTGTCACAGACGAGGATGCCAAAGCTCACTGCTTTTTCTGGCTCCCATAAGCCATCAGCAAGATGCCTTTCACAGAATGGAATAATCTGGGATAACTTTTCCCCCACATTCACAGCAGAAACCTAATCTATTACATCAGTCACTTCCAGCTTCTTCTATGTCCTTTCACTATAGATGTCTGATATATAAAAAGCCATGGCTTTCCTCTTAGATATGGAGCTTGTTCTCCTTCAGTGGCTATCGTGTCACTCTTCTGTACTAGAGAGCTGCACTTTCTCTGTATCTCCGTGTTCCAACTGTCCAGATTACAACAAGCCGTGTATTTGTGTGGTGTTTTTGCTGTAGTTCAAAGCCCATATAAAAACAAACTGATTCTGGGTTGATTTTCTGCATGAAAGACAAAAAATTACAGTGCAGACAATGCATTACTTGTCTTATCTTCAACACTGCTTTCCATACAGGGTGTATCAGCAAAATTCTGTCTAGTACCTCCTCATATGCACAGATGGCATGAGAACTGTAGTGATACAGCTTTGTTTCTTTCTTTCTCACTTTCTTAGCCTTGAATTTTCATCCTTGATTTGTCATATCCATGTCTTTTGAATTTTTATTGCATCAAATTTTGTTCGTGTGTTTGCACAGCCGTTTCTTTATTAGGCCTTTAAAAATACCTGTCTTACCTTCCTTGCTACAATGATTTTCTCTCTATAATTATTTTTAGCTTGTCAGGTGACTTCCAAGCCTTCCTTAAGGAAGAGACATGAGTCTTTTTCTCAGGGTGTGTGTTTCACAGTTTCACCAGTGAATACATTGATATTTGTCTACTTGAGTGGAGGTACTTGACAAGGTAAAAAGCCATCAATCCACACTAAATTGTGTCTAAGCAACAACAAGTGATGGAAAACTGTCTCATCTCTTATCTTCTCTGTGATCACCTCTGACTTCAGATAAACCCCCTTTGCTTTTTAGGAAAATTTCCAATGCATTTCTTTGAGAACAGCCTGACATGAGAATCTTTGCTTAAGAATCAGCTTTGTTTTCTTCCCTTGATCCTGCAAAGTCTGAGAAAACTTTGAGAAAACTGAGATGAGCAATGTCCCTCCAGCCTGACCACCTTTCTTCAGGCCCACAGTCACATACTCTGCAAGGACTTGTAGCTCCTACTTTCCAAATGTCAGGATTCATCTAGGGAGACAGTTTGAAAGAGGCTGACAAGGAGCCAGAAAAAGCACACAGGTCCGTATTTGAGGGATTGATTCATAACCTCATCAGTCACTCATAAAATAAAACATCTGTAATAATTTATAAAGTTCCTGCACTCCAGCTTAGACACAGTAAACAAGTCTCTGGAGAGATGACACCTTCCTGAACTTTGGCCTATATACATCACCTCCAATTGTGCTCAAGACTTTAAGGAAAAACCACTGCATGAAAACACACGGCTCCCCTAGTGACCAGACCCCTGCCAGAGCAGTTTTTCCTCAGGAATCAGTCACACAGAGCTGGCCTTGGAAGCTCCTTAAACACAACTGCTTTTTCAGAAGTATGTCTTTGCCTTGAGCAGACCAGCTATAATTTTTCCAGTATCACTTAGATAAGGCATGTGGCTGCAACTAAAACATTCAGGAGTGCAGAAAAAAATAATTTCAAATTTCTTCTAAATCTCTTCCCTTCCTGATCAAATATGAATCTTCAGGAGCTCAGTCACCATGTGTAAGTATTGTCATAACCCACCACTGTATGAACCTCTAAATGAGAAATTCAAACCAATCCAGATCTATAAATATTAGAATTTCTCATAAGTTTTATATTTATCCCAGGGTGTAGCTGCCTAGTAATCATGTCTAACAGATGGACACTGAAGGAAACATGTTGGTATATACTGAAGCCAACGAGCTTCAAAGTGACATCACTGGTCTTTTTATTTGATTATATTTTTACCTCTATTTTTTTTTGTTTTCCTAAGGGTTGTTGTAAACAAAGAATTGTTTAAAGCACAGGTTTTAAGAATTCCAACCAGAACAGCTTTCTGTCTTTTTACAGTTAAAATAGGCACAACATAGTAATGATCCTTTCACCCCAGATAAAACCAAATGATCTCTAGCCTTCTCTCTCCTTCCTTTACCACCAAAGCAATTCCATTAAAGGAATTTTATCTAGCTTGAGCTCAGATATTTTCCAGGATGGTATCATAAACAATACAGAGGTCTACTTGTGTAAGTCACCCCATGAATCTTGCAATCACAACTTATTTTGAACAGAAAATTATACAGAAGAAATAGAGCATTACAGTTTGCTGTATTTTACTGTACACTTTAGAACTGCTTAATGGGTAAAAAAACTTGCAGAGGCTTTGAACATGAAGGATACTGGAGTCACAGTCTGTGTCAATAGAGACGTTTTATTCTGCAAACTTAAAGCACACAACAGAGAGGTTTCACCCTGTAAATCTGGAGGAGTAAGAGGACAAAGCAAAAGCAAAAGAACCATGTGTGAAGTATTCTGTGTGCAGGGGTGCACAAGTTAGGGAGCTCATGTCAAGAGAGGTCTGTGAGAATTCTCCCCTCATCCACAATCTTGATAGGACTTCAAGGAAGGGAAGACCCACTGCTGGGTAAAATTTCTCAGCAAAGTCTCCAGTAAAGAGCGAGGCTGTACAAAAAGCAAGAAAACCTTGAGAAATTGCAGAGAAAAATAACTTTTTCAAATCAACTAAACTAAAGCAACTGCCTCCAGCTTTCCAAGTGGCTTTCTAACATGGAGTAGGAAATAGAACTGTGGGGATACGGTAAGAACTGAGTGCCAGTGACTCAGAACACATGACAGCAGGCAGAATTTTGCATAACAGAGGGGTGAAGTAAGCAAGTCAGCAAGATGAGTGCTGGAGTGTCTTTCTCCTAAATACACAGAAAGTGCAACACAGAAATACCAAGATAATTATTCCCAACAGAGAAGATCCACTGGATGAAAAAAAATCCCCAAGCTGTCATTCAGCTTCTACAAATGAGGGGCATGATGTGAAAAACAGTGATAGCTAAACATTTATCAGCTGAACCACATATTAAATAAGTTTCTTTAACTTTGTCCAGGTTTCAAATGGTCTAAAGAAAGCATCTGTTCTTAATTTGAAGAGTATCAAATACACTGCCTTAGCATAAATTATTTCTTTTTAAAATAATTTAAAAGTATTTTCAGCTGCTGAATGCAACATCATTGGAAGAGGAAGCAACAAAATAATCTGGCTACATGAAACTACAAAAATGGCTGCAGCAACACATCATTTCAAAGGAAGTCATCATTAAAATCTAACCATTGCTTTTGAGCTAGAACTCAAAGAGTAGCAGAATGATAAACAGAGACAGGTTACTTTCCTGGAACTGTTCTTTAAAATGGCTTACCTGTTTGTACATTTATACTGAGATTATCTGTATGCAAGCTCTCAGGTAAATTTTACCATATGAGTTTCCTCAGTATTGTACTTCAAGCCTCCTGCAACTGCAGCAAAAATAAAGGCAGCAAAGCATCCACTTCTCCATCTCAAGCTTCCTCTTAATTAAAGAAGCAGAAGAGGTGGACTTTAGGAGAGAGGCTGTGAGCATATTGCACATACTGATAACACAGCCTGAAGACATTAAAAAAGTTGCAATATGTTTTTTCTTTGCAATATTCCCTTTTTCTTCTTGAAGTTCACAGAATCATAGATTTATTAGAGTTGAAAGGGGCCTTTGAAAATCTCCTAGTCCACCCCCCCACCAAGGCAGGGTCACCTAGAGTAGGTTACACAGGAATGTGTCCGTGTGGGTTTTGAGTGTCTCCAGCGAGAGAGAAGTTCAATACTCTTCCAAGGGTTTTGAGAAAAGGCAGTGCTTACCTGGTATACCAGCAATGACAAGAGGCTTAGGAGGCTGCATGCCTGCAATCACTAGAGCCTCAGCACAAGGAGCCTTTGTAAGAGATGGAAATAAGCAATTTGACAATATTACTGCAGTGGAGAGACCAACAGTTCGTGGACCTTTCAGACTTGGATAGATGGAAAAGAGGATCCCTGCAAGGACTCAGGTCTCGCAATACAAAAATGTAAACCCTTCTGTCATCTAGCATGGGAAAGAGTTATCTTTGTGAAAAAAAAAGCATAGGCAAAACAGTTTCCTGAACAAAGGTAAGAAAAAGGTAGCTCGCTGCCATGAAGAATTGTCCAGAGAGGTTCAGGAACTGAATCTCACTGGCCCTTCTGGTAATAACCGAACTCTCTTCATGGAAGGAGATGTAGATCAGAGAGTCCAAGCTGCAGGAGGGCAGTAACAAAAGAAAGCACAGCTTGATTCCACTCTTTGGAAACACATAAGAATTAGACAGCAACTGCAGTGTCACAGAATTCTTGCCATTCCTTACCTCATTCCTGTACTAATTAAGAGTCTGAACAGTGGGACTACATGCTTAAACACACACACACACACACACAAATTTTCCCATTTCCTTCCACACTATAGGTGTGTTTCCCACACCCATAGTGTGGAAGAAAATTGGAAAATTTCGTGAATGCAAATTAGCAATAGTCCAGGGCAATAGATAAGTTATTAAAACACTGAGTCAACTTGGAATTTATCACCAACTCTGGTTCTACAGCTTTTCTTAAGACTGTTGCTTATTGCCTTTGCTTTCTAGGTTTTTAGATACTTAATTTAATACGGCAATAAAGTAGACGCTTTCTAGTCCCTGTGGGTTGATGACCAATATCAAGAATCAAAACAGTGACACCCAATTCTGGATGTACAAGCTTCTGTTGCCCAAGCTACAAGAGCCAGGCAAGCACAAATCCTCAAGGAAAACAGTAACTGCTTGTCCACATTAGCAGGCAATGCAGAGCCACCAGAACACAAGGATAGAACAGAACAGCCAACACTAAGGACCCCCACGTCTTCAGAGACACAGACGTACACCCCACAAGCAGCTGCCCCAGTCCCAGTCTCGCCAGCCACTGGTACTGGAGCTCAGTCCCACTCCAGCCGCTGGACCCACACTCCAGTCACAGGCACTATGGACACGCAGGCACCTGTGACCTATGGTCACACTCCCAATGCTGACACTTGAGTTTTCTCACTCTGGTCTTCCCCACTGCTTCACCACAGACTCCCCTCTGTGGTCTGGCTCCAGCTGCTGGGCTCAGACATCCCTGCAGCTCCAGAACTGAGTTCCTCAGGCAGAAAGGGACTTAAAAATAAAGCAAGAGGCTGTGCTAGGCACAGACAGACTGGCACACTGATTGATCTGCTATTTATATATGACCCACTCTTTTTATCTCCATATTCCTCTATTTTCCCATGCTTACTCCTCTCCAGGTCACCTAAACTTCTCCCTTTCCCTGTCCTTTTTTGCTTCACTGTGCATCCCCCAAGTCCTGCATCCTGCTTGGATTTAAAGGCATATTCCTATCTTCTTCACCCCTCATTTAAAAATCTACATACTTGATATTCTATAAAATTGAGTATGTGCCTGATTCTTTAACTGCTTACACAGATTTTCTGCTACTGGCAGGTGGGAGAGCTCTTCTCATTTTCCTAATTGAGCTAATTAGAAACACATTGTGAGGATGCCGACTCTTCATCTCTAGTGAGAAATCTTCTAATACAAATAAACACTGCAATCTTGCATAGGAACCTATCAGTATGGTTTGCTCTGGCTTTTTTTTTTTTTTCTTCTTCTCAAGAGAGGTAATGATTTCAGGTACCATTTCACCTCAGAGGCTGGGGATTTAAATCTAATTTTCAAGAAACTCTGAGGAAGACTTAAGGGTGTGGGTTTCTTGAACATGACTGGATTTTATTTGCAGTCCAGACAAGTTGACAAAGGAAATGCTATGCCAGTTTTTTTTGTTTTTTTTTTGTTTTTTTTTTTTCTCCAACCTAGAAGACCTGGAACAACTCCAGACCCTCCAAGACAGAACTTCAACACTCAAAACCCCAGCAGTCCATCATGTTGGTACAGGGTTTTGCAGTTGTGCCCAGTTACCCTTCTTCAGCAAAAACATAAAACACTGCTAAGTCCAGTTAAAAAATTATGGCTTAGCTGGATAGATAAAAAAAGCTAGTAAGAGCACTGAGTGAGAGATTTGGAATTTCTGATTTCCTATTTAAAAGGAATCTATCTTCTGTCAGGACCACCCTTATGCTATACTACAATTACTGGGTACATCACTGTGCATCAGTTACCAATGTCACAAAAACTGACAGAAGGAAATTTGTAGTACTTACTCGGTACCGCATAGAAGTGGTTTGTTTATATACTCATTAGTTATGCTGCACCTATAGAAAGTATTGTTTGGCTGCAGTGGGTATTAAAAACAACTTCCTTCAAAAGTCCCAAAAAATTTTTATTTTAAAAAATAACGTTACTGTGCAAAACAGCCAGCTGAAAGTCTGCCACTCTTATGCTGACTTGCAATCCAAATCAGCACACAGATCTCCCGAATTCAGTGTCTCCTCAAAACGATCCTAAAACATCCTAACATTTAAGTTACTTATGGTAATTGTTTGCTGTTTATGAATTTTTAGTTGTTAGGCTCAGGCCCTCAAAGCAGAGAAATGACTTCATGAAAACTAAGTTTGGTACACAGCAACATTGCTGTGTTAGTTCCAGGCCACCCATTTCCTCTATTAGTAAATGCAGTAGAGGGATTCAGGATTTTACTGAGTTTTGGTTGCTTGTGTGGGTAGCAAAGGTTTTCATTTAGCCTCTCATGGGAGAGGGACATGTTCTCACCAAAATAACCATAGCTCCTGTAAAAGCATTTGAAAGGAATGCAGTATTTTGATGTAGCCATAGGCTTTCTCTGGACACTTATGGCTTCCCACTGTGGAGAAAGTTTGCTGAAAGTAATAATTTTTGGTAATTCTGTCTAAGCCAAAACTGAAGGATGAACCTAAACTTATATGAGGGCAAGATGTCCTATTTTTGTTTTGTCCAAATATCCACTTTCCTTCAGAAATGTAACACCAGCCCGAAACTGAATTTTGCACAGAAACACTCCACTCCAACACAAGCAGATTTTACTTTCAGTTATGGGATGCACTGAGGTACTGAGCTGCTTAAACAGACTAAAACAGTCTTGTTATTTTTATGCAAATATAAATGCAGAGAGGGAAAATTTGTCATTACTAATTCTGTCCAGGAGATGAGAGACATTAGCAATGTTCTTATACCAACATTATTGTAGGAGGCAAGGAAGAGCAGGCACTTTAGCATTATGCACATAGCACAGATGAGGTGGATTGCCTCAGCAGAAGCAAATCCTTTTAACATTTTTGTACTAGAAGATATTCCTTCTGAGGAAAGGAACTCATAATAAACACACATATTAACAGGAACATCACACACAAACCTGTATCTACCTGCAACTTCTTGTTCTGAAAGACAACTCATGCATTTTGAAAAAAGTTATTTATTTTCACTGCTTTAATCTCTCTACTGTAGTGTTAGCACTTAACATAAGCATCCACTCTTCTACTGTCCTATTTACAATCCATTGAAATGTATACTCTACAAATACAATACATATTTTCAGAAATGTAAGGGAAATGCACAATTTGGTAAGGTTTAAAAAAGTGACTCTCATCTGTACAGGATCCTCAAATCATCCAAAAAGTAAAATTTACAAGGCAGTATCCACACAGCTATGTAAGGGCAGGTGCTACAGTGACAAAGCAGCAAACTTGCTAATACAATAAAATACAGAAAATAAAGTGTTTTGGGGCACCAAATAATACACTTAGTACCACTGATGTAGTAAATTTAGTAATATCCATATTTCTAGAAACATGTAACTGCAAACCTGGAGAACATTCTGAAAAATATTAAACATTATATACACATGAGGTAAATGTACCTTGGTCTTTTAAGAGGTAATTTGAGTTTAAAGCAACGGATATGGTGAAGAGATTTTTTCTGTTTGCTTGTTTTTTTAAACACAAAATGATTAACACCTTGCAATCATTTCAATGGCACAATATAAACAAGGAACTAACTAAAAAGGTGAATTTCATGGCAATCGCACTCAGAGCCATTACTGAGAAAATAAAATAGCCTCTTACTTCATTTGACACCTTCATGTCCCCATACAGTCAATACCAACATCTTTATTTATATACAAAGTCTTTCTTAGGATTACAAGCAGAACCATAGGAGGGTGACAGTGTGTCATACTTGGAGAGTCTGCTTGAGAAACATCCCAGAATTCCAGCTTTTAAGGTTGGAAGGTCCCTGAAGAATTCCAGCATTTCAAAAATGACATTTTAGGTTTTTCAGCATCAGACCATTTCCAATGCTTCTTGTTCTCTATGTCTATATCCATCTGGTCACAAGTCTGTAAATCAAACTGAGGCTTCAATGCTACTAAAATGTAAAGTTGATTGAATCAAAAAAATTCAAGTGAATGTATAATGTATGTAATATTTACAATAAACATTTGCATCAGTATCACTCAGAAAGTGTTTTGGTATATACTTGAAATGATACAAAATTAATATTTTGAATGCTAAAATATTTTGGTCCCCCTGGATTTCCAAGAGCAGATCTGGTGATATTACAATCTTAATTTAAAAAATACTTATGTGTACCTGTGTCCATATATATAAGATATGATCTTACACAGGTAACATTTAAAGTTACATAATATATACAGACACAGCCTTTGTAAAAGGTGTTCAGTTCATATAATGGAAAAGAAGAACAAAGCTTGAAGTCGTGGTGTCAGAAAAGCACTGAGAATACATATAGCTCTACTCAGAATTTTCCTGTTCTGCAGCCCAATAGGAATGATAAGGTTGTTCTAAAATACTGTTCCTTAGGTCATATACAGTGTCAAGCATCCCTCTGTGCTTTGTTTTTGCAAGCTTCTATCGCAAAGCTAAATTTTGAACAAAGTAAGAACAGTTGCTAGCCATTTAGGAGAGTGAAGATTTGCAGGTGGTTGATACAATATAACACACAGTTATATTGTTGACAGAATCATCTGCGTGCCATGATGCTGTTCAGCTGCTGTACATCCTCTTTAAAATGCAACAGAACTGTTCTGTATATTTTAGGAAATTAAATGTTTTTCCAATAAGGTTTTGTGGATGTTAAAAGAGCCACTAAAATTATTTGATTAATTATACTGTAAACACTCCTGTTCCCACAAAAATTACTGTAGAGATCTGAGGCATGCCAGGAACCTGATACTTCTGAAGTAGTAGCTGTACCATTTGTATCTATGGTAAGGACCACAGGGCACCTATGAAAACTTGAAATGTAACAAAGTTACAAAACAAAAAAGTTAAATTGCAAACTAGGAAGCCTTTGAAATTAGACGGAGACCCTGACCTATTTTCGTGATGACCTGTTTTTTTTTAAGTATCTGTACAGATACATAGAACTTGCTAGAAAGATTGCCAAGTAGACAGGCTTGGAAGTTATATTGTATTCAAACTTTCTTTTTTTTTTTTTTTGAACAGTTAATTGAAAATCTCTGTGGAGCACAATTGTCCATGTGCACAAAGGGATAGTTTATTTAAAATACCTACATGAAGTAATTTTTAATCTGGCTTTGATTGACAAAGCCTGAAGCACATAAGCCTGACCTGTCAGATAATGCCAAACATAAGCGTGACAGCTGTATGTATGTTTAAGCCTAATTGGTTTCTAAGAACTTCTCTTATTTTTCCCTTTTCTCCTGGATACTGTCTTGCAGTTTGACCTCTGAGAGTCTGTAATTCTGACATAATTGAAACTTCTCTCCAAGCAAGCAGTAAGAATATGGAAATAAACAAAAATCAACTCTTAAGGCTTTTCTTGGGTAAGGCTTGTGTCACCTATGCAGCCTCTTCTTCCTGGGCCTCATTCCTCTTCCTGTTTGAGCTGCCACACATCACAGACCATGGCACAGAAGCTTGACTGTGCTGCTACCAGCAACTGCCCTGCCACTGCCACCATCTTGGCAGCAAACTCTCAGCGGGTTCTACGCCAAGGGATGAACAGGAAGCCAAGTTAAAGGTTGCCATGTATGTTGTGCAATGCGATGGGCACTGATGTGTTCTGAAGAGTGGCAGGTTAGGCAACATATTAATTACCACACACATTTACATACTAAAACACTACTGTTTTGGACATCAATGAAACACCACAGGTCAACCAGATCTTACTAAAGTTACAATAAAAAAATATCCTGGTGTCCTAGGTTGATAAGGAAGTGACTTTTTTGGGAGGTTGTGGTCAAACCAATCATCTGCATCATGTAAGGAAGATGTCACAAGGGCAGATTTTCTCCAGGTGGTGCCATGTGCGACGTGGAAACACAAGAAGTTACAACTGTGTTTCCTAGGGAACCTATGGTATACAAGGGACTCCTCTCTCCCTTGATAAACTAAGAATTGATTATCTGAGGGGTGGTGATGAACTGAGAACTGATTATCTGAAGGATGGTAACTTGATTGAGAATCCGAGGCTTTGTCTCACTGTACTGTGTTAAAAATTGAGTGAGGAGGAACATTTTAGAAGGTTTTCATTCTGAGTTATGTGTGTGTTCCATTTTACATATTGTAGCTTAATAAAGCTTTTTCCTTCATTCCTAAGCTAGAGCCTGCTTTGCTCTATTTTTAGTCACATCGCACAGCAGACACTAGAGAGAATATATTTTCATGGGGGCATTGGCATTGTGCCAGCATCAAACCATGACACCTGGTAACAGCAGGTTTTTGTTGTACATTTGGGTAGGAAGCAATTTAACTTCTAAACAAGTTTGTGACAACATTATGATGCTCTTGAAAACTTAGGGAAATCTTGACTAAAGCCATGCATATTCTTCTGTGTTCTTATGACAACACACATCACCTTAAGCTTTGTTCTTCTAACAATGAAGAGGATTGCTGGAATCCCCCAATATTTGTGTCCAAAGACCTGCAGCTCACCACCTTCTCTAGCTCACCACTTTGTGTATGAGGCACACACAACATACATGTACATAAAACTTATAAGCAACTTTGAACTGTCTAGTACAAAAGCCCAAATAACTTTTCTCTAATGACAAGTGCATTAAATCATTGTGTAATTGCAAATATTGTTCCTTGAGCCTTAAGACTCGGCAGAACTGCACAGAAAATATGCTTTTCATACTTATTTAATGAAGGAAAATCTCCCTTAACATTTTATTTTTCTTGCTACTTTTCTGAAGTAGATAGGTACTTCAAGCATTTTAGAAGTACCACTTGATAAAAAAAATCTACATAATTATGACTCGTAACTTGACAATTACAAAATATGACAGTGAATTTACTAGCTTACACTATTTAAAACTCCTACAGTGGTTTTAAGAGTCAGATTTTGGTAAAATTGAAGACATTTTATCTGTTATGTACTCACTGTTGCAATGAGCGAGATTTAGCACTTAGCTAGGCAAAGGAACAACTTTTAACTTTTATTTTTGAAACCAAAAGTACCATAGGCTTTGTACATCCCTACTACTTTGCATTAAAAGACTCAAAAGTGGCACTTATTGGTGTAATACAATCTATTTTGAAGGCAATGTAATGTTCTGAAAAAGTGGAAAAAACCCGGAAATCATGTACAAAGTACAGTTGCATAAGTTATGTTCCCAAAACTGAATGAGGTCAATTTATAAGTCACGGTAAGAGTCCAAAAGATGCACTACCTTAATAGTTGGCAAGGTATACTCCAATAGTACATTCACAATCTGAATCCAGGAATCGAGACAGTGGTTCAGAGTAGTCAATGTACCAGGCAGCAATAAAGTTGCTTTAAGAGCCATCAATGCACTGTAGAACAATACAGCAAACCAGTTTCAGTTTAGAAGTGACCTCCTACTTTTAGTACAGCTAACTAGCAAAGACCAGCTATCAACTTCCCAAATAAAAAAATTATAGATTAACGAAACTAGAGTACATGATGTTTTATAAGTAACCTGGGAAAGAGGTTCATAGTGCACAGAAAGACCCAACACAACTGTTTAGCACATCCACAAAAATCCTAAGCGACGTTCCTATGAAGTACTAAAAGGCAGCAATATCCTTCTGTTCCCCCAGTGAGGTAGAACAATTAACCTTCTTAACACGCCACTCTGGTGCAGATAGGGATTTTTACAGTGTTCTTCGGTAGCAAATCCAGGATTACATCTTGATCCCCTCCTGTTGACTAAGTTGTGATAATGTTTTCTTAATGCGCAAAGCTGTCAGCCGAGCGGCTCCGTTGGCATACCAGCATTCCCGCATAATTTTTGCCATCACTCGTAATGCCTGCAAAGGAAACACAAGTCATTATATGTACTGCTGTTCCAGTGTAGCCCGTGTAACTGCTGCTCTGCCTTAGACTCTTCAGGCATTTCTGACTGAAGTCCATTACCAGTACTACAGGTGCATAGGAGAGTGCACTGTTAAAAAAAAAAAAACAAACCAAAACAAAAAAACCCTTACCGTATTTACAGAAAAGTAAAACTCTCTAAACACTGTAGAGCAAACCTGATACTTTTCAGTAGAGTTCTGGCCCATGAAAATAATATTTTAATAAAAATTTATTAGCTTGTCTGTAACAGTTTTCCAAATTTTCACATCAGACAAAAATACACTCTTTTTAATTGTACTTGCAGTTAAGGAATTACTTCAACACACAGCAATTAAGTTCAAGAGCTGTCCTCCTCAAATTGAAACTCTGTAAGGATTCGAAAAGTTTTTGAAGTCTTTTTATCCATCAAACAGCCATTCTTTGAAATCTGAGTCCTTCTACATGTTGTTCGCAACAAAGCAAATAACAAAAATGGCAGATTAAATGAAGTAACAGCTCCAAAGTACTGTGAAAGCTGTATTACCTTAGTCATTTTAATCCTGAAAACTACCTGTCTCACAGTTTGTTGGCGCATTCACCACCTTCCTCTCCCCTTCCTGTGCACTGCTGCCAAACTCTTAGCCATGCATTCATTCCACACACGCCACAACCCATGTTCCCTCCTCTATCGAAAGCACCTCATCCTTATCAGTACTTCACTGCTCCTGCAGCCCACTGAAGAAGTTGCCCCAAGCTGTGAGTCACTGGCTGTGACAGAGCAATGCTATGGAATATTCCCTCTGACCAGTTTGGGTCAACTGCCCTGGCTCTGCTCCCTCTCATGCCCTTGTCCACCTGCAAGCTACTTGAGAAACAGAGAATGCCTTGAAGCTGTGCAAACACTGCATAGCAACAGCTAAACCAGCAGTGTGCTATCAGACTGTTTTGGTCACAAATCCAAACCACAGCATCGTGCAACCTACTATGAAGCACATTGTTTCAATCCCAGCCAGACAATTTATTTGCAATGATGCTTCCCACATAAAGGAATTTAGACTAGCTGTAATTTATATTAACATCATCTGTGCTTCACAGGAAGGGATCATAGAATCCTCCATGCAGAGTTAGCTATGAACTTCTACAAAATTACATTTAAATACTTATGCATAACCAAGGAACAATGTTTTTAATAAAACCATAATGATTAGAATGAAATTAAGTTCTCCTAAAGGCAGCTCTTCTCCCTTCAACAATAAGCATGATTTTTAAGCCACTGAAAGCACTAAAAGCTCTAGTGTTCATTAAAGCAGCTTTAGCAAAGTTAGTTAATACCTCACAGCTCTGCCATCTGTTTGGAATATTGGGCCTTAACTTCTGTTCACACACAACTTTCCTCATTTCTTCAACAGAAGGGTCTGAAGGAACAAGGTCATAGTATGGCAACTGGTAATCTTCGTGGATTCCTGCAACAGGTTAAAAATAGCTTTATTTTAGCTAACACTGGATTACATATCCTTCACTTTTTACTGTGTTCCTTATCAGTACCCTACCAGGTTTTGGTTTTCATTTTTAAAAGTTACATCACAAAAACTGACAAATAAGTAAAGGAAAATCCTTAACCACACCTTAGGAGTGTTTACATTACCGTTCAAGGATCTAAAATTTATAAAACTGGAATAGATATAAGCTACATCAAATCTTTCACATGCTATACTAAAAACATGCTTCTTTAGAGTACATGATTTATAACAGCATGCTTCATTTTAAATAAGATATAGATTTATCTGAACACAATATAGCTAGGTCTTGTGGTATTTGCCTCTTGCTCACAAAGCTATTATATTTTACCCTTTTCTCCCCTCTATGTAAATATTTGGAAAAAAAAGAATATTTCCTATTTTGTTCAACAAGTTTGGTCTGTCAATCTAGAAAGAGGTTGAATAAACCAGTTATCATTTACAGGATTAACAATTATAAAGTCTGAGATCCACTGGCTATTATTTTGCACTGTTTTTTGAGCAAACTGTTTTCAGAAACTGAATAAGTTTAAGTTCCTTATAATTCTTTAAAACGTCCCATTTTATAAAGATTGCCACGTACCACCAATTGAACACCGCCGAGCTATTTCCCAAAACACTAATCCCATTGCATAGATGTCTGCTCGTTTGAATGACTCAAAATGTTTCATATTTATGGAATCATCTAGGACTTCAGGAGCCATGTACCTGTGTGGAAAAAAAAATTATTTCATAAACACTTAAGAGTAGAAAAAGTTCAGCACTACTGATCAGCTCAAACACAAAACAATGTATTTTTGTGGAGAAGGAGATAAAAGAAAAATCTGCTTCATTAAGATTATCCAATCAGAGACAATTCAATGTAAAGGGATAAGTAAACAGAGAAACAAGCAGAGAAATAGGCGGAATAAGTAAAATGTGAAACAAACAACTAGAGCTATAAACCTGATAGAGAAGGCACAACTGAGACAGTGACAAAGACTGGAAGTCTCCAGTTCTTCACTGACAGGCTATTAAGAAACTCTAGGCATAACTTTATAGAGGTGCAGTCTGCACCTTGTGACCCCTAATACATTGGAAAGAAGAACACCACAGGGACTGAGCATATTGAAGGAAGGCCTGTGCAACTACACAATGCTTATCAAGGAATGTTCAGGACAAGAGAACAGAAGTGCAGCAACAGATAGAAAAGGGTAGCAGAAGGACCTGCTGCATAAAAGGTTGCCAGTCTCACCATGCTCACCTGTATATCCTATTTTATTAAATCCTAACTATTCTGTGCAATCTCACTCTCAAGCCCATGTGCATGTGCTCTCTAAGAACTGTGTGCCACCAGCTGGAGGCAGGCATGAGTCTGTTTAGGTCTAGCAACTGCAGCAGCTGAAACTAGAGAGAATGAAGGGCTCAATATCAGCAGGTGGAAGGGGAACTACAGGTACTAGGAGCACATCTGCAGGTGGTGAGAGCACATATCTGGAGCTACACAGTGGTCATTCTGTGAATGAATTCTGGGCTGGCAACTGTAGTCTGACAGAAGATGAAGGAAACCCTGGTGCCAGCAACTGGAATAAATGAGTTGGTCTGCTTCAGCTACTGAAACAAGACCATGGATCACAGGCTTCATGGTCACAGCTTACACATACCAGCTACAGCAGAGAAAGCGGATGAGAAAAACACAGTAAGGGTCTCTCAGCACTAGCAACTGGAGTGGGAGTCACAGGCTGTAAGGTCTGTGTGTCTGGGTACCAGCTGCTGGGCAAGAAGATTTGCATTTTTCCAACCCTGCACAGCTAGTGTGCAGGACTAATTAACCAGCAACCTTCAAGCTAGTCTAGCCAGTACCCAGGCAGCCCAGGCAGGGATATTTGCCAGGACAAGAGCCCATGCTGATATTTGAGGGAATCCATGCAGATAGGCATGCATACAAATACATCAGCTGTTTGCTGCTGTGCATTGACCCAGCTGGATCAATGCACAGCATTGAGTATGAGATCCATGGAGCTCAGGAAAGGGCATTAGACACAGCAAACCTTGGGTGGATGGTTGAGGGGCTCATAAACATGCATGGAGTTGTGAGGCTGCAGAAGGGAGTATGTGCTTTCACTAACGAAGTTCAATCCTGATCAGCTGAAGAGAAGGAAGGAGACTTGGCTGTCTATAGTTATGTTTTATACAAGTTCTGACAGTGTTTTATGTGGGTGTTGAAGATAGCACATGGTGCACAGCAATCTGTATAATCAGCCCTATCCGTACTGTATGTGTCTGTGTATGACTGGTTGGATTCCAAGGAAAAAAGCAGTAGCCACATCCAAGGGCCCTAGTCCTTTGGAACACACCAGCTAGGCTCCAAAGGTCAGACAAGAGGAAGCCCCAGTTCCCGTAATCTGAAAAATTGTAGCAGCCACTTAAAATATCTCCTACCAAGCCTAAAGCAGGAATAGACAAGAATTGCTGGTTAAGAAACCAGCACTGTTAAAAATTTCTTGAAAAAGGCCCACTACCATTGCAATACCTGATTCTTCATCGTACAGTCTGCAAATCCCATCCTACACCACGCTTTTTTAAAAATTAGGAAACTATGAGGGTTACAAATTAACAACTGTGCTCAGTGATTTGTTTTACCCACATTTCCTGCAAGGAGAAAACATCTGTAATAAAGTTTCTCTTAAGAAACAAGGCCTGAAAACTGGTCATGGCATCCAAGTGGTTGTTACCTTGTTTAGTGAGTAGGTCTGACATGGGAACATCAAGCAAAAGGTCAGTGTGGACCTTACTGCAAGAGCTACTGACAGCAGCATCCCCATTTGCTGCTGGAAAGAATGAATGTTATTTGCTGCATCAAGCCAACATCAGTGGTAGCACTGCTCTCTCATTCTGATCGGGTTCTGGCAGCTAAATTCAGAATGTGATGTTTAGCAAGAGTTCAGTGTGTTTCTCCACATCATCACCCTAGCAGTCTCAAGCTGACATATCAATGAAGCAGACCAACAGTGGCACCTGGGCTTTGAAGAGCAGTGTTGACTGGTAAAAAAGCAACAAGTGCAGGCTACTGAAGTGGAATACAGTAACAGGCAATAGCTCTATCTCTGGAACAGCCACAGAAGCCTAGACATGGTTTAATTTAAACAACAGCATTTTAAGACTTTCTTTTCCAATACCAGGGATGGTAGGGAGAATGCAAGACACACTCCTTAAAAGAAATTTCAGGACTCCCTCAGTACTACAGAAATTCTTACAGAAATTAAATAGATACAAGGAAGGAAGATACATGAAAAATCACAATGAATTTGTTCATTGTTGCATTTGTTCTGAACTACCCAGAACTTCAACAAAGTCTGCTGAGATGAGAGTTCTCCTAAGGCATACAAATTCCTCACAAGTAATAAACATAGCACAAGCAGAGGACAAATGTCTCAAGTTGAATGTAAGTTTGAATAGATATTTGATATCTTTGATATAGACAAGGCTCAAATTGTTCTGGTCCACCCGTATCAAAGATGTTTTAATCAAGAATGGAAGATTATGGTGAATACTTTAACACTGTCTAAGGATTCTGCATTACAGGATACTCTTATGGTACTTCATGTGCTTGACACTAAGTGATTATCTTGGACCCCAGAAGAAAGAATATTTCATCTATCTTAAGATGCCACGAGGATTAAAAGAGTGATGGACCTGAAAAAACAACTAGAAAGCCCAACCATAGTGCAAGATGTCAGCCAGAAACATTAAACAAGCAGTAAAGGAGATTGTCTCAACTTCTGTGAACTATCCAAAGAACAAAGCTTTTAACAGGAAAGACCACAAGAGGCCTAAATGTGTCAAAAAAATCCCTCCCCATGTGACTTCCATTGGCAAATTGACCTCTTACCATGGCCCTCCATTAATGCATTTAGATTGGCTTTGGCTTCCATGACACAGAGTGGTGAATGACTGCTGAAAGATTATTGCTGGAACAAGAAAGGTGAAAGGCAAAGAGGTGGTGTAGTGAGGTCAGCAGCTCAGCCATTTCATGGCTGTTACACGAAAGGGAGAGAAGCAGGCATTTCCTTGTCAGCTTATGTGTTGGAAATGCATTGCCTGGCAGAAGCAGTATCTTAGGTTCTGGAGACAACAACTCTATTTCACAGAGTAACTCTGACCTTCTGAGCAAGGTCTGCAGCTCAATATCATCCAAAAATAAAAGGATAAGTCTACAAAAAAGGGTATGAAGTATGTTGAGCATGGTCTTGCCAAACTTTAGGTGCCTGCTGACCTCTTTCTTCCATCTCTTTCAGTCCAAAAGCTCGGTACTAGTTGTCTAAATTTCTTGTACAACATATAGGGAGCTTTGTGTCATCAACTACACCCAGACATAAAATGATGTGTGGCATCTTTCATCAAGCCTACACGCTACAAGGTAGAATTTTGCCCATATTTTGTTTAAGTAAACTTCTGAGAAGCACCCATGGTAAGAATTTGCTGCCGAACTTCTTTTAAAACACAACCTATTTGAACTATCAAAAGTAACAGCTGGGCCATGCTTCCAAACAAATAGCAGGAGAATGAGGGTTTTTTACTTGCCTCAGGGAGTGAGAGATTCTATTTCCTTCTCAGTTTAAAGCTCACATTCCTGCTTTATGTAGCAGGCTGAGCTGTGAAAGCACACAGTTCACCCCTCTGGTAAAGCTAAGCCTCTGAACAGAAAAGAAATAAAGTCAGAAAATTCAATAAGAAAGAGGGATCATCAGTTTGACTCAACACCCTGATCACTCACACAAAAGTAAGTCTGCCTGTTCCCTAGACATACATTTTTACAACAATCATTAGAAAAATACAGACTTCATCAAATCTCCCTGAACTTGTATACAAAGCTCCCATGTGCAGAAGAGGTACCAGCAGTGGCAATCAGTGGGGGTTAAAACCGTCACTGAACAGGTAAGACTTGACCTGTACTATGAAAAATTAATCAGAGGTGCAGAGTTACTTACCTAAGAATGCACAAGAGGAAGAAGAAGGGTCTAAGCCTTTTACAAGAAAGAGCAATTTTCAGAGAGGTAGAAACGACTAATATCTTTAAAAGGGGAAACAGATTTAGCCCTCCTGTTGCCCACTGCAGCAAACAAGAGTTGCTACAGCTTTAACCTTGTGAAGAAGCATAAGGCAGATGAACAAGCAATTTAATAATGCCTATGCAAGTAAAGATCCGGTAAGTGGGATCTGCAAACACAGCTGAAAGGATGCTTTCTCCAGTGACTAGACTAAAGAAAGTAACTGATTTGTACGTCATTTGCCTTTGCATGTAGGTGTAGTAGAAAATACAAAATCACACGTGGTGTGCGCCCTCCATGCAGCTAAATTTGCAACGATGAATTCTGAAATAATCCTGCTACTAGACACTTAGAGAAGGAAAAATACTCAGTTCCTTATAATTTAGAAGTAGCTCAGAAAATAAATCTTATCTGACCATTTGTGTGGTATTTTAAAAATTGGCAAAGGACTAGTACAGCAGAGCTTTAGAACAAAGTAACTCCAACAGTATTATGTGTCAGTAAAACAAATTTTCAGTACATTTTCTAAAAGCTTTAGTTAACTGAGCCTTTAAATAATGTTTAAGGGTTTTTTCCTTCCAAAAAGACACAGCTTAAGGGGCATCTTAGTTCACTGTAAAATCCCATACAACTCCCCACCCCACAGTATCACTTACTAAAGGGATATAGAAAAAAACGTGGTTTTGATATATACACTGGAGATTGAACAACACCAACACAACTTTCCCGAACACTGCTAAGCCATATGGGCTTAGCTTTCACACACTTCTCTACGAGCAGTGCCCAAACTCCAGTTTGACACAGCACTGAACCTATAGGCATCAGAAGAATGAAAAGTTGCCCACTTCCAAAATGCTTGCTGTTAGTAGTGCTATCTCTGTATGCTGTATAGCTGCATGGATTACTAAGGGAAATTTGTTTATAGCTTCCAGTTAATATTGCCTGAAGGTTCACCAATGATAAATTACTGACAGTAAGTTTTATTGCACTTGTGCTGACTGAGTTAAACAGCTCTGAATTCTTCTGGGGCAAGAAAAACCTGTATTTCCTAATTCAGAAAAAGCTTTTAAGAGACTATATTGACTCATCCACTTATGATTCTATTTATGCATTAGATGACAAAGATGACTGTTTTAACTTCTTGCATTTCTTTAAAAAATGTGATTCCAAGACAGTCCTGTGTCCAAGACTCTGCACCTTGTATGTTCTTCCACATAGGCTTCACATGGACAATCACAAGTTTTTACTGTCACTCTCAATACCCTGTCTCAGACTTCTGATTGGGCTGCAAGTAACATTTCCATGCAATACATGGCAAGAAGAAGAAAGAGAGCACTCAAGTCTCTAAAGTCATCAGTCATGAAGTCTCTTAATTGTTTTAATTAATATTTGTGCCTTACAATACTTAGCAAGTTTCCAGTATTTTACACCAGCCAACACTGAACGTGCTTTTTAAGCGCCTACAATCTAACTAAAATACCAGCTGACAAGGAAGTGCCTAAGAACTCTATATGCCATTACATTTTCCTGCTACTTATATTTCTATCAACATAAATTTATATGGGACAAGAAAAACCAAAGCATTTTATTCTAGAAGTTGCCTGACACATCACATAAATGATTTTACCTTTTTGTTCCCACTCTGTGGTTTGGGGCAATGTCAATTGTGTCTGTAGCTGAATCGTGCCTAACTGCCAATCCCAGGTCTGCAATGCAGCATGTTCCATTCTTTTTCACCAATATGTTTTTAGATTTTAAATCTCTGTGGGCAATCGCTGGTTTGCCTGTAAGGGAAAAAACAGAAGTTGTACAAAAACCCCAAACCAACCTCCTTTTATTTTAAGCCTGGTGCAAGCTTCTGTTTGAAGGAACAGAATTCCTTCTGTTTGAAGGAAAACTTTATGTGCACCAGGGTACCTCCTGAAATCATTCATTGTAGATTGTCTGGCTGTTCAGGAAAGTGCCTTTCATGTTTACTGTATCACACCACACTTGCTCCTTTCCCTCTTCCTGCAAGTATTTATTGCACACACATCCTACTCAAACATTGTCTCAACTCAAAGTTTAGAAGGTGCTACATGTACCATTACTTGGTGCCTTTTAACAGGTATTTTGTAGGAAGGATTGATACATCACAATACCAACACCAGAGAAAAGAAGGCAAAAAGCCTTTCAAATTAAGAAGTTCTGTGAATTTGGAAATCATCACAGAGTAGAACAAGCTACTTATGTGTCATTAAAAAAACCAAAAAACCAACCAGTATTAACCACATGACAAGCAGAATAATTCTAAGATTACCTTGTGTGCCAACAATTTCCATGTGCAGATGAGCAAGACCACTGGCAGTGGACAAAGCTAATTTTATCATTCCTTCCACTGTTACTGTATACCTGTTCAGGTAATCAAAGAGTGATCCATGCTCGTGATAGTCTGACACTAACCACAGCTGAGTCCATGTACCATTGTCTGCAAAATAAAACTGGCATGAATACCACACATACACACGTGACAAACACTATGTTCCAATTCTATACAACACTTACGAAGTATAAATTATGGTCTGCAAGTAACCTCTGTAAATTAGACTCTTACTATTAGGCTCTTCTATTCCTGTAACATTTTAATGCCTCTGCAAAGGCTGATAATACCATGGGAGAGTTTCTGAAACGCTTAGTGACTATTGTATATAAATTAAAACACAAACCATAAAAAACTGATGTCACTATAATTCTGAGGTGTATATTCAGGGTGAACTGCCCAGGGTACTAGCCAGGCCTTGCCTTTCCCTAGGTTTCCTGCTAGAGTGGAGCACAGGGAACAGTGCTGAATGCATGATACAAAACTAATCCCAGCACAATACTGTCCATGCTAATCATAAAAAAAAAAAAAAAAAGGCAGCATTTCAAACTTTGCTCCGTAACTTCTTCAGTCTTCCCATAACATATCAGACAATTCCCACAGTGGATTTTTCCTCCTAGAATAGAAGCTTACAAGCAGCAATCAGATACAAAGTTAAATCCCACCTCTGATGACCTCTAAATGGAGGTTTCCAGAAGGCACAAGGGTAAAGAAAGCAAAAAAACACTGAGGAGGATATCAGTTTGCTGTATGACTTTTGATTGAACTATGACAAACAAGATGGGCCACAATACATTCAGAGCTGTCCCAAGGCATACAAATGACATATGAGAACTTAATTGTTCATATTACTAAAGCAGTGACAAAAAATACCTTTAAGTTTAAGCCACAGAAAGAACATTATCAAAGGAATTCAAATCAAGAGGGGAGCAAAAGTATTTTTTACCTAAGAAGCAGAAATATATCTAGGAAAGAACAATCCTGCCACTGAACAGGTTTTCCAATTTTGTTGTTATAAAAGCACCTCTTCTGTGGTAGACTTGAAAAGCATTTTCATAGCCAGCTAGTTTTACAGAACAATCTTTCATCTCTTTAGAAGAGCAGTTATCCCATAAAAGACATCTGCTAGACTCCTAGCCTGAATTATATAGCCCCTATTCCCTCAGAACAAGAGAGAACACTCAGCACAAGTCAAAAAGATGTCTCATTATGTGATAGTCTCTAAAGATGGCTCAGGAATATGACGAACATGAAAAAGGGAAAGAAGTTCAGAACTTACTTCCTATTGCAAACATACTGAAAAATTTTTACTTTCCAAAGAACACACCTGTCGGAAAGCCAGAAGCACAACACGCCTGCTCTACAGATTGACAGAAACTACCTTTATAGAAACACTTGTGCTTATCTTTAACTTAACACTTTGGTGGTGGTGGGCAAACTTGCAAACATCCCTTTTATTTGGATGTTTTTAGGGAAGTCAGTGATGCCATTAAAAAAATCTAAAAATAAAAGACAAAAATCAAAAAACCCACCAAAATGGAAAGGCCTCCAAATACTTCAGGGTAGGAAAAAGACTAATACACATTCAAACAATCCCCATAATGGAAAGAGAACTCTGGCTTGCTACATTTACAGAATAGTCTCAATTAAGTTGTTTAAACAGGCAAAAAAAAAAAAAAAAGAAAAAAAAAAAAAAACCAGTCACATACTCCAACCTGTATAAGACTGGTAAAATGCTACTACTGCTGCAGGAAGCGTCTTTTATGTCCACACAAGTTTTGCCTTTTTTTTAAAGGAACAAGGAAATTAAAAATTTTTAAAAAATTATCTTCAATTATTTTCTAGTTACAAGCGCTGCATTTCTTGCTACTTGGCAATATCCAAGCACAAACTCAGAGAACTCAGCACAGCATTAAATGCGACTGTCTCCTAAGAGAATCAGGGTCTCTGAGAAATCAATCCAACAGTACTGGCTTCACTAAACTGTCTTACAGAACCATTAGAAACATTTACGAGTTCACAGGCACAGAAAAGATGCTCTTAAATACACAAAGAGCGGCCGAAGCTCCGAGTAAACTAACCTTATCACATGAGAACATTTTCTTCACTCAGTTTTGTTCTATGCTTCATCAGTTATGACCCTACATTGCCTGAAATAATCCTCTCCTGGGCATTACCATCATACACACTCATTACTTGGTCCTTTATTTTATTTCTTCTCCTGTTTCTTAGAAGTGGCATACCTCAGCAGGTGTCTGTAGCAGACACTTAGCTGTAAAGAGGGAAACAAAACTAATTTTAATTAGTCTACCAGACCTATTGTGTTTAAACAGCTCTATAAAAGATGTCCGTTTCTGAAGAACTATCACAGCTTTGATTCAAGACTATGGTGCCTTTGCATAAAGTTCCTCTCTTCTTAACACTACATTTCCTCCTAAGAGGGGAATATGCTGCTGGTTACAGACTCTTCTATTCATCTTTATCTTGTGTATTACCTGCAAGTTTTCATATTCAAGCTCTACCTTCCTTCCAAAGAAGAAATAAAAGCTGGGCTTGCCATCCAGTCTGAGAAGAACCATGATTCTTTCCTATTATGTGCCATATTGTGACCCTTCAACGAGATTTTAAGAAGGGACAGTGCTACATCAAAACTAATTATATAAATAATTACAGGCAAGCTCAAATGCAGCAATAGGTCCAGTGTCCAGCTATCAGAAGGGACCTACTATGTTTTCCTTGCCACATTTGACAAACCATACATTTGTTTAGCACTCTAAGCAGAACACGCTACAATAAACTTAAGTCTTCTTATTCTGTTGACAGTAGTTGATTATTACCAAGCAATAATTAACCTGACCTGTAAAATACCCGAGTATTTTTAGCTGCAGAGTAAACAGCATCTGCCATGAAGCTTTCAATCACAGGATTTGCATTATCAGGTAGGAAAAAGTAATTATACTCAATAGTAATTACATACAGTAGCCCAGCTTTCCATGATTAGGTAATCTAATTTAGTTTATGCACTCACAATGATCAAGAATCTCAATTTCAGAATATTCAAAATTTACAAAAAGTTTATATGTGTTATTGGAAACATATTTAAGAGATTAATTATGGTTATTTCAGCTATTTCAAGACACCTGAAAGCACTTCATATCACCAAGAACACTCAGAAGTAAAAGATTTTAATTTTTAACTCCAAATAATTATTGAAATTTTGAGAAAAGAAGCTTTCAGATTTGTTGTCAGGCAACTGATTACAGCTGGGAAAAACATTACTAATGCTCAAGCAAAATCTGTCTTAGTAGAGCTGACTCTCTGAAGAACGGTATTTATACAATTGTATTTATACAATATACCATATATCAAATACATAATCAAGTTTCAATTAAAATTCAACTGACTGGAATCACTAAAGTGAAAAATGTTTTGGTTTTTTTTTCCACATCAACACTAGCAAAACAAAAATGTTTACTGTGGTGTTATGTAGCAAAGTATTTCAAAGCAGATATTTAGCCTTTTTTGGCACATAGATAATGTAATATCAGGGGGGAAAAAACCAGGAAAAAACAGTGAAAAGAACAGATTCAGATGGGATCTCCAATGAGAAATCTCTTAGAAATGAGATATTCAGGGAGATAGCACTTTTGTCAGTGACTAGAGCATGACTGGTGTCTTGTTAGCATTAACAGCTTGACTCTATCATGTTGATACAGTCATCTGACTCAATGATGAAAAGCATTTGAGCTCTGCAGATTCCTTCTCAGGCTAAAGCCAGAGCTTCAAAATGAATAAATGGCTGAAATATTACTTCTCAAGAGTCAGGAATTCTGCTCATTTCTTTGAAGCATATTGTTTAACATCACTTTTGGGGATCCACTTACCATGAAAGGTGTTCTGACTGAATCAAACTATCATACTGGGGAGTGTGCTTCCAGTTAACGGGAAGGAATGGAGAAGTCAACGTATTTTAGTGCATGAAGTTATCTGGAAGTGTGCAGTGCAAGACTTCACCTTATTTTAATCTGCCTACAGACAGTCAAGATTACAGCCAGCTAATGCAGAGAAACATTTAATACTGTGAACTGTGGTTCCTGACACTACTCTTTTGCTAGAATAGTAGAGTTAAGTAGTCCCTATGCACTCTAACTTCAAGTAACTGGGTTAGAAAGAACAACACAAAAAACCATGCACAAAACAAACTGTGTTTAGATGGTACAAAACAAGACAACACATGACCCTGAAAGTAACTTCCCTGACCTAGCAGAATTTGGAAGTTAGCACATACTCACTATGCAAAGAACTACCCAGAACACAGAAGAGCTTGTCAGGCAGACCACAACTGCAATTAAAATAATTCATTGCTTCTCAGCCCTCAAGCTGTCTTAACTGTAGCACCTATTTCCCAGTAGATTACAGGATGGGAAGCAGACAGATTGGACCAGGTCCTGTAGCCTTCTGAACATGACACAGGTCTGGGGAAGTAGGAGAACGTGCCATTAAGGCACATGGACAGTCTGAAGAGTGTGGTAGAAAAAGGAGTGAAGACAGCAGTTCAGTCACAAGCTCTAATCTAAACACACCCTCCTACCCAAAGGAACCCCTTCCACCAATTTTACACTAAATAGCTAGCCAGATGTTCCTCAGCAGTTGTGAAAAACTGCAGTTGAGGTAAAAGTAAAGACCTTATTAATGCCTTCAGCAGCAGCAAGAACTGAAGCATGCTTTGGTTCTACGGCTCTTTTACTAGACCCTTGCTAATTTTGAAATGACTAGTACTCCGGTATCTCTGCAGTTATTTTTGCAGTACCTCAGACACACAGATTCCTGCAGTCTAATGACTTTGTGCACTCCAGCTACACTGTAGTAACTCCTGAATACATTCAAAAGTCAGCCCTACAGAGAAATGGATGCAAACCATCCATACACATTACTGCTGTGAACGAATACATAATCTTGCACCTGGCACCATCTAAACATTCATCAGTCAGCACCAGCATCTACAATGAAGGACTGTTCCTTAAGCCACTGGAACACTTTGGTGTTCTTAAGTCATTGTTCTAAAGCCATGCTGTGATACACCTTCTCCTTTTGGAGTACCATGATAGTGCACCTGCTAAACAGGGAGAACTACCCCCATAATGGTCCCTCTATGCTCTCTCGTTTAATGGGATACAGGTGGCCTGAAGTATTCTAAACAAGAATTGAAATATTAAACCTCCTTTAATATTCAGGACTGAATTCTTAGCCCAGGGAGCAAATTGTGTGTATATATCTCCTCATTGAGAGAACGTAGAAGGTTATACTATGAATTAATTCTGCACTGATGGGTTAAAAACAACAACACAGATTTCTGCATCTGCTCAGACAGCAATACTGTTAGAAAACACAGTCAAGAATAGTGGCATTTTCAAAGCACAATTTTATCTATTTTTCAAAAACCAGATACCAACTAGCTCTCAATAAAATACAAGAGCCTTACCCTGAAGATCTAAAACCTCAAATAATGCTGTGACCTATCAGTTAAGGATTTCTTCTTTGTGCATAAAGCATATTAACAGAAAAAACAAACTATTTCATATCACATTGTATCATATTACAAGGAAACTAAAGATGACTAAGTCAAATGCTATAGCATCTGCAACATAAACCAGCAAGGAAGAAATTATTTAAAAAACCCACCCATTTAGGAAACCTTCCTCATACCTCCTCTTCACAGCAGTCAAATGTATTTTTGGGACAAACTACCTGGAGGTTTCAGGCAAAATGAGACACTTGTATACTTACAGATGATTTTGTGAAAAGTTACAACTATGCTATTACAATATATTCTTTATACTTTCAAATGAGAAATAGAAGCTAAAGCTTTTGCAGAGATAGCTCTTCATTTACGGCTTTAATGCAGCTGATCTAATTTTAAACTCCAGATACTCACTCCCCTAGGCCAATCAGAGCAAACTCAAGCTCTTGCAGGTGCTGGTAATACCAAATACAACTCCAGGCATGAAAATAAGACAGTTTCTCATGGTAAGCATAGTAAGCTGCAGGAAAAAGTTGCCTGGTATGTTATTGATCTGCAAGCTCTTGGAGGATAAAAAGTTGCACAAATATCTGTTAGGAGCAAGTTAACTTACATGACCCTTTCCTGGAGAAGTGTTTTGCACAATCTCTTGGATTCTCTTCCTATTCTACAGATTTATATAGAAACTTGAAATTCATCTAATTGTAATTAATAAGCACTTTACACATATACTTGACCCTCACTAAAACCATTTAGGAATTTCCCTCAAAACTGAGAGCCTTTTAAAAATTCAGCATGTGTGTGAATTATTGACTCCTCCCTAATGTGACAGAATTTTCTGTTAATGCTTTCTTCACAAAAAAGTCAAATGGCATTCGGGGTGAAACATGCAATTTCAGATGAAAATAACTGAATGAAACAGCATCTTAATATCTTAGCTCCTCTTAATGAAAGGAACTCAAAACTTGGGTTTTGTCAGATTCTTAGCTCTTTACTGGAATTGCAGAAAAATCCAAGAAACTTTAATCTGTCCGAAATCACAGCAAATCAAAGTTGAAAAAATGGTTCCTCTAACTGGATGATTAAAGGCTTATCAGGAGAGCTTCAGGAAGCAGGTATAGTTTTTTTCTACTAAAAACAAATCATTAACTCCAGTTTTGCAATAGATTTTCTAATCAGACTTCTAAAAGAATAACATCTTATAACTCAGCCTTAAGAATAAATCTGGTATCTCCTACTTTATATGAGGACAACAGGATGAGACATGATCTCTTTCAGTCCCACACATCTATATTATTAGGCTATGAGGTAACAACAGGTACAAGTATTCAGCAGATGTGTGGGCTCACAGGATAAGGCACCTCTTTTTTGATACCAAAGCATTTTAAACAAATTTAAACAAAGCCTATTCTTCCAAAATAAGAGATAATGTACTTTTTCCTTCATTAAACCTATGAAAAGTGTGCCAAACTCTGAACTCCTGCAGTAACAAAACTATTTTTTGCTACTCTTAAATGGATCCTCACAGCATTTTTTTCCTTCATGCACTGTCTACTCTGACCAGATGCAGAATCAGCAAAACAAATTCATAGTGCCACCAACCTTTGTTGTCTGCAGCTATAAATCCAAGAATGTTTTCATGGCGTAGCATAACTGTCTGATAAATTTCTGCTTCTCGAAACCATGACCGTTCCTCTCTTGAAGAGAAGATCTTCACAGCAACTTCTTCTCCTCTCCACTTCCCCCGCCACACTTCTCCAAAGCGACCCTTACCAATGCTTTCTTGAAGTACTATAGTTCTTGCGATTGTTCTTTGCACAAGTAAAGGTAAACCTAAAAAGAAGATGTTACATTTACCTTAAATATCACACTACAGAATTACTACTTATCCCACACACTGAATACAAGATCCTATTTCTATTAGGGTATTTCTCTTAAAATGAACATACTCTCTAAGATTTTAACTGCTTGTTGAGGGCTGCTAGGAAGCACATAAGTAAGATTCTGCCTTCACTCTTAAAAGGTCAGCTAATAAGTACTCATGGAGATTATGCTATAAACTACTTCTATGGTTGTTAAAAGCACAACACAAACTTTCTTTCAGTTAGGAATGCTGTCACTTGCTGAGACTTAAAGTTTTATTTAAATGCAAAAAAAAAGCAATGATGAAGCAGTCAGGATTAAACCCAGGTTTAGGGGTTTCTTTCGGGTTGCTTGTTAGTGATTAAAGTGAGGTTTTTTTGTTTATTTTTGGAAAAAGGATCTGCCCATACCTCTCCTGGCAAAGCAATTTAAGAGCACTTTTGCTACTGGTTAATTTACTTGGCTTATCACTAGGTAGTCCATTTCTAAGTTAGCTACTTATCAGCAACACCAACTGGTGAAAATCCATACTCATGCCCAAGTGTGCCAAGCATCTTAATAATCCTCAGTCACCGTAAAATAGGAAAACATCCTTGTAACGCAAGCTTCCCACTTTACAGGCCATTCTTGTGCATCCCACTGTAATTATAATTTAGAAAAATGTTTACATTCATCAAGGTTTTATAGCTTTGGAACATTTACATGCTTTCAATATAGAGCACCTCTTCAGTACACTTCAGTAGTTTCATACAACAAGCAGCACTGGCATCTCTCAACCAGGTTGGTCTTTTTTTTTATTTTAAATCTTTCCTGCTGTAACTGCAGGGCTTGTCACTGGATTCTACACTGACACCACACTGTAGGATGAAAACATCAGCCAGGTTATCTGCTTAAGATAAGCTCTTTTGGTACAGGATTATTTCACTTTAACCAAATACTTGACAAAGCAATCTGTTATTCTATAATCACTGTTCCAATATCTGACAGAACACCTGCATTTCCTTATGTTATAAAAAATAAATCCAACTAATAGCTCAGATAATTAATTCTTGTCCACCTTTGGACAGTCTTTGCTAACAGCAGCACTAGAAAGACATCTAATCTGGTTGGCAGCATCACCATGCTTGTGTCTCAGTCTGAGAAGAGCAAATTAGAACACTGCAGTGTTCAGAACACCTCCTCAAAAATTTTAGACCTACAGGAATTTTCTGCATGGTCTATGCTGACAACATACCTACATGAAGACAGGAAGGAAAAAAAAGTGTACACCACATCAGCAATTTAATCATTGTCAAGTGTTGTAATAATTTTTACTGAGAGTTACAACTTTTGCTGTAATAGTCCTCAGGTGAATTGTGCTGCATGCCCAAACTATAGAAGCTCTTCTGAGAAGCCTAATCTTCTTTCCTTATAAACAGACTTTTGAAATGCAGAAGAGGCCAGATGAAAACAACCACAGGATCAAACTAAACCCTCAAAATGTAAAATTTTACTTGATTGTCAGAGAAAGTTTCTTCCTTAGAATTTATGCACTACCGCAAAATCTATATGCATATGTCAAATACTAGCTGATTTTGTGTACCTGAAATGGGTGATAGGCCATACAGTTGTATCACAAAACTGTTTGTATATTCCCACTTTCAGATGAACTACTCTCAACTTCCTCCACCTTTTATAGACATCTCTCCTTATTTAACATATATATCCAAGGATATCAGCTAAACATATACTAACCTCTACACCCTCTAGACAGAACGCATTTCAATTTCACATTACAAACTCCCAATAAGCACATTAACATGTCACTGTAGGATAAAAACCCTACTGTGATGTATCCACTTACTCCTATATTTATTTTTACAATATTTACAAGATTCAACTTGCTTCTGTTTATCTGAAGCTAATCTTGCCCTTACTACTGCTTCTTCTAGAAGATTGGAATCCATATTTATCTTGCATTCATAGCAATTCATTACAGACTTTCTGTTGTAACTGAGCAATTTCCTCATTTTGCTATAGAAGATACACAGCCTTGTATCACCAGGAACTTGAGCAACTGCTGTACTGTAAACCAGACTGCCTGAAAAACATCTCACAGGAGACAGCTACAGCCTCATCCTTTCACATACACATTGGGCATAACTGTACTCCAACCTCTTGGATACACCTTCTTTTAACTGTGCATGAAGAAAGATGATAGCCAGTTTGCCAATCAGGAGAACAAGAAAATTTGAGCCCATATTAAATTCAAGAGCAGCTTAGTGTCTGACACCTTGTATTTAGGTCATCCTTGACACCACGGTCACCCAACTTATTCCTGAAACCTTCATTATCATTTTCTTATATCATAAAGTACCCTCAATCCTTCTGAAAGTCTAACAAAAAAAGAAAGTTCATTTTCTTTTCCATATATTAAGAGTACTCTGATTAGTGCGGTGACTTTCCAATGCATAAGGAGTTTGTAACTAAATTGGATAATTCAGGAAAGTAAGTTCTAGAGTACTACAGGTAGCCAACAAAAGTAGGGGCTAGAATTTTGTTCTTGTTCATAAGTCTCTATAGAGAAGACTTCCTCTGATGACTAATAAAAAAACCCAAAACACTCCATGAACTGTGAAAAATCTTATTCCCTTCAAGCTTGTATGAATTGCAAAATAGTTTTTAAGGAGCTTTATATTCACTTCAACTGACTCAACTTTGCATTGATTTCTGTGACCCTTTAGATTTCTAAATAGCGTAAGTTCCTGCTGGAAGTTGCCTACCAACACCATCCAAAGCTTCTCCTCGTTGTTGGCAATTCTTCCTACTCCTTTGTAATTAAGTGACTTCGTCATTTGTGAGTTAAGACAGTAACAGATGGGCGTCCCCATCTGTCTATTCAATATGTAGTTGATATTTAGAGATCTGCATCATGATCTGAAAATCATTCTCAGCTCCAAGAGGCTTTGAAATCCTTCTCTTAGAAGCTGTAGCTTTGCCAGAAGGGTCTATTTTAGATGTTTCATTAATTTCTTCCATGGAGTATCTCCTTAATTCAGGTCTGGTTCGTCATGGAACAACATGGCAACACTAATGTTAAGTCAAGACCGAATAATTAATAGCAGCTTTAGCATCATTACAGCAAATGAATCCTACTCCCTTTTGGTCTGAATAGGAAGGTCATTTTTAGACTTCTGATTATTTCTCTGTTTTATACACTTCTCATCAGAGAATACTGAATTAACAAAATTGGTAGCATCTTTTTTATTTTACTATGAGCTTTTCTGGTCTCTCAGCATGAATTTAAGAGCAGAACATAGCTTTTGCATCACCAAACTAAACATTTCCTTAGCTGTGCCTCTTGGGTCTGGATTATTTTGCCCATTTTGTATATTTCCATTGTGTTTTGGCAACCTCTTGTCCCAACATCATCCCTTTCAGACAGTTCAGCTTCTGACAGGGTTAAGCACTGACTTTTCTCCCTTTGGAGACCCTTTTCTCTACCCCCAATATATTCCATAAAGGTACAGTCTTCTCAACTTTAAATGTGCTGTACCCAAAGTCTGGACTAAAATACACATTTACATGAGATTCAAATGCTGCAGGCGTATTTCAGGACACACAAAAGTTATCAATTCAAGTGCTAGGGCACTGTGAATTTGTATAGGCATTGACTGACTGATTTTGAGTCAAAGTGACACAAGTCATTGCAAATACACACAATGCCAATGTTACAGAAAATAAGAACCTGAAGCATCTCCTATTTCACTGTCATAATCAAAGTGAAGTAGAGAAAACTAAGTAAGACTAATACTGGTCTTACAAACAGCTCAACAACATGGAACTCACCACAGCTGAAGTTAAAAGATTCCTTTTAAGGAAACATTCAGCCTTGTTTTACAGCCTTTCAAGCATAAAAGCAAATTAGTGAAGAGGCTCCCTTAGGGATATGTCAAATTCAACCACATTTGTTGGTTTTGCTCCTTGGATGCATCCACCAGTAGCCAATGTTCAAATACCATAGTAGGGCAGGTGCTCTGGGAGTCTAGACCAGCCTGAGTGCCCTAAATTCAGCTGTGAAAGCTTAGCAATTCCCTAGCATGCTCCTTTTACTTAAAGGGTAATTTGCAAATAGGCAAGGGAAGGGTCAGTAGTTTCTAGCCATGTGCTCCAGAGGAATAATCATAAGTTTCTTTCAACTTGGATTCTCTGCTTTTCAAGAGCTTATTCTGATGGAGTACTTCCAGAGTTCTCAAACAAAAAGAGAGGTTTGGAATCACTACAGGTAAGAAGGCCAGAAGAAAAAACAGAGGATTATTCTTGATAATGAATGAAAAGACCAATTAACAACTAAGTTTGAATTTTACTTAGAAATTTTTTTCAGCCTTCCTTGGGAAAAGTCCAGATCTACAGACAGTAAGTAGAGAGTGTTACACTTCTAATAGTGTAACAGTTATATATCAAACCTTTCTGGATTCCATGATATGTGAATCTCTGACTCCTCTATGCTATCTATATCTGTGACTACTGCATATCCCTCCTAGAACAAACACAACTAGAGACCTAAGCCCAGCATTTGCATTTATCAAGCTCTAGCCCAATATATTGGAAGTTCTAGTAACCACTTTCATCATCTGTTAGTAAATGAGAAAATGGATATGAACACAAATTACTAAAACTCTAGCTCTAACCAGAGAGCAACTCACCCTTATCGGGATCAAATCTTATTGAACACACAACAGCTTTCTCAGCTGAAACATAACGACCTACACATCTAGTGCAAACTCACATTCTTTAGAAAGGACATAACTAAAATTAATTTTTGATCTAGATTTTAAACATGTTCAGCAAGTTACATTGATTTTACTGACAAAGCAATAGACTCGAAACAGTTTTACCAGTTACTGTCTTTGGAAAAGAAAAACAACCTAGATGCTTGGGTTTTGTTGTTTAAAATTTTTCCAGTTCTGGGGAAAAAAAAGATACAGCAGTTGAGAATCAAACACCAGTCTTTCTTTGTAGAAAGCGTTCTGAAAGGGCATGGATGTTTCAACACATATGTTTGCAAGTAGTAGGAAATATTTTCAATATTAAATTATTTAAATTTTAAATAGTAGAAGGTTGGTAAAAGGTTGCAGTACACAATTTGATGTCTCCCCCCTAACACAGACCAAAGATCAATTCATTTATGCAATGATTTACCTGGCACATCATCCCCTAACAACACCTATTAAACTACATTTCTATGACACAGACCACCATAATCCTATAAGCAATTAATGGTCAGAGTTACAATAGCTGAAACTCTATGCAGTGAACAGACTAATGCCTCATCTTCCCAGAGTAACACCTCTTCAAGTCAGAATTAAAACAAAAAACCACAAAATCAAGGGACAGACATTGATCAGACATGGTCTGCATATTGCATCCATTCTATATACAGAAATGCTATTTGCAATTGAAAAATATCTTCTGTAAGGAAAAAACTGGTAAAATATTAACTCAGAATATTCTTCATACACCAACAGCTACAATTATTTTTTCAATTTCAAGCTAAAGAATACCCTTTACAAAATTATCTAAAAACCACAGAAGATGGTTGTTTAGATAGGCTGAACAGAACAAAAAAGGTACATGACAGCCCTACAGAACACAAAATGTTTACAATAGATGACTGTGATATTCCCTGAATTATATAATTCATATAAATCAGGCTGCTTTGAGAATTATAAGGAAGGGCAGCAACAATTCAGTGATTCTTTTTCTTCACTTATTTCTACACATTCAATCTCCACTGATGTTAACTGAATGTACATGGAAGTTGCTTTTCTAGTATTTTCTCCTGTTAATTAGAAGTTTAAGTAGATTTGACAATATTAAAAAAAAAAATAGATGTCTTACAAGGCTCTTAAGCATAGAGTAATTACTACTAGAAATGTCACATTACCTGACCCAGAACCTGAAGTTGTCATATCATAAATTAAATCCTTTAAAGTGGTTCCTTCTGATATAAAGGGACGATCCAGTGAAGGGTCTTCTTCGCTTGGCACACGATGATGAATTACAGTACGATTATGACAAAGGTATAGAATCAACATCAGTGAAATGCAGACAAAACAGACAGGTCCAGCAATGACAGCAGCCAGTTCCACAGGTCCTAGGTTAGAAGCTGTTTTTTCTGGAGTAGGGCCTGAAAGTTAAAGAAAATGATAAAACCATTAATTTCCTTTTATTATACTAAACTTATAGTATCCCACAGTGATACTCAAATTATTTTAATGCGTTTGTTAAAGCTTTTGCACAGTAACTTTTTTCAGAATCAAAGTAAGTACTAAAAAGGACAAAAGCAGTGTGTTTATTTACACTTTTCATTTAAGTCTTCAAAACTGTCCCTAACATCCCTATCCAGAAGATAAGGAGTCTTGTTCAAATATCATGAAACTGTCTTTACAGAATCTAAGGTGTACTTTAGGCCTTCAAATTTACCTACACTTCCACTCTTACAGAATTTTGTTTGAAAAAATGAAAAAAAAAAAAAAAAAAAAGAAAAAATCCCAACCCCCTTACCTGGTGTTGGAATTGGAAGTTCTACTTTATTGCAGAGAGGTGTGTTACAGCAATGAGACACAGTATGGACTCCATCTCTGGTGGAGGGGGAACAAACAAATGGCCTGTCTCGGGGAATCAGATCAATTTCTGCTATACACATACTGTTGCGCATTATTTTGTCTGCAGTTCGTGTTACCGAGGCAAAACATACTCCATCTGTCATACACGTAAAGTTGTCTTTTGTACATAGCTGGCAGTAACACTCCAATTCTGTATTGAGAAAAAAAAATTAATGTTAGTATGGGTACATGTTCTGAGCTGAGAAGCAATTTGAATGACTAAAGAAATACAAATTCAGAATGCTAGGAGGCTGTTTTGGTTACATAAACACAGAACAGCAACACTAAAAAAAACAACAATGCTACTAGGCCTTTCAGTGGGACAATAAAATTGGGAGATGAGCAGAAGAAAGTAAAATTTAGATCTGAAGTCATGTCTGTATACACAATAATATATTAAAAGACAAAGGCTAAAATCCAAGCTGTTCCTACAGGTAAAGAAGCACCACTACAGTTCCTCCTACAAAAGTTCCAGACTTTCAAAAGAACACCGCATGCAAGACTGCTATTTTCAAACCAAATACAAATGATGCCTTTTTTTTTTTTTGACAATAACCACAGGTACAGCTTGAGTAAGTGCCAAATCAGATGCTGCTGGTTACCCAAGATTAGTATGTTATGCATTACTTGATAGTTTCCATTTTGTGCCAAAAGGGCAAATACCAGCTTAATCCTCATGAAAAACCAAACCCTGCATGATCCTTTCACAGAAGCAGAATGTGGTTTAGACTTGTTATTTATGAAGCCACACAAAAACACTCTCTTACATTACTCAAGGTGGTGATTTACTAAAGCTATCAATTGCAATAGTAAAGGAGAGAGCATGGGGAGGGAAGCAGGAATGACAGGCTAATCACTCTATGATGATCAGGCTTCATTCTTCACATTGCAGAAGTTCTTGGAGAAGGAAGACTACAACTTCTAATTTCTTTCTGCACTCCTTCCTGCACCAAAGTTATGCAGAAAACGGTGCAGGAGCAACAATATCAACACATCTTGATCCACCTGTTCAACTGTGAAGAGCAAAAGCTGGCCTAGAACTTGTGTACATGCACACAGAAAAATTAAAATACAGAACTTACACAAATTTAAAATCTTCAACATTTATGATCGAAAAGCAAAAAATGTCCTGAGCCATAAAAATAGTCTCTTTGAAGGCTACATACAAAAGCTCACCAAAAGGATGAGGATTAACAGGTGGCAATCAAAAGGTCCCCCAAATATGAAATCTGGTGTTTCACCTATGTTCAAAAGTTTAATATAACCACATGGATTGCCTTAGATTTTACACCTCTCTCTGTCACTGGTTATCATGGATTTAAATAAATGGCAATCTGATCTCAAATACATATGTATGTAATCTCAAAGTTTGAATCCTGAGAAACATCCTCTTAAAACATCCCCTTCCCCCAAGATTTTGAATCAAAGCACATCGCTGCCAATCATCTTCTACTGTTACTGAAGAGATCTGATCAAATTCTTAGGACCCAGTATAGAAAGATAACCTTGTTTCAGAGAGATTCACCAGCACACAGACCAGTCAGAAAAAGGGAGGAAGAAAACCCTACAAATGAGATTTGATTTTTTTTTTTATTATGAAGATTATTGAAGAAAATAATTAGAAGGTAGATGAAATGAGAACTGGCATTCAGGAAGGTAAAGCTTAACAGCATCACTTTTTGCACACCTTTCCCTGCCTCATCAGGGAAGTAAGGAAAGTCTTATTATTCGGAGTTTAACTACAAGAAAATGTAACATTTATTTTCATGTTGCTGTCCCTTTGGTAATTCATGCTTGAACAAATATTTTTCAATATATACAAACCATTAAAAGTTTCCAAAAATATTTACACACACTATTTCAACTTTTAAAGTGAGCACACCTTTATCTCACCTGCTTAATCTGTAACTTTTTTCTACTAGACAGTAATTGTGGCTTATCACAACTGCACATGCATCTGAATGCCTACAGCAAGAGACAGATATTGAGTGAGATATATTTACATGGAGTCACTGTGCAGAGGCCAAGTTACTTGAGGTGAAAAATTACATTTGGGTTGTTCTTGTTACACTTATTCATCTTCCTCGTCATGTGAGGCTGTAGAGACACACTGTTCCAACCATGACTAAATAAAGCATTTTGTGTCCTATCTTCCTCATTCACTTTGTTCCCACCTCTCTTTTGCTACAGAATTCCCACTTAGTGCAATTTGATAAAATCTACACTTTTGTTCTGGTTGGATGCCACTATCTTCTCGTCTCCTGACGAGACACAATTCACTGTCACACACATCGGAATGATTTCCTCAGCATAAATAAATCACTACTCCCTTTTGAAGCTACTCTCCCCCTCCCATAAGAAGGGAAAACAATGCCTAATCAGCTGAATAGCAAAGCTTCTAGCAATACAGGTTTCTGCTGCTCTCTAGTGGACACACTCTTAAAAAAACCCAACAACTCATCAAAAATGCTTCAGCCCCCTTCCTACTCTGGCCACTTAACAGTTCTTCATGCCTTCCAACTCGAGCAAGTAACGGTAGAATTTCCACGTTTTAGTAAAAGGTAGAGTAATTCAGCATCTTCAGCAACAATCCATACCAGAAGGCAGAAATAAGGAATTGGAATATCCTTGCCCACCTCTCAATTCTCCAGTTATCTGTGTGCAAATAAAATAAACTACAACTACACAAACACATCATAAATGAGATTTAACATCAGCATGAGGTGTCAATGACCAACTATAGTTACATCACTTAATTCCTATAAGGAAGTGTTTTCACTTATAGCTGATATAAAAGAAAAACAAAATCCCATATTGTTGTCCTCTTAGAGATAGAATTTTTTGCTTTTCATCCAAGTAGTCTCTGTTATTCCCAAAGAGATGTTACAGTAATTTTAAAAACTCAGACAGAAGCCAGTCAGATTTCCATGTTCACTTTAATGAATACATACATTTCTAGTATTGAATGACAACAGAAACGGATGAGAAACGGACAACTCTGATGTAAGCTGATCTTCCAGAGCCAGTAATCTCTCAGGTAAAACACATTTCAATGCATTTGGTAAACACTGTTTAAATCTACTACCACAAAAAACACTTTCAAAACTACTGAAGAAGAGTAAAAAAGTTTTCAATCATGTCTGTCCTTGGCAGAGAACTATATTTTTTTAAATTATTGTAAGAGTTTTTGGATGAAACAACTAGCATGAAACTCCACTACCAACTAGTGAAAGTTCATGTTTGTTTAAATGATAGAAGGTTGGGGATATGACAGTACAAATAGCTAGACAAATGCACTGGAAGTCATACAGACAATCAGGGACATAGCCAAGAGCAGAAACTGGGTCAACACAGCAATGTAGCTCCTTGTGCATTGCATTTTGTCACTGCACCATTACCACTCTACATAGTAATTTCTGCTTTTTGAGACTGACCATCTTAAAATAAACAGTGAGACAATGCTGTTGTGAAAGTGGGGGTGTGTGCATTATGACATTATCATGTCATACAAGTTATCAACAGCATATTTCTCGTATCTCATACCACAAGATTAACATCTTGTGTTGAATACCATTACTTGTGTAGTTGCTCAAACTCTGAGTTTGACAGTTTTGCCTTTCATTTACCAAGTCTCTCTTGCATGAATGTTGCAGTCTGGAAAGCCCCCAGTGAGGGTAAAGCAAGCTGGCTGCATAAATGAAACCCTGAAATTATGCAGCTTGACACGACTTAAAATCAGCTAGCTCCCAGGAGCTCAGATATTAACACTATACACAAAATGTGAACAGAGAATTAAGTACACTCTAACCACAAAACTGTTACAAATCTGTACCAAAACCAGACTGTTACCTACTGAAACAGTCTTTTTTTGTATCTGTTGTCTTTCTGAAGAAAGAAAATTGCAGAAAGACTTTTTTTAGTTACATAAAACACTAGGAATAACTACATAACATGTGTTTACATCCTGCATCACTACTTCCACCAGACAGTCTAGTGCAGAACACCACCTTCAGCCAAAGAATTTTAGTTGGAAATTGTAAGTTGAGACATCGGCTTCCAAAGAAAGGATGCTAACAAGGAGCAGTACCAAAGTTAAAATTTGTGGGGTGCTCTAAAAACTGCAAACTCACATCTTACTGCAAGCAATTAACAATTTTATATTGTTAACACTTCAATAATATATGTCTTAGCTTTACAAATTAAAGAAAGACAAAGAGCTGCAGTACCCAAATGCAACATTTTGCTGAAAAAAATACTTCTCTTGTGGTATTATAAGTGTTCCTACATGGAAAATACAAATTTTGAAGCAAAAATTTCACTAGAAAGTAGAACTTCACCAGAAGAGCAATCACAATTCTTGGTTCCAAAAGATGCAGAGGTTCAAGGGATAAAGGAGCTAGGCTATGATGCACAAGAGACAAAAACAGATTTTTAGGTATATGAGCAAGAGGGCTGTAATGCTCACTGATAGCTCTTTCCCTGTCCAATAAAACTTGTCGAAGGAAAAAAACCCATAATACATAACAGTGCCAATGTCAACTTCTGTAATTCTGACAATCCCATCAAACAATACACCTGACTCATCTGTGAACTCTTTTAGCTCAAGACACAAAAAGGTTTAGGTCTTAAAATATTGGGACATAGGTACAGTTTTTAAATCCTCAATAGTTCTTGACCTTCACTAACACATTCTTCTCACAAAGGCACTAATTGAGTTTCACTGTTGTAAAGTAAGAGCACTGGGTATCAAGTTTTCAGGAAAACTTGCACATAGATTTCAGCCATGTTTCAGCCATGTTTGTTAAGCAAAACTTCCTTCCTGCAAACAGCAGGTCTTGTCAAACAAAGTGATGCACTCAAGAAAACAGACGAACTATTTGTGTAAAATCCCAGCTTCAAAAAAGTGATATTATATTCCCCGCAATGTAGGTGCCAAATGGCACTTTTAGTTTTCTTGCCCTCTATCCAAAACACTACCCAAAGATATGTTCATGCCTCTTAGAACATTATACAGTAACCATTTGTTTCCTGTTTGGTAGAAGAATATTCTTTAAAAACAAACAAACAAACAAACAAACACAAACAAACCAACCAAACTAACTGAAGAAAGCTAAAATTAAAAGCCCAGATAATAATTTTGCAAGCATTATGAAAACAGAAAGATCATTACTAGTACTTTTAAATTTATTCCACCATATCAGATTGCTATCTTTATTTGCAGTTAGAAGCAACTGTCTGAATACAAGAGTTTCCAAGTGGTGACTTCCCCAAACTTCAGAAGACTAAAGACTATGGCCTACACAGTGAAAACCACAAAGCTTATTTTCAGACTCTGTCTTAAAAATTAACTGTTCAGCTAGCTGCTGGGATTCATTACATGCCTGACCTCTGTATAAACCATGTTGCAAGACAACTCATCCACACAGTAACATCAGCACATTGCAGAACAGCCTTAGCAGAGGCAATCAGAAAATGCCCAACTTCTGTCAACCCACAATAAGAGGTACTAGTAGCCAAATCATACCTTGAATTACTTTATCAACTTAGACTACAATGTTCAGGCAAATTAAGTGCCTTACCCATACCAGGGCCTCTGGATGAGTTATGGATCAGGAACCCTGGATTTCTCCTGATTCCATTGAACACAGAAGATTTCTCTTTTTTTAAACAAAAGATAGTAGGCCACCACTTCCACCCATAAGGTTTCGTATGGAAGTCTGTTGCCTTTTTTTCACACAAAGCTTTTAGACCTTAATTTCATGCCCCAGATTAAGGGACAACTGTTGACTGATGGGAGCCACTAAAAGGGAAAAAGTTCAAAGCTCAAATTGAGCTAAAATTTCCTTCAATATCTAAACTGAATGCGTTACGTAAGAAAGCTTTAAATTATTAAAGCCTGCCACACCTTTTCAAGAATACAAGAAACTTATTGCACTGTTTCCACATCAGAGATTCTGCACTGCCTTCAGTAAGAATATGGGTGATTAACACTACATGTTAGTATAGCAAGAGATGCTTTAAGTAATTTTTTTCTAGCATGAGTACTATTTTAGACTGAATTATGTACAGCATGGTGTAGATCCAGACTGAGGGATGTCTCAAAGCTGTAACTGAAAAAGTTGTGGTGCTTCTCCACTCCCTCTTTAAAACCCAAAGCAATATACAATCCATTAGGCCATATGTCCCAAACTGCTAACCATGGAACAACCTGAACATTTAAAAAAAACAAAACGAAGAAAGAAAACTACCCAAATCTTGTATTTATGATGCTGTTAAGCACTCCAATGTTTCATGCATTAGCTCTGCAACAGCACAGCTCTGATACCAAATCTCTCTCACAAAAAAACACAGGTACAGGAGACCGGAGGAACACAACGGTTTCACTGTACAACATTCACCCAAACATTTAATTTCCACACGGCTCGATCCTCACCGAATACACAGGCGAGGGCGTGCTGGACCAGAAGTTCACCTGTCCCCCCACCACCGCGACAGCAGCACACGGTGCTGCGGCGTGCAGCACAGCCGGGGCAGCCCCTTGTCACCTCCGCGACGGGGGACATTCAACACGTCTCTGCACCGGCCGCTCCTCCCGGGCACTGCTGCGAGCGCCCTGAGGCGGCCCGGGGGCTGCCGCTCCTGCCGCTGCCGGCGCACCTCGCCCGGGAGCCGGGGAGACAGACGGGAGAGCTCCGCCAGCTCCAGGTACCTGAGTTGCCTTCGCGGGCCAAGGCCACACGCACCCAGCCGGGCAGACATCGGGACACAAAGTTAGCCAGGGCAGACACCGCCCGAAGCGCTGCTCAGCGGGGCGAGGAAGCAATGGCGGGGGCCGAGGGGAGCCCTCCCCGCCGCCCCTCGCGCGGAGCCGCCGCCGCTCCCGGCCAACAAAGGGCCGAGCGGTCCCCGCCGGGCTCGGACACCGGGGGTGGGGGGAGGTGACTCCGCCCCAGCCGGCCCCTCCGCCATGTTGTTGAAAGGAACCGGCGGCCCTCCGCCCCCGCCCCCCCCCCCCCGCGCACTCACCGCCCACCGCAGGGCAGAGCAGCGCAGCCACAGCCAGGCACAGCAGGGCCCAGGGACGGCGCCGCGGCCGCCGAGCGGCCACCGCCATGTCCCGGCCGCGACTCCCCGGAGTCAGGATCCGCCTCGCGACGCGCGTCCGCTCCACCCGCCCAGGAACCGGCGCGGCACTCGCGGTGCGTACGCCCTCGCGGCCCGCTCCGGCCGCGAATGCCACCGACGCGGCAGCGGCGGCGCCGCCTGATTGGTCGCCGCGCCCCGGCCCCGCCCCCCGGCGGCAGCGGGCAGCCCCGACAACAACAGGCGGCGGGAGCGGGGCGCGACCCGAGCGGCCGCGGGGCGGGGCGTCGGCGCCCCCTCCCGGCAGGGCAGGCCCGGACCGGGGGCGTCCCCTCGGCGTCCCCTCGGCGCAGATCCCGAAGGGACTCGCGTGGCGGGCTTGGAGCTTCCCTGCCCCTGGGCGTTCTGAGAGCGCTCGGGCGAGCGGCTGAGGCGCTGCCAGAAGCGGTGAGGGACCCGCTGGCAGCACTGCTTTGCGGAGCCCCGGGGGCACCGGCCCCGCTGGAGGGCAGGTGCAGGAGTCTGTGGGCAGCCCTCGAGTTGCTTCCGGAGCAGAGGAAAGGAGCGGTAGCGGAGGAATTGCTCCTCTCGGGAGGCTCTGCGGGTGGGCAGGCGGACTGTGCGGAACCCCGGGCCGGTCGCTCCTTCCCCGCTCTACCGCTCCTTCCCCGCGCTCCCTGCCAGCTCCCGGCGGCACGAGACAGGCCGGCGCTCCCGCGGCCAGTCCTGCGGAGTCCCGCGGCCAGTCCCGGAGCGGAGGGTTTCCCCTCCCGCAGCAGCGCTGAGCCCACAGGCTTTGTCCCCGTGCGAGGGAAGAGCGGTGCCAGGCGACAGGTGTAGCTGCCAGCTTATTGCACAGTCCGCACGTGACTTCAGAAGTTAACTGGGAGTTGGAGCAAACTCGTCCAGTCCAAATAGCCAAATACTGAGGTACACCTTGAATCTTAAAACCTGGGGCAACTGGGATGTACCTCGTGAAGAAAATGACCGTGACTGAGGTTGTTACTTCTAACCACAGCTTTATTAGCTTTGCATGGATGGCAGAGCAGGAGGAGAGGCTCTCCTCTTCCGTCTTGGGATCAGGTAACCTTTCTCCCAGCAGTTACCTCTTGCTCTGGGAATCCACCGGCCGCACCAGCTCCAATATCTGACTGTTGTGTCCAGATCCTGAATCGGTTCAGATTCTCTCAGCATATGCTTTTATACTCCCTTTGTTGCTTGTTTTGCATGCAGCGTGACCCTCTCGTCATAGGCCAAGTCACGAAGATCAGAGGTGTTTTTCCATATTACTTGCAGTCTCTCTTGCAAGCCCCGTGCGCTGTCTCTAGCAGATGGTGCTTTGCCAGCTCACAGTGTTCAGGACAGTGCTCTCCCCACTCCAGAACCACATTCACTGCCATGGAACGCTGATCTCCTGCCTCCCTTTTACTAGCAGTTATTCAGCCAACACTGCTTTGTTGCTCCTACAGTATACTTCACCTGGATAAGAATCTTGATAATGTCATAGTTCAAAGTGAGGTAAATATTTATTAATTCATTCTCTTCTCCTTTCTCTCTGAACAACGATCAGTGTCATACATAAACACATCCTAGTTGTATTTTCCCTCACCAAATAACATTTTAATGACATGCACTTCATGACAGATGTTGAACCAAATGTCTGGATTTTATATAGATTCATGCTGTAATGAACTACTGAAGCTGACAACACCAGGCAAACACGTTCTTACTTATCCATATGTAGAAATACTTAGAGGGCTAATCCTCAAATAAATATACTAGCATCAGGAAGAAACACTGAAGCACTCAGATAAATTGCTCAAATCCTGAGACAGCTTTTAAATTCATATAGGTCATTGAAACTATAAATTAAGGAAGTTATATGCTCGGGAAAAAAAAAATCCACTATTCATTTCCCCATTGCAGATCTGCTGGGCTTAAGGATGGGTCACAGACCATGTCTCTGAAGGAAGGCAGGGACCAGTAAGCAGAGCATGGTGAAGGATTTTTTTTCATAGCTCCAGGTTCAGTCCTATGGGAAACATTTTTAATTAACATCCTGAGTGACATTTGGCTGACAGACACAGAAAAAATTAAAATAAATCAATAACTTGCAGGTAGCAACTCAGCAGCTAAGATAGATTCAGATCACTTCCAATAGTGCCACTACAAAGGAAATATTTTTTTGCCAGGCCTCACTCTTCTTTTGTATTACTCATGAGGTAAAGACAACTACAGAAGAAATATCTAAAATTATGTCATCCCCTGTCCTGATCCCTGATCCCTCTCTGATCTGATATGTTAGATTTAAAAGCCAAAGTAAATGTGGGCCAGAAGCAAAGCTACTGAAATATGTTCTGCATGTCCAGAATCTCCCCTTGGAAGCTATGCTTCCATGTGTCCAGATTCTTAGGACTGCAGCTTCTGGTCTTGATTAAGGTGGGGTCTAAGAACTTCTGATTATGATACAGACTCTTGATATTCAATGGGCTCTGGTAAACATCTGGGTCTTGTTCTTGTTGGCACCTTCCCCTGTTAGCTTCCCCTTATCACTGTAAGATTCTACCTTGTATTTTACCATCATCTTTCTTCCACTCTTACTTCTGCTGTCAGTTCCCCTTTTCCAACATTTAGGCCTCCCTCTTCCTTCTTCTGAGGTTCATAACTGCTTCTGGTGCAGCAGGGGTTTGCTCATCTAGGTGGTATCTGGCATCTTTAGGAGGGCTGTAGGAGAGGTTGGATTCACAGGTCGAGATGCAAATTAATTAATGTTACATGTCCTGTTCGGTGACAACAAAATCTGCCTTTGTTTTTGCTTTACAAAATAGAGCAGTTAAATAAAAATAACAAACTGAAAATGATGGCCTGAAAAGATTTAAATCATTGGTTCCTTCCTATTTCTGCAAACAAATTGAATGCCAATCCAAAGGAAGTGAGGAGATCTTGATGCTCACATCTGATTATTTTCATCCTGTAAACATGCTAGTTAGTCAAGTGAGGCTAAGTCAGACAATGACACAGTCAGTGAAACAGTTTCCAAGATATGCCTTTCTGTAAAGTGACATTTTGTTTAAGAAGAAAATAACTGTTCTGTTATCACAGATTCTTCAAAATTGCAATAATTGCTTGGCCTTTCCTGCCAACAGAGTGTGGAAAAATAATTTCACAGTACAAATTTGCCAAGTTCAATAGAAAACGATGCATGACCATTGTATGGTTATGACATTCTAACTGGATGAATTAAATATAATTTTTCAGTATTTCCTGTAAAAGAACACTTAAAAGCACTTACGAACTGCAATCCTCAGTGCTTACTGAGGATGGAAATAATGTCATCAGTGGACACAAATTTAAAAGAACAGGCAACACCCCCCCCATTTTTCCCAGCCTCATTTTTATAATAAACTAATGAATTTATGACATAATTATATTCCAATTATAGAAATATGCAACAAAAGTAAATTTTTTTTTAATGCAAGGTAAAACACAAAGCAAGATGACACGGAAAAAACAAATGATCTGGATTTATGAGATTTGTTTAAATCATCAGATTGGTTGGACAGATTTGAAAAATCCAGCTTTTTAGAATGAGTAAATCAAGTTATTACACAGAGAATACCTTCAATTTAAACACTGATTAATTTCTTTCTTCTATACTAGAATGTGACAGTCTTACACATGTGCAGCACCCACACGGAGAGAGAATGAAATAATTAATCTTTACCTAGTGCTACTTTTATTTTCTGCAAGAATTCTTGTCAGTGTATGAACACTACTTATATCTTTTCTCTTCTGGAAGATGGAAAACAAAAGAATTGCAACTGCATGAAAGTTTCAAATGGAACTCTGTACTTCTGGAACTCCGTGCTCCACAAAGTAAGAAACTATGTAGGGCATTGAAATAAAAGACATTTTGGAAAGGGACAAGTGGATAGAGAGACAATTATACAAACCAATTTGTTCTATAGGTTAGTCTTTGAGACAGATCAATGATATGAATAATCTTGTATTATAAGCTGATTTGATTCCAAAAATGGGTGCCAAGAAACATTTTTTTCCTTAGGTTTTAAAGTAAAAATATATGGAAGTGTTATAGGAAATAGTACGTATGGTGATGACTAAAAGTTTCATTTGTCTTTTGGTGTAAGAGGTACTGTACTGGGTAATAAAGAATCTCTCACAGTATATGCACAATTAGTGCTAAAGCAATAAAAAGAAAAACACCTTTATTTTTATTGCTTTATCACTAATTGCTTTAGCACTAAACTAAATTTTTACAGTTTTCTATCCATGGTAAGTAGCTAAATGTTATGTTTGTTTGTTTGGAAGAACTGGACATGAGTCTATCAGTGCATCATGATACTTACAAATTACTTTCACCAAGGAACTCAGCAAGAGGAAAAGTACTGAATGTGTAACATTTACCAAAATAGAATAAGTTATTGATAAAACCCCAACATTGCCCTCTCCACCTAGTCCTTGATTTTTCCAAACAGTTTGACTCAAACTGGAACAGAAAATATCAAAGTGCTTATTAGTGTGCAGTTTCTGTATGTACGCAAACCAGAAAGTTTCACAAAGGCCTGTGATCTTTCTAAATCAGAGACAAGCAAAAGGAACCACTTTTTTGAAGTCACTGCTTTATAAAACACTCAGAATTACTCATTTTATATAGCCCTTATAAACATTGCCTGATTTGACTCATCAGTGTTTCCAGAACAAAATACTGTGAGATCTTAGTTATTAAACACCCAGTTAATCATCTCCTTTAACTGAAGGCCAGTTACAGCTTGAGATGTATGAAGCCCTTTTTGCTTTTAATTCACTGTGGAACACTTTGTATCCCTGAGTTATGAGCTGGGCAGCCCAGCAATGCACACAGGAACACAGCTGCTTGATGCCTGCAGCAACAGCCACCTTATTTCACAGATAATGGATTTGTGGACATCGCAGTATCCTAAGTTCTTTAGGCAGATCTCAGTGACAACAATTAAACCCCTTAAATGAGATGTTTCATTCCAGCTTGTAGAGTCCATCAGCTGCTGAGCTGGTTTATTACATGTGTCCTAGTGCAGCTTCACTTGAAATCAGGTATGATCTATTCACACAGATGTTGATGGTAAGTCTCCTTACAGAGAGGTCTGATTTATGCTGGAAGTCAGGAAGAAGTGTGTAGTTCAAGACATGCTGCTAAACACAGCAGTGACTAGGGAGACTGGAAGCTTAGGAAGTGGCTGCCAGAAGCAAAAAGGCTGACATCAACCATGTCTGGAAATTACTTGAGACTGTTATTATCTGTTTGAAGGCCTTACATTGCTGAAGTAACTCTATAACTCTGGTAACTCTGAAATGCCAGGGGCATCTCACCTACAAATGCAGCAAAGGATACATGTGTTAATGTAGCGTGCCTCTAATTAAGAAAGGATATTTCTTTTCCTGGGGAGGTACAGCTTTTGCCTGCTTGGACACTACCCATTCCAATTTGATGGTGCAAGTAATAATGCATATCATTCCGCTTATCAAGGAAAGTAATTTTCCTCCAGAGACTGGACTCAGTTTTGCCTAGAGTGGGGAAGGAGCACCTTTGGTAACTGACCAAAAGTTAATGCCCTTCTGGCAATGATCATGATTATGAAGTTTTCTTACTGTAGTTCTCTGTGTACCCATTAGCAGGCAGGCATACTGTGGTGTTAACAAGCTTGATTTCTTCTTCCATGGAATAAAGTCTCATATCAGACAATAAATTTCCTAGAGTACAAAGCGGGAATTGTGGTGACAAGCTGCTAAGACCTCAAAATTAGTTTTGGGGATCTAGATCACAACTTGGATTAAATATCAGTTATCCTGAAAAAAAATCAAGTTTTTTAATAAAACTTTCACTTTGTTGTTCAAACAACATTTTGTTCGGTGGAGTATAAACTCACAATAAAAATAAAATAAGAGATGAGAAAATAACATTTAATGAATTAACTAATTAAAATTAATAAAATAATATTTAACTCCTGACACTGATTTATTAACCCTGCAAACTGAAAATAAGAGAAAAGAGAGGTTCTTCTATCATGTGCTATAGGAACTGCTTGCTTTGCTGCAGCTTTTCTAGACTTGATACATATTCCCCATCCACTCTCATTCTTCAGTGCATGTGGTTGTAGGCTGCCTGAGGTGATAGCATTGAACTTTCTATCACAATTCAGGTTATACTAGGTTGCTTCAAAATCCTGTTGCTGTAGCCTCTCTAAGTAGTATTTTCTGTAAGTTTTCACTTGTTTATTTGCAATCAATAGCTAGAGTTCTCTCTAAAGGTGTTCCCAAGAAAATTGTACGCAAGTTTTTTGTAATGTGTTCTAAAAAGGTGCTTTTTCCTTTAAATCAGGTAATGGAGGTTGTACCTACTCAGGAATAAAAACTGAAGATAAAAATAGGTTACAATTTATTTGAATAAAATGACAAATTATGCAGTGATGAGAAAGATGGTGGAAATAATTTGTAGAACTTAATTCTTTATCAGCTATTAAGTTTCTAACTATTTTCCAAGAATATGTAGTTTTGAGATTGTGCAAGTCTTTGCTTATTTTTACATTTACAAGGGACATTATTAAGAGGGGAGATTTTGACACTGGACCTATGTAAAAATAATAATTCATTATGTTTTCAGGTCCAAATTAGCATGGGAATTCTGCTGAACAACATTTTTCTGGTTGCAAATAACAATCACTTCATTCTGTTTCTCAGAATTCTGTTTCTCTATTACAGCGGTCATTTTCCATCAGCCATATCCCTTGAGTATGATTGTAAAGGCTGACTTTTACCCAAGAAGTCTTAGTAGTCTGGATACTAGATTGCTGAAGAAACTGTCTCTCTTGAGAATTTAAGCATGCTAAACTGAGATCCTAGATAAACTAATATCCTAGAACTTCTGCAATAGCAGTGGCAAAAATACTTTCATCACACCTGCTCAACACAACTGCCTGTTGTCAGTGATATTTAAAAGCAACCACTGCCAAAAACCAAGAGAAATGCATTCCTAATTTAAAGACAGCATAATATTAAGGGGAGGAAAAAGAGCATTTTAAATGAAGATCAGGAGCATGTCCATCACGGCACTGGATTATTCTGCCAAAAGAATACTGTAAATTATGGTAGTAAGTATATATATTTATTTGATCTAAAGAAGAATAAAAGATGGGAAAGGAAAAGCCCTCTTTGGCAAGGAGATAATTTCAGTTCAACTAACTGGTCATGGGACTATTTTGCAAATATTAATGATTGCATTACAAGACAGAAAATGCAGAGCCCAAATAATGTTCAAAATTCAGTAGAGCAAAAGACTAGAGTATATCTGTGTATCATTCTGTTGTAGATTAGTTTAATAGAGGAGGTTACTCCTTCTGTAGCTGTCGTTGAAGCCATGAGAAGTCCAGATTTTCTTGAGAAGCTGAATGCTTTGGTTTTTTTTCCAGGATACATATTTTCTCAGAACTTTCCTGAAGGTCAAAAGACTATGTAAATATTTCATTTTAGAGACTGGCTGGGACTCTTTTTTAAATGCAGTTTTAGTTTCCACTTGAACCAACTCAGAAATGGCTTGGCCCACAAACACACCAGCATTAGTTTGTTCTTACAGCCTGGCTAAGAGATGCTTCCTAGCATATGTAGGATAACTGTTCTCTGAGCCTGAGAGGCTATGGGATTCTTCCCTCCCATCTGCTGACACCTGCCCATGTCTCATCCACAGGAACCAAATCAAAGAGCAAAATCAGAAAGGAACAAGTATATTTTAGTTTGCAGTGTGTTTTTGATATACTGTGCTGTCTCTGGGGTTTCAAGATTTTGAGGGTGGACATAAGGAAGAATGCAGGACATGGAAAACAAAGGTGTTTGTGTCTGGTTGAACTGTCTTTAGTCTATTTTAGCCTGTTACTGCATGTTGATCTACTCCACACTGTCTGTCACCTGCTTTAAAATGGACCCATTTATGTGGAGCTTTTCCTCCATGAGTGAATCAGGGACAGAATTGCATTCCTTTGGGCACTGTTCTATTGCCACAAACATGAGATCATCCTTTCTCTTGGGCCACACCATGCCTTAGTCATGCCTTGATGAGTAATCCTAATTCTCTGGATATTGCTTTCCTGTGAGCAAAATGAGGAAGAAACCCTGTGAAAAGGAAACTGCCATAGACCACTTGAGCCTGAAATGCAGTGTGTATTTGAAAATTGCTATCAAAAACTGTGAAGGAATAATTGGGTCTCATCAGGTTCCTGTCCTGTTCTGTACTGTTCTAACTTCATCCTGTAGTTAACTTCTGTGTATGGTTCCAAGCTGGCTTGAAAGGGACAGTCACATCTGCCACTGCACTTTACTGATAATAATGCAGGACACTGACATATTTTCTGAGAAGTAGTGGAGTGGGTGTGTTGTTATCCTATTCTTCTCTTGCTTATGAACTAACTTTGAAGCAGGCTCTAATTTTGTAAAAAAAAAAGTCACTGCTCTACTTCTTATCTTGACCAGCCTTTGATTAAAATAGGTTTCAGTAGTTTAGATGTAACTTAATTTAGATTAAGCAGCAAAGTCTCACCACTGTAGCTTTTTTGCGGTTGAGTGCTTAAGTACTCTGCACAATGTAGAGAGAGATACTTAAAAATTAACAGAAGGTTTTGAAGTAAGGCTGCCTAATTTTCAATCTCTCCACACAGTTAATAGATTCTATCTAGAATCAGGGTATTCCTACACAAGTATTCCTGGGATCTGTTACATTTTGACATATTATTCTAGTGGAAAATACAGGTTTAATGCCCAAGTAATTTGTGCTCACAGACCTTGTTTGCAAGACTAAGGATATTTGGAGTGCTACTCAGGGTCTTTCCTACTGGAGCTACTTCAACAACTCTGAATTCCTATTCATGAACTACAGAAAGATTTTTGCTCTTTAATAGCCTGAAGTGTCAATGGCAGCACATTTGCCCATGGATGTCTTACCTGTGGCCAAGGAGAAATTGGAGGACCATGAATCTTGGACATGGATACAGAAATCCTTTCCATCAGTGTGTTTGACATCTATCAGATTCAATTGGGCTGCCCTTCACAACCACCTCCTCCTAGTTCACTCTCCCTTTTATAGCTCTGACTGTACCAGTGCTGTTTTTTGCCTTCATATTTGCTTTAATAGAACCTATACAGAACTGATAATTCTATATCTCCTTCTAGCTTGTCATTCATAAAGTTGTGAGTTTGCCACAACTTCAGAACATTATTATTCCTCCTCCCCAGTCCTTTTGACTTGTCTTACCCTGCTCCCTTCCCACCTTAAGTCTTACTGAGTGTACCAGTACAACAGGACAGTTGTGACTATTTTGATCGCTCCTCTAGATTATTCATCAGTTTCCCTGAGCTTTTCTCCTGGTGATGAGCAATTGGGTTTTTATAAGAAACATAACATGATTCAGTAACTTCAATGGAATTAGTAGATTATTACCTGTCATTATACAGCACCCAGTTGAGAACAGAACTTTGTAAAGGTGTGCCCAAGGCTTGCAGTGCCCTCTGATATATCATCAATAGTTAGGCTGGGAGAGTTGACTTTCTTTACAAAAAAACCTTCACATTAGGAGGTGACTGAATTAGATGCTGCTAACTCATCTTGCTTCTCTCCCTCAACCTTTCCTTTGTCAGAACAGAGATCTTCCATCAAGAGATAAATTTTGAGAGGCCCAGACACAAATTTATTCTGACTTTGGTGGCAGTTACCTCTATCCATCAGCTCAACACTTTCCTGACCTAACAGAAAAGAATCATAGCATATGATACCGCCGTCTGGCCTTCTCAAGATGGAGGCATAGACATCTGAGCACACTGCTGCACCTTCAGTTTGTTTGCTTGCAATTTGAGATCGAGCTTTGAAGTTAGCTTAGCTGTACTTTGAGCAGGCAGTTGGATTAGATGACCTTCTGAGACCATTTCCAATCTAAATTATTCTACTATTCTAAGACATATCAAGCTACAGTAAAGTGAGGAGAGCGATAGTAAATAAACATTTAACTATGAATCTCAATGAATTCTGGCTTTTAATAAGTATTTTTTAAACTTTTGAATAGCTGCCTGTATGTCCATTTCTGATTCAGGTAGATTAATGCATAGCATCAGTTTTGGCTGGATTTTAAGCCTTTGCACAAATAGCAGTCCTATGTCTATTCTTTTGAGTTTCTGTAAGCTTTATTTGGATGAAAATGGAGACCGAGATGGGAATTCTGCATGATGAAAAGCCTTTTAAATACCCTTCCCCCCACCAGCCAAGCTTAAGCTGTGTCAGTGGTATATGTTTTATAATTACTCAGATAATCTCTGAGTAATTTTTTTGCCATAGCAAATTTTAGCATGCTCTTCCAAACTCTTGAGCCAATTAGCTTCTGTATATTGGTTTTGGCTCCAGATATCTCAGCAAAAGAGGCAAACAGTCTCAGGGTATGTTTAAAAGACCTTAGCTTGTGAGTGTATGATGTCAAAATTGATGTATCTTCCTGATATGGACTACCTCCAAATTCTGGATGTTTGAGATCAAGAACAGAAAATGTCCAAGATAAGTTTGTGGTTTAAGAACAGCCTTGCTAGAATGATACAGAAACTTTGCCATGTAATAGTGTAGGAAAAAGCTGCTGAGAACAAGTCAGTTTCTTACTCTGTAGGCAGAACCAATGGCAATGAAATAGAGTAGAGAATACTTCTGAAATAAACTGTTCCTAGATGTACCCTAGGGACTTCCCAAACCAGGGACTTGTGAAGGTTCAGTGCCCACTGGGTTATACCTTCTTGGAAGGAAACTTTGACTTCAAAATAATGGGATCAAGAAACTGGAAATTTCTTTGATGAAGCTGATGAACAATTCCCAATTCACTCAGCTGAAAAAAGAAAATGTAATATGACTTTGGGCTTGGTTTTGGTCAGCACTACAATAAGAATTTAGTAAACACAGGAGTTCAAACACACCACTCATGCTACCCTAATATGGTGTAGGATCAACAGATGCAGTCTTGCATTCCAGAGTATCAGGGAGGCTTCTCATAGGGGTCTCAAAGGGTGTTGGGTGATTCTAGGAAGTCGTGTTTTGTGTCTCAGGCTAACTTAAGCACACCTCCAGACTCTGACAAGTCACTGAGAGGATGCTGCTGACCTTAGAATGGGAAGCTGTTCAGTAGTGCTAACAGGCAGGCTGTGCACACAAACCTCATGGCTGATCCACCAGCTGGGGTAAAGCACAGAAACAAAAATCTTGTGTTGCCCTTTTTGCTATTGAAGGCATCATGGTAGTAGTTATCTGTTGTACAGGATGACTGTATCAGTAGCCTTTAATTCTCAGGTGTTTGAAACATCCCAGCTCTGTGAACAGTCAATCCATGCTCTAACCAATGTGCTCATCAGTGTTGAAAGAGGTGAGGATAATGAAATGGCACAATATATCTATACACAGCTTGAGAAAATTTGTGTAGGACAATGATGGCTTTAGAAGGTGCCCTGAATGAACAGAGTCTGGACATGGGGCTTACATGAATGGAGAATGTTTGCAGGAGGAATGTATGTCATAAAATTTGGCAAAAAGACATAAAGAGCCATTGATGTGTGTTCTGTGGGCAATCAGACGTGTGTCCTGCAGTCCCTCTACAGGCTTTCAGTGGCATGAGGACTCCAGTTAGCCCTGAGACCAAGCACAATGATTAAGCACCTGTGAATACAATGAAATCTTTATATTCCAAAATATTGTGGCTCTTTCAGACTACCTACAAGAGTAGTTCTTGGCACATGCTTTCCCCACAAATCATCCCCTAAAGAAGTGTCTGGGAGGATTACAAATGGCACTGACCAGAACAATGTCAGGGAACAGTTCATCTGTCAGTCAGATGTGATATTTCTGCTAATAGCTGTGCCTTGACTGTGGTAATTTTTTAGTACATTGTTAGCCTTGGGGATGAGACTTGCCTCAGTTGAAAGGACTTGAGGCCTGCAATGTGAAAATATATAACTGTAGAGCAAAGCTAAATACTGGCAAATCATTTTTTGGATGTTAAAACCAACCCATCCAACTCAGTGGGGAGATTATGTTTTTCCAATAGTGAACACATTCAAAGTGCTTGATATAAAACATATCTTTCCTGCAGAGGCAATGTCATCACCATCCTGGCTTGAATTTGAATGTGATCTTAGGTACTTCTTGTAAGGTCCAACAGGGCTGTCATCCTCCTTTCTGCTGAAGCATTACTAGTATCCCTGAGACAGGCTGAGGGAAGGTTATAAGTCACCTCCGATCAACAACCAGCGTGTGATGCTGAATTGATCTCGTATGTATGATGTGGCTTAGCCCTGACTGGCAACTCAGCCCCACACAGTTGCTTGCTTACTTCCCTCAGGGTGGCATAGGGGAGAGAATTGAAAGGGTGAAGATGAGAAACTCATGGGTTGGGTTTGATATATAAAACAAAAACCACACACATGTGCAGAGCAAAACAAGGAGTTAATTCACTGCTTCTCCCATTTTTGGGCATTGTTAAGCCATACCCAGAAGAGCAGAACTGGAATGGAACGGTGAAGTGGTGACTTGAGATGACATATGCCATTGCTGGAATTATTCCCCATTTCTGCTTCTTTCCCCCATTTTATGGCTGAGCATGACGCCATCTGATATGGGATAGCCCTGTGGTGAGCTGTCCCAGCTGCATCCACTCTCAACTTCTTGTGCACTCCTAGCTGCCTTGCTGGTGAGAGGCAGAAAAGGTCTTGGCCCTGTGTAAGCCCTGATCAGCAAGAACGAAAACATCTCTGTGTTAACAGCACTGTAGTCAGCATAGAGCCAAAACACAGCCCCATACCAGCTACTGTGAAGAAAATGAACTCTACCCCAGGCAAACTGGCACAATGTAGAAATTCCCACAGCCTGTGCTGTCTGTAATTCCATTACTCTCTTTTGCCCACACAGGATGAGGAGATGTTCTGACTTTGTGTTCCCTCTCCCCTATGCAAAGTCAGTTGCTGCTGGAGCAGAGACATCCACTCTGGGTGCACCTCCAGGCTAGGCTCTGTGTACATAGAGCCATTCCTTAGGAGCATTAGGAGTAGAACAGGGTGGAGTTATGGTGGTTTTTTTTTCCCTTTTTTTGGTTAGGGTTTTTTTTTGTTTTTTTTTTTTTTTTTTAATATGGATACAGGGAAGGGAATATGGTAGGAAAAATTTTAGATTAACTGGTAACAGTGGAAACTGCATGAAGGTGAAGAATAGGCCTTTTAAGATGCAGCAAATAGCAGCCCTCTGACTGGTTAAAAAAGAAAGGCCAGGTTCAGGTTAAAGTATCAAAGTAGTCAAGTAGATGTTCATCTAGAAGTATTTCTATCTCTGGGCAGCTACTGTTGAAGCATTAAGGAGAGACAGCAGAACTGTTAGAGTGCAGGTTCAAATTATGTATCAGACAGCAAATAAAAGCCAAACCTCAATCAGATTTTTTTTTTTTTAAGATGCACAGTTAGTCCCAGTATACCAAAACGAAATTGAAATACTAGTATCTAATTTTTTAAAAGTCTAGAAGATAGGTTCCCTTCTCCAAGACAGTATTGGAGCAGAAACAAGACTTGCAAGTATTAATGCAGAAGTAATACCTAAATCTCAATGCCAAAGAAAAGGAACTTCTTGTGGAATCTTCAAGGCAGGACATACTGCAAGTCGTTCTTTCTTCTTTCACTGCACAGCTCAAAAGCAAGGCTGGCAGTCTTCGGTTACACCAAAATGAGCTTTGTTAATTGTCAGTCCCTTGAAATGTATATGCTGCACTGCAGAAATTCACAGGTTTGGCTTCATTATAACAGCAATGTGAGGAGAAACTGTTCCTCTCGCTGCAGTTCTTCTGGGCAAAACAACACACTACTGATAGAAGGAAACATGACATGGTTTGAGAGAGAGAAAAGAGAGAAAAGAGAAAAGATCCTTGAACTGAGAAAAGATCCCTGAACTGAGAAGGGCGAAAAGACCTGCTGATTACCTACTGCTAGCAAAACCAGTGGGCCAGATCAGGATATTGGGGTGTTCACAATTCAGTACAATTCGGACTGCTACATTGACCTCTTGTGCAGTTACTGTTTTCAATCTTGCTGTAGTGCTCTCTTGGTGATTACTTTGCCTACACACAGTTTCTTACCTGAATTAGCAGACCTTCTTCCTCAAATGCAGCTGACCTTTGTACTGGAACTGTGCTGAAAAAAGTACTCTCCTTTGATAAAGAAAGCTAATTTATTCTTAAACACTGGGCTAATTTTTTTCTCCATCATATCCTTGATGAACATTATTTTTTCTTTTCAATTATACTAGGGAATTTAAAGAACATCACTGGGTTTGAAAAAAAGTGTGTGGTGTTGTTGTTTTCCCCAAAGGAAACATAGTATTTCTAATAGACCTCTCATGCCATTCTCTGGTAGAGGTATCTCCCTTGGTGTGTGAGCAAGCCTGTGAACTCAGCACCACAGCAGCCCAGGTGGTGCACAGTTCATGCTCTGTATTCGGTTAAATAGTGTGCAATAAATTGCTGTAGCCTACAGATTAATCTTAGAGGTGGGAAGCAAACATGGAGAGTTTTTTGGGAACTTATTGATGGTGCTTAACAATTTCAGTTCCTTGCTAAGCTCTGTTCAGGATACAGAGATGGGTTAGCTCTGTGGAAGGACTGGCACAAAGATCTCTGAATGCATTTTGCTGGACCCAACTTAAACTCTAGCTCAGTATCTCCTAAAACCTGCATGTTTTTATTAGTCTTCTCTCGTCCCCCTTCACAGAGCTCTTCTGTGTGACCCCATGCCCCTGCTACCTCTTGTCACTGCAGTTCCAGGCAAAGGGACAGCCAGCTTCCTGAGTGCTGCTTGAGCTCAGGAGAGGAAGAGCGGGCACTGATGTGGATGAGTAGCTGCAGGCTGAGACCCCACTGGCCTGTAAAGGATTAAAAGTAGATGGCTCCTGCTTGAAGCAGGTAGAAGCACTTTATTTTTCCCCCTTGATCCTTCTGTGACTCAGAGCAAAACCCTGCTGTACATAAATAACTCTTCCAGCTCTGTGAACTGGAGGAATTTGGCACAAGAATGGCTCAGTGTTTTAGGAAAGCTGACTATAACTGAGTGCAGTGAATTGTTATGCATACATTTTAAATGTAATAAAAATGGCTTTTGCCTTATTAGCATGCTGTAATAATGGAGTAATTTACATTCTTTGCTTTTCCAGAAAAAAATGGAGATATCATTCAGCTGACCGTGGGAAATAAGTTTTTATAATCAAATGGAAAAATAAAGCTGTATTTCAAAATATTTAGTTGTATAATTATATAATTTTAGTATTGTAAGTGTAATTTTGCTTGTGTAATTTGCTTTTCTTGACAAAAGCTGTCTAGTTATTTACTACTCTATTTGTCAGCAAATGAACATGTATTTCCAACACGGATTCTCGTTAAAATCTTTAAAAAAATGATAATGTGGAGTTTGAGCTCCATAGTCACCACCTGATAAAGCATAAGTAAATATGTTTAAAGTATGCAGTAGAAAAATAAATCAGCAAAAGACTTCAAATATTATGGTTATACTGTTAGTGAAGAATATTACAATTTCCTGATCATTCCTATAATTGTTTCAGTTATATTATATTAACAATTCTTTAATTATGTGAATGTCAGAAGGGTAAATTCACAAAAAGGAAAATCACTTTACACATAACTTAGTGGGATAACAATGTGTAGGACCTTTTTAAAGAAACCATGAGAGACATATTTCATTCTTCAGTCTGACACAAAAGGAAATTACTTCCTCTAGCATGCAATGAAATAAATAAAGGTCAGATGGTTCATTTTTCTGCATTTGCTTTGTTCAGTTCTACCAGTTAAACAGGATGTTTTCTATTAACATTGCTTTCAGATTTCCTGGTAACAATAGCACCAAAATAAAGACCAGATTTTGTCAATGTGAAATTTACTCCTCCTGAATAAAGTCTTATGCCTAGAATCTGCAAAGAGAAAAGCTGAAATAAGATGTGGGAGCTGCTATATTCCTGTGTAAGCACCAGGCTGAGATCCATACAAGCTTACAGGAGTCAGGTACTTGGCTTCCACCAAAACTCAGAGGAGGTGAGTACCTTTGTTCTTAAAGCTTTGTTTTGCAAATGCAAGCCCTGTACTGCAAAAGAGCCTCTCAGTATTCACTGTATATATGAGTATATATGAACGGTGCCTTGGGCATCCAAAATCTATGCAAGTGAAAAGGAGAGCACAGAGCATGCAGCTTCTCAGCTGTGAAGCAGCAGCCTTGCTGAGCCACACTGCTTACTGGCAGGCTACTGGATCTTTCTCACAGATGACACTTGGCTCAAGCCCTTAGGTGTCTTCCAGCTCAGGCAGAACATGAGTTAACTGCTGGCAAGCTTCAAACTGCATGGGGTTCAAGGGGAAGTAAGGGCTTTAAGCCAGTCATGTGCACTGGATGGTCCACCTAACTGGAATGTGGTTTGTGTTGAGGTATGTTTTCTTTGTCTATTTTTTTCCTGAAATGTGCAATTACAAAAATTAAAATATTTACATCACTACAAATGAAATTTCAGTGTCAGCTTTTTCTGTTGTCAAATGGAATATTCCTATGTGCAGCAGGTGAATTATTTTCCTTGTGGATCAGAGACAAAACTGTTTTCAATACAGAGAACAATAAACTGATTATTACAGCTATATACTTTCTGGTCAAGAAGTTTTCCTGTGTTCAGAGGCGATGCTTGTCCCATAGCTCCCATATCAGCTGTGTGCCAGGCTTCACAGTAGTTGCTAACCAGTCGGATCCCATTCAAAGTTGAACCATGCCATATTATTTTTTGAGGCCTGAAAAGTAATGTTAAGAAGTTATTTACTGGAAAAGTCTCTTTTGCTTTATTCAACTGCACACCTGTATGTGTGGTGATCTGCATTCCTTGTGCTTGAAGCAGATTGGTTAGGTAAAGATGAAGACAGAAAGGAGAGAAAGAAAAGAGAACACAATCTGATATCCCATTTCTAGACTATCAGAAAAGGGAAAGAAAAATGACATAAAGAAAGTGAGGAATTTTTATCACACATCTAGTAGCCCAAGATACTGTTACTATTTCTTTTACTATCTGGTAAAAGTAGAAAAAACCCCCTTACATGTAACATATAAATGGTAATATCAACTCACCAAGATGAATCAGTCATGACATTTCTGCCATCAAAGGAGTATATTGGAACATGAATGTTGAATTGTCCACCATGTCCATCAAATATAGATTCCCAGTTACCGAAAAGGGTTTCTCCCTGTTAAAATTCAAAGCCACTTTTACAAAAAAAACCAAAATCCCTAATCTACACCAAATAGTCTACCTTCATAGACTTATCGGTAAATTGAAAATTTTATCTGCATTTAAGGACACTTGTGATTTCATCTTTCACACCAGTTTCTGCATAATGTTTCTGAACAAACTTGTCTTGTCTGTCAACTCTATGCAAAAATAGCTGTCTGGTCCATGTCTTTGCCTCAAAGTTGTCCATTCTGCTGTCACTCCAAAAATTCAGCTTGATCATCCCCTGTCCTTTTCCTCTGAGGGCATTGTTTGAAAAATTGCTTATAACTACTGTAGCTGTAGAGAAAATATAGACATAAATTGTACTGGAACTTCTGTTAAGGTCACAGTTTTGGGAAAAGAGTTGCAAACATTCAGGGCAAAACCTTTGTGTTTGGTTTCCTCTCAAATTGCTTTTGAGTTTTTCCAGTCAAGATTGAAACAACATTGTCTTCACAAATTTCTCTCAAGGCTCTGTGTTTGCATGCATTTCAGAGCAGCATCCGTTCAACATGTTCCAAGCATCATGTGTTATTCCTGTAGGTTTCTTTGGCCGCCTGTCCTGGGAGCCAGCCAATGCTACAAAGACATGGCTTGTTTTCCTCAGTTTTAGAGTGTGTCTGTTTATGTGAGACCACAAAATGACTCATGCTCTAGACTCTCCTCTCTTTTCTGTTGGGGTATATCCAACAGCATGCCTAAGCACAGAATTTGCATTTTTCTTTGAAATGAGAAAAATAGGCATTTTATCCTATGATCACACTAAAAGGTAGAACATCATAACTTCATCACTACTTCTTTGTTTCTTGAATCTGGCTGTGAAATATGAAGCAAAGCTGCATCTTTATAAAATGCAGTTTGGGCTGAAACTTAGTACTTTTGCTATTTTCCAAGATTTTTGGGGAACCTACCGCCTATCATAAAAAACAAGCACTAAGTATCCATTTTTACCTGAAGGTTGACTACTGGCAAATGGTGTCGGTCTGTTTTTCTGACAACTGTGGCCAGATCTTGCAAATGTGATGAGAGGAAGGCTCTGTAGGTGGATGTCAAACCGGCAAGCTGGGCCTGCCGAAAACACTGAAAATCTGCTCGCATGTCACCAGACAATGGGAAGTTCAAAGCCACCAGATGCAACTGGAAGAAAAAAGAAGAAAGGGCACCATTTAAAAAAAGTTTATGCCACAAGGAAGATATATCCTGGAAACAAAACTGTGCCCCCTCCTCCTGCCAGCACAGAACACGTACACTTCATAACAGGTATGAAAGTTATTTGCTGCCATAACATTATATTTCTCAGAACCATGAGACCCTTAGCAGAAATATCAATTTATCTTTCAATTTTAAGGAAACCATGAATATTATGTATTCCTAAAAATAAGAATCTTTTAGTGTTGTATTCCATTTTATTTAAATGGTATGCTCTGTCTCACCCCTCCGAAATGTATGGTACATTCTAAGCCTGTGGTCCTGCCCTGAACCATCCTGTACCTGTAATCCCATTGGCCCAAGTCTGATTCCACGCCCACTTCAATTCCCCTCTTAAGCTGTGCTAGGGGATCAGTCTGGCTCTTAGCCCGTCCTCTCTCTTAGCCTCTTCCCCCCCTCTTGCCCCCTCCCTCTCCCTTCCCCCCTTTTCCTCAGTAGCCATGCTGTTCCTGGGGTTGGGACCCCAAATAAACCTTCATCTGCTCAGCACTCTCAGAAGCCGTGTGGAGTCTCCTTGCCTGCCTGCTGCTGCCAGCCAACTCACAGCCTAGGGGCCCCTCCGGGGACATCCCCGGGGTGCCCCCACCTCAAAACGCACTGCAACATTTTAGAAGCATCTTATATTTTCAATTGGAAATCTTGGGAGTTTTCACATGAACAAAATCACAAATCCTGCAAACATGGAAAAAAGTAGTAAGAAGCGACTAGGTACCATTTAAAAATAGAAGAAGTAGCATGCTTAAGTCAAGCAGTACAAATGCAAGAACTAATCCACATGCTTCCTTTTTATTTCTTCTGGTTTCATTTTTTAGATATGTCAGTTACCTTGCTTTCTTTTTCTAAATATTTTAAAGTATTTTAAATAGAGGCTTAAGTTCTAAAGTGTTCATCTAGGCCAAGTAGCACCACGAAGATTGAAAATATTGTAACAAATATTTTAATTATTTGTAGCACTATTGTTAGTTTAGAAGTTACTCTGTATTGCAGGTACAATCACTAAGTGAAGAGGTATTCCTAACTCAGTCAGGAGTTTTTTTTTCCTTTGAGATGAGAAAGGGGCTGGGATGATGAAAATAGATCTGGAGGGAACAATAGAAGTGTATTTGTAAATTTCTGAAGTAGAATCTGAGTTTGAAAAGCAAATATCACAACTGTCCCTAAAGCTGCAAACTGTCGCATTACAAAGCATGGCTCTGCAGCTACAATACAAATCTCATACTTACTGCTGGTTTTGCATTGTTCATATTTGATATTGGTCTCAGTGCCGGAATAGACTGAAATCCCTATTATTTGAACACACACACACACACAAAAAAAAGAAAAAAAAAAGAAAAAAAAAAGAAATTAAATATCAGAATTTTACACACTCAGTAAATTTAAAATAAAAATTAATTACACCTGAAATTCTGCATGAAAACAGCCTGCTCTTGGTAGGAGCAGGAGAGCAGTTGAGGAAAATCAAAACTGAAAGGGTAAGGAGGATGTGAAAACAGAAAATGTAATGGGTGGAAACACTTCTCAACCCTGTTAATTGTTTCAAGAACAGTAAAGTTTTCTTCTCTAGTTATGGCAAGTATGAGTAACAAGCCACCAGCTGGAGCAGATGGGAAACTCAGGTGGTGTCAACTGGAGGTTGCAGGAAATTTCTTATAACTTGAGGTCTAGACATTTTTCCAGTGTGCTAGGTGAACTTCTCCCTGACTTACTTTAACTGTTTTTGTTTCTGGCCATCTTCCTTCTTACTGCTCCTTCATAGCACTCTCTTGCCCTTTCATTTTCTCAGCAGATCAATTAACTTATCATCAAAAAACCTTCTCTGTTCCCTTTGTCATTTCTTGGTTTTCATCCTCCCACAATTTTTTGGGACAGACAGCATGTTCACATGCAGTCTGGTACAATAACTTGCAGAATGGGGTCAAGCCTGAACTAACAATTGAGGCTTTAAAGAGCACCCTCTGCACACTGCAGGGTAAGCTACATTCAGGTGATGATTATGGTATGCTGAATACAGGACTACAACCTTTCAAAGAAAATCTGCTTTTCTGAAACCCTTTTCTGACCTTCCTTGAAGGGAATCAGGGCTTGATATGACTGATTCCAGGCTTATGAAACAGAATTCTGTGGGTTTGTGGGTTTTTGTTTGGTTTTTCTTTTGTTTGTTTTTTGGTCTCTTTTGTTTTGTTTTGGGGATTTTTGTTTGTTTTTGGTTTTCGGGATTTTTTTTTTTTTTTGTGGGCTGCTTATTCTGTTTTATTCTGCTTTTTGTAAATGTTGCTTTCTGTCTTTAGTATTTGGAATCTCAGAAGATACTGGGAACAGGTGACTGTCCAAGGAAATCAATCTGCAAGCTTATGTAGTGGTAGGATGCTTATTTTGAACTGACAAATCTTGGTGGAAAATCACATTGTACAGAGATCTGCATACTACTTCTGCCAAGTGTATCACACATCTACACTCAGTTTTTCACAGTCCAGTATTTTGTACTTACATGGCTTGATATGGCTGGAGGAGGAAGGCTGTCAGCAGGGATAGGAATTAGCTCACCAAGCTGAAAGAACCAAAAAGGAGATTAGAAAAAAACCATATCACTAGGAGCTTCTGAATTCAAAATAAGGAGTCTTTGCACCCACACTTCTCTCCCTCTGTGAAAATGTCCCTCACCTTCATTGTGAGGAAGGGAGTTGGAAAAGGTTAGGGTGTAGTGCAATAGTACCTGCAATTTTCTCCATCCTTTCTGAACACGGATAAAAACCTCACTGGTTTCCCTCAGATAGATTAGTGTACCTTCTGCTACATAATGAACTTTTTCCAACATACCCTCGATGTTTTGGAATGTCGTAACCTGTCAAATAGGAGAATGAAACATACTTCATCAGACACACAAAACATTCTGCAGGTTAAATAGTCTCATTTGGATACATAAATGTCAAGACTTCTTCCCCAGGAAATGCTCATAAAGTCAGTTTTATCCATAAAGTCAGTTTAATCCATAATGTAGTATGAATATCATGCTACTTTGGCATACTGGCATTGTCATTCTGTGTATTGTAGTAGAATGACAGCAATTTTGTACTAATTTTGTGCAGAGTGAAGATTGTTGCACTCCTACAATTTAGCATCCTGGGTCAAAATGGCAGAGTTCAGAAGAGAACTGCAGTAGTTTAAAACTGGGACAAATTTCAAGAAAGTGCAATCACTTTCCCTTTTTTTTTTCCTAATTTCTTCATTGTCAGAAGGCATATGAATGCTTTATAAATAATGCAGACCCTACTACAGAATTGTATATTTTTTTATTTGTCTTAGTTTTGACCTAAGTAAGCTCAGACCTTCTGTCTGATACAGTAGCTCCCAGCCTGCAACTACAGTCTTCTGTCTTGAGGCATCAGTTTTTGAACATTTATTTCTCCCCTGAGAATTGCAATGAATGCCCTCTGCTAGCTTGAACAGGGCTTTTGGGGGTGGTTTTCTCAAGCTTTTTTGGTGAGTTTATTTGCTGTTTTTTTTGGGTTTTTTTGTTTGTTTGTTTTTTTTTTTTTTTTTTTTTTTTTTCCTTTATGGATATCTTAGACCCAATTTTGATTCATTTCATAATATAAGAAAAGGAAACAAATTTACATGTAGGCTCTGGCAGAAGGATTTTTAGAATTGCTAGGGAAATCTACAGTTTGCATCTTAAAATTGTGTGGTTTATAAAACATTCTACTAAATAAAAACACAGGATGGAACTTTCACTCCTCTTTCGGTGCTACCAGTGACCACCAAAAGTTTTGAAGAACATTTTCTATAGCAAACTTCCTTATTGTGCTCTCTTACCAGATTCCTTGTGGCAGGTGACCCTGGCTCTCCAGGAGGACCTGGTGGCCCAGGCATTGCAGCTGCTAAAAAAATATAAGCATACAATACATCCTGAAGGTCATCTTTTTTGAGAGAAAATGTGAGTGACACAAAGAAAGGACTTAGTGATGGTGTCCAGGAGCAGCAGAAGTTTTAAATAGCCATAGTCATGTCCTTAATAGCTCAAGTCAACTACAGAAAATACATTCTAAGGTTTATTTTAAGAAGCAATGATGGAACAGTTTTTTCTCTGTTTTTTTGGGAGGTTAAGGCCAACAGATTGCAGTCTGTTGTAGAAACTGCAAATGAAGAACTAAACCCACTTGAATTGACCAGAATGCTATTCTGTTAGCTAGTGCACATGGAAGAGGAAGAACTTTTTGCTCCTGCCCATATAAGCTTCGAGGGAGTCATAACATCTTTTGCTCTAAAGGCAAACAAAAATTTACTTTTCCTTAGATAAAATATTCATGTGTGTAAACTCATCTTGTGTTATAAAGCAAAAAAAAAAAAAAATTCATCAGGGGTATGAACTTGGACTACTATGACTGCAGTCCACACCACCTGGTACCTAGTATCTGTCTCCAAAAGTGAATTTCTTCATCTTGAGCTGTTTTCTGGAGTAAAAACTTTCTTTTAAGGTGGGAAAGATTCAAAGATATGGAAGACTAAAAGCATTCATTTTGTGCAAATGCATGTCATGATAATGGAACTTTGAAGTTGTTTGTAAGGAGCTTCTACACAAGGACCTTGTTTGTTTGGTTTTGTGAAACCCAGAGGAACCTCAAAATCACCTTTTGCAAGAAGAATCTTTGCACCGAGGCATTTGCAAGGATACTCCAGAGCAGGTCCTTCATGCCAATGGCAGGGGAAGGAGGTCAGCTCTCAGAAGCGTTTATAGCTATTTACCTACAGATAAGCTATTCCTCTTTCCCCACATTGCAATATGTGAACTCCATACTACAGTATGTGAACTCCATAATTACAGATGGTAATAGCTTTAAAAGAGATAACTGAACCACGGAGATAGGGAATAAATAAACATCTGTTCCAAACATTTAGTAAAATATGTGCTGCTTAAAGAACCCTTTTAGAAAGCAAAGAGGAAAATGTGTAGGAGGATGATGAAGACTAATGGCAGAGAGCATAAATGAAAGTATAGGGATGGAATACTAATAATAATTTGTTTTGTCTGACTGGGTCTCTTAGCTAATATCCAGAAGTACTTAATCTAAATTACACAGGAAAAGGCCTGAAGACCTTTACAGGCTTATTGGATGTGTGGATCTTTCTGTATTGTGATGGTCAAGGGCTGATTCACATAAAGCCTATGTTCCAATGTTAAACATATCAAGGATTTTTTCTTTTTCAAATATTATTCAGAGGATGAATACTTCTGATAGACACTAAATTAATAGTATTGACTGGATGACAGATGGGAGTCTCTATACTTGTTGTATAATTGAGGCTGACCAGGTTTAAGAAATACCAGGAGAGAACAAATTGAAGAGAGATATGTCAAACTAGTATACTGGAAGCACTTGTGGGAAAACAGGCTAATTGTTCTCAGGAATGGAGAACTGTATTTCCTAGACCTGTCAAAACTTTAGGAAGAACAGATCTCTGTTACAGCATCTCTATTCAAGTAAAGTCTCCCTTTCTACTAGTACACCATCTTCAGCTGAGATTAAAGAATGCTCTGCTCTGGTTTCACCTGGCTGGATTTCCATGCTGGTCACAGATCCTCAAGGGAGGAATCAGACATTTTCTCAGGCATACCTGTCAAGTAATGTCAAAGGAGCCCAGGACCGCATCCGCTAGAACCCAAGGCTGGACATTAACAGCTTGTCACTAGGAAACCTGTGACCCAAAAGGAGTCAAAAGCACAAATATCTTGAACTGTGACACCTGATTTCTAACCACATACTCCCTTTGATGTCATCTTGTTTGCAAAATTCCTCTCTTGATATGACTAGTTGTGGCACATTTTGCTCCTTTTCTAGAAAGTTTCTAGAAAACTTTTCTAACCCAGTAAGTTGAAAACCATTAGAGGCAGAGTAAGCAACCTGAAGTTCCATTTCTATTCTATTCTATTCAAATTCTATTCAGCATTTGCATAGCAACTAGTTTTTACAAGCAGTTCTCCAGCAGTCTGATTCTAGACCTAAACTCTGCTGTGGGTACTGCCAGAAAATCAGAGAAGCACTTGGGCTGGAAAAGACCCTTCAGATCATTACCTCCACAGGCAACACCCAGAACTGCAAAGTCTGCTTCTAAAGCATGTCCCTAAGTGCCATGGTTTTGCTTCCAGAGATAGTGACTCAACCATTTCCCTGAGCAGCCTGTTCCAGTGGCAATCCTTTAGGTGAAAAAAAATTCCTAATATCCAATTTAAAACTCCCTTAGTACAACTTGGGGCCATTTTCTCTTGTCCTGTTGCTTGTAACCTTGGAGAAGAGACTGCCCCTCCTGGCTACAGCCTCCTTTCAGGCAGTTGTGGAGAGTGATAAGGTCACCTCTTTTGCTCCAGGCTGAACATCCCCAGCTCCCTCAGCTACTCCTCATGTGACTTGTTCTCCAGGCCCTTCCCCAGCTTGACTGCCCTTCTCTGAACATGCTCCAGCACCTCAATATTGTTTTTGCAGTGAGGGGCTGAAAACTGAGCAGAGAATTCAAGGTGTGGCCTGACCAGTGCTGGGTGCAGTGGGACAATCACTACCCTGCTCCTGCTGGCCACAGTATTGCTGATGCAGGCCAGGGCCATTGGCCTTCTTGGCCACCTGGGCACTGCTGGCTCACGTTCAACAGCTGCCAACCAGCACCCCCAGGTCCTTTTCTGCTGGGCACCTTTCCAGCCAGTCTGTGTGGGGTTGTTGTGACGCAAATGCAAATGCAGGACCTGGCACCTGGCCTTACTGACCCTCATACAGTTGACCTTGGCCCATTGGTTCAGTCTGTCCAGACCCATCTGTAGAACATTTCAGCAGATCAGCCTTCCCACCCAATTTGGGGGCAAACTCACTAAAGTGTGCATTTGATCCCCTAGCCCAGATAATTGATATTGGATAGGTCTGGACTCAATACTGAGACCTGGGAAAACCCCCTTGTGTTGGCCACCAGCTGGATTTAATTCCATTCCCCACAAGAAGAGCATTTTGTCCCAGATTTATCCAGCTGGTCAATTTGATGGATTTTGCAAAGCTATCAAGGTAACCTATCTCTACTATGCAAATTTCCTCCCAGCCACAGCCACAGCAAGATCCTTCACACAATAGCACTTCTGTGGCACTAGTCAGTGAAAACTGTCTGTAGAGAAATTGTCCCTTTTGTGCTCTCAGTTCCAACTTTCCCCCAGGAGAAATTGGTGGAGGGCAGGAGGAGAGCAGGGAAAAACCTGCCCAGCTATGCAGAGAGGGTGGGCAGGTGGGATAACCTGCCAGGTGAGAAAGAATTGGTCATGTGTGGGTTGTGGGCGTGTGGCTGTACATTCACACATACACTGCAAAGCTCACCTGAGCCATATATTGCAGGGGGGCCGGGTGGTCCAGGTGGTCCAGGTGGGCCAGGAGGTCCAATTTTTCCATAGCCTGGTAAGCCAGGTAGGCCAGGTAACCCTGGAGGTCCTCTGGGTCCAACAATTGAATCTCCTTTTGGTCCCTGTCAGTGATGAATAATATTTCCTTGAATGTATTGGTTTCATTGCTGCAGGGCCATCATCTCTGGTGGCAACATTTATCAGGTGCCTGCCACTACACTGCCATTTAGACATGAGTCTAAATGTAAGTACCTCCAAGGAGGCATGGGTATAATGGAAAATGAACATTTTAACCATATACTGAAATAAAGTCAAGTATTTAAATTTCAGAAAGCTTTTTGAAAAATCTCATACCTACCTCTGAGCAGCTGATACCTGCAAAACTCTCATCAGTGCTCTCAAAGTCCTGGATCTCTACTCTGCTCATGCTGAGACTGCCTGCTTTGATGGGCTCAGAGAATTTGTGGAACACTTTAATGTAAAGTGTGTCTATGCAAGGTGTACATCTCATGATGAGTGCTGTCTTCTCCCTCCTGTGATCAAATGTTAGCCCTTAACCTCTCCAGCTGCCAGACTTGCAGAATAAAAAGACTTCAACTCCCTTTATTTCCAGTTTAGCAGCATGTCCTCAGCCTGACTGAGGAGGACTGCTGCTCTATGTGCTCACACCATCCTGCAGACATGGAACACATTGGACCCTGGACAAGGAGAGCTCAGCTGTGCCAGTAGAACAGTTTCTAAACAGGGAGATGGTTCTCAGCAATGTGAAATAGAACCAGGGGGATTTTTAAGGGTGATCTTGCTAACCTAACTCTTAATCCTCAGCTGTGGCCCACTCATTCATGGTTCTTGACACAGACATGGCAATAGAGGAATACAACGCATGTATTTGTTGCCCGATCTCAGGGATAAACTAGGTTCCAAAGAACTGGTGTATTTTATTCCAAAGTAGCTGTGGTGGCAATTGCCAGAAGATAAAATTAAAAGGTAGACAGTAGGCAGTGGTTGAATTTTATAGAAATGGTCCATATGGCTACACACTGGTCTGTTCAGTCATGTTTTTGGATTACTAGGAAATTAGGATGAATTATTTAGATAGCCAGTAATTTTCAAGTCAGCCTCTGACTAACTTTATATGGCTTATTTTGGTATTATGGGGGTATAAGTAGTAGTATCACAAATTATACATGCTGCTTTGATTTGTAATGCTGTTAATAGCATGATTTACATACTGGTGTAGCTATATGAGACAGTTGAGCACAACATGGTGTCAGAATTTCATAGCAAAGTAATTCTATGCACAACAGTGAAGTGTCTGTGTTTACACTTAATGCAATTTTCTCCTATTCACCTAATCCTTAGCATATAAGTTTTTATATAGCTCCTAGCAATCCTACCAATCCTGATGTTTGTCTCTTTTTAGTGCCTTCTAAATTAATTCTAAATGGGTAGTCACAAATATTCCCATTCTACAACTTGCACGACTTACAATTAATCCTGGTCTTCCCGGTGGTCCAGGAGGTCCTGTCAGAAAAAAACCTCCATTTGGTTCTCCTTTTTCTCCTTTTACACCAGTGATTCCATTGTCTCCTTTTTCACCCTTTGAAGAAAATGTATTTTCAAATGTTGAGCTGAAGTGAGACCAGAACACAATGCACTGAACTTTTAAATTTACATGAAATCTCTGAGTTTGGTAAACATTTCACTTGCTTGAAATGCTTTTAACATCACTTTCTTTCTTCTTCTGTGATATGGGATGAAAAGGAATGCTTTCTCTATTGAGGCTGCAAGGCTCATTCAGGGCAAGGGCTAGGGGAGGTGGGATTTGGTGGAGGCAGAGAAAATGCCTCTGTTGCTGTTTCCTGCTATTCTGCCCAGCAAAACCTTGTTCAGTGCTGTAGCTGGAGGCAAAGAGAGAGTTGCAGGAAGCACAAAAGCCTGGCTTTGTGCTTTCCTCCATCACCAAGGAAAAACCAAAGCAAGATTGACATCGAATGGACAGCTATTTGAAAGTATTTGACAAAGTGAGTATCGCAGGGTGGGAGTGTGTACCAGGATAACAGAAGAGACAACACACAAAATTGCAGACACAGTCTTCTGTTCTGCATGGCTGATTATCAAATAGTTTGGGAAACAGAGCAATAGGTAAGAAGCAGCATTTAATTACTACATTATTATGTCTCTGTGCAAGAGGAGCCACAGCATTTATACATTTCTCCTCACATTATTTTTTTCTGTTTGTCTGCTTTTTTTCCCCTTCAATTTTTTTTGGTTGATTTTTTTAATGTTTCCAAGAAATAAACCTGTGGATAGAAGAGGCAAAGGGCAAAGCAAGAATGGCAGGTATCTGCAGACAGCCAGAGGACATGGCTATGTATAGCTCCTCCTCGGACTTTTAGTCTTAGTAAATTCCCAGTAAACACAACTCAAAAGGTTTCTTTTTCCAGACCATTTTGGGGAGTGGAAGGACTAGATGAAAAATGAGTTCTTGGCAGCTAAATCTGTAAAGCTACAGACATTACACTGTAAGGTCAAATAAACCCTATCAGCTTTGCCACCTACATGGGACACTTTATGCCATAGGAATAACTTGGGTGTACTCAGCCAAGCAGAAATAAAATCCTGAAACCAGGTAGCATTAAAAGTCCTTCTAAGAGACTGTCAGCACAACACTTTTGGTAGCATCATCAAATGATAATTTGATTCACATTTTTTCAGTTCTTCTACTGATAGAGTCCTATTTACCTAAAAACATTTAAAATAATATAATATTTTTATTAATTTTTGTCACTTGAAGTAGTCAAGAGAATAATGGAACAGAGAGAGAATAAACAAATCAAGGTATGGGTATACTTTGCTGTAAGAGCTTCCAGGAAAATAGTTTTCATAATTTGATTTTATTCAGTGTGCTTAAAAGATAAATAACATTACATGGAAGTGATTTCCACCCCCCTTTCCCCTCATCCAGTGTTCTAGAAGCCCTTTAGGTAATGGATGTCTTTTACCTGAGCTGGCATGGAAACAAAAGCATTCATTTAAGGCAGATATGTTAGGTAACAGTGAATTATGACTCACTTTAATACCACTGAGAAGGTAAAAAACCTCAGTAATAAAGTTTCTTTCAAAAGTATTCTTTACATAACTCTGACAACTGCTGTCTCTATAGTTGTAATAAACTTGCCTGTGTAGCTGGAGTTTAAGAAATTAATATAATTTGCAACTGCTGATGCCCTTATATTTGTATATTTCTCCATGTTGCATTGGTTTGTGCTTAATTTATAGTAAAGTACACTTTAAAAAAAGCTTAACAGAACTCAAACACAAATGGGATATAATTACCTTTATGCTATTAATATAGTGGCTGAAATATGATGGAGGCAGAGGTGGACCTGAAAAATGAAGAAAATACAATAATTATCTGTAATTTTCCTTTTAAAAGCACTGCTTTTGGTATTACTGGTTTAGGAGTTTAAAGGAAAACTATTTACAATAATGGCATTAATCTTTATATCAAACATATTTTTAGTTTGGTTTCCTAACAGAGCAAGACTTATACAGCCTATCTCGTCTGTGCCTTGTCTGTCACTCTTCCGCCTCAAAAACTTCTGAATATGATTGGGATTTCAGAGAAATTTGAAGCAAAGAAGGCTCAAATACAAAAAATTCCCAGTTTTCTGAAAACATAGCAGCTGGGAATAGGAGTGAAAGAGAAGTGTCCATGTTAACACCTTTGACACAAGCCAAGGTAAAAGAGAAGCTTTTCATATATTTTTCTGGTAGTGGGGTGATCCATCAGTAGATGTGTGATCTTTCCTGCAAAAACAGTACCAGAGCTGACAAGAGAAAGAGATAGTGTTGCTGCTGTGCTGCGGCAATTGCACAATAACTCTTCCTTGACATTTTTCTGCAATGAAAACCAGTATAAAATTATATCACTCCTGTTGTCTGCCAATGTTGGTCAGCCAAAGCTGTCAAGCCAGCACAAAAGGTTCAAAAAGCCTTCATATATTATCTGATTGGTATACATTTGGAAAAACCCCCTATTTTGCAGCTTCCCGTAACAGTCCAATGCATTTCTTTCAAATGTGTTTTGATTAATTTTTGAGATCTTTGGGCCCAACCTTCTGCCAGCCATAGGGCTCATTTCAAAGTGTGTCACCTCAGATGAAATTAAATCAAGCAGACATTGTGGGACAGAAAGTATTCTCATTATGGCACCTGTTTGGATTTTATTCCAACCTTACCAATTACAGCTTGCAGTAGTGATCTGCTTGATCCTTGTAAGGGGAAGGGAATGGACAGGTGGAATGGAACGGCAAGTGTCCTTCTCAGACGTTGCTTAGTATTAATCTCTACATTGAGCACTATTTGAAGTATTTCTAGGATGACCAGCAAGCAGTCTAGGTCTGAATGAAGCCCATATTTGTTGAGTTTGCTCTCACACTTTTTGTGTTGGCTTCATATTTTTGAATGTTATCAATTAATAGACCCTGTTTATAAGGTAGGAGAGGTGACATTTTGCGAGAAGCAAAAATAAATCCACTGCATGGACAAATACCATAGTTCAAAAACATTTTCTCATTCCTGGAACTCAACAAATGTAGTGGAAAGAGCTTTAGCCACCCTCCCCTCAGAAAAGGTTTTGAAAAATTTCCTGTACTTTAATCATGCAACTGCTGGCTTGTAAATTTTTCCTGTCAGTGGTTATGTGGACACCTGTGAGAACTAGACAACTGCTTTGTATGAAAGAATTGTGGTTTAGCAACCACATCATTAAGCAAAAACCAAATAGGAATATTTTTTAAAACAGCAACAGAAATGGTCTGAAATTAGCACACTTCAACTTAATGTTGAAGAAAACGTTGGAGCCAATTGGTCTATTGGATCAAATGAATGAACCTCTGTTATTTTAGGAGAAAAGTGAATTGAGTTTTCAGTTTAACCAGAATTGTTAAATTGTTAATTTTTACCATCCTTTACTAGTGCAGTTTTACAGCAAAATCTTAAGAACAATCCTCTCATAATCTTCTCCTTATGAAGCACCTGAAATCATCAGATATAGGCAAGAAAATACTTCTAAGAAAATTATTTGCATTCAATACAGAACCTGGAAAGGAACAGATATGTTCATGATGGACAAACCAGCACTGAAGAGAAAATTTTCTTATTTTCTGTTTAGGAACATTTCTTGCTTCCTCTTTTGACAAGTTTATTGATGACTGGAAATCACTAACTGCTTATTTTAAGATATCGGATCAGAATAAAAATTAATGAGGACAAGACAGGAAAATTGATTTTATCACAACAAACAGGTGTTGTCTTCAAAATAACCAAAACATCGTCTTCAGTTATCAGTTATGTCTTTGGAACAAAGACAGAAATATCCATGTAGATCTAGTGAGGGGTTAATACAGTTATTATATGGGGAGAATATAGTTATTTTCAATGCATTAAAGAAAAATTACTATAAATATAGTATAGAAACACAAATTCAATATATTGCATTTTCTATTTCAAATGATTTCTGTCACTGATCAAAGACTTATCTCAGTATATGAGATTTCAAAAACTGTACAGAAAATGAAGTGCTAGTAATTACAATATTTTCAAACAGATGCTTGTTTCTGTAACTCTTTTTGAATTTGTAAGAATTAGAAATGTGTATCCACTTTTTGACACAGAAAGCAAATCTTTGGGTGAGGAATAATTTTTATCATGTTCCTACTGCTACTCAATTGGAATTTTCAGTGCACACAGACTCTTCATGATTTTCACAAACAAATCAGAAAATATTAAAAAAGTGGTTGAAATGGAAATAATCTATTTCCACCTCCTGTTAGAAGGGGGACTGACAGAAACAACTGACTGCCTTGAACTCAAAATGCACAGGTGTATTGCCCTGAAATGTGAAGCACTGGATGTTAGCACAATTGGCTCAGAAAGACTGACAACAAAATAATATATCAGGAAGTGCCCATGATGTCCTTCCAAAATGTCAGAAAACCTGTGACCAGCCACTTACATTTTGATACCTATCCTTATACTTAACACTTTCCTAATGCTCACAAATGTGCAGTCTGTCTTTTCAGAAGATATTTTGGATAACATTCTGAGCTTTGCTGGTCTGTGTGTCAGTTCATCAGTGAACACTGGTGTAAATCTCTAGGCAGGTAAGGCTGCAGAGATAAGTATCTAAGTATCTTGATGAATTGTTTTTCAAGTTAGACACATATTCCTCCACAGGGTGTCAATGACATATTAGATTTAGTATACCTGGTGGTCCTGGAGCACCTCTGTCTCCCTTTTCTCCTTTTAAGTGTGCTGAACTGTGCAGTCCCCAGGAATCTCTGTTTGCTTTAGCACCTGCCATAAATAGCATCACAAATTCATAAGAACCTGAAAACAGCAGAGACTGTAGCAGTCACAACCAAACCACTGAAAGTGGGAGCAGACTATTCCAATATGTGGGGCACATGGTCCCTGTCCCTCTATGCTTCTCACTCATGATCATTGAATGGCTGCATGACTGTCCTCTCTTAGCAACCCCAATATGTGCAAGTCATTCTCTCTCACACAAAAATATTTTTCCCTCCCTAACTGCCCTTTCCCTAACCACCAAGCCTAAGACCCTCTGAACAAATCTGGTTCTATTTTTCCATTTATGAATTTCACTGGGGCAGATGCAGAAGCAGTTCTTGAATTGCCCTTCCCTTCCCTTCCCTTCCCTTCCCTTCCCTTCCCTTCCCTTCCCTTCCCTTCCCCTTTCCCCTCCCCTCCCCTCCTCCAGATATACAATAGCCAAGAAAAAGCAAGGAATTACCCACCATGGTCATGAAGAACTTCTTGATTTCCAGGATAGGGAGGGTTCACCTTCAGACAAAGAAATCCATTTAAAATCATCCATACATATTAATCAATGGAAATGCACTACTTACTGTGACTGAAAAGCCTGGCCAGTTTGCATGATATCAAATATTATAACAACAGTCTGGGATTATTTCCAGGTTGACAGGGTCTGAGTATTAGCTGATCAAGTTTTTATGAGGATTATGCTCTCTTTGACATGCAACATGCTTTCAGCAAAAGGGTAACATCATGCATTTTGGAGGCATCAGCAAATCCTACTCTTGATTGTGCCAGTGAAGCATCAGAAAACTCATTCTCCAAGAACAATTCTGAATTTACAATACTGTGTTTGGAAGCAGGATTTGATTTTTGACTGTGAGATAACAGCTTGTGTTTATAATTCTCTTCATCAGACCAGGGTAATGTTATGTCATGTCTGATGTTAACCTGTGCTCCAGATGCATTGAAACCACAGTGGGGAGACAGAAGCTATTCCAGTCTATCCTCTTCTGTCACCAGCTACCTGTAACAGTGGGCATTCTACCTACATCTGTGCCTGTCTTCAAACTAGGGACAATGCAGGAACTGAAATGTGGCACAGTGCTTGGAAATCTTGGTACTTTCTAGTACTATTTATAGGAACCTAAGCTACTGTATGAAAAAATGGAAGTTGCTGCATCTGGTTAATCCTGTAGTATCAGCCTGGAGAAGTCTTACTCACATGGACAGCTCTATTAACTTGAGAAGTTCAGTCCCCATGAAGAAAAACTGGTGGGGCTCAGTCTGTAGTTCTTTATCGACACTCATTTATGTAGGCATGAACAGCAGACTTCTTATCTATAAACTTGGGTAGGTTTAGGAGATTACTCACAAACGTAGGACAGATCTATCCAGCACACTCAGGTGCATGAAGAGATGTTTACATGTTTCTATTACTTGTGCATGTTAAAGTTAGTGCTATTTTTCACTGATGGTAGCCTTCTGGAAAAGTGGCTATTATTATCTGAAATTCAGAGAAAATAGTCTTGATTTGTTTGAATCATTCCACAGAGAATCAGAAGAGAGTGGAGGCTGGAGGCATCTCTGGAGGTTGTCTATTCTGAAGGAGAATCAACTACAGCAGGTTGTTCAGGGCCTCATCCAGTCAGATTTCAGGACTGAGGCTGACAAATATGAATGTGATTATGGACATATGTTATCAATGTACTACAGTGTTATACAATGGGAGCAAGAAGATTAAAGGGAGAAATTCTAAGAGGTAAACAAATGATGTGTGGAGGTGGTAGGCCAAAACTGTAGAAATGGCAAATTACCACAGAGTAATGGCTATTTATCATTAATTCCTACAAAGATCACAAGTTGGGATACAACTTTTTCAGCAGTAGGGTTAGGGTGATGATGAGTATCAATACATTTAGCAGAGAGGAAGTCAAGAGCTGTTTCTCTAAAATCAGCGAAAAAGAACTGGAATGCAAATTGGAGGAGAGGGCACAGTATTACTCAGAGCTTTTACAGCTGTTTAACAGAAAAGTATAACTCTACACTATTCAGGGGTGGCTCCCAAAGACAGAATTCTTTCCAAATACATACCCCACAGCTTAACAATAGGATATTGCCCTAGGGAAAATACTTCCAGGACTGAACTGTCTTCACCAGTCATTCTAAGATGCAATTTCTATAACTGATTAAAGAAAAATTGCACTAGGACATTCTGAAAATATTAAATCCATCTCCTCTCATTTCATACTATGTGTGAAACTGCAGGTTCTTTGAAGATGATGAAGGCTTTGTCATACTCTCTGAAAAGGAGGGGCAGATCTTCACCTGCTGCAGTTCTATGTGGACAGAGTGCATTTGAGGGTCAAATAAAGAAGATGATCTTTCTTTTCTGATGCATCTTTCATGCCACAATGAAACACATAACAAATCTTATTTTGGACAGGGAAATTAAAAACAGCTAAAGACATAACAACACGGGGACTGTATTTATACATATATCTAAAACATACATGTACCTGTATGCATACACATTCAGGTCCCCAAAGCAACTCCTAAGCTATGGAAACACAAGCTTTGAAAGGCATTAAAAGTATTAGGAAAAAACAAGTAATCAAAGTACTTTAAGCAAAAGAGTCTAGTGTTTGTAGTTCTGTTATATATTTAATACATGGCTAAGTTTTCATAAATGGCTAAACACTTGAAAATCTGTTATCCTGAAGAACAAATAAAACACATCCCTGGTGCAAAGCAGAAGGCAGGGGAAAAAAGCTGCAAGGTTATGGTGTTTAGGTGTACAGCTGCTTGGGTTATGTTCTGTCACGGCCATGCATCCTGCTAAGAGCAGATTCTGCATGTGTCACTTACTGGCATTTTGCAATGAGGCCTGGGAGGGACTGGGAAAACTGTCTATTGAAAACAGGAGGGAAATTACTTTAATGAGCATAGGTATGATACAGCATGTAACACACCATATAAACCCAAGAGTCATGATGAGGCTAAGCCTGGAAACAAAACCCCCACCTCCCTGGAAGAAAGCCCAGCTGGCTGCCAGGGCTGTCATCATGTCCCTCTTTGTGGGGCCATGGGGGCAAAACTCTTCCATGATAGTGGCTTTGGTTAAGAGATCTTTTTTCTCTGCACACAAGCAAGGTCACCCACAGCGAACTGTGTAGACTGAAACCAGTTTTGATGTTTCCTCTTGCAAACTGGTTCTAGAGCAGCACGTTTCTGCTACAAACCAGTCACTGGTGCCCATTGCACTTACTCCTTTGATATAAAGTATACGTCCTGGAGGTCCGGGGGGCCCTGGGGGCCCAGGCAAGCCAGGAAGGCCCTGGTAAGAGAAAGTGAGAGAAGGAAGCTATTAGACAAAAAACAACCCCAACTGGAAACTGGAACACCTAAAGCACTGCATATTGAAACAAATTAAAGTGTGTATCTCTCATCCAAGGAAAATTAGGTATTCTACACTGATCTAGATCTCTCAAGACTGCTAAGATTCATAAATTTTCAAGTGCCAGTCAGATACATCGTACATGCTAATTAGCAACCCTGAGGAGCCCTGCTAGACTGAGGGTGTGACTGCCTTTTACAAAAAATGTATGTCATCTCTGAGCTGTGTAATTTGAAAACTTGGCACAAGGCACAAGTTTTCAGTCCACATCAATGCAACTTTCTGTATGGTGACATATGTCATCTCATCAATAACTAGAAATCCATTAGATTTTATCTTCCCTGAGCACTCCAGGAAGGACTACTAGAACATGCAGCCTCCTTTGTTTGCTTGTTTACTTTAACCTGTCAACCTGATGTACTTCATCTAGTTGTAATTGCTACAATAGCTTTTGTGTGGTTAAGGCACACAATCCAGAAAATGAACTTTAATATTTTTTGAAGACATGAAGGAAAGGAAAATCTACTCTTATATTTTTCTCTCAGTGGGTAGTAATTTTACCTGTCATTTTCTTCCAATTATAATTTGTCTAATTTGTCTGTTTTCACTTTCTAGGAACTATATTTCTATTTATACATTCTTCTAGGGATGTAAGCCACATTCAGTACCTGGTCTTTTTTTACTGTGGAGATACCTAAATACTTACTAATTCTGCAAAGATACTTACCAGTTCTCAGTCTCCCTGCTACTCACATAAAGCAGTATCATCTCACTTATATTTATTATCGAGATGGACAAGACACTTGTGCCTTGCAGTTTGTGTGCCATATTTTCTTTTCTCTTGAACAAACTAGAACCAGAGGCTTCTTACAAGAGAATCCATTTACAAAAATTGCTCTAATGAAATACAGTGATACTGACTTTATGTTAGCACAGTAACATACTCTTGTAAATTTTTTCAGCATTATCTCTGATGCAGATGAAACAGCATTAGCTGCCGTTGTGGCATGGGTACCAATTTTTCTAGCACAGATTGTCACATGACGTCAGAACAACCCCACAAATTACTCTGCTATTGTGGAGCTCATTGTTTATGCTCAGCAGTGCCAGTTCTTGTGCAGTCCAGTTTCAATGTTTGTCATGAGACAGCTTGTCTGAAATATTTTCATGAGAACACACTTGCAGCAATATTGTATTTGTGGGGTTCCCAGACGAAGGAAGGAAATGATGAATCTGACTCCATGTTCTTAGAAGGCTAATTTATTATTTTATGATACTATATTATATTAAAGAATACTAAACTAAACTATACTAAACTATACTAAAGAATACAGAAAGCATACAGACAAAAGGCTAAAAGATACTAATGAAAAACTCATGACTCTTTCCAGAGCCTCGACGCAGCTGGACCCTGATTGGCCAATAAGTCAAAACAATTCACATGAAACCGATGAAACAACCACCTGTTGGATAAACAATCTCCAACCACATTCCAAAGCAGCAAGACACAGGAGAAGCAAATGAGATAATATTGTTTTCCTTGTTCTCTGAAGCTTCTCAGCTTCCCAGGAGAAGAATCCTGGGCGAAGGGATTTTTCCAGAAAATATGACTACCACACAGCAACAGGAGCTTGCTTCATCACTTGTCATTCCACAATTACAGGTTGTAGGTGAGCATGAATATGCTGTCAGCTGTGCAGCAGTCATTGTTTTGGATACATGTACAGGGTAACCGTAGCAGGTAGCAGGTATCAGTGAGTATCTCCTTGTTAGTAAGGTAGATACCACTTCCTTGTGATACGCTCAAGTGCTGTTTGTACCTGGGCTAGAAAGGTCAGAGCCTGTGGGAGTATCTTCATATCAAGAGAGGTCACACTGGTGGCCTGGATGAGGAAGTCCTTGACACATATAAAAAAAAATGGAATTCCAAATCTTTTGCTATTTGAAGCTGCTATAGTAACAGTGAGTTGCACACACACATAATTGGTACACCTGGGAGCTGACACAACTATGTGTATCTGCAAGAATTCCCCAGACAGACCCAGAAGCTGACTTTTCAATGACTGCTGCTGGAGAGGAAAAGTAGCAGAAACACAATTATTTCTAGAACATTTCAGGTTTTTAGTCCCATCATCATTTGAAAGGGATCAGTATAAATCAGACTTCAGATTTTAACAGATTTTATTTTTCAACTAATTGAAATACAAAAAACTTACGTTAAATGCTTCACCTCGATCACCTTTCACACCTCTCAGTCCATTCAGTCCCGGACGGCCCTGATATAAGTAGAAATAATTTATTATGTGTCAGAAGCAAGCTTTCCTATCTTTATCCCACTTGAGAGCATAATACATACTGGGCGTCCTGGGAAGCCAAGTTCTCCTTTGGGTCCAGTAGGTCCTATTGGTCCCTGAACAGAGAAAAAAGAAGTGATTATGGCCCATTTTGTCGACCTATGTTTGATTATTTAGAATAAGAAATATAATTTTACATCTACATTAAAAATCAGTCTGTGATTGCCTGTGATTGCACAGAACATTCTCTCTGCTTGCTGTATTGAATGATCTCAGAAGCTGAGCACTGCATGTAACAGCTCGGCTTTGGAAAAGACCACCTATCTGAAATGAAGTCTAAATTCCCAGGCCCTTGTAGAGCGTGCAATTCAAAATTGACTCACCATGTACTGAAGAAAAATTAAATGCATCAGTCAGGAAAAGAAAAGAAAGTTAGTGATATATGCTTTGTTCATCTTATTTTTCCCCCCTTTTTTATTTCTAATTATTTTTATTCAGGCTCTGTAAGGAAATATCTGTGGATTGGCCTAAGAATTCATGCAGTGCCAGGCTTCTACTTGCCTCTCACTAGCCTGGGTTTGTGCATTCATGGGGCTGATAGCTGAAACAGAATTGTTCCTTCTTTATACAGGTTTGACTGACTCACCAGGCTCCACAAAGTAATACAAGCCACTGCAAAAAGAGGGGACAAGCAGGCTGCCTGGGAAAGGTGGTCCAGGACTATGGATGGCTTACGATGGGGCATTTGCAAATGTGCAGCTTCTAGGCAGCCTGCAAGTGATCAACAAAAAGCAGCAAATCTGAGGATCTACAAACTTTCAACTGATGTCAGCTTCTTGAAACTCACCAAAACCACAAGGGTCTAGACAACATCTTTACATTTGTGTCAGCTTTTCTGTTTTCACTTCCTTTTTTCAGTCTGCTGAAATGCTGAAATACTCCTTCTTGAATTACTTGTTAAATAATCTGTCTGTAGATCTCACACGGATACCACTTACATGTGACAGTCGGTGTGTTTAACCCTTCACATTATATCTTTTCAGTGAAAAGTGATATGTACATTAATGAAAAATGTATCTGATGAAGAAGATAATTTCTCTTATCATCTAGCTGAAATTTATGGATTAATTGTTGTAATTTTTCTCCTGCTGAAACTGAAGACTGGAATAGACCTGAAATTCATAAGTAGTTACCATATGAACATATTAATTTATAATGCCACCATCGTAATCAGAATTTAAAGCTTACTAATGTCAGCTGAAACTACTTCAGGTGGTAAGACTTTTATTGATCTTCTATTTTATTTTCTGTTTGAAGGCAATTTATGTAGATGTGATCAGAATTAATGCATGTGTCACAATTGTGTGCCCCAAAATTTCACAATTCACCTTTCCATGATACCACATCCAGTAATGAGGTTTGGGAAGAAAAAAACCAAAACAAAACAAAAACAAAAACCAATCCAAAATGTTAAAAAAAAGCGCATTTTCCTATTTCACTCTCTGGTACCAGAGCCTTTAAAGATTATGTAAATCTGAACTTCAATCATCAATGAGGACAATTAGACTTCTTCAAACAGACTTCTTTTTCAGTTTAAATAAAGAGCAGTGTCTGATCCTGTGCTTTAACGGGGATTTCAAACATTAACAATGTGAGAGTTGACTCAGCTGGGGCCACCTTTACTGTTTTCTCTACGTGCCAGCCCAGTCTGTCAGGTGTTAGCAACTCCCTGAGAGAAGCTAGCAGTCCCAGCTAGAAGTGAAAGAAGGAAGCGTAGAAGCCACATGAGTTTTGCTGACCACAAAAGTTTCATTTACAACAGCACAGTAGATCTGGGCAGGCTGACACTGAGCTTCTTACTAAGTGCTCTCCTTCAGTGATATGCAGCCATTTGCTTCACTGATAGGGAACGGCATAATCCAGCATGTAAAATATTCTCTTTTCTCCAGTGGCTGGAGCTTGTATTCAGTCTGTTGCTTCTGCTTTTGCTAACAATTGTACTGACCTCCTGACTATCCCCAGTTCTCATCTGCCAAACTACTACTTCTCCGTAGCTCCTTGTGCTCCAAGCTCCTGTGAACCTACCTTCTGTCCAGCTGAAGTCCCAAAAAGGAGCAGAGCAATGACTAGGGATTTGATTTTAAATTCTGGAAATCTGTGTATGGGTCTGAGAGCAGAGATGTACAATCAGAGTCCCCCACTACCTCAAAGTTGTTCCTGGGCCAGAGACTCACTTGCAGCAAAGTAGAACAGAACCATTGCACTAAAACCTTTAATAAGTTATCTGTTAGAGTCTCTGGTATAGCACTTGAAGTCTGGATATTTTTGCTGCACAGGCCTCACACTAATTACAGATGGATTTTTTCTATGGGACAACACCAAATTGCATCATCCCATTAGCAGCGATGATCAAACAGGAGTTCTGCGCTCAGAACAGAACTGGCTGAGCAAAGCCTTGAGACAAGCTCCATGTGCCAAACTTTCATGAAGTGTAACCATTCCCACCAGTGCTGGCAAGAACTTCCTTGTCTGCTTGCTGAACTGTATGAAGCAACTCGTGGCAGTATAAAAGGAGATGTAAAACACAAAGTTTTGGGGCTGAGAGGAAAAAAATCATATAAACAGAGAATAATTTAGGTGGAAAGACAGGGATCCTCTTGCACAACCACGTGCTTACAAGACAAACTTATATGTTAGGCTTGTACCTTGTTCCAGAATCCATCATCTCTCTGGGCACCTATTTCTGTGTTTAATCACTTTTAACATGAATTTTTGCCTTTATATCTATATATGTCACAAGCTGGAACTTGTGATCTTTGTTACTCTGAGAAGGACCTGACTTTTTTTTTATCATTCCCTTTCAGGCTGCAGCAGGGAGCACTTAGAGCTCCTCTCAGTCTTTTATCTTCAGAGCTAAACAAGCCCAATTCACTCAGAGTCTTAAATCATGTAAGTTTCTAGCTCTGATGATATTTCACTGTTGGCTTAGACAGTAACAGATACATTTGTTCTACCAGAATTTAAGCTCTGCATCAAGTCAGTAGTTACAGCACCATATATGTAAAAAACACATTCTTTTCTGAAGGACACTGATGGCCCTGAAGCATGAATACTCCTTATCATCCCTACTCAGAAGGAATGAAAAGCTAAACCATACTACCTTTACATTTACCAATATTTGTAAGGCCAAAGCAAAATTAAAAAACAAAAAAACATTGATCTTTGGAATCATCTTACCATGGGTCCCACTGGTCCCATCACTCCAGCTTCGCCCTGTTGAGGACCAACATAGAGAGAGCAATGACAAGGAGAATTCCTGCAATGTCTAGCAGAGGTGGCTGGTAACATGGCCACCAAATAATTCCAGAGGAACACAACAGAGTATTAGCTCACCTTCTCCCCTTTTCTTCCTAATAATTCAGCTAAAGATCCATCAGCAGAGATGATAGCTCCTGGTTCTCCCTTTTCACCCTGCAATTATCAGAGTAATTACTGTTTACAAAGCAGTTCCCAGTGAATCAGAAGAAGTCAAGGCAGCATTTTTTTTATTTGAAGCATGACAGATTAGTCATGCTGTGATATCAAACATAAAGTGATATGAGTTGGGTGAATTTTGATTCTGGGGAAGAAAAGAGATGATCTTTCTAAAAACATAATAAAGTACACTAAAAATATCTCCCTAAGAAGAATAAGTTCTTATTTTTCTAAAAAGCCTTAATTTGCTCTCCGTAGAGTAACTATGTGAAACATGCTGTGTTCACAAAAGGTCTCTGACAAAGGCAAACAGGTTGTTGGTGTCTTCTTGTGTACCATCAGCTTAATGGTCAGTAAACCCTGCTGGAAATGCTCCATCTTGATAGACCAGTAAATGTTCAGATTTTACTATCAGGAAAGCATGAATCATTCTCTCTATGTGCCTGGCATGATGCAATCTCATTAACTTTAATGAAGGTCAAGTCCCAGCACTCAAACTGTGACCCTCTGCATTCCTGTTCCACGACCACGAATTACCACTTCTCAGTGCTAAATTCATGGTTCTCACTCTGGATCATTCAGCTGTAACTTCCCACTTCCTACCTCACGCAGCTTGCTACAACATCTTTCCCAAGATGTCATGGAAGAAATCTGTCTCGAAGTAGCTGCTTCGAGACAGATTGCTGCTTTAATCAGCAATTGCATTGCTGATTAAAATGACAGTCCAGGTTATAGACCTTTCATTGAACTCTAGGTGCTGTAACTCAGTTCTTCTCACAGGTTCTTAAGCTGTTGTGAGTTTTGGAAGTCTTCCTGAAGATACTTGGTTTGCTTCACCGACTTTATCTTCCGTGAGAATTTATGGACCTCAGATGGAATTTCATGATCCTTTAAGTAAAGGTGACTCTACATCTTCACTGAGGTTCCCAAACATCACCACTCTAGAGCATAGCCTGGTGTTCACAGCTCAGAAACACCATCAGATACATCACTATGTTTTGCTGTGTCAACAACACACCAACTAAGAAAAAACCAAACAACAACAACCAAAAAAAAAACCAAAAAAAAAAAAAAAAAAAAACAAAAAACCAAAAAAAAAAAACAAAAAAAAACAAAAAAAAAAAACCCAAAAAAAAAACCAAAAAAAAAAAACTAAAAAAAACCCCCAAAAAAACAAAACAAAAAAAAACCAAAAAACCCCCCCAAAACCAAAACCAAACCAAAACAACAACAACAAAAAAAAAAAAAAAACAAAAAAACAAAAAACCAAAAATCTCCACAACCTAAACCAAAAGTCACCCAACTAGTTCTAAGATTGAGCTTGATCATTTAATGCATTTTGTATAAGAACAGGAAATCTTATGATAAGCAGGGACTGGTATTCGTGGCCTGAGAGCTTTCCTTCTGAGGAATGACAATGCTGTTCATCTGCTACCCCATTTAAACCATCATTAACCATTTCCAAGTCTTCCTATTACTTGTGAGAAAGGGAGCTCAGCTACTTAGAAAAAGCAGAAAGTGCTTTTGTTTTTCTTTCTAGGTATCTCCAAGATATTAGATGTTCCGCTCCCCTGCTTCCCGAAGGTGGATAAGAAGGGGAAAAAACTGGAACAGCTGCAGTATTTACAGAAGAACAGAGTCAGTCTTTAATACCCTCTCAGCCGTGCTATAAAAACACACTTTTTGTGAAGAAACAAGAGAAAGAATCCTAAGAAGTGAGCACCTCAAGTCTTAAACTTTCTTTGGGAATTGAAAATTGTAATCTTCATTCTGTAGGCAAAGCCCTATCTGGCATAGGAGGAGGAAAAGATCTATTTTTTTTTTTTAATTTGGGCTTTTGGATAGGATCCCAGGGTGTCAGCACAACAATTATTTGGCAAGAAGAGATCACTTCATGTTTAATGTTTAAAGAGACTTAACCTGATAAGTGCATACTGCACTGATGAATTTCAACACTGGTGCAGGAAGATTAGCTCTTGGTGAGATTATATCAGGGGATGTCATTTAGCATTTTCACATTCCTCCTAGTACATTTTTCACTTATGAATTTATTAAAATCCCAAGTCCTACTAAAATTAGAATCATTAAACTTTTAATGTCACTAAGTACTTGTCATCTAACATTTCTCAGCATATACTTTCCCCTATGCAGTTTTTCATACCTGTTGTCCTTTAGGTCCTTGTGATCCAGGCAAACCAGTATCACCCTTCGGACCCCGAGGGCCCTAGGCAAAAGCAAGTAATAAACCCATAGTGATATTTATGAACAATATGGAACTAGGCTATTTTACTAAATATAATTTTAAATTACTGGCAAACTTGAACTTAAATCACTCTGGTTACAATCTAAGAATTCTTACAAGACTAAGTGGCTCTCTGAATTAAGTTATTCCCTAAACCAGATATTACATAAGTAAAATCTTTTAGAAAGACAAAAATGAAAAATGCCTGATGTTTATCACAGTGTGGATGATACACACATTCACAAAGGGAAATATGCAAACATTAATAAGAGTGGAAATTCAACCTAAAATTCTCTATTTCTTCTGTACTCAATCCTGTCTCTCTCCATGATCATTCAGCCAGACTGATTTTCAACAGAATTTCTGGAGGTATATTTTTAACAATATGTTAAAAAAAAAAAAAGTATATGAAATAGAGTTTATCTACTTGAAAACAAGATTATTCCCTTATCTGCTTTCTGGGGAAAGCATTCTCGTCAGATTAAATTGTACTTTACAGTCTTCCAAGAGCATTCAGAAGCATTCTTTTTACCCACCAAGATCTAAACTCAAGTCTACATAATTTCTGCATTTGTCAAGAGATAAATAAATGACATGAGGTGAGATCAAGAATGGTATTTTCATGACTGTAGAAATTCTATAAAGGACAGAGACCAATACTTTATATCACCTTCTAAATGTTATCAGCTCTTTTTCAAATTAAATGTATGTCTAAGGAGTTTTCCCCCCCCCTTTCTTTGCAGTCCATGACATTCAGGACTCAGCAAGCAACCTTCTGTGGAATTTTGGGCAATTTGCCAGCATTTTGTTAACATCTTTTGTCAGCTTTCCCAGTTTTCTGCTTAATTGTTCTCAGACAATAGACAAAGGATCCTGAGCCATATGCATGCTCTGAACTGTTGAACAATCATAACGAGGGAAAGTAATTCCATCACATCACACAGAATATGAATACAATAATTAGAACAATACTGTCTGAAGTCATAAGCCAAATAATCACAGAATCACAGAGTATTCTAGGTTGGAAGACCCCTACAAGGATCACCAAAGTCCAACTCTTGTCTCTGCCCAGGACACCCCAAGAGTCATACCATGTGCCTGGGAGCATTGTCTAAACACTCCTTGAATTCTGTCAGGCTTTGTGCTGTGACCATTTCCCTGTGGAGCCTGTTGTAGTGCCCAACAAACCTGTGGATGAAGAGCCTTTTCCTAATATCCAACCTAAACCTCCCCTGACACGACTTCATGCCATTCCCTCAGGTCCTGTCACTGGCCACTACAGAGAAGAGAGCAGAGCCTGCCCCTCCTTGTCCCCTCACAAGGAAGTAGCTGACTGCAATGAGGTCTCCCCTCCATCTCCTCTTCTCCAAGCTGAACAGACCAAATTACCTCAGCTGCTCCTCACATGGTTTCCCTTCAAGGCCCTTCCCCATCTTCACAGGCCTCCTTTGGACACTCTCTAACAGTTTAATGTCTTTTTCATATTGTGCCACTCAAAACCGCCCCCAGGACTTGAGGTGAGGTAGGCCAAATGCAGAGCAGAGTGGGACAATCCCCTCCCTTGCCTGGCTGGTGATGCTGTGCCTGATGCCCCCCAGGACATGATTGGTGCTTCTGGCTGCCAGGGCACTGCTGACTCAGATTCACACCGACACCAACCAGGACCTCTAGGTCTTTTTCCCTGGCACTGTTCTCCAGCATCTCATTCCCTGGTCTACATGCACAACCAGGATGACCATCCCAGGTGCAGAATCTGCCCCTTTCCCTAGCTGAATGCCATACAGCTGGTGATCCTTCAGCCCTCTGATTAATGTAGGTATCTCTTCAGGCTCTTTCCACCTTGGAAGGAGTTCATAGCTCCTCCCAATTTTTTATGATTTGCTAACTTGGTATCCCTCCAAGTCCCACGCTTACGTCATTGATGAAAATGCTTATACATGTTTGTATGGCAGTCTGAGCGTAATAGGTAGGTAGCACAGCAAAAGGCACCTTTTGATACTATGGTTGTGAAATGTTTATATGGTAGCCCTGGTATGTTATTATTAAAAAATCATAAATATTTCCTAAAGGATAAAATAAAAAGGGTACATCTCATAGGGCTTTCCTGTATTCTGTAGTGGTGACAAAAAAGCCTGAGGAATAACACAGTTACATATATATATTTATATATATATATATATGCAGATAACATTTAGAATTCCATTTGTTCCATTTGTTTCTCCTGTATGGCATAGACCTTTCCTTAGGTAGTAATTTTCAATTAATTACACCCAGATTTAAACCACAAAACTGACACTGAGATAAGCCTAGCAGAGTACACTTTGTTTCCGACAGAATAAATTTCTAACTTGGTTGGAAACTTCCTAAGACCTGCAGCATCCTGTACAAAAATTTATTAGACTTAATGCAAATTGTGTACAATAAACATTTTAAAAAATATTAAACTATATTTAAAAATACTTAAAAATCCTAGGAAATATGTTTAAATCCCAGGCAATTAATACTTACAGGAAATCCTGGTAGACCTGGCTTGCCATCTGGCCCCTGCAAAATTAAAAAACTCACACCCTTACAAACACATATTACTGACTTGCAAAACAGAATATGCATTTTTCATGATTGTGTGATTTGTGAATATCAACTCATCTGCTACTGAATTAAGAACTTCATTCAGTTGACAGTAAAGGTGTGAACCTCCACAACACCCTATGCTTCTAATTTAGCATTTACTTTCAAAAACTGGTGTGGCAGAGATCCAGAAAAGACTGAAAAAGGATGGCATTTTCTACATATGAAAGGCATCCAACCATTATTCAGCCTCCTCTGAATCTTTTCCAGATGCCAGCACAGAGATCACAGTAGCCCCTCACCTTTCCCATTTTGGACCTGGATGTCTTTGGATAGAAAACAGTGTGTAATAGGCTGTGAATAGAATCACAGATTGGGATTTGTATTGGGCACATTTAAGATTGTCCTAGTAACTGCAGAGAGACACTTTAATTCTGGTTCAGATCAGCAGAATGTTTATTTCCCCGTCCACTACGAGACTGCACTTGTTTCCTGACTAGGGTTAGAGCTTTGAGACTGCAGTTCAAATCTTTCTTACTGCAACTGCTCTTTAAGCTACAGGACGCACTCCTTTTTTGTGGGAATGTGACTCTAACATCTCTCACAAAATAAAGGTTTGAATTACCTGTGGTAAGTACTGTGGCAGAGCTCACACAAGGGGACCCATACTGTCCTGGCATCCTGGGATTAGAAGAACCAGGTCTTTGGGAAATACATGAAAATACTCTTCCATGAAAACTGTTTTACAATAAGCATGGCTGGATGCAGCCACAATAACATGAAGTTGTCCTATGGTTTAACTAGTGGGAAAGAGCCATGCTAGGCTAGCAGAAAAAGGTTACAAGCTGCTGCTGGAGCTAATGCCCTTCCTCCCAGTTCCATGGCAGATTCAGTAAATATTTGTTTTGGGCAGCTGTAATAATATGATACAAAGCTTTTGCAAACTTTAGTTAGAGTGAAATTCTGCTATTGGCTATGAACATTCTGACTTTCCTTGCTTCATCAGGGATTTAACGTGGAGGAGATCACTGTACCCACCAACAAGAAAACAGATAAAATGAAATACACAAACTGGAACTCACAAATTAAACTAGCTGCAAAGTAAGGTGCTTAATTTGTGGTGGTTAAGATTTTGCAAATTGCAACATGTTGTACACTTTTGGGAAAGTTTGAATAGAGTCTATGGCTGAAATACATAGATTTCTCTTTGGACCCAGTCCTAGGAACTTGAAATCATTACCAAGAAGCATTCAGGATTTCAAGTATTTGACTGAGCTATTTTGCAGCTATAAGAGCACATCAATTTCACATCTGTTGTTCTCTTATGAAATACCTAGTTTTTCATTCACAGCTAACCTGTGTGAGACTAAACATAGACAGGAGCCTAGCATTTCAAGTCTCAAGCAGAATCGAGCAAAATACTTTTTATCCCAATGCTTTGTGACTTGAAAAACACTGTGACTTGAAAAAAAAAGAAGGAAAAAAGATTGAAGAAATGTAAATCTTGGACTCTATTTTTGCAACAGTTCTACATTTCTATAATCCCAAGCATATAGTTCAGAAACAAAGATAAGCCGATTTATTTCATACAAATGTGTAAGAGTAGTTTGTTCACACAGAACTGAGTTCTGCCTGAAAGTACTTCCACAGTTTGGAAAGTACTTCCTCAATTTGGTGCTGAAGTTAGCAGAAACACAATTTTAATGTATAGGAATCTCATCTCTAATTGATACTCAAAAGAAAATGTTGAAGATAAAGCAAATCTGAAGATTTAATAAAGCAGCATATACTCACTGGAGGCCCAAGCAGTCCTTTAATTTCAGTAAAATTATAAACTCCATCTGTGTCATTGAGAAGTAACTGAAAAAGGGGTTAAGAAACAGGTTATTTCAAATGGTTTATCTAAGGCACACACAAATTTTTAGAAATGTAAAATTATCTCTTTATAACTATGAAAAACCCCCCAAAATAAATAAGGTGACAGAAAAGCCTCTCTACTTCTAATTTTCTTTAAATATCTGGAATAAAAAAACCTAGAATTTCTTTTACGTTTCTTCTGTAAAGATCTCAGAATGTTTTCCGAAATTGAGTAACATTTTTAATTTGAAAGCTATGACACCAAATTTTACAGCCTGGAGACATTTCTCCTCAGCAAGATAAAGATCAAATGGAGGTTTTATGCTCCAGTGTGTCACTGGCATTCTAAGACGGTGAATCAGTCTGAGCACACTCATCCTCTGCTGCAGAGTTGAAGTTTTAATTATATCCTGGACATGTGTGCATCACACCATGCAGCGCGCCATGTTGCAATTCCTAAGTCAGCACTGATCACACTGCTGCGTCTGAAACTAGCTTGGAACCCCAAACTGTGATGTGGAGCAGCTCCTGCACTACCCAGCACTGAGTCTCAAGATGCCTGAACAGTACAGTGGAATTGCACTGCTTCCTATCCTGGAATGGGTGAGCTCCCCCTTAGCCCACGTATTTATGCATAATTGGATTGCAGAATCCTGATAACAAAAGTGGACAGGGACTTTTGGAGCTCTGGTCCAACACTCCTCAACACCAGGACAGGGCATGTCTTCAGGTGCCAGGGATTTACTTAGCACATGAATAAACACATTGTCACTGAGGTTTTCTGAGATTTGAATGTCTCTTTTACTGCCTGCAACCATGTGTAGATCAACATGGCCAGACCACCAATATTTTCCAACATTTGACATGAATACAGTATCCAGGAATTGAGTTTGAAACTACCTTGCTTTGAATAGGAGGTTTGACTATATGCCCTCCAGAGATCACTTCCAATACTCTTATGAGTCTCTGAGTACTATTTTTCGAATCCAGATCACACATCCCATCCTATCCTATCCTATCCTATCCTATCCTATCCTATCCTATCCTATCCTATCCTAATCATCATCTGAGCATGGCAATGTGTGGTCAGCTTTCTGTACTTTGAGGTCATGTTGAATAATTCACACAGGTAAAGCTTGCTGCTTCTACTGGGTGCTTCTTTCTACTCCCTGTCTTCATGTTCTACAAAAACCACTGGAAAAACTGTCAAGTAAAAATAGAGTTTAGATCCTACAGGCAGCACTCCATCTCCCAGGCTGCATGAACTCTGCTGCACTCTTCAGGGATAGTATGATGCCCTTGGTCCCAACTCTATTTCCAGTTTTACACGGCCAGAAAAGGATCAGGACAAAGGCTGCTACTTTAATGACAGTAATAAAAGAGTCCTGCTGCTGCAGTTGTTTTGCTTTATCTGGTGGCGGAAATCCAGAAGCCCTCAGTTTACATGGTCTTTTCATTGTGGAATTACTCATTATTCATTGTTTTTGGGCTCAGTCCAAACTATATTGAAGTCAGCGAAAAGAATCCCAAAGGCTTTGCTGAGTTTGGAATCAGACACATTGTATATTTTACACATACAGTTGATCTGAAAATGGAAACTGTGATTGGAAGTCAGAAAACTGTGCATAATGCTGAGGAACATTTGAAAACAAAAGGTAGAAGAGTGATGATTAGAGGAAAATATTGCACTCTTCACAACTTCCTCCAGGTATATAATTATTCATCTTTGTGTTTGGGTGTGCAAACAGCTTTAATAACAACAATCCAGCAATATAACTCTTCAATTATTCGCTTTCTAAATTAATTCAGTGTGAACATTGAATTAGTTTAGAAAGTGCTGACTACAATAGTAGGGACAACATTGTTTTCCATATTTTCTTCAGTGTTATATTTTAGGATGATTGTCTGGGTTGGTTTCTAAGTAAACCTTCAGCTTTGCATCCAAAAGGCCTTGTCAGAATTATAGAAATTCTATAATATAGAAATTCCTTGTCAAAATTATAGAAATTCTGGCATTGTCAAAATTATAGAAAGAACAGGTTGAACAAAATCTTTTGACATCTGCTTTACACCTTCAACATTAACCTTTCTTTGTGACTTTTGTTTCTTTAACCTAAACTATGGGTGAATAGTGCCAGCCAAAAATAAAGGTTTAAAAGTTTGAAATTTAAATCCAATAACATTTCTCTATTGAAAATTACTCTGTACTATACCAAACTAAATTTGTGTGATAAAATCATAGCAACAAATATTATGGTTTTCTGGTTATCACTAATTCCATCCATGAAAATGCACTGAGTATCAGCAACTATGCTCCAAAAAAAGTGAAATAGCCAATATAGGATGAGAAATATTGATTTTAATGTTTTGGAATATCAAACAGCAACAAACAGAGGGACACTGTTTTTTTTCTTAAACATGGTGAGTCAGAGCAGACTTCCAGATCAATCACAGGAGGCAACAGAGGAGGTAGCAGGGACAGGAAGCCTCTGAGACCACATTGCTGGTGGGAACTGCAAAAGCCTGGAAATGGATCAGTTCCACTGCAGACTTCAGTTTTCCCCTAACATTTATTTTCATGAGAGGTGGTTCTTGAAGGAACTAAATCCCCTCCATTCACATAGGGACCAGGTGAAATGAGAATGAAACCAAGATCCACTTTTCACTGCAGCTCAATCAATGTGCTATCAGCCAGATACTTACTGGTGAGGCCTGACCCTGAGCCACAGCTGTCCATGTCAGCTCTAAATATTTCAACAGTGCTGAAACTGAACTAACTCTTTATTTGATTTTTTTTTTTTTTTGGTCAAGCAACATAAAGTTGGTTTAGTTGTAGCCACACAGCCCTTCTTAAGAAAACTTTCTTCCAACTCTGATGGATAAGTCCATTGGACTTCTGTAGCCCAAGAAGTATTTTTCTCGGCTACACAATGGTTAAATGAATGACCCTGACCTGGAGACTAATCTCTCTAAGTGCCCTGTGGTTCACTCAAATCACTGATCTCTGCTGCACTATCCACATCAAGCCAATATCCACATTACAACAGCTGGCAGTGTTATTTATTTTAGTTCTGCAATTCCAGCTGGAATTGATAGGTCTGCTTGCAATAGTTCTTTTCCATATTTTAAGCTTACTATGAAAGATGAGAGACTGTATCAACAAAACACACTTGGATAATTTAATGTCTATCTCAGCAAACTTACTGCAAACAAATGTCCTGTTCTTACACAAACATTTGTGAGATGGGAAGAATTCAATGTCATACATAGTGACATATACTTCCACACATGTTTCATGAACTGTATCAAAATCCAGTCCAGCAAGCTCTCAGAGAAATCTTCTGATTAACAATAGAGAGGATTTGACAGCTCTTGCTGTACCTTCCTAGAACACCTATATTACAAATGTATATAAAGCCATAAAAGCTCTCAATTTTTTAAAAAAGCTTACTTCTAAAGACTAAAAGTACTTTGAGAAGGAAATGGGATTCTGTATGGACTTATAATACACCTAATGTGATACAGATTCTACCAGGCTGTAAACATTTCTGCAATACGTGGTGAAAGTAGCTCATACAGGGGATCAGGAGGATTCAGAGGATGCACTTTATGTTTCTTCAGACACAGCTTCATGTTTCATAGATGTGTAGACTGTGACTAGTGCATATATGAAGCCATGCAGCCTTCAGCAAGCATCATTAGCTTATGTCAGCTTCAATAATCTTTTTATGTTCTTTATATGTACTGTCTCCTCTCTGAGGCTGTCATAGTGCTTTTTTCAAGTATTAATGAGATATGGAGCAACACATTGAGGTTCATTTTTACAGCAAACAGAGCTGTTTAGTCACTGATAAGAGCTAAGGCCCCTCAGCAACACTGTGGCAGGGCTGTGAGAAAGAACATGAATTTTACATCAGCATTTCTATCACAACCATTGAGCAGTTTCCCAGAAACTCCAACAGAATTATGATAAAGTGTAGAGCTGCTGACAGTCCCTCTATGAGCAGGACTTTGAACACAACCAACATTTCTGTGAGTCTATAATTCTGCTCATCCAAGACTGAGGATCCAAGACCCTAGTGTTCTGCATGGATTCCCAGTAAATTCAGTAAAGAAAAAACCCCTTCAGTTAGGATGAGTGACATGGCCTATTGGATAAAAATTAATGCTGTATTTGCTATTGGTAGCAGAAGCTTAAGTGAAAGCCCAGTTGTTTCAGTCAAAAAAGGTTATGCATAGTTCAGTTTTATGATAATGACGGTGCAGATTTCTCAGACGGGCATTTTCTCTTGCAATTACTAAACACTTCTCACTGGCTTTATATGCATTCCTGTGGACATGTCTGGCCGATTTAGGCACCTCCACCTCTCAGAGGTGAAGTTTCCTACAGTCACTCACAGTTCCTCCAGATCTTAATGTCACACCAGGCCAGCTACTAAGATTTTTGTTGTCAGCTCCAAGTGGGATTCATCCTAAACTCCAGCCTTCATTACTGCATATAGTATTGTTTTTGCAAAGGCTGATGTACACACAGCAAAACTCACTCAAAATACACCTGCATCTAAAGCATACTGGAGAGTTTTTATGGGCTTCTACTATTTCACCCTTTGTTGCTTCCAGAGTCAGTGCTCTGGTTTGTGTAGTGGACAACTATTAGGAAATTACTCTCCCACACACACTGCTGTGCCTCAGGTGCTTTGCTTTGTTAAATATACCCAGTTTTGTATTTCTCTGTTGGTTTCTATTTGATGCTCCCAACTGCAGAATCACCTAAAGAGTTTGTGTGACATGCTCAATATGACCTCACAACTCTTATAGTTAAGCTCTTTACCCACTTTCTTCCAATCTAATATTTTCAAAATGAAACAATTTGATACAGAGACATATTGAGATTCTTTTATTTTGAGGAGTAGACTTATGACCTGAATGTGAGCAGCAGAATTGCCAGTGTGTTAACCACTTGTGCCCTCTTCTCTGTAAGGGGAGTTACAGATCTCAATGCTTGACATGCACACTTACCTTAGGTATTGCTATGACTGGTCCCGGTGGTCCTGGTGGTCCAGGCGGTCCCACAATACTGCTCCCATTCTGTCCTGGTTCACCCTATTCCAAAAGCATTACATGTGGAAAACCTATACACTTACTGCAACATTTCACATAGGTTTCTCGAAAAGAATGAAATCCACACAATCTCACCCGAGGTCCTGGGTCACCCTTCTCTCCTTTTGGACCCTTCAGGAGATTTATTAAAAAAAAAAAAAAAAAAAAAAAAAAAAGCATAAGTGATTTAAAAGGGGAAATTATGAAAGGTGCTCTCTCTTGCTTCACAAAAAGCACAGCAGTGAATTTCATGTACAGAATGATCAATTCCCAGCTTTCTCAAAACACACATGGGGCCAACTAGTTTCAACTCAGATCTTCTGAAGGTTTGATGTTTAAAAGTATTTCCCAGAACTTTGACAGAGTTCACAAATGACTAGAAGCAAACGGGCACAAAACATTTCATTAGCTGGGAATTAATCCAGTGAACCTTTCTTTCACTGTGCTGAAATCAGCCATCCCTGGCTGCATTGTCCTTTTCCGGCATCAACCACATCAGCTGTGTCCAGGATTTCCCAGGGGACCAGATAGGAGAAGACAGGGAAGCTAAACTGTAATCTTTCAGGCAGCTTATTTCTAAGCTTGATCAGCCCCTCTGTTGAACTCCCTGTGCTGGAAATGCAGACATGTCTGGTTCAAGTGAGAGGAAGGTGCCAGGGGATGAGCTGTGGGACTTCCCAGGCAAAGCACACTGTAATGCTCAAGGGTCTTAAGCATGAGAAATACATTAAAATCACCTATGAGCCTGCTGGCTTTTGTCTAATTAAAGGCAGAGCTGATTTCTGAATAATTAAAAGCAGAAGGAGGATTGAGGAATCAGAACTAGCCTCTGGAGATGCCTGTATCTCTTCTGACTGATGAGGGAGGCATGGACAAGTTACACTCTGCTTCTGTGTTTTTTGTCTGAGGTAACTGCTCCAGGTTAAGCAGGACAAACACAGACCCAGGCCTTCACTCGGCTAGCAAGCACTCATCCTGCTGACCCGTAAGAGGTAGATTTGGGAGCCAGTGTGTGTCAGGTGATCAGAGGTGATGATAACCCTACTCACCACTTCTCCAGGATGCCCAGCAATGCCAGGAAAACCTGGTTTTCCATCTGTGCCCGGCATCCCCTGCCACAAAAAACACACAGTTATTCTCTCTAAACTGCATTCAGTTTCACACAAGCAGGAGGCTGCCACTGGGGAGGGTCACGATACGGCGCTGAACGGGCTGGTGGGCAGGTTTGGGGGAGGCTCATTATCTCATTAGTCATCTGCTCTTTCTCCCTCTCCAGAGCAGGCTTATGGCTTTTTTCCCCTGCAGCTTCAATCGTTTTTCTGCTTCCACCCCTGCTTAGCAAAAGGGTGAATTTCGTTGCTTTCCCCCAACATACATTTGATGAGTTATTTCCACCCTTCACTTAAGTGACTATCAAGCTGGAGGAAGAGAAGGGATGTAGACATTGGATGTAGACAGGAGTCAGTATGTGGGGCAAAAACACCTCCTGCTGTTTTTTAATACAGGCCTGTATATGACTGCTGGAATCTGACAGCTACTCTGCTCTATGTGAAAACCTGAAGCAGTAATGATAATGCAGTTTGCCCTGAGAAAAATGGATAAAAGAAGGTTCTAAATTTTTAAAGGACCAGATAAACAGTGAGCTACACTTTTTGCATCTGTTTTTCTCTGCATCATATGAAAGAGCAAAGGAAATGACACAGAGCAGCCTTATGATTCATCCAAGGGACCAATTACTCTTGTTAGCTTGTTTTTTTGGTGGGGTTTTTTGGGTGTTTGTTTTGTATGTGGTTTTGAGGTTTGGTTTTTTGTTTGGTTTTTTTTTTTTTTTTGTTTTTTTTTTGGCTTTGAGGGTTTTTTTTTAATATGCCAGGGATTTTTTTGTTTAGTTTTGGTTTTTGGAAAATACTTTTTTGTTTCCAACTTTTTGCTCTGCTTGAAGAAAATATTTTTGGGTTTTAACAGGAGATAGTACCACCAAAAGAGATTTAATGTGCCTGCTTCATTAAGAAAGGATATTGTCACTGCTATTTCTGTTTTTGTCAGTGATCAGTGAAGCGTGTGGGTCAGGAATAAAGTATGATTTCTGAAGTACTCTATTCTTCATTTTATAAACAACTTTATAGCCAGGATAAAGTGTGTCTGACTGCTAATGGAATTTGGGCATCAAAGCAGCTACTGGGATTTTGGTATCTGCATGAGCAGTAAAAATGGTACTTGGGACGTAAGTTTCTCAAGTGCTTATGGAAAATTATAAGTATCTATCTGCAGCAAAGTTAAATGGGCTGAGGAAATAACCTTGGAACAACAGCATTTCTGCAACAGAATGTTGTCATTTCAGGCATGTTGATACTTGCAGGATAGCTTCCTACCATTACAAATGCTGAATAATTTCTCCCATTTGTTTTCCTAACAAAATTTAAATGGGAAGAAAAGATCCAGGACAGGTAAGACGTTTTATTGCAACTAATGTATCCAGAGACATCCTTATTTCTAACTCCCATCATATTTTAAGAATGCAGCTCATTGCTCAGGTACAAGAGGAAAAATATCTTTTTTAGTCTGAGGCTTAAAGGGATAAATAGCTTATTTTTAAAATAATTCTGTAGTCACTTCACTTAAAATATACACATATTTCAAATGCACTCTCACATAAAACAATAATAATTACTATAAAAAGGACCTCAGAAGAAAGGACATGTAGGAATAATAAAGAAAATATTCTATAGTCTCAAACTGGTTAAGAAGAGTTAAACTACTGTCCTCTGTGTCAATGCATCAGCTTTAATTATCATGCTGACAAATATCTATGTGAAATGACAACACTCATAATATGTACAGCAGATGGAATTTATGGCAAGAAGAGTCCTGCTACATTGTTGGTATTTTTAAAAAATAAACAAGCAGATGCTGCTATAAGACTGTGATAATACTCTTGTAAATACTCAGCAAGGATAACTGCATTTATCTTGTTTCCTAGAGTAAATTTTGATTTCAGGTCTGTCCCAAATGTAGGAGAAGGCTATTTTATTTTATTTTATTTTATTTTATTTTATTAATTTTTTAAATTTTTCTATGAGTCACATCAGCGCTCTCTGCTGGCTTATGCCTGCAAAAGACACTCAGGTCAGACAGGGACCAGCAAGGAGCAGAGCAGACGAAAACAGGAGTTTTGGGATGGGATCCAAGAGGAGCTCGAAGAGGAACAGGCAGGGATTAACACAGACATGAGCCTCTTACTGTAGCACACACACCTGTGGGGCACTCTGGTGTGGGGTGAAAGCTACACACCACCACATGAAGGAACAGAGGCATGTTGAACTCAGTTTTCTGTTTAAGCTTTGCTGATTTTTATCTTCCTTCTGGTGAAAATGTGCAGAACTTTGCAAGATGCCTTTGAAGACAAGCACCTTTTAGATGCAATTTTAGACACAATTTTAACCACATTTTAGGCAGAAGTCTTAAGCACCAGGTTTTGCTGGCTTCTGATACCCACAATTCACCAGAGAAAGGGGTTTGTGAAGCCACCCTGGGCTTTAACACACTGACAGAGCAAGAAAGGTTCATTAGGTGCATTCACTAAGTGCATGAAAAGAAACAGAAGAAAGAAACAACTGAAGTTTTAGATCAGGTTAAATAAACTTCCCATTTTTGAACCTGGGGGACCTATGTTGCCTCTTTCTCCCTGACACAGAGACACAGTAGGGCTCAAGTATTAAAGTGAGGAGTAATTGCAAGGATTTTAAACATGTATGATACTTTCATTAAAAACAAAGGAATCAAATGGAGTAAAACAATTAGTAAAAATATGGCATATTTTTGGTAAAGTGATGCTCAGCATACATTTGTGACTTGGTTCTGAGATTTTAACACTCCAGTTGCCACCCACATCTGAAGAGTTTGTGGTCATGACTCATTATTTTTGCTGAGCATTGATCAAGCCACGTTCCTGAAAGCCTCATTTTGATGTCTGAAATCAGCTCATGGTAACATTCCCCAGATCTACCGCTGCAGCCATGACCTCATGCCTCCACGAAGGACTCACCATCTTCCTCCAAAACAGCTAACTCAGTCCCCCCACACTGCTGCTCTCTCCACCTACCCAGGCACTGCCTAAATCACAAGTGAAATAATGAACACTGCACTGTTCCGCCTTTGGGACTGATTTTGCAGGATTTTAGACCTAAGTAGACACGGTTCCTCAATTTTGTAACAGACAGGGAATATCCAATTTAGTTTTTTCTTTGGAGATAGAGAATATAAAGTGGAATAAATCAGCCGTTGCCTCAAATGTTATGTTTATGCTTACTGCTTTTTGGGAGTTCATATATTCAGGAGTGTATGAAGACTGCAGGCTGTTTTTTAATGAAAACATATTTTCATAATAATAAAAGGGAAAGCAGAATTTGGTTCCATGCTTACTTGCTAGGAAAAGGAAGAAATTGATCATAGCTAATCTTCTCTGACAGCTGTACTTGTCTGGGTGTTTGAGGGACGAAGGATGCACGAAACAGAACTATACTTTCAACTCCTCGTGATGCATTAGCTCTTGGTTTTGGGAAGTGGGTGGTTGTTGTATTTTGCCACTGTTGCCTAGTGAAGTCATTTATAATCATGAAAAGTGGGTGTAAAATTCATCCCCATGAGAATGATAGTGTATTATAACCACTTTATATTAATTTTGCCATAGTATACCTGGTTTTGTAAGATGTCAGGCAATAGCATGTTCCTTTCTGTTTCTCCTGTATCTTGGGGATGAATGACTCGTGATTAAACCAAGGTGATGGTGAAGTCTCTTGGCCAAGATTTATGACTACCCCTACCACTCCAGCCCATTTCCTAAATTCTAGGAATCTCGCTACCTCATGTTCTGAAATCTTTGTGAAGCAGAATTTCTTAGAAACAAAATTTCCAGCTAAGGGCAGGGAATAAGTATTTTCAGCATGGAGACTCGGCACCTACACACGTGCACAGAGCAGCATCATGTGAGAGCACATCTATTCTTGCAGTCCACTGCAGTATCACTCACCAACACGTGCTGTGCAAATTGTGGTTTTTTCACTCATAAGTAATGTGCTCCAGCGGTAACAGGAGTAGTACACTATGGAGGGACTTTTTTCAGCCCTAGAAGCTGAGCTTTACAGACTTTAGACAGAGGGGGCCGGCCAGATCTTTGGTGGTTGTTGTGCTCTGAATTAGGTGTGTGTAGTTATTGCTGACAATGGGCAGTCAATGATTAGTGCTGGCTGTAAGTTCAGGTGAAAATTTCACATTGAGAGGATGGGCACTGCCACTTCTCGTGTTCCACTTCCTGCTCTTTCAATGTTACTGTTATTTCCCAGGGAAATGAATACCTTAAATTCCTTTAACTTCACATTTAAGGTGTTGTCCTGCTGTACTGTTAACCTCTCCGATTTTTTCCTCATCGGTTACACAACCAGTAGCAGCATCAAAGTGGAAAAATTCAGTCGCTTCTAAGCTCAAAACCAAGGCAAAGTAGTCACTGCTCCTCCCTTCTTCCCCCCAGCACCTTCCAGAATGTTTTCCTATCACTTTCTGGGACCAGAATGCCTCCTCATGCAGATTTCTCTTTCAACAGCATACATGTAACCTTTCCGAGACCAAAGTGACATATAAATGAGCAACAAAGAGAAATTGACAGATGTCCAAAAAAAATTTAACAAAGATGTAACGGAATGTAATAGCCCAGTTAGCATTTACTCACTGCTCTTGTTGGATGTGAAATCATTCTAATAATACACATTCTGCATAGATATCCAGTGTAAATGGGAACAAAATTTTTCCCAACTTAATGACTTTATGAATCTTAAAGGAAAGCTGTTATATTCAGGCGAATTCTGGGAATATAGAAATTAAAAATATATGAAAAAATATGCTAAAGCAATATAGGTTATCTTTCAAGTGTTTTTACCTTTGGTCCTAATGGTCCACGCTGTCCAGGTCTTCCTGCAGAACCCTATAAAAATACACTGAATTTACTAGTAAATCCACATGGCACTTCAAAATAAATTTTTTTCAGAAAAAAAAATGTAACTCACTACCATCACTGTTAAAAAAACAATGCGGAGACCTGTAGTGTTAACAGAGAGCACTTTTTCTTACAAATACAATTTTAGTGCCGTCACTGCATACTATACATATTTTTAGAAAATATTAGAAATAAGTTTGTCCAAGTGCATTTGTTGTGATGTATTGCTTTCAACTGCTTATAATTTTTCAAATTTTAATTCTTGGCTAAAATTAAGATATGCTACTAGTTTAGAGGCAACACAGTCTTGCTAGGTTTGAAAGCAGCTTCCCAAAAAGTTTATTTCAAAAGTAATTTGGAAAGTCAAATTTTTCTCATCTCTATATGGTGACATGGGTTGGAAAGAACAGTTATGGCTCTTTGACAGTAAAATGGACAGCAGTTCATTACTGGACATTGTAGAAAGTTGAATGGAAGAGAAAGGAATTCAACAAGGTGATTGAATTGTTTTTATCTAGAATATGAAGGCAGGTATAAACAGTAATGCTAAATAATGAGAAAACACCAATGAAACTGTACACTGATCTGTGGAAGAAAAAAATAGAAGCCCTGGAAACGAGAGCTGAGCTGTCAGAAAAAAAAAATATATATTTCTGCTTCAAAACCCAATCACTATTTTCTGATAAAAAATTAATAGAAATCTCAACAGATACGAAGACGGTACCAATAAATGTAATTTATTTCTTTGCAGCTGTTTTGAGTTGCAACCCCCTTTGAAGCAGATTCTTTGTTTTCACCTAAAAACTACTGAGTACTCTGGAGTTGTGATAAGGTGTAAATGGCTCATAGTGAAGTACCAGTAAGTATGGAAAAGCATTTTCATAATTTCAGCAAAATTCTTATTTTTCTTATCTTCTTTTTCTCATCTGTCTTCTGTATTGACTCAAACTTTGCAGAGTAATTAAGAAGTAACAGGAAAATTTTGTTCAACTGCAACAAAACATTTTTTTAATATTTACAGCTGAGTGACTTGGAAACAATGCCTGTTATAAAACCATATGTGAGAGCAAGGCTGTGACTAAGGCAGGTCAGAATGTGGAATTTTGTCCCTGCTTGCAGATACCTCCTTGTTTCAGTGAACAGATTCAATACTTATTTTTGCAACTGTATTTCTGTGCTATTTTTAGTATCTAGGAAAAGACATAAGAGGGGGCAAAGTTCTCTAAGCTATAGCTACAGCTTCAGTGACTCACAATTACTAGTACTTTAAACCAACACAGTAAAGAGCTGCTCAAAGTCACTCCTGCCTCCAGTGTTCAGTTGGTGTCTGATGATTCATGGAATCCCAGGCAGAGGATTGTACAGGCCTGTGGAGGCCATCTAATCCAATCACCCCCTTGAAGCAGAACTGTCACCAGCTCAGATCAGGTCAGCCGTGTTTCTGTCCAGCAAAGCCTCGATAACTCCAAGACCAGACCTTCTGCAACCTCCCTGGGCAATTGCCCCAACCTTCTAGTGAACAGCCTTCTCCTAAGGCTTAGCCTGAACATCACGACTGCAAATTGTGACCACTGTCCCTTGCTGCACCATCTGGCACTACAAGGAACAGTTCGGCTTCGTCATTCTCGCAGCTGCCCCTCAGAGACTCTAAATAGCTACTGGATCATGCCTTTGTCTCCTTTTGTTGCCAGACTAAACCACTGGAACTCCTTCTATTGTTAAGAATGACAATAAATCCAAATGACCTGCTTGGTACTGATAGATGATATTCCCATATTCCCTACTTGATGATTTAAGTGGCCCACACTAACAAAAAATCTCCTGAGACACAGTAATGGAGAAAAAAAGCATCCCTTTGTATGTGACATTGCTTCCACACTACTGGGAACAATTTTTTAGTTTAAATGTGGCATGTTGTATTATGCACATTTGTTTGTCAAACTATAACATTTCAGCTTTATCTTCATACACGTGAGTCACCTTCATATGTGAGAAAGGAATCTATTATGGTGAAGGGAGAAATAGAGAGCTAGATAACACAAAACTCTTATTTCACCCTTTGATATCTCAAAAATATACCAGAGCAGAAAAACAAAATCATTAGCTAATGAGGTGTCAGAGAAATACCATTCAGATTCTTTGGAGGACATAGTTATTTTAATGACATTCTAGGGCAAGTGAATCCATTTCAATGTAGTGACTCTCAGTCTATAGCTAAATGGGGCTATATGTTTCCAAAAAGCAGAATGGAGGAAACTTCTGTTTGGAAAAAAACCCCAAACAAACCAAACAACCTAGCAACAAATTATACTCCACTCCCCTAAAACACCCACTCACCTTTGGTCCTCTTGATCCAGGAATTCTTGATTCACTCAACACGTCGATGTTACCTGATCCTTCCATATCCTAATGGAAGAGACAAAATGCTACAGAATTTAAGAATTTATCTTTTGGGGTTTTTTTCCTGGTTGTGTTGTTTTGTTTTTTTTCCAACTGCTCTGTTTTCTGAAGTTCTGTAAAAACTGGAAACATACTGAACACAAATATTTTAATCTTTTCTCATTAACTTTTTTTTTTTTTTTCAGATAAAAATGGATGATGTTCTGGAGGTAGGCTTTGCTCAAATGTGATAAAAACTGCTGGTCTTCCTTACAGAAACTCTGGTCTTTACTGTCTTGCCAACTTGACACCATTGCTCCAGCACTTCAGGCTGACAAGCATCAAGCAGAATTGAGACCGTACATACTGTGTTTAAGCACACTTTTAAGCAGTATTTTTCTGTGTAGCATTTACCTGTCACCCAGCTACTGAAACACTAATGACTAGTAAAGGTTACCAGAACTGATTTATGGTAGGGAGAACTTGCAAACAGTTTGTTAAGGGCAGCAATCACTTTTCAACAATAAAGGTTCTTCCCAATTCTCACAGTCGAATATTGAACTCCTGCCTAAAATACTACTTTCTGAAATTGAGCAGAAAAAAATTCCACCATCAAATTGTAGAATTAATTATGTTGAAAGGTCTCTCAGAGGCTGCCTGGCCCAACTTCCTGTCAAAAGCAGTGTCAACACTGAATTCCAATCAGGTTGTTTAGGGCATTGCAAACTCAGGCATTGGAACCTTCCAGAGATTAAAGTTAAGTGTTCTCCGGACTAAGCAAGCTCAATTCCCTGAGGCTTTCATTACAGCTCATCTGCTCCAGCTCACTGTCCATTTCTATTGCCCTCTGTTGACTTCAGAAATAAGTCTCTGTGTAGTGGGAGTCCTTGAGAGCAGACTACCTACTATTTCCCATGGAAATTTTTTAGTAGTTTTCAAGGAAACTACACAGAAAGCAGCAACCTCCCTCCAGCTTTCATTGTTCTACGACATTCCAGATACATGGCAGAAGCAGGAGCTGCCAGTTCCAAAGCAGTAAAGAAATAAAAGTGCAGCTGCCATAATTACTTGTTTCAGGCCCAGCAGCTCTCATGTTCCTATCCCCTGGCTTGTGTCTAGCCAAAACTTGTCAGTCTGTTCTTCAAAACATCTGCATGAGCCACGCCAGCAGGGAACTGTTCACTCTGTTTTAGCTGCAGTTTTAGTTGCAGCTGTGCTGGATTAATTGTTGCCTTTTTCTGAAAAGTGAAAATCTTAATCTTTGTTTCGCATCCCTGCTCACAGCCATACAGCCTTCATTTGCAACATCAGCATTGTGTGTTGAATTGAATCCCCTCACTTTCCTTTAGATGACTAAAATGGCAGAAAATAAATGACCCACTTTTGGGGTGCAAGTGTTCTCTAAAATTTTAGTAAATTAAATTTTCTTGTGGAAGAATTGATGGAATACTGAATGCTAGTGCATATGAAGGGTAGGAATGTGCCAGGAATGTCTGCAGATGGGGAAGGAAGAGGAGCAAAGGAGAACCTCCACCTCCTAGTGACAGCAAGCCCTTGTGTCAGAGGACCCACTCCTGGCCTACTTACCTTTCTGCCAGTTTAGTGACTTGCAATGGCCCAGCTTAGCCCAGCTGTGGTGCACTCAGGAGATGGCGTAAGGGGAAGGGTGAGACACCAATTAGATCACCCCCAGCTGCTGCTGAATGACAGCTTAACACCAAAGGTATGGAAAACACAATCTGACCTGACTCCACTGAAAAAGAGAGATCTTGTTCTTCTGACCTTTTCTGCCAACTCCACAAGAGTAAGAGAAGCAGAAGGAATGCACAGCTGGAATTGGGTCCTTCCTTTTGGGGGACCAAGGTGAGAGACCTTTTGTGCAACTTCATCTGAGATTGATTTAATGTTTTTCAGACTTTCATTCTGCTCCTCCATCAGCTATCGGTGTACCAAACACCTACAGAAAATCTCCTCATATTCTCTTTGGCCTGTTTAATCAAACTCTGACTGTGGAGGGTAAAACACACTGTGTTTCCGGGCCCTTTCCCTTGGCTGCACTGTGCCAGTCTGTTTTTCCCTTTAAGAGAGTGCTTGACGCCTGCTTTATATAACACATCATCTCTTTTGACATCTGCATGTTTTTAATGGGTTTACCAGGTACCTTCTGCAGCTCAAACTGTTCTTTTGGCAAGCATAAGTGCCAGCAAACACCATGCCATTTGGGCTTTGCACATAGCTGATCACAGATGCTAACAAGTGCTAACAGGAGTATTTTGCAGAAACAGCCTTAACGCAATAAACAGACTGCCAACCAAAAGGTAGTGTCACCCTAACAAACTGGCAGACCACGGTGCAGCCTCAACAGATGGCAGGGGTGGGCATCCAAAAGATCAGCTACAACTAGCAAGCCTGTTTAAAGTAGTATGCCTCTCAGGAAAATGACAATCATACCAATTTTGTTTGGACTAGATGAAGTTCAAGATGAAGCCAGTCAAGATACTGTTACTGCAGTTATGGCTCAAATCCTTCTGCATTTTCATCCATAGAAGTGGGGACTCCCAGTTTTTATCCTTTCCTGCTTATCTGCTAAGTTTGCTCCTCTGAGACTTAGGTATTAAAAGTGGCAGAGCTTGATCCTAAGCACATAATTTCAGGAGAATTCTTTGGTGACATAATAAGGGCATGTTGCCTTTTACTCAAATAGGGCTAATGATGAAAAGTGGAGAATATCTTAAAGAATGGGTCCTCACAGGTCACAGAAGATGACTGTAAGTCAGAGAAGCCATCATTCTGGGCTAAGACTCAGACCAGGCCTGGGATGAAGATGAGACTTACCAGTGGTCCTTAACTCATTCTGAGACAGCTAGATATTTATTCAGGGGAGACTGTGTACCAGTGTAGTGTGCCTAAGACAAGGCAAAGGACTCTTTGCTTGAACTTCAAGCTGCTTCTTGCTAACAATTTCAGTGCTGGCAATTAAGAACTTGTGAACTGCTAGAGAGATTTTTGTCCATTGAAATTCACTGACATCAGTGGGATTATTAACCAGTAGTGTATATAGCACAATATTCTTTAGTCAGATATCACAAAGCAAATTAGGTCTCTAAACAAGAACTAGTGGTCACGTCCATGACACCTCAAAGTGTCTGTAGAGTAAAGAAAAGAAAAATACAAAAGAGTTGGGGTAGACACTAAGAGAAACATGTAGGGAAACTGGTATCTTTTAAACACCACCACTTTACTGCCATCATTCTACAGAGGGTCAGTAATTTTGGTCAAACGTTCTTACTTCTCTGATGAGACTACCCTGAGTTACTGTGCCAACTCAATTATATCCCATGACATAAAAAACTCTAGAAAGACTTTGCTGAGCCACACAGGTAAACTAGAAAGGAAAAATGCATGGGAAAAAAAAAAAGGAGGAAAAAAGGAAGAAAAAAGTGACGTCACAAATATGAATATTGATAATGACAATTTCTTGGCCTCTTTTCACAAAGACATTAATGGAGTAGCTCTAAGTCTTGAACCTGAGTGTTATTCCCTTGCCTTTCTTTAGTGCAAAGCCAATTTCTGTTCCAACAACATTATCCAAATGAGCAGTTCTCAAATGATATGCCAAACTCATCTTGAGCTGGCCCAATCTCATATTTTTAAGTGATGCAGGTATTATTCTCAGAACTAGAAAAAGTAACATCTGCAATTTTATATTTTCAATAGAACATTTTTGTCCTAAGTAGAACAGACCATGAGGTCAGAAATTAGCAACATGTGTCTCTGTATTTACACTCCTTGGCAAATTTCAATCCAGAACTAATTACTTTGCCATCAATTCAGATGTAAATACCTGTGAAATATAGAGGTGATCACACTGTCTTTTTTCTGGAGGAAATATATCTATAGTTACAACAAACTTCAGAACAGCAAAATACCTCAAATCCCAAGCTGTAACTTAGTCCTGGTGGTCCAGGAGGTCCAGGGGGCCCAGGCAGCCCAGGAGGTCCTGGTGGTCCAGGTTTTCCAGGAGACCCAATAGGGCCAGCTTCTCCTTTGGGGCCTATTGATCCAGTGACTCCTGTATCACCCTAAAATAAAAATTCAGACTATTGATATACTGCATATGTCTAAGTAAGGGAAAATAAGTAGTTTCACAGGATCACAGAATGGTTTGGGTTGGAAAGCTCATCAACTTTTAATCCCTCTGCCATGGGCAGGGACACCTTCCACTAGACTGGGTAGCTCAAAACCACATCCAATCCGGCCTTGAACATCTCCAGGAAGAGGTCATCCACCAAACATGTTCACGGCCCTCCCCTGGACTTGTTCCAACAGGTGCATATCTTTCTTGTGCTGGAGGTCCCAGAGGTGGGCACAGCTCTCCAGGTGGGCTCTCATGATGGCAGAGTAGAGAGGGAGTATCACCTCTCTCAGCTGGCTGATCATGTGTATTGGTTCTGGCTGAGCTGGAGTTTGTTTTCCCCACAGCAGCCCTCACAGTGCTGTGCTTTGTATTGGTAGCTGGAAATGTTGATAACATACCAGTGTTTTGTCTGCTGCTGAGCAGCACTGGCACACCAGCAGCACTGTCTCTTTAACAATTCTCTCATACCCGCCCCCCATCAAGTGGGCTGGGAGTGGGCAATACCCTGGAAGGGACTAGGCAATAATAGCTGACCCAAATTAACCAAAGGAGAATTCCATACCATATGATGTCAGCTCAGATATAAAAGCTATGGGAGAGAGGAGGAATGGGGGCATTTGTTGTTTTGTAGTATTTGCCTTCCAGATCAACTGCTTCCCAGGAAGTGGCTGAATATTACTCACTGATGGGAAGTAGAGATTAAAGTTTTTTTCTCTTTGCTTATACACATGCAGATTTTCACTTACTTTTTGCTTTAGTAAACACTGCCTTATTTCAACCTACAAGTTGTTTTCTGTCTTATTCTCTCTCCCCAGTCCCACTTGGAAGGGGAGTGATAGAGCTGTGCACAGCCAAGGTTACCTGACTACACGACACTTCATAGGGAAGCATGCTGGCCAACTGAGAAACTTAGGCTACACAATGAGAGTCTCTAAGACTTCTCAGCTCTTTTCAGTAATGTGCTGTATCACAATGATGCTGTCATTCTATAAAAACACTTTTTTGTTACCTTCGGACCAGCAGAACCAGGTAGACCTTGATCACCCTGTAAAAGAAAATAAATTGTGCATACTTAGAATAAGACCATTACACAAGAAAAGCACATTTATGGTATCTTTCCTTAATACAAATGCCCACAGATTTCTGTGTTGTTTAATTCAATGTCCTTTACATGAAGCCTTTTATCAGACCTCTCAGTTAAAAAGAAAACAATCTGCAATTCAGGAGTCACAATAACACATTAATAGCTCTGGTCTGGTATACTGACTGGATTCAATCTTGTATTTCAATTATTGCTGCAGATTTTAAGGGCTCGGAGCACAGAGAATTAAACATTGCAGGTCACATCATCATGCTTCTGAACATAAATGTCAAAATTCTTATGGGCTATAACAGAACTGGAAACTGGTCCCACTCAAGCTGTCCAGGGCACCCTTCCAAACACAGGATGTGATGACTAGAAATATTTTAAGGTTCCTCTGCTGCAATCAAGATTTCATCAATATTTGCTTTTTTATGCTATACTTGCACACTGTTTTTTTCCATTTCTATTTCATGGAATAGACAGAAAGGCAATAATAATGCATGCTAATAATTATTTTCAAAATTGCTCTGGATCTAGTGGAATTATTATTATGTTGGCAAGCTCCTGTCCTTACTCACTTACAGAAATATTTCTTGAGTAAAGTCTGAAGAAAAAGAGTAAGCACCATCTGATAATATTTTTTTTCTAAAAGCAATGGCTAAACTCCATGTTGAATGTCACTCAATGAACAAACTGAATTTACTTTCAGTGCATCCTGTTGTTTCTTTCTTGTTATCTTCTCTGGATTAATTTGCAATAAAGAACAAAACAGATACTGCAGTATAAATTAAATCAATGCTTTCAGAAAAAAAAATAGTAAAAATTGAAAAATGTTCCTACTTGTATTGAAGAGGTGCAGATACATAGTGCTTCAATTCTAACTGAACTTTTATCAAATATACAGAATGCAGCAGACTCAGTAAAGCAAAATATTGTAGCCCTTTTTTCAGAAGATTATGATTTTAAAAGAAATTTAATTTCTCTTAAATTGCTTCTCTTTCTCCATCAATATCCTCCTATAGTATGTGATTCATGTTCACTTTACTTCAGCTAGACTTCTTTCTGTTCTTAGGCTCCCCCCATGTAAAACACCCACCACTGATTACAATGGACATGGGTTTCAGGTGCCTGCTTTGCAACACACATACTGCACTTTCTGGATGGCTGTGGGTTCCCATGTGTACTGTACTTTCACCAGCTTCAGGCTTTTGATATCACAACTCAGAACCTCCAGCCTCCAGAGATAAAAATAAATCAATATTCTGGCCATTTAAGACTTGCCTTTTCATTTCTGTTACAGTGTGTGAGCTTAAAATGTACACTTGGGAATTTATTTTCAAGTTCTTGTGTGTAAGGTGTGTTGTGGAAGCTCATAGAGGATGAAATTGTCTTGTAGTCTTTGTCTCTGTTTTCTTCATATCCTTCTTGAAGTGAGGTATAAAAAAATGGTGCTCAAATGATGTTTTGATTAGCAGTGGATTATATTAATTTCCCCAAGTCAAGTCTGTTTTGCGTGTGACAGTAACTGCTGAGTGATCTTTCTGTCCTTATCTTGACCCTTCAGCTTTTCACTGGTAGGCATCTGGTGTCCAGCCAGCATAGGCCATGACTTCGTCTCTTGTTTGCCAATTTAAATGGCCTGTGCTCCTTCAGACTCTTCTCTCCTGTCATATAATGCGCTGTCACTCTGTGCCAGGCTGGGCACTGGAGTTCTCTCTTTTCCCCTCCAGACTCACTGTGTGAGCCCAGTCACTACTGGTTTTTGAGGGCAAATCACAAGAGATATGCTCATACTGCATATCGAATATTGCATGCTTCAGAAAATGAGACAATAGCCAATAGGAAATTCTGTATTTCTGAATATGTCTTTGAGATGTGTTCTAATAAGCCATCAGTATCTGGATTCCATTAAAAAATACTGATGCCAGATGCTATTGTGTTGCAGGGAGAACTGTTTATGATTTTTACAGCCTAAAATTGACAAAGATTTTGCATTGACGTAGGAGAAAGACATTTAACTCACCTTTTCTCCCTTTGATCCTGGTGAGCCAACCACTCCATCACGGCCAGGAGGACCTTGAGGGCCCTGTAGATGACAGTAAAGCTAAAGCAGGTGCCACTTGAGAGCTTGATTTCTAGAACATGTGTTTAAGTATTAGGGACCAACTGATGATACAGCGTTATGAAAGACTAATGTGTAGCCACCACTAAGCTTTAACACTTTTTTATTTCTTGTCATCTGAGAGCTTGGCTTTGTATCAAACCCCTCTTTTTATGTATTTTAATAGAAAATTATATACAAAAATCATAAAATAGTAAGCAAAAATAAAACCCAGCATATTGTAAATATAACCTTAGCATGAAAGATTATGGTGTTATCCAAGCAGGTTTTGACAACACTGTAAAAGACATAATGGGGTTGAAATCCCCAGACACCTCAGTTATCTACACTTTTGGCAATGTCAGTGCTAGATGAGACCCAGCTGAGGAAACCTTGGTATTGACAAAATCAGTGGCCAGGGTTTCTGTGTGGTAGAATCACTAAAAGCACTTGTGATATAGAGGGAATGGTGTCAAGGAGGAGACTTCTGTGTTATTGCTGCAAACAGAAAAGCCTGTAGGTTGACAGATTGATAAAACTCCAGTGATATCCTCATGTGGGAACATTGAGGCTGGGCCTCATCCTCCCCTATGGGGCAGCACTTGGCTTATTCAGACTCACTTTGCCAGGTGTCCCTGGGTCGCTGAGCCTGGAGGTGCATTACTACACTTGCAGGAGCAGTACTCCCAAAGGGTCCTTCTGCAGAAGAAAAGGTGCTGCCACTTTGCAGCACTCACATTTTTGATGATGGCACTCACATTGTTCATGACACCTCACTTTAGTTTTGCCTTGAAAAGTGTACATTAAGTTCTCCACCCAGTTTCTGGTGTTGTATCCATGACTTGTATCCTGCATGCATTTGAGTGAGCAGGCAGGCTGAAAACACTGGTTTGTAGGGTCAACCAATAAATCTGTAGAGGTGCTGAAGTCCAGCCCACAGTAACTAGACATGCATGAAAGGTAACAGGCATATTTCACATCTACATCTTAAAAATCAGGCTCTGAAGGCCTTTGACTACATTTACAGGGGTATATTCTGGCCTCTGATGATCTTTAGTAATATTTATTTATTCGTCTGTTTTGGCAAAGGATATGAATGGCTAGCAAAGCAGACAGAAAATATTGTTTCCCTCTGATGCTTTCAGAATTATCACAAAGCCTCATTTTTCTGGCTCTCTTTGTCCCCCCCACCCTGCTTTTTTTCTTTGGATGCACTGTAAATCATAGAGTAACTAATAGATTTTTTTCTGTTTATTGAGAATAATCAGAAATATTTTCAGTATGTTTCAAACATTTTCATATTGTATTTTGGCAGGATTACATAGACAGAAGAGAATAAGAAAAGAGGTTGAGCTAAGAGCAATAACTATTCTAAAGTCTGCTGATTACTTCCACTCTACTGCTTTCCAATTTTAGGTTTCATTGTGCTAAAATTGCTAATTTCCTCAAGAGCTTTGGAATAGTCTCTCTTATGTAGCTAGCAGGCAATGCTGGGACATTTGTTATTCTCATCAGGGTATATGAATGCATTTGTGAGCTACCTCAAACAAAAAATTATGATAGAAACTATCCCTATACAATGCTATGGGTCAATTTAACTTCATGTAGCATTTAGAAAATCAGATCAATACCATATCAGTACGAAATGCACTGTGAAGCAGTGTGGGGGTATTTCCCATTATAGAATGCAGCCTTTACTGAAACATTTCTAAGCCATGTTTTTAGAGAGAAGAGGTGCTACATCACAAAGTTCTTGATTTAGCAAGGACTTAAGCCTGTCCCCCAACTTCAGGTGATTGGCTGGTCTTCTGGAATTAGTATTCACAGCTGAAAACCCTTAATAACACAAATGTGCTAATGTGGTACTTAATGAGAATTCCCGAGCAAAAAATTTCTGCTGGGAATTGAGCTCACTTCTTTTATCCAGAGTGTGCAAATGTGTACAAATCTTTGAAAAGCAGAGTGACTTTCTTTAGTAGTCTTATTAACATTTAGATTCTACTTTTTTAACAGATACATTTCCCAGGAACTATCCTGAGACAATGATTTCTGTTGGATCAGAAAACTGACTGTCTACAAGTAGTTCATGTTATTGCCTGTGAAATCCCAAATAACACAATAATGAATCAATACTTATTTCTCCATAGTCTTTTAATTCCTTTTTACATTATTCTTTTGTGGCAAATTTTAGTACTATTTCCTAGTCCTAATCAATTTGAATTACTTTATATTCTAAGGATATGGAAATAGCCACAGTCAGGAAAGTTGAAGGTACATTTTGAGTTGGAAAGAAGCTGTTATAGAGAACCTTTTTATCTAACACTGCATTTTATCAAATGCAGTAAATAAAACATTAGGATAACTGCCTTTTTTATAAAACTTGCCAATACATTTACTTAAAATTAGATATGTAATCCTCAATACAATTTGACCTGTCTTGTACTCGGAAAATAAAAAGAGTGCTGTTGAGAGTTTAGCAATTAATGAATTCTGGTGAGCTGTTGAGAGTTTAGCAATTAATGAAATCTGGTGAGCATTTCAGACTTTTTTATTTTATATTGCCAACCATATAACAATCAGTAGATGCAGAGAGTAATGGATTTCCTTGGCTTCCCATGCACTTGACTCTTGAATCCCATACTAAGACTTTCAGGTGCCTAATTTCTTTCTGCACAAAAGATGCTGCTTTCCACCTGGATGGCCAAACACTTTTTAGGTTTTGTATCAACTCCCAACTTGGTTATCCTCAAAAAAAACCCCCCTCCAAGACAGCTGAGAAATAGTTAGATCTCCTTTTCAGCACCCGTCCCCTGAACACTTCCTTGATATATGCTAATGACATCTTGTCAGGTACAGAAATGGTGACTCACTCACAAATCTTGTCCTGAGAACAACTGCTGCTGGCAGATGGTTGATAGGGAATAAGGGAACCATTTTAGTAAATATATGGAAACAGGGATTGTTCTGAATTGGGAAGGATCATCGAGTGCAGCTCTTAGATGAACGGACAGCACAGAGATCAGACCCACAACCTTGGCTTTATTAGCACCATGCTCCAAACAACTGAGCTAATCTCATCATTCCAGAGAGGATTTTTAAAGCTGTTCAATGCTAAAAAAATTATTTTCTTCACTGGAAAAAACACTTTACTGAGAATTTATTTGTAAGTCAAAATTTAGCAACATTTTTTACAGTAGAATTATATTCACATGTCCAGAGGAATAAGTGTTTCTACCTTGCTGAAGAAAAGGATAGAAGAGGAAAGAGGAAAATTCAGTTTATTTTACAAATTCCCTGAAGCTTATATAAGTGATTTAGCAAATTTCATTTTCCTGAACCACAGGAGAACTGATACTTAGTCTTATTCAGTGTTGGCAAAAGCATTCTTAATTTTTATTTATTCTGGTCCAGATTCACCAGTATCTGTCTGTCAAATGTACATTAGTGCTCTGCTTTGGTTAACAGGACTTTTTTTTTTTTTTTAATAAATTTAGATTTATTTAGATTTATTAAATATAGCATAAGATTCAAGCTTTGTGCACGAAAGGGTACTTACTTCAGGGCCTGGTTCCCCAGAAGCTCCATCTTCGCCTGGTGACCCAGGAGGTCCTACACCTGAATCAGGTGCTGGGTTTCCTGGAAGACCAGGCAGTCCTGGAGGGCCTGGTGGCCCCAGAAGACCCTGGTTAAATCAGCAGGAGTGTTAGAAATTATCCTAGCCTGGTTCATTTCTGTATACATGGAACAGGAAAAAGCTCACATAACTGTTCAGGCTCATAAAACTCAGCTGGGGTTTCCACCCCACTTCTGCTTCACTGACAACCAATTTTAGTTTCACAGATATGCCCTTACATAGGGTCACGCTGACCTCCCTCATCCATGCTCTCTGAACTGTGCCACGTCACAGCACTGAAATAGAAACATTGAAAACCAAAAACTTTTGTGTCAGCTCTCTGTAACCCAGTAGAGATCTCAGACATATCCCAAGGATCGACCTAATTATAAGAGACCTAACCATAAAGAAACCATCATTGTACAGAGGGAAGTGATTGGCTTTTTTCTCCTCTACCATTTCATAGGGTTTCTCCATGTTATTGCTGGAGCACTGAGAATCCCTACTCATGGTCGAGACATGCTTAGTGCTGTAAAACTGGCCTCTGCTCTAAAGATCTATCCTGGACATGAACAGAGGTATTTAAATTGAATGAATGGTATGAAATGAGTGAAATGTTATTTTGGGAGGAACAGGACATTTACAAATATTCCCTCTCATGTCCAGGTCCATCTGTGTTAGTGATTGCATTAGCAGGCAGAGACAGAAATCTTGAAGTTTTGGGCCATGGCACTGTAAGTCAGGAAATCTTTAATTCTGACTTAGGACCATGTACAGGATTCTATCTGTAGATAGAAGAGGCTCCCCTTGGATTTTCAGTACAGTAAACAGAGCCTCCTGCAGGGCACTCACCTGTCTTGTCACCTACAAAGGGCATTTGAAGAGGCTCCTAAATTAGGCAAGATTTCTAACTTTCATCATGTGGCAATTGACTCCTGGAGGGTCTTGGGAATTAGGTATTAAGCACTTTAGAGTAAAAAGAAAGAAACAGAAGAGGAGTCCTGAGGCAGAAACCAATCTGAGAGAATGAGTAATATCACTAGTTGTGTTGCAAAGCAGAGGCCTCCAGTGTGCTATAGCATTCTGGAGTTGAGGAACCATAGTGAACTCACAAAGCTGCAGTATTTCTGATGTTCAGTTCACCAGAAAGCTGCACTATAAAACATTTCATACAGATAATCGGGAGAGTGCCCCCGTGCTGCCGGTGGTGCTGGCCACAGCTAGCTGGGATACACCTTAAGGTCAGCCGCCGCCGCTGCAATACACTTATTTTTTTTAGAACAGGTACTCCAAATTGAAAGAAGTAAAGACTAGGGCCATATAATGCCTTCCACTGACTAAAAGGGGTTTACAAGGGTCTGTAGTAACAGGATAGGGGGCAATGGCTTCAATCTGACAGAGGGTAGGTTTAGATTAGATATTAGGAAGAAATTCTTTACTCTGAGGGTGGTGAGGCACTGGTACAGTTGCCCAGAGCAGCTGTGGATGCCCCATCCCTGGCAGTGTTCAAGGCCAGTTTGGATGGGGCTCTGAGCAACATGGTCTAGTGCAAGGTTTCCCTGCCCGTGGCAGGGGGGCTGGAACAAGATGACATTTAGGTCTTTCTATGATTCCATTAATCTATTATTCCCATCTCTCTCCTCTTTACTGTCTTCTTACAGCCAGATTAAAAGCATTTTCTCATTTTGAAAAGTCCTCTTGCTGTTATTTCTTTGGTGGCCGCCTCCTATCTCGTATTTCTTCCCACTCACAAGCATTTAGGCCTTTTCTGATCTTGAAATGAAACCCTACAAATCCTTTCTAGATGAAGTATATTAAGCATGTATAAAACTTGCATTATGAAAAATTCTACAACCTGCATGAGCAAAATAAATCTCTTTATAATGAGAAATATTTTGCTTACCGTTAAAATCTTAGTCTCTCTGTCAGTATCTCCAGAACCCGATTCTTCAGGTTCCAGTCTATTCTGAAATTACGAGAATTCCATTTTAAATTATTGCTTTTAAAGATGACAAATGCAAATATCACTTGACGTTAACTGGAAATACAGCTGTCATCAATATCCTTACAGCAGTCTGTCACTGGTAAAATAAATTATAATACAACAAAAACATTTCACTTATCTTTCTGGTGCTTCATACCATCTTTTGTAGTCACTGAGCACCGTACTTACCTGCAGGTGCTCTATGAGCACAGTAATAACTGTCCTGCAGGACACACATGCCATGAGACTGTTTAAGTGAACTGAAGTAATACCTCAGACAAATTGTAACTTCAGAGAGGTACCTGTCAACATTAAGAATACCCTAAAATGCAGGTCTTACAAATAACCCCAGTTTCCTACAACGTACCCCTCCTTTAAAAAGCATAATTCTGAGATAACTACAACTGTAATGAAAAAGATGAGTTTTATAAAGAAAAATCAATATATTGAAGCCTTTTTTAAAATCCTCTGTTGAAAAAACACCTTAGTGTTTAGTCCTTGGTGAGTTTCATAGCTGTGTACATTTTTCAGACTACAAAGAAAAGCACAGAGAGAAGTACCACCTGAATAAGTTATCATAGTACCAAAACTAATGTTTCAAATGCCTGGGACTTAAGGATGCGTTCCTTGGCTGCACTGAGACTTCTTCCACTTCACTACGGAATAAAAGGCCTTGAAACTTGCTGTCACAGAGTACAAGGAAGTAAAGGCAGTGTAGGTCATGGTGTTCCCTGCTGCATTTATGGAAGTGACCTTTGACTGGGTAAAACTGTTGGCCTGGAGCACTTTGTCTTGGGGGATTTGGAGCTGCCCTGCTGGTCTCTTGAAGTCAGCATCAGGGCAGGCTCAGTAGTGCAGCAGAACACTGTTAATCTGTTTTTATGCTGCAGAAATATATTGGCTTAATTCAGCAAACCCAGAATCAGGGGAGCATATAATCCATTTTGGCCAGTGGAATATGTTTCAAACTCTTTTGTTAAACACTCCTGATACCCAGTGTGACAGATGGTTTTGTGTAAAAGTCCACCCCAGGATTTCCACTGGTGTCAGTGGTGAACTGTCTAAGCATAAAATCAGCTCTCACACCATGAACCCAAAATTCAGGCCAGATTCCTTCTTTAGCTGCATGCACACGTATCATCACAGATATAGGGAGAAAAGTCCAAGTACAGCAGTGAGATGGATCTGAAGCTCATTCTTTAACATGGCCTGAGTACTGAGCATTCAAAATACAGACACTGTCATCATGTTGGTATGTGTTCTATTATTTAATGACAGCAAACATAACTGACTGTCAAACCATTTCTCTGTTCAGTAGCAGGGAGAAATTAATAATTTAAGTTTAGAATGCCTTTTTGTGGAAATTTTTGTTTTGTGTTCTCCCATATATTGTTGCTTTTGCATAGGAGAGCACACACATCCACTGACATTTTAAAATGTGAATACTGGGTGTTTATGTAGCTTACGGTACTCACACACTGCAGTCAGACATTTATTTGCATTTCTGCATGAATGTTTTAGAAAACATGATAATCTCTGTGGCAGTCAGGCTACTTTCCCAGAGAAAACCTCCTATTTAGTTCTGGATTCCTCTGTGGCAAGCTGAGCTCATTGACAGAGAGCCCTAAATACTCACTAATCCTCTGGAAGGAGCAGATGGTCCTGTGGGTCCTGGTAGTCCAGGGGGTCCTGGCAATCCCTCACCAGGATCACCCTGAAATGGGAATTAAAATAAATCAGCAAGGATTTACCATATAAAGACTATAAGCACTAGCTAGAATCTGTGTGGATTTCCAGTCACAAGAGTGGCTGCTTAGATGCTATGAGGAGGGTTGGACTTTGTTAATTTCTAAGAGAAGCTCCCAGTGAATATGATCTTCGCATTGGCAACGGAAGAAACAACTCTTCCTTTTTTAACTTCTGCAATGAATTTGAAAATGTACAAGCAGTATTAACAGCATTAGGCAGTGCATATGTCTTGCCAGAATAAGGTTTAACTGTGGATCTTGCATTTTTAGGGTATATTATATATGAACTCTTACCCCATCCAAAAAAAACCAAAACCAAACCAAACCAGAAAAAAATGTAGTCAGTGTGGTCACACCATGGTATTCAATCTGAAAATTTCTTGATTTTATTGCTAACCTCTCTAATGTTTTTTTCAGTACTACCACAACATGATTTTTCTGCTGTGTGTTGACCTTTATCTACTGCCAACACAATGAAAGATACTGTTCAAATATGTGCCATTTTCTCTCATAATTACTATCATTTCTTATAATTTGTCTTTCTTACATCACCTCTGACATTTTGCTGAGGTCAGTTTGAACTGCTTCAGCTTAAGATGTTTGTGACTTTTAATAATTTTTCTGCTCAAGTCCAGTATTTTTCACTTGAGCCAAGAGTTGAGGTTTTGCCTCCACTGATCTGTGCTTTACCCTCTAACCTGCCAATTTGCTATCTGTGCTTATGAGCATTTAAATTGTGTTCTAGAAATTCACATATTTGGTTACATAGAAGGAAACACTGACTTTTAACTGTTTCTTGGTCACTTGCTCTTTATGCTTGAGAGTTCATTAGATAAATGTATTCATTCAGTTCTTTGTTCCCTGCAGCTTTATCAAATGGTTCCTATAGTGATACTTCAGTCATATCCACAGAGAATGTGTTTAATTAATTTGGGGCTATTTTCACTGTCTGCCAGCATGTTCAGTTACAGATGCTCTAAATTCATTTTAACACGTCCTCGCTTTTTTCCAATGACTATTACATTAGTTCCTGGCAGTACTTGTTTGGCGCTTCCTTTCATGCAATTTCTTCCACTTTGCGTGTACTGCAAAGAAGACAAAAACCCCAGATATCACATTTGGGTCATGGTAATTTTTAGGAAGCCTGGCTGTATCCATTCCCAAGGAGCATCTCATGGCTGTACCTCTACAGAGAACATGGACCATGGTGGAAAGTGACAGCAGCTCCCCACTCTTCACCAATACGTAGTGCCCCATTCATTCCTGGCATTCAGTTTTCAGTTAGAAGGACCAGAAAGAGGAAGGTGGATCCTACTACTGTTCCTGAAATTTAGATATTGTTATACTGGAAAAGGTGCTGACTGTCTTTAGACAGCATAACAGTTACGAATTTTTGTGTGTTCTTTGAGCTTTCGTCACTCTACCAACACAGCCAGGCCTAGGAAATCATAATGATCAGAATATTGAAACAATTTGCTGAACAACTGATAACTTAAAAATAATTTACATGTATAAAAGAGGATCAGAGCAGTTTGTCCTTTTTCTACTGCAGGAATTGTCTGTTTAAAGTATTGCCAAGACAAAGCTCTGCATATGAAGCTGTCAGCTTTTCTCAATGCTCTTGAAAGTATCATTAGGATTTTTAGCACTATTTTGCTAACTTCACAGTGTCTTCTTCAAGTGTCCCTTGAAAATATTTGTCCAAATTTTAAATGAAAAACTAAGCTTAAGATGTCTTTGCTAAAGTAGGCATAAAAGTAATCAGGACTAGACTACTGGAGTATTTTCCTTTCCAATATAACTTTTGCTCTCTATAGCTAAGCTGCTTCTCCTGCTGCTAGAATTTTCTCCTGATGGCTATTCTGATCAATAAACTAAGGCTGGATGGCCTTTGGTTGTGAGGTCAGCTGGAACAGACTGGCTGGGCCCACAATCCTTAGGTATTTGACTCTGAGACTCCTTTTAGCCCTGCCTGTTCAAAGCTAGTATTTTGAGCACAGGTTTTTGTGCGTTTTGCATGAAATAACTTTAGACGTATACTGAAATCCATCAGCATGAGTATTTGAAAGTTAAAAGCTTACTGGGATGACACTGGAGGACTACAGAGCCTATGCTCAATCTCATCTTGCAGTGTTCTGGGTGCAATTAACAACTGATTAACAATGGCCTGAGGCATTGTCTGAGTGAGGTTTATTTGACAGAGGCCAAAACATTGTCAGAGACTGTGCCTGCAAGTCTGAACCATCAGCAAATCAGTTCCTGGGCCTGTTCCATTAGCCAGTGTAGGTGTAGCACTTGTTGCTGAATATTGGAATGGTCACCCAACAGAAGCTGTGGCTGTAGCAGCTGCAAAATAATTTTGGCATCTTTTCCATTTGCTTTGTTTACGTTAAAAGAATCCTGACTGATTTTATGGTTTCCTACACAAGAATTATTTATGTCAGTACCAAGTATCCTAGAAATAACTCTCGTCACAAGAAGGACTAAAGCAGATTTGCAAGAAACCTAAAAAGCTAATAGTCAAATGACATTTAAGGGCCTGTAATGCCTGCTGAGAGCTGATGGAGTGTTTTAATGATAATCTGCCTGCCCAGACTATCTCTACTGAAGGGCCTGTATCCATACACTGCAGCACTCATGTTATGAGCAATCCCACCATGTCTCTGTAGCCTCTGAGAGGTGGTAGCCCTGTGATTGTGCATGGACTTGGAAGTCCTCCTGTTTGTCTCCCACGCTGTGTGGCTTTGTGAACATGTACCTGAGACAGGTCCCAGAGGAGAGCAAGTGTCCCCATCATGATGTACATGAGATGCTCACTGACTGCCCCACATGCTTTCACTTCCCTACAGTTTATGAGAACCCTCTGCTCAACAAATCTTTCTATAACACCTGGACATAGAGATGGGGGCCTGCCATGCAATCTTGTTACCTGATTCCTGTACTGGAGACCTTTGAAATGATTCTGGATCATTTCAAAGTAATCTGAATAGATGTGATTTATATGGGTCATGTTTGTGAATTTATGAAGTCTGTATTGTTTTGTTAAACAGATGAAAGGGATTATTAATTTGACACTTGGACTTGGATCTGTATGTCAATTTTGTGTACAACGTGTACTTTAATAATAGATGAATCCATTACATCTCACTTCATCTCAGAAGCGATACAAGCTGCTACTTCAGATGGTTTAACTCTTATTTCAATTATGTCCATTTCCTAAGGGTAATATGATTATACTGTCTCTATTAAAAAACTTAGCCAGTAGAGTAAGTTGCCCAGAGCAGTTATATGCAACAATTGACTTTTCTTTATTAAGTGTTCAATACATCTTCCTTAGCTCTTCTGTGAAAGCCCAACGTTTTCTAATGCTGATGTTTATTCACATCCTTGAAAAATACTTACGATTCTGGTGTGGTGCCGTCCAGCCATTCATGAATGAACAATAGGGTGTTTATATTCTTCCTGTGATTCCGTATTTTATGCCTCTCTTAGAGTGCACCAAATCAATACATGTCTTAGAATAAATTGTATCTGGCTGATTGTTGGGTATTAACAGGACACATACCTTTTCACCTTTTGGGCCTGCTTTTCCTTTCAGTCCTGGCAACCCCTGAAGTCCATTTTTACCCTAAAAGGAGATAATTTTTTTAAATTAGACATTTTCTTTCCTGTAGCTTGAACAGGCTGTACACTTAGCATCAGAGGTGGATTTAATGGTGCTATGTTCTTTCTAACTCTTGATTTTTACAGTGGGAGGAAGTATGAGACTTGGCATAGAATGCCCCTGGCAGTGCCCAAAAAATGTGCCTCTTACCACATCTGCTCTTCCCACAGAGAAGAGAAGCCTGTTTGAGGGATACAGGTGGAAACATCTGCAGGCTGCATTTGGATTTGACAGAGTGCCAACAAGACTGGCACTGATGGCAAGGATTTTTAAAATTGTAATATTTGTTACACACTACTGCCAGCTGCTGCTCTGAGTGCAAAAAAATCACACCATTAACTTAAACCTGCTCCCACCATCTACTAAAACTTTTTTTTTTCCTTAACCAACTTGAATCTATTCAACTTCTACAAACTAGTATCCTTTCTGAAGATATGCCTCTGATTGGCAATGTGGTATATTAGATAGCAATTCACCCCATTTTCCATTCTAAACTTAACCAGTCAAATGAATTCCAAATTACTCTTTACATCTTCATATCACCTACATACAATATGCACGTGCTCTTCCTATAAAGGCTCATTCATTGGCTACAAAGAACTCCCACCAGCTTTAAAGTCAGTGCTATTATAAAATGGGGCTTATGAATTCAGTTAGGACACTCAAGACAATATTCAGAAGGCAAATAAATAATATGTTTCCACTATTTTGGCATTTTGGAAATCTGAACAGTTGTGGTTATGGATCTACTGGACAAGTTTTAGGACTGCCCTAATTTTAAAGACGGGTTATATAAAGTCATTAGGGAGAAAAATGTATCTCTAAGACTGAAGGATGTTTTTTTTCCTATGATGATTTTTCCTGTAGAGTAACAGGTAGCATGTTCATAGAAAAACAGTGAACATATTTCCAACATAAATGTAGAACATGCTAATTTCATTGCTGAGTGAAGCCCCATCAAACCAAAAGTAAAGTTGCATGGGTATATGTAAGTTTGGAAACCAGATGCACATGGACACAAGAGCAACTACAAAAAAAGTAAGACATTGTCACAAAATGTCTATGATAGAAATTCAGATTGTGTTCACAAGGAGAAGACAATTGGTTTTGAAGCATTTGAATTACATTTGAAGAATTTTCTCCAAGATGTATTGGTTTCATAGAATTTTCTTTGAAGATATGATGCATGAAAGTAGTCAGACTTCTATTAATACATAATACATAAACTTGTCCAAAACCACCCTAATGGCACAAAACCTGAGTTTTGGCTAAATATTTGCAAACCTAGATATGTTTCTTTAAATATACCAGTGTCTGAAGGCAGCATTCAGGAAGGAGCTCAATAATGCACCCCATGAATGACCACAAATTATTTTTTTAATATCTTAAGACACACCAGTTTCATTTGAGGTTCAGTTGCAGTGGGCAGGAAGGGCCAGGAAGCTCCCGGCAGTGGCACATGTTAGAATGGAAAAAGAGGAGCAGGCATGGGAATGGTGACAGCTTCTGGGTGGTAAGGTCCTGGAGAGGGGGAGGATGCACAAAGTGGCAGTGACAAAAAAATGAGAAAGGAAATAAAGAAGCCAGGCAGCAGAACCTCAGTGGAGGACAGATACAGAACGGCAGCTGAGATGTGCACAGAATATGACAGCTATAGGTTTGTTTTTGTGTGGTTTGCTGGGCAATACCTCACACAGAGGATGCACGTGCTTGTGGTGGACTGACCCAGGGGTGGGAGTTATCTGGAGAAGCCAAGAAGGAACACCCCAGGAAGAGGACAGCAAATGTGACAGAGAAGGGTAAACCAGAGGAACGCAGAGAAAGGCAAGCAGGAATGATTAACAGAAGATGCAGTTGAATTACTGCACAAGAGTAAAGGGGTGAGAGGTACATTTCAATTAACTCCAGAGTACCCTCAATTAACTAAAAAGTTAATTGCAGCTGAGGTTAGGAGTAGGCAACATGGAAGCACGTCTATGGAGGGTCAAGGAAGCACCCCTCTAGAAAGGGTCTGAGTATGTCCCCTTTTTGAAATTTCTGTCTGCAAAATAAGCCAGCCTCACCAGAGCTGAATTCCTGGTACAGCTGCTTATGCCATGCCGTGCCTCTTACTTTCTTTGCAATTGGAAAATCATTCATTTGTCTTAGAAATCTGGATTTTGCTCTCTTGACAACCTGAGGATGTCAACTATGACACCAGAACTGTCTTCGAAAGAGAGGAGACAAAGAAAAAACACTTTGCTGCTTAAGTCTCAATGTAGCAGAGACTCATTTTTAAAAGTTGTGTTTTATTAATTCAGTTAACCAAAATAGGTATAAAAAAAGTACTTACAGGTAACCCATTTTTACCAGAAATGCCCTTAAATAGAAAATCTTTGTTAGAAAGATAAATAAAACACTGTAACATAGAAGTAACAAAAGATAAAAGCAATTAATTAAATTGCAATGTGCCATGCAGTGACAAAATGACAAACCAGAACTATATCAAACACAGTGCAATGTTCTGCACCTCTCTTTAATCTCATGCATCTTGTGCTGATGGTTCATAAGGATCTGTAGTGTGAAACATCCTGGATATAGAGAAGGAGGCCTGTGAGTTCTGCACCTTTGTACACACTCAAACATGACAGCTGGGCGGGTGCTGCAGCACTGCCCAAGGAGTTGGAGGAATCGCTGCTCTGAGAACATTTGCATGTTGGCACAGCAGCTGTTTGCCTTTGCTTTCTGATGGCTGTCACTGGGCCCCTGCCCCTGGTATGTGTGCGGTGCAGGCAGGATCCTCCTGAGCTGCTGGGCTAAAACCCATCTCATAGAAGTGTAAGTGGTGACAGTGTGCAAGGCTGAGCAGTTCCAGCTCTCCATGCATGTGTGATGGATCACTATTACCCTTTCTAAAATTCATGTTCTCTTTCAACAGAGAAAATACTCACAGGCTGACCAAGCTGCCCAGTTTTCCGTGGAGATCCAGGAGGTCCTTGACCTTTATTTTCCACATCTTCTATTCCTGACCCTCCTAGAGAATCTGTGGACCCGTCGTCTACATCCTGACCTTTCTGGCCCTGAGTAATTAAAATGTGAAATATGAAAAATGTGTTGTATTACTTTCCCATTTCTCTCTCTAGCCCCGCCCCCCCCCCACCCTTTCTCCTACAACCCTTGCTTTGTTCAAGGCAGTCAGAAAACCTGACAGGCACCATACAAACTGTATATTCTATTCAGTAGAGGCAATCCATGTTAAAGATCATTCATGCACCTACAAATAAAGGGCGTGTGGCCCCCCGGTTCCGACCGAGGCCGGCGGGCCGGGGGGCCGAGCGAGCGAAACGGAGCGGGCGTGCGAGGACGCCGCGCGCGCGCAGCCGGCCGGACGGCCCGGAAACGCTTCGGGCCCCGCGGGACACTCAGCTAAGAGCATCGAGGGGGCGCCGAGAGGCAGGGGCTGGGTCATTATTTATTTTTTTGCTTAGAAAAATCTGTGGTGGCTGTTGATGTAGGAATGTTAATCAATAAGAAATGTACTGCCAGGTGATTATTTTGAAACATACCAACAAATAGGGCAAGTATTCCAGTAGCTCACAGGATTCCAAATGGGTGACCTGTGTCATTCTAATTTGTAGAATGACACAGAATTCAGGTTACGCACTGCCTTACAACTGCCATATGTTTCAAAGCCAAGATTTTCCTGTTCTTGGGACTAAAAGATTAGGCATGTGATCCACCCGTTATACAGACCTCCTCTCTGCTTACTCCTGGCAAAACACCAGCACCAGAGCCATCTTCTTCTCTTAACACTTTCTGTGTGATAGTGGTAGACTCACTGTTGCCTTGTCCAGTTTCCATGACAGCTAAATCTAAATAAAATAATTACTTATTAATGAGAGAGCAAAACAAAACCTGTCCAGAGGTATTTATCAGAGACAGATGCTGCAAGTTTTATGAAAAAAGAAATTATTCAGATTATGACTAAAATACATTCCAAAGATTAATATTAGCTATTTTACAACTCTGAAAATTTTAAAAGAAAAGAAAAAAGAGAAAGGTGAAAGTAAAATTACAAAACATGTCTATTTTAATGTCAAGGACTGTACTGCATCATCATGTTTCCCTCAAGCTCTAGTCTAATTGTTGCCTATTTGTCATCCATGTAACACAAAAAAATGAGAGTTAATTACAACAGATACTATCTGAAGTATGTGTGGAGTTAAAATAGCAATATTGTCTTTGGCCTTATTAATATGTTTAGCTTTTTTTCTTGTTTTCTAGGAGTGCCCTGAAGTTGTCCTAGCAGTGGAGAACAGGATTCCTCACTGCATTATGCCTTGTCATTGCTTTGCTGCCCACACTTGCACCCAAAATACCCCATTGGTACATTAGGCACATTCACATCCTTTGGAGGCACTAGAAGTAGTAAATAGTTGTTTATTCCTTGGCAGGATTCAGTTTTACTGAAAGGCTGTGCTTTACTGTACCAAGTAATGAAATAAATATCCATCTTAAATCCCTTTTAAAGGCACCATGTGGTTTTAGAGCCAGCAGGACTGTTTGGAGAGGTATGACTCAAGGGGTGCCATGCTTCTCACCAACCTGAGCTGAATGAAGATGATTTTTCTTCTTTCATTCCCTTTGCCTAACACTTGCACTTTTTTTTTTTGGTCACAGCAGCAGCTCCTCAGGTCACTGTCTTAGTTTTATCCAAGGATTATTTTTTAAAGATTTTAAAATATGAACTACAATTCTGTAACTGAGACTTCACACTAAAGAAGGGTAAATCCATTCTCTGCATGTTTAATAACAATGAGTCTGAGATCAGCCCCTATATGGAGGGAGAAGTGAGAGATATTTTGAACAGTGGTTGTAGTTGCTACCACTTACCTTTGCTGCTATTAATAAATTGCAGTTTAACAGACTGCACTTTCAAAGACCAAATGTTTGATGTGCCAATTCTTTTCTAGTACACAGGATGTCCAAAACCATAGGATTTTTCTTTCCTGGCAGCACTCAAAATATGACAGTGGCTTTCCATACACAGGGAAATGACAGACTCAAAACCAGAGAATGTAAATGACCCCACCCCCCAAAAAAAGCCCCAAAACTTGAGGCAGTGCCTTGTTCTTTAAATTTAGCTGCTTCTGAGGTTTCTTCTGATCTGTGATTTCCAGAGAAATCATTCTCTTCCAAATAAGCCAGTATGGTTGGGGGGGCTTCCACTGGCTCAGCCAACGTGTCTTCAGGCTAAAAAAAAAAAAAAATCCCAAAGAACAGTTTAGACTAAAGGCTTATCACATGTTTTAAAGGAAGAATCACTAGATTACCTTCCTCAAAGCACAGTAATCAGAACTACCACATCTGTGAAGCAAACCAGAATTCACAGAAAAAATAGTGTAGCACCCTTGGACTCCACTGCTCCAAAGCAAGTGATGTGTACTTGAGAAACGCATAGAGAGGGAGGAAACTGCAAGCAATGTACACTTGTCAGAGACTGTATTTTCAGACAGGACCTTTGGCTTGGTTCATTCCAGCTTGGTTCATTCCAGCTGGGTTCATTCCAGCTTAGTATTGCTTTACCTTCTAAAGTGTCTTTATTGCAACTCACGATTTTTCTGACTTCTCTTCCAATTCTATGCCCATCCCTCTGGAGGGGCAATGAGGAAATGGCTGTGTGGTGCTTAGTGGCCAGCTGGGATTGAATCACATCTTGCATAAGGAGGAATAAAAGCCAAAAATTCTACTATTGCTGTGTCTAATTTTGAATGTAATTCAAAATTAGTAATGATGAAGATTCTTAAACAGAAGATAAAAACAATAGCTAAATTAATTGACATTTTTCTGGCTTGAGAAGCTAGACATATTTCCTGAATTAGCTACAGTTTTATCCAAATGAGAAAAAGTCAAGACGCAGTAAGATTTCCTGGATTAAATTTTGTGGTGTGATGTAAAATGCAGAGGAGTCATCAAGCACTAAGGTGATTTTGCTGCCATTTGGAAAAACCCTACCTGGCTGCAAAAAATCAGGAAAAGTATAGTACAAATCCTGCATCCAGTCAGGAGTTACCCTCTGCAGCAGTTCCATCTGGGGCCAGCTGCCTGTGTTTTGATCACTTCGCGAAAGATGAGAGAGCAAGGACTGCCTCAAGAAGGCTCAGAACTATCTTATCAATGAGTAGAAGATCTTCGTAAGAGGGAGTAAAGAAGACAGAACCAGATCCTTTTCTGTAGCCAGTGAAGGGAAAAGAGACAATGGACACACACTGAAATATAAGAAATTCAGGCTCTATGTCAGAAAAAACACTTGGTTGAAACAGAAAGGCTGTGGAGTCTCCATTATTTTGGAAATCCAAAACCAACTGGCACTGAACAACCTGCTTACTGAGCAACCTGCTGTATTTGGCTCTGCTTTGAAAGGGGAATTGGACAGGGCAATTTTCAAAGGTCCCTTTCAAACTCAACTAGTCTGTGATTCTGTGCAAAGCACAAGGCAGGCAAAATGAGTTTAGTGAGCTATGTGTAAAAGGCAAATAATAAAAATTTATTCAAACACATCAGGAGCAGAAGGCTGGGTCAATACTTAATAAAGTTATAAAAAGAGTGATCAGAGAATTTGAGGTCTATAATAGAAAAAAAAGAAGGTTTTCTTCCATCCATGGTGACCCTGGAAGAGTTAAAATTCCTGCAGAAAAATATTCTTAGGAAACTCAGCAGTGAATGTGACTAAAACGGAAGCCTTTGTATGAAAAGGGTTTGGAAACACAGTAAGTGAATGACAGGACATCACAACCAAAAAGTATTTGCCCACCGGTTCTGTAAGATTCAACAGTGAAATAGCTGAAGTATGTACAATATCAGACAAATGTGAGCATCGTTTCTATGAAGTCATTTCTCAGAAAACAACTGATTTTCTCTAAAGGAACCAATGAGAACTTGTATTAAAAAAAAAAAAAGAATGTTTGACACAAACAGCAGGGAAAGCTTCATTGTGAGGAATGCCCTGGAATATTTAAACCTGGTACAAAAAGTGAGAAGGACAAAATGTGTTGGAAATCTCTAAAAATAGTAAGAAACAGCTGTTTACTCTATTATCCAGTAAATTAGCCACCAAATGAGAGCCGCGGTGAGCATGTTCAGAAGGGCAACAAAAAGGTGCATGTCCTTCACAAAACATGTCATTAAATTAGCTAAGAAATTCTGCAGCAGGAATCAGAATGTGATAAAATTCTCATGTGTTAAAAAATCCCAAACAACAAAGCAAGAAATTTGAGGATGAATAACTCAGCTGAGTCCTACTAACCACATATAGTCTTGGTGCAAACATTTCCTGAGATAAAAATTGGTGCAGAGTAAGAGTGCTCCCAGGAAGTGTCATATATATTTTCCCAATCTTGTATTATACTCTTCCAAAGACCTTGTGATCTCTTTCCAAAATCTGATTGTTGTTTGTTATCAAATATACCGGATTTTTTATCTGGCACTGTGCCATTCTCATGGATGGGTGCACGTTGTTCTCATGGGAGCCTTTGGAAGCTGCCAAATATGAAAGCTATTCATCAAATCCAGACCCCACCCTTTAAAAGAGTAATATTAAAACAGAATTTTAAAGTAGATAAATAAATTTACCCTTATGGGAAGACGAGAAGGTGCAAGGGCTTCTTGTGCCTCAGAACTGTCATGTTCTTGAATGCTGCCATTGCCACTGCTGTCCCCTGAAGCCTGTGCAAAACCCAATTATTGAGGAGGAAGTTCATAAAAGTCAGGGACAAAAGCATGATCTCCAAGGAACAGGCTTATTTAAATGCAGAAAAATGCCCCTTTTTTGCCTGGTGAAGCCTCAGTGTCATTATGATATTAACTTTTTTCAGTACTTACAGCATTCCATGAGAATGACCCTTCAGAAAAATAAAAGCCATAGTTTATTTCCTGAAAGCTCTTTTAGATAAAACAAAATGATACTTTTTGAAAAAATAGCTTTGAGGGTTGTACAGGAAACAAAATCCACCCCACAGATTAAGTATGATACAATGTTTCCAAGAAAAAAAATCCAAATTTAGCATTATGAAAGATGTCAAACAGAAATTTACTTTGAAATCTCTGAGGCATTGAGGTAGTGTTTGTAAGAATACTTACATAAGGGTCATCATCTTCACAATGATCTTCAGTAGCCCTTGAGTCAGATTTGATTGTCAGATGTTGAATCGAGCCCTACATGGAACATCAAAAACATTTCAAGGATGTAATATTTCAAGTAGCATATGTGAATGGGAACAAGGGTGGAGGGGTGGGAATTAAACAAAGCAGCAAAATACCCCAAATTGTGTTCTGGTTTACTTGGAAAATGGTCTAAAGTTTAAAATTTCATGGTAGTAATCCAAATTTAAGACATAAATATGTTCACAAATTTTTCTTTTGCAAAATGTAGAGCAAATGGAAGCTGCCAGAATATAATGACTGTCATGTCCCAGTGACATGATCATCACACTGCATTGTTAGTGCCCCAGCTGAAGAATCTAGTCCTGGGTTATGTCATACATGCTACAAAAAACTCTGGGTTTTTTAGGTAAGAAGTGCATTGCAGCTCCAGAAGTGGCATGTGAAAACCCTAAAAATGGAGAAAAAGGATGGGAAGGGCATACCAATAAGTGATGAACTGAGTCAGAAAGAAACCAGTTTAAAACTTTCCAGAAAATAAATAAAGGAGATGGATTTTCTGATAATAAATGGGGGTTTTTTTCAGAGTCATAAACTGTACTTCTCAGTCTGACATGCTGAAGGAGCAGTAAAAATTTCATTTAAAACATTTAACTATTATTTCTGCAAAGACTCGAAGTGCTTTAAGAAATGTGGGGGATGTTTCCTTATTACAAGATCTCACAGAGTTAGACATGATGCACAATAAGGCAAAAAGATAGGTATTCAAGTTGAGAACCTGTTTACATATAACACACAACCTAGAATATTTTAGAAAAGAATAAAATTTTTGATTTTATCTTTAAAAATCCTCTAATTTATCTGCCTTTGAAGACTATGAAACTCATACACTTGGTGCCTCCTGAGTTTGCTGGACTTCTGAGGCAATAGCTCTGTAATCTCAACATCCTATTTCTCTCAAAACTTAATGGGCAACTCAGATATTGAATGATGTCAGACTGACTGAACAGTTCACTGAAAAATCATACATGAAAGGAGGCACAACGAACTAAGCAGTCTCCTGTAAGTGGTCTTTTTTTTCACAGTAAAAGTGAATCACATTTGGAGAACACATTTTTTCTCCTCTTGCTTTAATCTGTGGTCCTGGATGATAAAGAAAGCAAAATGGAGAGCTCTAATGTTTCCCAAGTGTTACTGCTAGCCAATTCCTCCAGCCAGGAAAATCATGGACCAGTCTGCATGATAGGGGTGGTAGGTATGTGATATGTACTCCCTCTCTGGGTTTTATAGCTGCTGCTGCCTTCTCTGTGAAAACCAGTTCGCAGCATCTGGCATCATCACAGATTCAGCTATACTTGGCTGTTGTCTGGTTTCTACCTTTCTTTACAAGCGTCAGGGCTAGATTTGCCTTTGGTTTCAATAAAACTGATGATAGTTATGTCCTTTTGTGTCTGACAACCACAGCCTTAGTCACATGAATTCCCATTAGCCAGAGCAAACCAGCACTTGACATCTATTCATTTGCACAATCTGCTATGATCTGTTTCTGTTTTGGGCAATTAATGTAAACAGTTCTTGGCATAGAAACAGAGTTTGAGTGAGGTTCAAGCATTTAGTTTTTCTGCTCAAAAGCAATTGTGACATATGATGCAAGAAGAAATAAAGGCACGGGAACCTAGACTGCAAGTCACAATTAGTGCTAATGAAGCACTCAGAGTATTGGCTGGAATTTATGTACTCAATGTAGCATACAGAACATCCTGTTTCTGTGGAAATGCATTACACTGTCATCCACCATGCATTTCTGTCATCATATTTACAGATTTATTGGTGATCATCTCAAATGATCATCACATGTGTTTTCCAGGTGGGATAATGTCCTGGGTTGCAAGATGTGGGTGGGGGTGTGTATTCTATTACCATCTGCTAGAGGTGCAGCAGTTACGTTCTGTTAATTGGGTAGTTTTTCTTTATCTCTTCCACAAACCAATTCTCCCTGCAGGAAATACCTTCTGTTAATGGGCCATTGAATGTCACTGCATGAGTGATAAAAATTACATCATTCTTTTGTGAGATGCTTTGCCCAGGGGGAGGAGCCAAGCATTCCTAACTGGATATAATCAGACATTTGAAACACCAGAGTCAGTCTTTTCCACTGGATTCCTAGAGGAGCAGCTGTCTTCTCCACTGGATCCTCAGAGGAAGACCAGGCCCACCACCAGATCTTCAGAGGAAAACTACACCCTTCTACAGGATCACTGCTTCAATGGAACCACATCTGTCACTGCAGGAGGACTGCAGCCACCATTCAATCAGGTTGCTACCAACACCCTGACCAACAGTATGCAGGTCGTATTCTGACTCTGTCAGTGGTGTTTTGTATTACTGCATTTTTTATTTTATTTTTATTTTCTTCCCTAATAAAGAACTGTTATTCCTGCTCCCACATCTTTGCCTGAGAGTCCCCCTTTAATTTCAAAATTATTACAATCTGGGGGGAGGGAGTTTACATTTTTCATTTCAGGGGAGGCTCCTGCCTTCCTTAGCAGACACCTGTCTTTTTCAAACCAAGACAGATACCAAAGCGGTTTCCTTTTCTTGAATGTTTCTCAATCCTACTTAGTGATCAGGCATTCACAATACTCCTATTTGCCTATTTGCCTCCTATTTGCCTAAGAAAGGTAGCACCAACATGCAGTTTTCCTACATATCACTTTCCATCCTTTATTTCCTGCTAATCCATATAGTTCTGTGATTCTAGGTACTTAGACTAGTCAGACAAATTATAAAAGTAGATTAAACTTGCTGCTTACCAGGTGGAGCTCACAACCTGCCAGTATGCCTGCATTTTGGAAAGAACATTTTCATTCCCTAAAGAAAAGGATCCACTCTGTTTTGTTCTGCTGCTTGACTAATTTAGAGGAGACATTAATCTCTCAAAACACAGTACAAGTTCTGAAGTACAGGAAATACAAAAATAGGACAGACAAAGCATGACATTTTCCTTTCCATTTGACAGAGTTGATCTCACACACAGTGTCTGCACTCAGTGACTGAGAATTTCAATCAGGATGCAGCAGAGGGGACGCTTGCACTCAAGCTAAGATGGCTTGGGAGCCTTGTAGTAGTGGTTTTGGTACATTCTATTTCCTAAAGCACCTGGTAACCTTCAAACAGCAAATAAATTGTAAGAATACACCTTTATCTTCCAACTATCTTTACCTTTGATGACATCATTCTCCTTCTGATGTTGAATATGAATACCTAACTAATAAGAATTTAAAGCATTGGCTTAATAGTAAAGTATTCTCAGAAATTTAGAAAATTAATTCTCTGAATTCTGCCCTTAGAAAGGCCATAAAAAATTACGTGACATATTTACTTTGAAATTTCTAATATTCAAATTGAAGATTTGGCATAATATCTGGACTATTTATAAAATTCTGAGGCTCTCAGAACATTTGTATATTAAACCAGAGGATATATAACTTCGCCGTCCAAACCCTAGCTAGGTATGGAAAATACAAGCTATATGATTTGACCCTCACTTGGGATATAACCACATCAAGCAGGACTTCTTGGGTAGGGAGTACATGCATTAAACACTGAGGCATGTAAATTTATCAGAAGCACTTACTGTGAACTTTTCCAGTCCTGTGGCTCCTGCATTACCAACAAATATGCCAGAGCCAGATTCAAATACCAAGGTTCGAGCAGGCCTTTGAAACTGTAGCCTCTGAAACTCTTCACAGTCCATGAACAAAGTAATATCATTTCCCTCAACAGTCACTGTAAATTTATTCCACCTGTTAGTCATCACTGGCACTTTAAAGGAAGCAGCCTCTCGGGAGATATGGGATCCAGGCTCTGTGTAGTACATGATTATTCTCTGGGTGCTGTCATCAACTGGTGAAATCCTCAGTCCTAGGTAGATTGTTTTCTGGAAGGCATCTGTTATTGCAAAGAGCACTCCTCCACGATCACTGTTTGGTTTCACGGTAACCATGATAGCAAAATCTCTATAGAAGGGCGATGGTATGATAGCACTGGTCAGCCGGCCGATGTTGGAATCTGGACCAAAGCTGTAAGCTGGGAACCCTCCATAGCCCGTGACAAAGTAAACCGAAGGAGGAAGAGGGACTCCTATTAACTCTGTGAGGTCAAGGTGTCCTTTCGAGCCTCGTTCTGTTGATGAGAAAAAATGTGTTATTTGTCCTTGAGGTACGCAGCCCATTTGATTTACATGATTTAAGAAAGGCCTGGAAAACTGAAATGCAGTGTTGTTATATACCAGGGACATACTTCTGATACATCAGGCCACAGTCCAGGTAGTGCTTAAACACATCTAGCTATGTACACACGTCATTATTTGTCCTTTGACTAACGGAGATTACTCGTATTCTAAAGGAAGGCACATGTAAACATTTGGTGAAATTGAATGGCAACAAGTATTTCCTGCAACACATATTTACTTCAGCTGTCCATAAACTGCAAAAAATGCTGATTGTGCTTGCATAGTGAATTCAGTGGAAAACGAGCAACATTTGATTTCTTAAATATATCAAGATCATTTTTTCTCAAAAAACCAGCAATATTTCCCTACAAACAGCATGGCACAGTTTCACAAAACAGGATAAAATTTACAGTGGGTTTGTTTTATCCCTTGCAGTTACCTATGTCTACAACAAAGGTTAGATTTTATTTATGCCCTATTTTCACATTTATCTCCTAAATTGCACTGCATACATAACAAATACTGTTCAGCAACCAAAACTCAGTTTTGAAAACAGAGTATTTATGCTTTGGCAAAAAGGCAGAATTATGTACCTCTGTCAAACATGCCCAGAGTGACTACTCCTACCAGTTAATGAAGGAGCAATGGCAATAGCTAAGTATCTGCACCCAATTTTAACTAGAACCTTGGGGAGACACATTCTAGCAACATACCAGAAACACAACTACCAATTTTCTTCTTCTAAGAAGTAAAAGCAAGCAAGAAAAGATAATATTTTTAATAATAATGACCAATTCAGATCTGAATCTATACAGAAATCCTCTTTCAATTTTTAAATTTATTCACTTACCTGTGACTGTAACATCTTTGTAGGCTGAATAAATCCAAAAGGATAATTAATGGAAAAGGTATAACAGTCCATCTGAATACCACAAGCAAAATGAACTGAAAAACTGTTTGAAATACCTGATTAAAATCAGGCAAAATAAAAGAATATTACTCGTCACTCTGTAAACTGGTAAGCTGCTTCTAAAGAAGAGCCAGAAAGTTTATTGAGTTGCAATATACTTTTGTTATTCACTGCTCATATGCAGTACCAACCTGGCATATGCATGGCAAAATTCTTCCATTGTACTAGTGTGGCTTTGCAAAGAAATTGTAAAGTGTTCTTCCTGTGCCAAAGATGCTATAGCACAGTTGAAATAAATCCTAATCTATCTTATTCGCTGTACTTTATAATCATAGAATCAAAAAAATTGGAATAGACCTCCAAGATCATTGAGTCCAAATGTTAACCCATCCCTACTGTATTCACCACTAAATTGTGTCCACAACTGCCACATCTACACACCTTTTGAACACTTCCAAGGGGAGCTTATTAACTGAAAAAAAAGGCTGATGTGCTTCATACAGAAACAATTGCCCCAAAATATTTTGAAAGTATAGATGTTTTGTTTAGAAAAACTAGCTCCTCATCCAGAAACCAAATCCCTTTGGCACTTTTAAATGCTTTGCCAGATAAGATTTGTTTCCCCCCTTCCCAACAGCTTAAAAAGCGGATATACTTATTTTCTGGCCAAACACAACTAGCAAATTTTTGATTGTGAGTCTAATATTGTTTCATGTTTTCATGATTTCATTTTCTATTCACACATACAAACACATAAAGAAACCTGCTCTATAAACAAAATACATAAGCCATTACACAAGGGTAAGAAGGTAAGGAAAATAGTGATCTTGAGGGATAATATAGGAATTGTACACTGATACCAAAGCTACATCCAAAGAATCATGGTAAAGTGACCAAGAAAGGAGATGGGCAATATCTAAGATGTTCAGCAATCAGGCTTGGACAGCAGGATGCATTCTAGGAGCGGAATTAATAAATACAGCTGTAGTTTTCACATTTCCCATTCTCAAGGAAAGATTGGTGAGTGGAAAGGAGCCATTCATTCTCCCCACACAATGTGTGAAGCTGCAGTCTAGTTGCAGTTTCCCAGTCACTTACCCAACAGCAACAGACAGAGCCCCAAGCATGAGCTCCTTTAGCCTCTGAGATAAACAAAACATGTTTGCACAAGGTGGCAGCAAAGGCAGCAAAGAGTCAGGACTTTCATTTGAGCAAAATAAGTCAGAAGGCCCAGGAAGAGTCTGCACTTCAGTGAGGTTGGGGTAGAACTTGCACCTATCTCCTGCAGAAAACCAAAACGGAACAAGAAGTGTCCAGCCAAATCCCATACTTACAGCTCGTATCCAGCTCTTAATGGATTTATGAGGACCTAGAGATACAGTTAAAAGCAGAATTTGGACCTACAGCCACAGGTTTTCAATTATGTCTGACAAAATTAATGTGTCCCTAATGCTCCATTTATTAATGTTAGAATGAAAATACTCTCTTATTCCCTTACATAAACAGGTAAATGCTATGCTATTTAAAGTACCTGTAAGCAAACAGAGAACTATGTTCCATCAGAATAGTTTTGTTTCAAACACTACTAAGGCACTGGATACTGGGGAGCACAGAGAATTCATCCCATTTATATCCATGCTTCCTAGACCTGGGGCACTGGAAGCTGTAGTACAAAAGCAGCTTTAACACTAGCTATACTTTAGCTCAACAAGTATAACCCCATAAATTGGGATGGTACTTTTATAATTTAGAGCTATGAGCTGTGCTGTACTTTGCATTTGTTCCTATTTATTACTATATGTACAGCTGGAATTGTTATGGAATTTGCTGAGAGCTGGCCATTCCCACTGAGTAGCTTCAGGGACTGTTGGAGAAGCAGCAATGTGTAGTAAAAATCATCTGGTAAGTTAGTATATGGAGTGTTTCAAGACTTCAGACTACAATAGTAGGGGTTAGGTTGTTGGGCTTTTTTCTTCTACTCCAATTTTTTGATGTAATTACTTCGGCAGGGTGGAATTTCAAATCTGTGGGGTCCAAAATGCTTTTTTACTGCTTACAAGGGATCAAGAGAGAAAAAAACCCCACCTGCTTGGACGCTATTACATTTGTTTAGATGTTAAGGCACAAACACAATATTTATGTGTTATAAAAGGGAATGAAGACAGAGAAAGGTCTACATTAATATAATTTAACATATTACACTGTGACTTTTTGGTTAGGAGCCTACTTTCAGATGCAGTTTCTGGCACCCACAGCACTGTCTCTGGACTGTGCACATGTGTTATGTCATCCTGCCTCCTCCTCATGTTTTCCCTCATGGAGCAGGGTAGCCCCAATGCTAGACCTGATGCAAAACCCTTGAGTGATCAAGCTGTATAATAGAATCATAGAATCCTTTGGGTTGGAAAGGACCTTCAAAGTCAAGTATTTCCAGCCCCTCTGCCATGGGCATGGACACCTTTCACTGGACCAGGTTGTTCAGAGCGCCATCCAACCTGACCTTGAACACTTCCAGGGATGGGGCATCCAAGGCTTCTCTGGGCAACCTGTGCCAGTCCCTCACCACACTTGTAAGTAAGGAATGTCTTCCTAATATCTAATCTAAGCCTACCCTTCAGTTTATGTGTCTGACCACTACATGCCCTTGGGAAAAGTCCCCCTCCAGCTCTCCTGTAGTCCCGTTTAGGTACTGGAACTTGCTATAAAGTCTCCTGAAAGATTTCTCTTCTCCAGAGAAGATGCTATCAGGATGCTACATTAAAAGCTACTCTAGGAATATTACTAGAACCCAGAATTTTCTTACAAATAGTAATTTAAAACATGAGATTATTCACTGGGAGTGGGGTATTTGTGTTTCCCGTTGTCTACAAGAGCTCATATAAAACTTAGAATACCCACAGTCCCTGTTTCTAGCTGGTACACCACACTTCAACACAACCTAACTTCAAAGGTGGTATAAAGCATACTGTCACACAGACTTTGGGAAACTCTACTACAACGGAGTCAAAGGTTACAGGGTTACAGATGAGGACACTGTCAGTCTACTTTTATTCATGGTTTCACCACTAGAAAATAGAAGCAGAGTTCAAAGGCAAGACCCTCACCTCTGACATAGACAGAATTACCTATCTCAGCCTAATTTTAAAATATGCAGTTCCAATGTTCCAAGTCTGGAAAAAAAAGAAGTATTGACAAGTCCTTTGAGCAAAAGAAGATGATTGGCAATGGTGCAGTCAGACCAACCCAAATCACAATGCTGCAAGACAAACACACTGCTGTTGCCTGCCTCGCTGTGAGATGGTGCTTGAGCTGGACTATCTCAACTACAGGAATACAAAGACTGAAGTTACAGATGTTTGTTGTGTTTGGCCTCAACCACTTACACTTTAGCAGTAATGTTCATTCAGCTGATATTTTAAGGATTGTCCCATTTAGGTTTTCTATTATGTTTTCAGCTAGAAATGCCTGTTAACAATTATTCAAGTAAATCAGCTGCCACCTTTAGCCCAATTCTGCTCCAGGTTAATGAATCATGATGGGTACATAAGGGTCAGAATAACATGCTCAAGTATGTTGCTATTTGCTAAATATAAGAAGTCAACCACCCCGTTGCTAAGACTATGACAGCTGGTTTTAACTCACTCAAGGGAGGGCTTGGGTGGCTCCCCACAGATGGGAGTGGGATGGGCGCTGGCTTTTGAATTAAATTATTATTATTTTCCCTTTGTTTCTACCTTAACTTCACCCAGTGTTTCCCCCTGTTCCTCTTCAGACACTTTTATTGGAGCTGCTCCTGGCCCATGCCTGTAAAGCTCCATTCACTCCATGGTCGTTGACTCTCGTCCTGTGCAAGAGCAGCTCATTTCACTGCTGTCCACTGCTGCATGACCTTGCTAGCAGCTCCTTTCCATGTTCTTTTAAGGAAATGAGATAAAAGCAGTATTTTACTGAGGTTTAATAACTAAACCAGGCTCAGAGCAGCCAAGATCAGGCACTTCTCTGTGTATAAACTTGAGCAAAGGTGACCTTGCTTCCCTGTCCTCTTGCCATCCAAATAATCATAACTCCAGGTTGTAAGCTCCCTTTCCAGCAGCATGAATAAACCATCTCTGTCTCAGTGGTGCAGTGCCCATGCTGTCTCTACTCTGCATTCAACGAGATGCTGTAACTGTAACAGAACATTGTTTTATACAGAGTGCAGTTACGATCTGCAGTAAGAGGATTACTTCTTCCCTGCTGCCAAAGTGCTTTTATTTTGAACTAACAAGAAATATTTATAGCAATATCATTAAGCAGAGAAGGATTTCCACACCTACCAAATAAAGTTTAATCAAGTACTGCAGAGAGAAAATGAAGGGGAATATTGTAACATAGTCCCAGATGTGCTGCATGAAATGGAAGAGGCCAGCATCATTGCTGCTACCAGGAAAAACAGCATTGGCTCTGCTTGAACACATTTTTAGCTGCTATTAATACACTGTTGGAAAACATGGATAGAATATATTGGTATTAAAGACTGAAGCATTTCCTTCCAGATGCCTCAGGAAACCTCAGAAGCACTTTCTGGTGGTGTTGCACACCTGGAAGTCAGGCGCAGCCAGCAGGAGCTGGGGTACTCACTGACACGCCAGAGCAGGGCAGGCATTCCTTCGAGAAAACCGCTTTCCAACACTTTCTGCCGGCTCCTGCTTTTCCGTCATTGTCATTCTGCCCTCTACTGGGCGAAAGAGCTTAAACATAGTTAATTAAATAGACATCTCTATAATACTGTTTGGGGGCTCCCCCCAGTCCCCGTTTTATCTTGTTTGTGAAACCATATTTCATTTCAATGCTTTCAAACTAACCACCACCACCACCAACATACTGTCTTCCACACAATCAGTTTTTCTGTTTTTCTTTTCTTCCCCCCAATCTAATACTGCACTATTTTCTTATTGTTTTGTCAGTTGTTTTACTAGAAGAACTTCTACATATTTTTGGGCACCTTTTTTTTGTACATAAACCCTAAGTTTTTTATGTGTACTCAATGAACTCTTCTCTTCTTTTGTCATAGAATGACAAAAATCTATGGTTTAAACACACTGGTTTCCTTCAGCCACAGCAGTAGATAATAAAAAATACAGCATATACAGTAAATATTCATTTTCCTTCCCCCCTCACAAACAGACGAGAGGAAAAAGTGGGAGATATTTAGCCGTTCAGCTCCAGTAGTGAGGCAAAGCTAAGTGAGCTGTTAACCATGTCAAGAGACTGAAACTATCTGGAACCTCAGAGTCCTTTTTCTCTTTCTGAGTTTGCAGCCCCCTGACGTGTGTGGACTTACTCTATTCCTACCATGCCAGGTTCACACTCTACTTATGAGCCCTTTAGAGCCATTTAATTACCTGTCAAAGGGATCTTTTTTTCATGCTAATCCTTTGGGGTTGTACCAGGCCCATCAATTTCAAGACATTTTTCTTTACAGTTGCATATATTCCATGTATTCCATATGCATTAGTGAAAAAAGCAAAAGCAAATAACACAGAAGCCCCTCATGGAAAAAGATTTCCAGACTTGCTAGGACATCCAGACTCCTAAAGGTAACTCAACAAAGCTAACCTGTGTAAGAATTACAGAGTCTGCAACAAATATTGCAGCTGTTCAGTAGCAGGCACCTGTGACCAGGTTGGACACTGACTTTATGGTAAGTGAGCAGTCTGCCAGCTAGAGGCAAGTAGCCCTTAATGACTGCAGGAGAGCAGGAGCTTTTGTATTTCACCACTAGGAAGCAACACAGCACTTCATAAATCAGATGGGAGCTTTGGCTGAGGAGAACATTGCTGATGAATCACCAGTGTCAGTGTCTGCTGTGCAAGCTCTTTTACAACATCTAAGCTAGGATGTTTTAATTTCCATTACGTGTCTAACAAAGCAGATGTGAATTATCATGCTACCCTTCTTCTTTCACAATGACCTTGAAAATCAGACAAAGTACATTGTCTACTGTGTATTTTCTTGTGGGGGGTTGTGTGTGTGGGGGATATATTGTATATTGCCATTCTTGTTTTCTCTTTCCTTCTCTCTTTTTTTATCTTGAATTTTAAGGGATAAAATGATCAACACTTCATTGCAAAAAAAAAAAAAAAAAAAAAAAAAAAAAAAAGTATTTCTAAGATGATGAAGACAGTTCACTTTTAAAATTCTGGCAGAGGGAGCTGATTTAGATTTAGCTCTTAGATTTAACAGTTGTACATGCCAGCAGAGAGAGTCTCTGCCCAAATGTGGAAAAACAGGCATAGTCTGGCACACTGACCTGAATATAAATTCTCATCCCATATAAAGAGGTTGAATGGGAAGCAAGGATAGAGAACACTTAATCAGCAGCTGCTGCAGTTGCCCCTGCTGTCTTTGCCAGACCCTGTCTCCACTACTGTCATAGAACAGGGGCATAAGAAGGATATGGACAGGTGGGATTTACAATTTGCTCAATGAAAATTAGAAACCTTCAGCCAGAAATGCTCCTTTGCTCCTCACACCTGAATGACCTGAACACTGCCTTCTCCCTGTGTTTCCCATGAGTATCATGCCTTCCTGCTTTTCCTCTGACACCGTGAATGACCCAGAAAGCTCTCTCCTGTCAGGAAATCCTGCTCCTGACAATCATGTACATAGTCAGTGCCTGTGTAAGAAGACAGATGTCATGCTCCTTGCCCATGCCAGTGTCAGGACATCTGTTTCATCACAGCAGTAAAAGTCTGTATGTTCAGTGAGCCTTCAGGCCAACTCTGTATGCTGTGTGCAGTTTGATCTTGCGAGCAGACCTACCCAAGAACACCCAAGGACCAGCATTATCTCCAGTATGAAAAGGGTGCATGCAGGGAGTTTTTGAGTGGAACATGAAAGAAACAAAGTGCTGATAGATATTTTTGTATCTTCTACAGTCTGTCATGGTCTCTGTGTGATAGAGGCTGATATGTTTATAACACAGCATCAGAGCTTTAGGCACATAATTATAAAACCTTCCTCACACAGCTAAGCTGAGAGTAAAAAATCACTTCATTCCTGTTCAGACTAGGTGAGAACAGAAAAATATAAATATTGCAATAATTGAGGTTATGTTTTGGACTTATTTTCTTGGTCTTTCTTGTTTTGGGGTTATGTTATTGCTGGTTTTTATTTTTAAAAATTAAGGGCTATAAACCCAGTAAGGTAATGAAAAATTTTATGCATCTTTGACTCTTCCACAGCACTTTGAGACCTGGTGGACAGTGTGTCTCTCTCAGATGATTAAGCTATCCATCCTTTTATGCTAAGCAACAGAAGTTGATATTTTGTTACTAATGTTTCATTTTCAAGTGCTTAGGAGGACTTCTATTGTCTTCCAGGAGCATCCCTTTCATAAATGTTCTTAAATTTACGACCTGATATTTATCATTTCTTTTTATCCTTCTAAATGTATTCTCATGTATTCTTTACACTATTGGATTTAGTAGCTAATAGATTTGATTTATAAAAAGCCAGCATTCAGAGAAGTTAAAAAGAGATTGTGAGGTAGATGATATGGGAACAGTAAATACTAGAAGTATGTCTTGTGTTGAACATTAATATTTCTGACAGCTAAATGCTTTTATAGCATGAATGCACCAGTAAAAATGTAGAAATAAAATCTAGCCAACATAGTCCTTCTTTTTCCGTCTTCCTTTTTCCCAAGAATTTCATTTCCCAAGAGCTGTGTTACAGTACTTTTATATCTTAGTATAAATCACATATGCTTTTATTATGCTCCTAGTTTTTTGCCTTCCCCAGTGAAAACACTGAGTTTTAAAAAATGTTATTGATTTTAAACAAGATATCATTAAAATGTCATCTCTAGTCAAAAAGATCTAGGTTGAAATCCTGTCTAAAGTCCTAAGTGAAAGACCTTCTGGTTTTACTGTGATTACTTTATATAAATTCCTAGAATTTTGTATTATGATTGGATTCTGTTGCCAGGAAAGGGTAAGCACTCACTAAAGCTTTTCCAGCATTTCAGGCATCTTATGCAAATATGTTGTTTTTCCAAACAGTCCCTCTCTAAGTGGAGACACAAGTATGTTTTCCACCCTTACTCTGTTCCTGATCCATGAGGTTTATAAGGACTTAATGGCCATCAGGCCTCTGTGTCTTTGTCAAATTTGGTGCATAGAAGTTCAGGCTCAAAGCAGACTCAGAAATCATTGCACAGACAAGTGCTGCAATAACATATGCATTATTTCCTAGTGAAACCAAGTTAAACTCAAAGCATCACTGTAATACCTGCCTACAGATATCCTCTTAAACACAAATATAGTGGGTTCTCTTTTTCAGCTCAGTGGAGTAACTACTTTTGCTACTTGCAAACCACAGATTTCCCACTAGGGACCTCACACATGGTCCCATTCAACAGTCAACTAAGCAAATCTGGTTTCAGCTACCTGTCTTCATAAACAAATATTTTGCCAAGTATCTTTTAGATGAATTGCTATCTTTATTAAGAAGAATATAGAAATTGCCTTTAGAAGACAAATGAAGTAAAAATGAGATGCTGGATATAGGTATCTTACTCCCTTCATACAGATGGAGCACGCAGCGCAGTGACTTTACTTTCATCCAGCTTCAAATGTGCGCAGCCTCATACATTACATTATCCTTGTTTCTGGGACTTTTTTACAGCCAGAAACTCTGGAAATTCAGATAAAATCCTCAGATACAGATCTACTCACTGTTGTCTCTGTCAAATAGTTCAAAAAGTGTCAATCAGTTCTACAAACAGGATTTATAATATTTTTTTTATTTTCACTAACGCACTACCATGGAACACCAATAAACTGCTGACTTTTTTCCAAATAGACATCATGCAGAAAGTGACCACGCTATGAAATAGCATTATTCTATGTAGATGAAATGTGTTATTCTATGTCGATGATGACCAGAAGTCTTTCCTTATAGTGTAGCTGCATTTTCAGGCATGTACTCCCCCTTTTCACTCCATTCTTGTCTACCTATCATCACATGACCCAAAATGCAGTCTCAGCCAGGGGCTTGAGAAACTTAAGAGAGATTAAACAACCTTTCAGCCTGATTCAAAGCTGCATTTCTCTTGTGTATTTCCATGGAAATATGGTAGGAGCAGCGTGGCAACATTGGAACAGCCCCATTGTTTTAGCAATGCAGTTCACTGTTTTAATAAGGATCTAGCATGTAAATGAGATCTTTTATGCACACATGTGTGTACCAAATCTTGAGTTATCTATCTGTGACATCATTGATCACTGCCTGACAACTAAATCAGAGAGACCAGATTGCCAGACCACAATTAACTTTAAGAACACTGATTCAAAGTGAAGTAGAAGATAATATATTTTCCAGCTTTGTCACATTAATTTTAACAGGTTTAATATCATACAGAATTATTAAACTAATTCTGATGTGTGTGCAGCTTACTGCCCTCATGAGTTCTCCACTGCTTGTATACAATGTGAATTAATCAATAGCTTCTGTCTAGAATAACTGAAACATCTGTTATATTTTATTCAGGATTTGAAGCTGTATGAACAAAGGGGAAAAATAATTTTTTTTAAATCACACAGAGAATATATTATGTTTTACATATGCATGGCCAAAAATAATTTCATTTCCTCCAGAGTATTTAGAGAATAGATGAAGTCTTATTCTTGGTAAATACTATATTTTTTGTTCACTCAAATGTTGAGACAAGAGCTGAAAATAGAGAAAGAGATAAAAGTAGCATACAGCATTAATTCTTAGGTCTTTGTAGTTGATATAGAGTTGAAAGTCTTTCCCGGAGAAGTCTCAACTGCATGCTGTCCCTAACTTGGAAAATATAGCTGATTTACATCTGCACCCAATATTTATAAATCCATTTAGAATGTGTTGGCATATTGGCCTTCTGCTTTTAAAAAGTTGGTTGACACAAAATGTTGTTCTTTTGGCTTAAATTTCAAAGGTTACTTTCTCAAGGCCATGAGTGTTGTGACAAGAATAAGAAAGAGTGATGTTCTTAAAATTTATTGTGTTTTTCTTAATGCTCGTTTGAACTGAAGATTCAGAAAGTCAAAAAAAGAAACTCACATAATAAGGAACAAAGCACAATGCTATTGGCATTTTTTGCCTTTGATTATATGCTTTGCTCTACACTTTCACTGTCTGAAAGCCCTTATTTGTATTTTAAAACTCTGGTTTCACCAATTTTACTCATGATAAGCACAGCTGTGTGTTAGTAATAGGACAACTATGTTGCGTAAAATTTTAATTAGGTCTGAATTAAAGCATGCCTTTTGATGGTCAGACTCCAACAGAAGTCTCCAGGTAGTGGAAACTATAGCATCATGCAGCCTAAAGGCTGTGTTTTCCATGTTCCGAGCAGTGAGTTCTCCAGACCTTTCAGCTGTCTGCTCTCACTTCCTTTTTCTTCCAACATCAGCTGGAATCACCTTCTCCCTCCAACATTCCCTATATAGTCAAACAGCACCTCATCTTTGTTCTTTGTTTAGCAGCTTCTTGGCAAAACCACTGGACAAAGACTTGCCATCCAATTTGCTGAGCTGCAGCTCCAGGAGGCATTTTTCCAACTGCAAGCTTTATGACAAATCTTATAGGCAGTGCTGCTGCCCTTTTCTCCAAGAACGTACCGCAGCTGAATCTTGTTCTCTGGCACATGCAGCACATACTGCCAGACCTGTGAGCAGTAATGAGCTTGTATGGGCCAACAGGCACCAAAGTCTTCTGTCTCTTCTGTCAACAAAAATGTCACAGTAACCTTTGAAACCTCCCCTCTCTGTCTCCCATTCCCCACTTACATTTGCAGACATATGAAGAAAGTTTAAGTTGAACAGGATCTAACTATCCTCCCCCTTATCAGTCTATGAAAAGAATATTAATCTTATTTGGTTTAATTTTTTTTTTTTTTTTTTTCAAACTAGTCTAGTCATTGAATAGTAATAGTAATACCACTTTTCTAGGCATGTGGCAATTAACATGACTGCTTTGGAATCATAGAGATAATCTGTTCTTCCAGCATCCATAGGTCACAAATCCTGCCAAAAAAAGCCTCAAGATGTTCAGGTTCATTCCCCAGAAGCTAAACATTAGGGCTTCAGTTTACATTCAGTGAGCTTTGACCTTCTCTGTGCACAAAATTCAGCAGTAATAAAAAGCATTCAAAGAATGGCAGAATCATGCTGTAGTAGGTTAAACCTGAAACAGTTATGAAAACTGAGGAAAAGGTATTGCTGTTAAATAGTTTTTTTGACTCTCAGGAGCTCTGTACATACAGTCAAAAAAAGAAGTGCAAGTAATTTTCACATGGGATGAATCATAGTAGTTCTGTTGCTTTTAGTACAGCAATGACAATTTTACATAATACAGCAGCTACTCTCAATACCAAAATTGCAAGTGTGGAAACACATGGTTGATGGCAAACCCAAACTTGCATACATCAGTTATTTCATCACTTTCTTATTTAATCATCACCCTCTTGTTAAAATGCTAAGTATGTTCCATAGAAACATAAATTACAATTTGGTGTGATTATGGCAGCTGAATGCAGGAGGTATAAACAGAACATTGAAGTTTGCAATGCAGAGATTGAAAGATCCATCCCCAAGAACTTTTCCGTATGGATTAGCTTCCTTGTGAGCCAGGTCAGTTCCCAGTGGTCTGTCTGGCAGCTGCATTGCTTGCTTTGGAGCAACACCAAGGAACTAGCTGATACAGCCTGTGAGGTCATATGTAGGGGCTTTTCTGTTATTTTGAAGAAAGGAAAAGAATCACAAAATTATTTTGGCTTATACAGACTTAACAGGCCAAGAGGTTTATCTTGGATCTGACAGGATGCCTCTTTCTGCAGCTGAAATTTTGTGGTTCTGTTACATGACCACGTAGCCAAAGTCACACAGATATTAATGTATTTGGCTACACTCTCATATCTGGAATCTGAACATCTGCAGTGACCTGAAGTAACCTAGTGAATTCTGGTAGGCCAGAAAATAAAGACAGGTTTTAAAAACCACTTAGTAGATATCTATATCTGTGTCCCAGTAGAGGTTCTATGCCAGACTGAAAGGGAACAAACAGAAAGATACACATTCTGATCAGCAGGAAAAACAGTGTTCAAAAGAAATACCAGAAATACTGCCAGTATCTTTATTACATTCATCTTACTTGGCAAATTTTGGTGGTTAATAGTAACTACTATTAATTACAAAAAGTAATATGTACTTAGAAACACAGTTAATGGCAGATCTTCTAGTAACAAACAATCTACTTATGAAGTAGTGCTGTTTTTGAATGGCAACATAATACATGTAGATATAAAAGAATGGATGTTTTCACCATTGTCCTTCCTTTTATGACTTTTCCTTTTCTTTATAAACTCTTTTGGAGAAAGTGGTACCCTCATCCATTGGTTTGATCACAGTGTCAAAGACTTCAGGATGTAGCAAATAACTCCTTGTAAGCAAAGGAGGAATGAGCTGTAAAGAATCTGACAGAGCTTCTTTATATATATACATAGTTTTACACGCACTCACACATATGTTTTCCAGAGGAAATGTGGCTGGAGAAAAGAGAACTTGGATCCTTTGTAGTGTCTTAGATTTGTAGCTATTAGAGCCAACTTTCTCAAAGAAGTGTCAATGATCTGACACACAGATCTGACATTATTGTGATCTTACTAATTTACATAGAAACATGAAGCGAGGATGGAAAGAGGATGGAGCCAAACTCTTTTCAGCAGTGCTTGTGGACTGGAAAAGAGGTGATGGGCACAAACTAAAACACGGGAACCCCTCTGAGCATGAGCGAACCTTTCTCACCCAGAGGATGACTAAGCATTGACACAGATTATGCAAGGAGTTTGTGGAATCTCCTTCCTTGAAGATATTAAAAAATGGTCTGGACATGATCCTGGGCAGCAGGTGAGCAGGGAGACTAGACCAGATGACTTCCAGAGGTCCCCTTCAACCTCTAAATGGACTATAAAGTATTTATTTTCCCTTTTTTTTTTTTTTTTTTTTGTCCTTTACTTTCAATGCTTTTCATAGTGAAAAGACCCACTGACTGACTTCCCACTTAGAAGCATAATTTTATTAACATAATTATTATGTTATTTAACATAATGTGCCACTAAGGAGAAATTGTCTAAAAAGCAAAGACTGAATAAATCTTGCTGTGCAAACAGCCAGACTGCTCAGGTAGTTAACCATGATAGCAGGTGATGCACCAAAAATCTACAAGCCTGAACCCTCTTGTTGATCAAAGCTGCTGAGGTACATGTGTATATAGATATGTTTCTGCATAAAAATATACTTTTATAAAAAATCAACTTATCTAGTTGTCACTATATAATGATAAAAAATTTCTTTCTGAGACTACATGAAACAAAACATGGAAGTGTGACAAATTAATTCAAATTATGTAACCACTCTGGAATTCCCATAAACATTAAAACAGTATGTGGTAGCAGATTTTTTTTTTTTTTGAACAAGAGCTGCTCAGTCTAGTTTTGAAGCAGTTGGTGAAGTGTTTGCTAACAGCAGGGCCTTATGGTGCTTGATCCAGTTTTGCCTATGTGGCAGCTATAGATATTCCAGACTAAAGATCAGATATTTTTGCTCATTCATTTCCACTGAGACAAGTCAGAAATGGGTCCTTGTATTTGTACTTAGTCCAGCAGTGGAAGAGAATAAAAACAAAAGTCTAATTCTCTGGCATGCTTCCTGCACCCAAATGCAACAAACATGAAGATGTGGAGCTCTTCAAGTAGGAATCGTTGTGATTTTCTCTCCTGAAAAAAAACCACAACCAAACCACAAGTAGTGGACACAAGGCAGAGAAATAATATGCTGAAAAGTGAAAAACAAAGCACATGCTCTCCACAGACAACTGGGAAAAAAAACATACTTCCCTTTGAAAATTTATTTTACTGTTGGGTCATTAACAGCTAATAGGACTGAAGCATTTGCTTACTATAATCACCAATAAAATTACCTGAGTGTGCCATCTTTTAGTAAAAAGGAGACTTTGTTCAGGCCAAAGAAAATCCCTCAAGAGGGATTGGAAATATTTTGTGGACTGTGATTATTTTCATGCACCCATTTTGCATTTGCTTTAGAACTTTTTTTAATTAGCCTTTTTAAATTGATGAAATCAGTGCAACACAATTCTTATTATACAAAAATAATTATTTTAATTGATGCATTGATATAAATTATCTCATTGTAAAATAAAACATGAAGCCATGCCAGATGTCTTTGGATTATAATTCTGGCATGGTTTAACAATACAATAAATTTAGATTTCAAGGTTTCTGCAATTGTATAAAAATATCCTCATCACCTAATGCTAAGGCAGAAATTTCCAGTTTAGCTTTGTAGAGTCTGCCTTTACAGTTTGCCAGGAATTGTCTCCTTGCTGGTACAATAAAGCCAATATGATGTGACTGAGTCTTGAGCTCAGTTAATGAGTTTAATGTTCAAATGTGTTTCAAATTAATGTTTAAGTTTGTACATTCCTGGGTTGCCCAATTCTGTGGCCTACTTCTAGGAGAAATTATAACTCCTTCAGCTCTTTCAGAGGATTGGGTCTTGATTGCTGCAATTAATCTACTTGTCTGACAGATTTTCAGTCTTTTAATTTCTTTTCTGTTGTAAACTGTGAAATACAACCAAATCCACAGGAGATTTTTACAGTGCATGCATTTCTCCATTATTATACTTCCCAGAGTTAATTCTCTTCAGTGAACTAAACATTCTCCACTACAGAAAAGAAACAGTGCTTTACAGAACACATTTATTTTCAACTTTTAACAATTTAGAGACAGGGAAAGGTAAATTGAAATTACTATTGAAATTACTATTGAATATTTGTCAGATTTTTCTCTTTAGTTTCCAAGAGGTTCCCAAGCTGAAAGAGGAAGCAAGTTAGCTGGACATGGAAACAATCCTGCTTCACGTTTTTATTCATGTCTTTATAATTTCATCACACATATTTATGGTAGCCATGCTCCTCACAACCAGTTTTTAAATTAATTTCTCGGTTTTCATTTTGATGGTAAAAATGGATGGAAATTTATTTTTGAGCTTGTGAATCAGATTCACTTATGACAAAATGTGTTTTAGCTCAAAAAATGAAGCCCAGCAAAGTGTCATCTGGTAAACATATAATCTAAATGTTAAATGTCTCAATCAACATCAGATCCAAATCATGATTGCAAGAAAATGGGATTTTTTTTCAAAGCACACACTGCTTGACTGTTTTCTTTGTACAAAGTGCTCCAGTAGCTACCTTTCTCTTTCTAGAGTTTCCTACATTCCATAGGAATTTCTTCCATTCCTTACATTGATCAATGGAGTTACTGTTTGATTTACAGCAGTCTTGCTTGACAATTTGTGAAAGATGTTTTTCTAAGTGGAGATCTGTTAAAAAAAGGAGCCACTGCCATGTTTTAAAGATTTTTTTGGTGAAGCGACGCTTCATTTGTCCCCAGCATGCTAAGTGTTATAAGAGGTTGTGAGGAGCAAAACTATTTATTTTAGAATCACATTTAATAACTCAGATTTTTAAACACAGGTTTTGCAAATCATATTTAGATGTAGTCAGAATTTTGTGCTTATTTAATATACTCTCCATGCACACATTTCACAACAAATTGTTTTCTAATACTGGTGAAATAAGTAGATAATGTAGAAATATTTGATTACAGAATAAAAGTAGCTTCTCTCAAAATAATTACATCATTCTTGTGTCTAAAATGTACATTCATTTTTCATTCCCATCTCTTCAATGCTAACACCAGAACTGCTTAAGATAGTAAAACCAGATACTTCTTCCTTGGCCTTAGAGTACAAACCCTTCTGACATAGACTGGAATCCAGTGTTATATCAGGGTGGAATGGAGCAACAGTGTACACGGGAGAGGATGACATTACCAGTGCTGCTTTGCAGAACCACCTTCCTAAGAAACAAGATGTTTTGCTTTCAGTTGTCAGGCTATAGTGAGTGCCATGTATATTAACCCATTAGAAGGGTTAAAATACTTATCTCCAAGTAGGTCCATCACATCTAGGAAGTTCAAGGCTCACCAGGATAAGCCAAAGCTGATTTGATCTAATAATAATCATAATTTGAATGGAAAGTTGGAATAGATGATCTTGAGTGTTCCTTTCCTTCCAATCTACATTTCCATTATTTTGTTTTGCAGGTAGAAAATATTTTTTGTAGCTGCCATTACTCACTGATGGGTCACTGTGAATATTATTGGGATAACTGTGAAATATAACCAAATCCACAGGAGATTTTTACAGTGCATTCATTACTCCATTATTATGCTTCCCAGAGTTAATTCTCAGAATGTTGAGACCATACTGCATAAACTTCAATGCATGCACTTGAGCCTGCTCTACCGATTTGCTAAGGAAGTAACAAGACTTTAGAAAAACCTTGGTGGAGCAGGAGAGTGGTAGACAGCATTTCTTTTGAAGAAACCTTTACGAAAAGGTTGTAGAGAAGCACATGGTGGTGAGAGGGAGCTGTAAGCAACAAATGCTAGGAAATGGGGTGAATAGGGATTGCAGTAAAAAGGAAAACTGGAGGATGTTGCAGTCTCCTGGAGTGCTGTGAAAATTCAGGCATGGTAAATGCCAAGGCTACTAACACCTAAACATTCATACAGCTCTGCTTGCCAGGTAGTTTCCCTCCTAATAACTAATATGTACATAATCCTGGAACATATAGAAGAACAGCTTGCCAAGTTCTGCTTCTATCAGTTTCAGAAGATACTGTATATTTTCAAGCCTCATCTCAAGGTATAAGTAGGCTGCAGGATGGTGTTTTTTAGACTGGTTCAGAATGGTACTTAGGGATGTACCTTTTGGGACATCACACCACACATATGCGTACTCATGCTTCTAAAAGCAGGGATGTACTCAAATACTCTCCCGAGCTGTGGCTGTGCCTGTTCTCTTATTCATGATCATCTCATTATTAGAAAAGTAATGTGAAATTTCCAAAACAAGTCTCTGAAAAGCAAAACTCATAGTGTATTTAAAAGGCTGAGCATCTTCGTGCTTTTTTAAAAAGATGATAAAGATTTCCTCTGTTGTCTGGTGATATCCTCACTGTTCCAAACAACACAGATTTGTATTTTCTGGCTAAATTTGTGTTAAATTCACATCTCATGAAGCTTCTCATAGCAAAAGCAAAATAATCCTATCCAACAGCATTACTGTGAGAAGTTAGCAGACATCCTACTGATGGGCAGCAGTAACTCCCTCGAAAGTAAAGCTAATGGCTAAAGGATTTTTTATTTAAAATGGAAAGAAAAAGCACCTTTGTGTGAAAAGTTACTAAAATAGATGTTTCTCAGACACAGACAGTCCAGCTCTGTGATACTGGGCAATAGTGGATCTAGTTGTTACTGTGCTTCTTATAGAACTGACTTATCCTTCTGTAATTCTTTAATCTGAACTGCAACCAGTAGGAAATCAGACTTTTATTTCATCACTGATCATACACACTGTGGAATGGATCATATAATGGAAAATATTTTCCATGCATCAGGGAGGGTTTTTTTATAATTAACATGGTTGATATGGCTGTATATACTAACAGCACTCTAAGTGACATAGTCCAGAACATTTTGCAGAAGCAAATGATGACAGACTTTAATAGCATTTATGTTAGCTCTCCTTTCACAAATATTATTATTTTAGAAGGACTGCGGAGTAAAATTTTTCTGTTATCTTTTTAACAGTCTATCAAGCAACTCATCAATGTTAGATTTACTAAATGATATGGGATTTTTGCTGGTATACAAGAGACAGTCTTGGAGAACTACGATCTCAAAAGCCTCAGAATAGGCTGTCACCTGTAATAGATAAAATAAAAATGAACAGATGACCAAACAAATACTTAAAAAAAAAAAAAAAACTGTAAATGTTTTAGTCCTTGAAACAGGATTAAAGAAAGCACATGGAGCATGTGGAGGAATAAAATTATACAAATGTGGCAAACATTACAGAAATAAATATATGCTCTTAAACTAGCAACTCCCAGAAATCCTGCAAAATCTTACTGAAAACATTGCAAAGCATTTTTCTAAACAAGTCTTGATGTTACAATACTCTGACTAGTTTTCCATTTTAAGCATATGTTGTCATTTTTGAAAAGCCAGCAGTGAGCTTAGCAAATGTATAGCAAAACTACTTGGCAAGAATTTACCTTCTTGAGATAAACCAAACTGCATGTCAGCACCCACCCCTGAGCTACTAGGATTTACTGTGGAACTTAGCATATGGCAAGGGAGAGACAGGGGGTCTGTGAGATGTCTCAGTGTCTGACTGTGGTATGATTTTTTAAAAATTTATTTTCATACAGCTCACAGGCAGAATATCATAGAGTCATAGAATTGTTTTGCCTGGAAGGAACCTTAAAGATCACATAGTTTCAAACCTCCTGCCACGGACAGGGACACCTTCCACTAGACCAGGCTGCTCAAAGCCCCATCCAACCTGGCCTTGAACACTTCCAGGGATGGGGCATCCACAGCTGCTCTGGGCAACCTGTGCCGTGTTTCATCACCCCCAGAGAGCAGAATTTCTTCCTGATATATAATCTAAACCTACCCTCTTTTAGCTTAAAGCCATTGACTGTGTCCCAAAACAAAGTGCATTTGTAAAAAGTCACTCTCCAGCTCTCTTTTAAGCCCCCTCAAGGTAGTGGAAGGTGCCATAAAAGCTTCTCTGTTCTGCAGGCTGAACAGCCCCAATTCTCTGTCAGTCCTCACAGGAGAAGTGCTCCATCCCTCTGACCACCTTCATGGCCCTCTTCAGGACACACTCAAGAAGGTCTATGTCTTTCTCATACTCAGTTTTCTACTTTTGAGTATTCTGATTGATTGTAGACTAATGAAATGGTAGAAACACTGACAGTGGTATGCCTTTGGTTTGTGTATTTTTTTGTCTACTTTTTAGTCATCATAGGAATGTTTTCCCTTTGATTACCCGCTTTATATATAACTTCTTTTAACAAAGACAGCAATAACAACATCAAAACATCCTGTCCAGGCTTTCTGAATCAAGCTCTATGGCCATTATAGTATTAAAGAGACAAATATATGTAATTTGCAGTACCTGACACATCTCATTTGAATGCAATTAAAATTGTTTGTACAACTTCTTACATAATGTAGAAAGACAAATCAGCTCTTAATTCTTCCAGTTATTTCACACTTCCCTGACATATAAGTCAGCTAAGGGAGACAGATAATGACATCTTACAGACTTTTTGTTATCTTTATGCTTATTATTAATAAAACAAAGAATCAGTTACTTGACAAATTTCATGAGGTCATTTTTCATTGCAGATTATAGAAATAGAAAATTCAAGACTGATCAAATAAAATTCTTCTCTAATAGTTATAAAATTTTTCATTTAAGACAATTTTTTATCCTTTGTTCCTCAAGGCTCAAACTTTTATCAGAACTTCTGAAAACAAAATTTAGCAAAAAATTCACAATCTCTCCATATAGATGGTTGAAAATGCTTTCTCTGATTTATATATTTTATGAAAATCCTTTTGATTCTTAACATTCATAAGACTCCCACTCATTAAAAAAAAAAGTTGCCTCTGTTCAAAAATTTTTATGTGTTCGATACAGCAGGGAATCCATATTCATCCATGGAATTAATTGCAATTTTTATAAAGAGCTCATAATTATGCTGGGCAACCACTAATTGTTGTGCAATGAAGCCATCTTCCAAAGTGTCTTGACACAAATTTCATCAATACCATTCCAGTGTCTACTGAACATTTCCATCTCAAACACAGAATGACTGAACCAGTCATTAGTCATAGATTGCAACAGTTTGATCACATCGCAGTCACTAATGGGCAAAGCTGGAAAGAAAATTGGCAGCTCTCAGTAAATCTCATCTGCCCTTACACTTTTCTCTGGCAGTTTCTGTTTTCAAGGCAGTGCTGGGTCTTCATGATGCTACTTTGGCTTTATCACACCGTGTGCCAGTTTAGGATCCAAGCTTGCAGAAAACAGCAAAGATTTCAACCCCTCTGGCTCCAGTTTTCCATTGCTTTTGTATTCATTTCAGCATCCAGCTGGCCTGAATTTTCATTTTCCACAGTAAATACCATATAGACTACTCCTGTTATTGAGGTCCATAGGTCTGATTTCTTTTTCCTAATTGTTCTGAGGAGGATTTTCATAATGAAGTGAGTTTTTTAAAAAGCCTACTGATTAAAGATTTTTAGAAAACATGAGAGTGCCAATGAACTTCTGCCAAAATACAATCGTGCTTCTTTAGATGGGCCTGGCATGCTATGTAAAATCAAGCATAAAACTGTAACTGACTTTTGCAATTCACAGGTATATCTCAAGTTCAAGGCTTCAGGACAGTTCCATAATACAGAAATCCCCATTTTGTGGCTGACACAGAGTTAGGAGTTGGACTCTGGAACCACAAATGAACTGGGAGATGATGGAACACATTTCCAAGGGTTAGTAACATTTCATATCTTACAGAATATGTGGGGGAAAATTGTTGAGAAAATGTCAACATTTCACTTTACAATAAAAAGAAACACAAATTATTATTGCTATTGTCATTTTTAAGAGTATCAGAAATGCCTAGGAAAAGCAAATGTTGACTTTATCTATAGCTAAATCTATAGAAAGAAGATTCTGCAGCTTAGTCTCACTTCTGCAGTCCTTCTGTAGTGAAACTTTTAAGTGAGGAAAACACAAACCTTTTTAAGGAAGGCAAAGGTACAAGTTAAAACCAATTATTATGTTTAATCATAGCAGGTTTCCCTTGGCCTTGGCACAGTTTCAAATGTAGGATATATCCAGCAGCAAGGATATATCCAGCAGCAATTGGACCAAATTTGGACTACAGTGGACGTAAAAGACGTAAATAAAATCCTTAGCCCAGCCTCAGCAGGTGCCAGCTGTTTTTCTGCACAACGTGAGCCATACTCTGTCAGCAGCAAAGAAGGCACTCTCTTGCTACCTCATAAGATGTTTGTTTGCATCAGTCTTCAGTGGTGGCTGGTGCCCAAGTCAGAGCACAAGAAAATGAGTAATTATGGAATACACTGTACACTGGGAAAGTTAATCTTTCAAATCTTGCAGAATCCTTACATCTTTTTACTGGTCAGCTTGTTTCTGGAGGAACAAGACCTGTTCTTTGTTTTTAAAAAAGTCCTTAAAAAATTAATGTTCTTGCATGAATTTTAGCATCTAGTTTATCCAAATTAATGTTCATTTCCTTTAGTAGTAACCCCAGACCATCTGCTGCAACCAAAAATTTTTAGAAGTTGACAGATATCCAAAGGCAGTTTTCCTTCATTAATCTCCGTAGATCAACAGTTGCCCTCTGTGTCACAGTTGTGTATCTTCACTCTGGGTGCATGGAGCACCTCCCCTCACAAATGTGCTGGTTTATGGCCAGGGGTCAGAGGTTTTACAGGAATGCTTAAGAAAATAAAATTACTTTCTCTATACAACACATTGCAATCAACTTTTCTGAAGAAGAGCTACATTCAACTACTGCAAAACTGCCTTCACTTGGCTGAAACTCAAAACAATCAGGGGAAAAAGAAGCCAGTAACAATACTGAGTTCAGAAAGCAGAAGACAGTTTGTTTTGAAATGATCCAGACTTCAAAGTGTCAATGTTCTACATACACAGGACTATATGTTTGAACAGTGGGCTGTAGCACGAAATGCTTTAATATAGAGAAAGAGAAAGCTGGAAGCTGTTATAAATAGCAATATCTCTCTGAATCATGAGTCCATTCCCATATGCTATTCCTAATGAAAAGTTTAATAAATGACAGTTACAATGGATTTGGTCAGTACCCTTAGCATAAAAAAAGACATCATGAACACAGACAAAACTGATCTCTGAAACACATCAGGTTTTGCAGTTGCCACAAGGCCACTGGGTTTTGTCAGACAGAGTAAAGAGAATTTCGAACACCTTTATTTTTCTTGTCTGCCTAGAAAGGAGGTTCTCAAGGAGCACATGCCATTGCATCTCTCAAATTTCTACTGTTGGCCATATTAAAACAACAGATGCAAGGCAGCAAAACTAAAACCAAATTATTGTTAATGAGAAGGCAACATGGTTTTCTCTGGACAAAATATCATGCATCTAAGGGTAAGCTATGGTACCCCAAAATCATTATGAGCTGCACACAGGTCTCTCTAGGTTTTCTTGTTGGAAGTTATTATATTAGTTACCACATTAATTACTAATTTTAATAGTTAAAATGGCATTGCAAATTTGGAAAATATATGGTTCTCTGCTTTGGCAAACAGGCATATTTTTTCTCAGTGTGTAAGCATAAATAGTTCCGTAAAAGTATGATGGAGCAGGGAATGCCAGGACCCAGAAAGATTTCATATCATCTCCACCATCATCATCATCATCAGTGACAGAGTAACTTCTGGCTGTGAAAGAGGGCGTTTTGCATAGTGACATCTCTAAGCTTTTCAATCTCCAAATCATACAATGTCTGTGCTACTGTGGGGCTTTGTCCTCCACCACAAACCCTTTCAAACCTCCCTCCATACCCAGCTGAGACAAAGTTCAAGCAGTACAAAGTTCAAAATGCTTCAGGAATATCTCATAGGACCATCTGTTAGGACTTAGATGCCCTTCTGCCACCCTTCTTACACCCTTCTCCCATTTCCATCTGACAAGAATTGCTGCTGGCACCATTGCTTCTCTGCGACAAAGGCATATAATAGGCACAGATTAATACTAAGGCAACATCCTGAAGTGACAGTCTGGATCAGAAGATTGTGCAGTGTAAGTACCATTCTCTCTGAGACAATTTTAGACACCATCCAGTACATAATCACTTCAGCTACAGTAAAAGCCAGGAGGACCTTTTTTATTCTGTGTCCAGACAGGAAACCAAGACAGTGCTCTCCACTACATGTTAAAATCTGAGAAAACTCAGTAACAAAGAGGTTCACCTCCAGAGCAGAGGCAGAAACTTCATTGCTCTGTGACAGTGTAGGTTTCATGCATTTAATATTCCCTGTAAAAACAGTTTGAAGAAGACACAGCAGGGCTTTCCCTCACTCCTTCTTTTGGCAGTTGCCTTTAAAATGAGGATCTTGCCTTTGGTCTGTGCCTGTGTTATGTTGCAGCTGGCTAGTCCATGTCCAGCCAGCCATGAGTCCTGCTGACTCAGACCCACAGCCTTGCCCAAAAACTTGTATTCCTGGCTTGACTTTCTGGCTTCCTCATCACTGTGGACTTGTGCAATGATACAGACTCTTGGCTGAACTTGGCTGCCATCAACAAACATACTCTGATAATTTTGCTTTCTTTCTGTGGAACCATGGCCTTGCTGGTGAGGTCACTTGCTCAGAGTTTTGGCTTCCTGCTCCCTGACCACTGCAGAGCAGCCTGCCTTTGGTGCTCTCTGACAGTCTACACCTGCTATCAAGAAAATGAAAACTACAGTAACATCTTTCCCAATTATATATTTAGAGCATACATATATTCATGACATGGCTTCGAAATGAAGAAAAACTATGAATGAAAAAATATATTCACGTAATAGAGTGTCAAAACTTTTTTGTATCTAGAGAAACACATAATGTGTAATCAGATTAATAAGAAGATACAAAGAATTTTTTAAGCACAGTAATTTGTACTCTTCAAAGACAGAATTCAGCCAACTAATTCTTTGTAAGGTGAAATGTCTGTAAAACTTTATGTAATGAAAAATACACAAGAATTTATTAGTGATTTATATCACAACTAATCCAGACCCAAGTCTGTTCCAGCAGAATGATTTCCAGTTAGAGAAGAACAGATGTATTTGTTTCTGAGTTAAAGTTAGGAGAAAGCAGTATAGACAATGATAGTACAACTGAGTGAGGTTTTACTGCATTTTATGAATTTTGGCCTCTAAGGGAAGAATGTGTTTGTTTTCTTGATCTTGCAGCATACTCTTTTTTGTTTATTCAAGCCTTGATCCTACAGGGTTGAGATTAGCTTTTAAGAGCTAAATAAAACACCAGTTTAAGCAAGGACTCATTGTTGGTTTTAAGTTTAAAATACCCATTAATATTGTGGGTAGAAACCCTTCATAACGTTCAGTGACTACCCTAAACTAGAATGCTATTTTCTATGATGTGCATACAGCAGAAATAACACAGAACAAGAACAATAGATCACAACTTAGCTCACAGAGTCACTGATATTTTAAGACTCCAGCCCATTTAGGACAATCTTCTGGGTCTGATTTTTTATTTTTTTTTTTAATTCGAGGCAAGCCTATTAGATAGAATAGTTTAGGACAGTTTAAAAGGACAGTTTAATAGGACAGTTTAAAAAAACTAACTCCAGGTAACATATTAGGTCCTGGAGTTAGACAGAGGGGAAATTCTCCTCCATACTCTTCCATATTGCAAAAATGAAAATATGTGTAAACAGGACATTAAAAAAATGCAATTGGTCTTATGTACTATATTGGTCTTGTTAGTAATATAGTTAATGTGACAGCTTTTAATTTTCTGATTTTCTGTCTTTAGACACGTGTCCATGCTCAGGTCTGTTTTTGTTTGAGAGGTATTTCTTGAAATCAGAGACTTCCCTTTTTATATTCAGAGTTTATCTAGTGCATTAGTAGAAGGACAATAATTCAGGAGGAAATGCCATCACAGCCACAACAATAACAGGTTTGCTTGTGTTAATGCAGAGGTACAGTCCGCCTCTGTCCCAAACTGCTGAAGTCTGTGACTAAAGTCACTGTGACAGGATCCTTCTGATACTGAGTGCAAACAGCTGCAGAGAAGGATGGACCCCAGAGTTCGTGGTCAGTGTAGCCTGCCTGACCATGAGTCCCTGACAGGCCAGAGAGCAGGAAGGCATATAAATTTCAGAAATCTTTCACTTCTACTCTCTTGGAAAGGGAGGACAAGAGCATTGTTTAAAGAGCCTCACGATCAGCAGGACCATGAGGAAAGATGAGAAATCATAAGGTTACAGTAACATATTCCTGTGTTTTCCTCCAAGATTATTTTCCCAAAAGCATTCTACAGAACTTCAAAACAAAACAAAATGAGAAACAGAAGTGGAAATTGAAAGGGAGGAGAAAGAGTCAAATGGAGAAATAAAAATGGAGAAAGAGTCAAATGGAGAAAGGGGAAAAGAGAAAAGGGGAAAAGGGAAAAAGGAAGAAAGTGAAAAATGGATAATGAAAAAGGTGTATCCTTTGACCTATCTTTAGACAAGCATATAAAGTGGAAAAGGCTAATTTGATTCCATATGGTTATTGGGTGTAAGTATTAACAGCCTATCAGGTCTCTGATTATTCTAACAAGGCTCACAAACAGCAAGGGATTAAGACAGCCAAGCACAATCCAGGTCTTTTAGTATTAACTATATTCACTTTCCTCATCTTTGACTGCCCTTTTCTCTGATCATATCACTGAGAATGAGGCTCAGAAACAAAATAACCATGCAAAACCCAATTTTAAGTTCCCTTTTTAAAAATCACAGGAAAAAATAGTTTGCAAGAGCCCTGCAAAAGTCATCTAATCCAATGTGCTGCTTAGTGCAGGGCTATCCTGAAGAATAGTGTTGTCAAGAACCCTATCTAGTCAAGTTTAGAAATACTTGTAAGAAAGGAGATTCCACAAACCCTCTCACCAACTTCTTCCAGAACTTAACTGCTGCCATGGTGAGGATTTTTTTTCCCCATTTTTTCAATCAAAATTTCCTTTGTGGCATCTTTTGGCTGCTACTTATTACTTTCTTCTTGCCCTGTTTTACTCTCTAAGAAGAGTCTGCCTCTTTTGTCTCTCCCACCATTCAAACAGCGATGATGAGGACCATGTCATCACCTTGCCCAAGAGTGGAAACTTCTTGAGGTACAGGGTGGCTGAAGTTGCTAAGAAAGACAACAACTAGGATCTATAAGTCAACAATAATAGAATATTGAACAGGAGCAGCTGACAAAATGGTGATATACCAATAAAGTGAGAGAGAGAGGCTGTCAAAAATAAGTGCTGTACACTGCAGGCTATTCTAGCTGCTTAACAAAAAGCTTCATCTTGAGATGAAGAATGCCTTAAGTTTCTAAATTGCAGCAAGACAGGCTCAGTTTGGGAAACCCACAGGTAACATGAATGTGAACCTTCAATCTTTATGCTTTCCCTACAACTTCTGAGATGTATTTTAAGTAAACTGGCAGTTGAGAACTCTTTGTTTCATGTCCATTACAGAGGCAAAGAACCATCTGAAGCCTGTAAAACTGATCCACTTCCACTTCAGGACAGATAAAGGCATTATGACCAAGTTCCTCTCCAATCCTTGTGCAGATGCAAGAGGATGTGGAGACAAGTACTGAGTGTCTCCCTGCCTCTTATGGTTTCAAAATGCAAAGTTTGCTCCTTCTACATACTGTGAATCAAAAATGGAAAGGCTGAAAGAAGTTGGAGGCACACAGTTGTCACAGCCTCCTCAGTAAGGAAATAAACACCACCTGTCAACCATTTTGATGATGGTGTCATTCTAACAGACTGTTCCACAAGAATTTTCCTTCATGATTTCAGTCTGCATTGTTTGTTTAGGTTTAGAAATTCATCCATGAAGAAAACACAACAGAGCTAAGTATTCAGACACAGAAAAACCTTTTGTTCATATCAGATAAACATATCACACACAGAGAGATAGTTAATATTTCCAAAATACTTCGGTGTATGTCTATGGTATCGTAATTACACACAGAACAGAGGACAAGACAAGGTATTCATGCAGATAGTCTTGCTTTCCCCGTAGTTGTTTCAGGGATTTGTACCAAATCTTGTATTTACTATTGTTTGGCTGACTGTACAGCAGCTAAATGAGACAGTTGCTTCTTTTCAATGCTCTTTATGGAAATTTTGCAATGTTTCTGTAAACAATATGTCTTGGAATAGGACACTTAAGATATGAGTATAGCTTCAGTGCATCAGAGGGCTTGTAAGCAAGTATTCATTTAACATTCATACTGTATATACTTAGGAGTGTCTGCGTTAACTGCTAATTGGAGCAGCAGTTTTATCCCCACTTCCTTTTTTTAATGAAAACTTCTTTGTTGAACTAGTCAAAGCTCACGTGGGCAAAGCAGTGAAAGAGTTGCCACAATTCCATCCTGTCTTTTGAAATTCTGCAAGAGAAGCGTAAAAAAGGAGATACAATATTTCAGGTCACCAGTGGTTTGTTTGTTTTTCCACTGAAAAAGCAACCTTGAAATTTTATGAATGTTTACACTTGCACTGAACACCACCCCCACTCCCCAACTCATCATATCTCTGGATCAGGATGTTGCCATATGGTATTCATTTGTCAGATTTGCATCTCGTGATAGATTTAAGTTTCACTTTAAGTGCATCAGAAAAAAAGCATACACCCCCAAAACCCCCTGAAAACCCAACATACAAATAAACCAGCAAAAATGCATGTAGAATCAAAGCCTTGATTATAATATAGGGCCACCTCAAGCAGTACTTTGAGTTCAGTCAAGTACTGTTTGGTAAAAACAAACGGAGCTATACACCAATATGACATACTTTATAGAACACTGAAAACTAAAACTCTTTCAGGCAAGTGTTTTTACATTAATACCATTCCACTACAATAACTAATAGGTTATTTTGATCAAGAGCCAGATTTTTTCAGCTGAGACAACTTTCAAAATTAGTATGTGTTTTATACCTTTCCTGTAATCGCATGTGAAAGAAACTAAAGACAGAAACTAAAAAAAAAAAAAAAAAAAAAAAAAAAAAAAACCCTGTGGGTTAAACCACATTATGGCCAGCCTGAACAGGATGAAATGTTTCCTTGTTTTTTACTGTGAAAAGCATGAAAGGGTTCGAGTCATGTATACCCACACCCACAAGCACCACAAAGTGGCAGCACTACTGTGGAGCATTCATTACAGATGAGTGGTTCCGCCTTACCGAGTCAAAAGCTATGCTGGTTTGGCAGAGTGTTGAAACAGATGGAACTGGAACAGCCTTTGGAAAGTTGAAGACTAAGAAAAGCTAAGACTTTGGCCCTCTGAGAATAAAAAAGCATCACATTCACAGAAGTGACGCAGTATCTTAAGTTGGTCCATAGCTAACCAAAGCAGGATGGCAAAAGTAAAAATCTTTACTGTGGGGAGACACTGCTCCCTCACACCTCCCTCTGTGAGGCGGCCAAAGCACTGGCAAGAAGGATTCCTAACCAATGGATATTTTGGTGTTAGGAATTCCAAAAATGAGAGGATTCCTAGAAAAGCCTTAGGTTTTGCATCATTCTCTCCACAGTTTGCTTTGGTACACATTAATGCCTAATAATTACTGAGGCTACCAGCACATTTGTTTCAATTATCCACAACTTTTTTACACCTGAAGATTTACTTTCCCGTGCAACACAATAGCGCTGAGACAGACACCTTCTTTGGGACAGAAAGAAACACAGGGAGAAGCAGCAACAATTCTAAATTAATATAATTCAAGAAATGTTGTACCTGCAGTGTGTGCTTGACAGCTGTTAGTTAACAAATTAAGACACCAAACATGCCATGATATAGTGCATATGCATAATGGTGGGGGAAAAAGGGCTTGATACATATTGTCATCTGGTTTCATTTCTTTGGTACTGTCAAAGAGCAGAAAATAATAAATTTAGAAAAGCTATACAGTTCTTTTCCAACCCCAAACAGATCTGATCTTTCTAGTTGCCTGTTTTTCAAATGGGCATGGCTCACAGCTCAAGTGTTGCAGTTCAAATTTATTTTACTGATTCCTTGTTAAGTGGTTCATTCTGTTGTACCCCCATATTCTCCCCAAGTTGGTTTACCCCTGGGTTTTACCCTCCCGCAAAGCTGTCCCTCATGCCATTCCCCACCCCTTGTTCCAGATCTTTCCCTGCCTATCAAGGCAACCCAGCCCTTGATTCCCAAACCTTCTCTGCCACTTAAACCTCGAGCCAATCCCTGTCTGCAACACCCCTTTGGAATTCTCCTACTCCACAAAGCCCCATTGTCCCAAGTGACCCATCCTCTCCACCCTCCTACCCCAATTGGCCCCAGACACTGGATGTAATCCCCTCACTCCTCCCCTGAGGATTACCTATTGGTTAGTTGTTTGTATCCATGCCCTGTTCATATTTGTACAAAACCCGTTGGCCTGGAGTGCCTGGGGCTCTTTGTGTCTCATCTGTTTACGTGGAATAAGTGTTTCCTTGTGGCACGTCAAGACAGAGAACCTCCTCCGTTCTTCTCTGCCTGGTACCTGTCATGGCTTGTGTTTGGCACTTTAGAGCAAGTGGCTCTGAAGGTTCTGCCTCAGTTAGTCCCCATACTGAGGGAGTTCCCCACTCTTGGCGTTGCGCTGGAGTTCTAAGAGTTTGCCCGGGTTCCGATAGCCACAGCACTCAAGTTGTAAAATTTTTGAAGTGATTGCTTTTGATTATGGGACCAGATTCTACCTGAGATGTTCAGGGTTCAATCTATCACACAATTTATGTTGTGAATGAAGATGGTAAGGAGTGTTGGGCTCAGTATGCACCACAAAGTAGTGCACTGATGGAGTGGTAACTGGCACGCAGTAACTGCACTTCACACCACTGATTACACCCCTTCAAGCACATGTCAGACTGTTGTCAATATGCATCACTGCTCACTCATCCCATCCTTACTTCAAGAGTTTATCTACATGGATGTTACAGGAGACAGTGCTGAAAGTCTTACACAAATACCAGCTGTCTTTTCCTCACACACTGAGCTGGTCATTTCATTGCTTAAGGCTATGAGATTCCCAGGCAAGATTTTCCCTTTCTCACTTTTCTGCTGACTACTCCTAATCACCTTGTTCTTACTAGAATGTCTTCCACAGTAATGTGCTCCCATGCCTTCCCAGGAACTGAGGTCAGCTGCTCAGCCTGCAGATCCCCAGGTCCTGCTCCTTGCTCTTTTTGAAAATAGGAGTGACACTGGGTTTTTCATAGGATCTTCTGATCACCACAGTCTTTCAAAGATTGTATTCCAAAGTTCTATCTCAATGATATCATCCGGTTTGATGAGCCCTCATGGATGTGTCTCATGAGGTCCTGTAAACTTGCAGATATCCAACTGACTTCAATGTCCCTTCTCTCGGTCTGCCTCAATGGAGGACTTGAATTCATGCCTTCATACTTTCCCAGTGGGCTCAGGGTCTCAGTTTTCTGGAGAGAAATCTTACTGGTAAAAAGTGGGGCAAAGAAGGCGTTGAGTACCTGGGTTGTTTCCATGCCCCATCACCAGATTCATCACCCCATTTAATTTTGCAGCAGATCCACATTATCTCTTAATAATTTTTTTTTCCTGCTGGTATACCTGTAAAATCCTTTCTTGTTGCACTTCTCTTCCCTTGCTAAATTTAATTCCAACTGGGTTTTGACTTTCCTGAGCTCATTCCCATGCTCTCAGACTGTGTCTCTATATTTTTGCCATGCTACCTGACCCTGTTTGCAACTCTCATATGTTTCATTTTACTGTTTGAGTGTACTTATATGAAATATCACCAGAGATGAATCAGAGCTTGGATGTCATACAGGTTTCTGCTCTGTAACTGTTTTTCAGCAAACCCCAGTTACAAGCTATTCAAAATGTCTCCAGCTTATAGGAAATTTTGAAGCATGTCTTGAAGCACTATTCTTTTCTCTCAAGAGTCATCAACTTACCCTTTAGCAGGCAGCACAAAATATAAAATTACTTCTAGGTGGGTTCTGTTCTCCTTGAGTTATGTGTGTCATTTGTAAAGAAGGGCAGTGATTATAAAATGCAATGAATAATGACAAATGCTGTCATGCCCTCTTGGTCACCAACCACCAAAAAAGTACAGAGAAAATAAAATCTATATTCTGCTTTCCAAAGAAGCAGAGCCAGACATCATGACTATGTATGGAACTCTGATTTCACAGTTCAGAGCAAGATATATCACAAATAGGACTGGAAGTTAATGCTACCTGAGCAGTTATAACTTACTGCAGTAACTCTTCACAGCAGGAAGTGGATTCAGTGGCAGCAGAGGAGGTGGACCCAGGATGATAAGACCCAAGAGGTTCCCAAATATAGAATGAACTGGCTGAAGCCCTTACTTGTTTGTATTTTGTCTTCTCTACTGAAGGTGAAGCAAAAGACCATGAGTGATGGGGCAGTTGATATTCAAATCTCATTGCTGAATCACTGTTACCAGATTTATGCTTCCAGTAATTGAATGTTTTGAATAAAACACATTTGAGTGCTTCCAGAAAACCCTGGTTCTTCTCAGAACCCTTCAGGAAAACTTGGTACAGACCCCAGTTCTTCTCAGACTGGGCTGTAAGGCAGCCACAAATGATTTAAAACACTGCAATTGTTTTTCAGGACACATTTAGCTCTGGCAGTTGCTTTTTCCAAGGTTTTCTGACCAGAAAGTATCCTGAATAATACATCTGTGATTTCACGCTACTCATATGCAAATACATTAAAACTGAGGTTTGCTCATTTTTTTCATTCTTTGGGAGAATTCTACCTGTGTTTGACTCTCTGCAATATTTATGAATTTTTAGGTTTGAGAGTAGGAGCTGCTAGAGATGGGAATGTTTCATTAAGAGAATTAACCACAGTCTAAATTGCTGTTTGATTTTGTTGTTTTATGAACCTGCTGTAATTGTGTGGGTTGGCCAAATGGGAAAAGATTGTTTGAGGACTTAAAATTAATGATGATAAATAGACATACTCTCTTAAATAGTTAATGACATTAATGACAGCCTAAATAAAGCAATCAGATTTCACTGAACTGTAAAATTTACTGTCTTTCTAGCCATGGCACGCTCGCATAAATTGGGAAACGTACTGTATGAATTTGGTCAAATATGAGACACCACTACAAGAAAAACCAAACTGATCCATGGCTAACACAACAAAGGAAAGGGGAGGAAATCACAACCAAAGGGACAGACATCCTCCAAAAGAAGCATTTGATCTCATCATTAACATGTTAGAATAAGAAACATGTTCTTTGGAAGCCTTTGAATATACCAAACATAAGTAATGTAGTCAAATCTTTCCTCCTGATGCTAATTTATTGGAATGATCCTTCAAATCTAAGTGCTAGTGACAAATGCAAGCACAAATGTGACTTTGAGTTCTATTCAAGATCATGGAAACAACTGCTTACTCCAGACTTCTAGTGTGCCCAAGGACGCCTCCAGAGGGGAAATGAAGTCAGTCATTATAACAGTATATCCATCCCAGCTGGTTTACTCTTCTGAGGCCTCAAAAAAAAGCTAAAAAATGTCTTCTGTTGCCTGGTAGAGTTGCTTAGGAAGCATGCAGTTTATTGTCCAAGAGAATTAACATGTAGAGAGCGTTACATGGAAAAAGAATCCATTTAGAAAAGTGATAAAATGGAACAAATTTTCTAAGTCAGGTTTGTTCTACTGGTGTTATCAGTCTCTTCAGCTACTGAAAGAGATGACCCCAACTGAAATGAACTGATTTTCTATTGTAAATTACTGGGTTCTGCATAGAAAGGCCTTTTTTTCAGCTATGAAATCAGGCTCAGCTCCACATTAAAGACATGCACAACAGCTGGTAACAGCTTGAAGACGTGCCTGAAGGATCACAGTGGCTCATTCCATTTAGACTCAATTGCAGTTTGATGATGTCCAAATGCTCATTCTAGTACAAGAGGATTGCAATGCCATCTGAGTTCTCTTTAAGGAGGATTGTGCTTTATTATCACTGTAATTGTGTCTTGTCTTTGGAAAGAATGGACTGAGCCATCCCTATCACACGTGTAATTGCACACATTTGACACTCAGGGTACATACAGTAATTACTTGGTAGAAACAAGATTTAGATGCATAGACAAGTTTGTTTACACTTATGATGTCAGTTTACTGTGAAGAGAAGTTCCGGTTCTCTGCTTGTAAGAATCACACCAGCTGATCATCAGCCAATGAAAGTCAATAATTCACAATTCCTCCATTAAACTCAGCAGGTCAGGAGTGCAGAGTTTATGTCAACAGCCTAATGACAGCCTTTCTGTGTACAGAGGGCCAATGAAAGAGACAAATATTTACTTTATGTAAACTATTGCTAAGCATGTTATTTAGGCCAAGAAAGAGCTGTTCAGTTTGGCTAATAATAAAACCCAGATGTCAATGAGAAATTTGTAAAGCTTCTTTTAGAGCTCATAAACATAACATAAACTGCAGAACCACACACATTTAAACATTTTTAAAATATCTTTTTAAAATGCAGCCACTGATTTGACTGTAAAGAACTGAGAAACACTGCTAACTGCCTAGATAGCCTAGAATAATAATTGTCTCTTCTGCAAGAATTAGAGCAAGTCATAGGGAGGAGTCTATCACTCAAACTTCAGCAGGGCTGGCATTGAGATTTTCTAATTTTATCTCTGTCCACAGTTTGGGTGCCAGCATGTTCAAGACTGTGCTCTGAGTACCTGCAGTTCACTAACTTAATTCGTTGTTGAAGAAGCAAAACATGTTAAGAGCAGCCAGGGTAATTAGTGTAAATCGAGATACATTGTCAGGCATAATTAAGGGCGAAGTACATGCACTGCAAGGCAGTACCAGATAAATAAGACAGACCATGCTTTTATGAACAGATAGATGCATGTCAATTGAACAAAAGAGAAGTGATTAAGTAATTCATTAAGACACCAACACATCTTCAGTCCTCCTATACAAATCCAAGAAGAATAGGGTACCGTATTTGCAAAATTTTTGTGAACACAAGAGAAAAACTGCAAAAGCTCCCCATGGCTCAAATAGCGTTACATTTGAGTGAAGAGGAAGACAGCATTTTATTCCTTATCTATTTGCACATGTGCTATCCTAGCTGCAGTGAAATGGACAAAAAACTATCAACAGAGGTAGTAAAATTCATCATTCTAACTCAGAGAAACCGCTGAGATTTCATAACTCCTGTTCAGTTTCACTCTGAAGCAAGGTCACATTATTTCTTAAAAGTTTTGTTGAAGTAATGACTAAATCCCATCAATTTACAGACCATGCAACTGAATTTTGAAGTTCTGAACTAAATCTTTCAAAATCTTAAATGTTTGTTTTACAACTAGTAGTTCATTGCTTCAAATATAAGTTTTTAGATACTTTCTCTTTTTTTATTTGCTGTTTTATTCTACCATGAAAGCAGTAACCAGAAATTCTAGGACTTGGAAATGAAAGCAAGACTTCTACTAAAAGACCCAACATCTCACAAGTTTACTACAAAGTTAAACTACAGCCCAGAAGTTCTCAAACAAGTTCAAAGACTATCATCTGAATGACAACTTCCCATCATTCTTTCCCCCCCTCTTTTTCTATGTAGGAAATAATCATAACTACAGAATTTCCTCAAGAGAAACAAGACTTGGTCAAAACATTGTTCCTGATAGGAAACAGATTAAAATTTTCTAACTAATCTTTCTAGTATCTCTCCCAAAATCATAAAAGAGCTCAAGCCCTCTGCTGGACATCTGCTGAGGCTTTTGTTTTATTCAGCACCTTCAACCCTGCTCCACAATTCAGTGCTCCCCTGGGGAAAACAAGAAGACAAAGATGATGAAGGCAAAGATGGCAAATTTTTCTAAAATCTGAGGGTGACTGCTTTGTTTTCAGGTTTGTAAAAAATAACTTACCCCTTCCCCATCTCTCAGTGAATAGTTCAATCCCTGAACAATTTTCTTGCCATTATTTAACCAACTCAAGAACATCTTAAGGTATTTTTTCCTTCTTGCATGTGGCCAGCACAATGGTACAACAGAAGGCACGTGCGCCAATCCTCTAAAACTGCACTTACTCATTCACAGTTTTTCATTCAAATGAATTTAGAGATACCCATCTGTGCTAAGGGTAGATAGAGTAGAGCTAGGCTCAGAAAAGCAGTACAGCATTATTCACAGGGCTGGAGAATCCTGGAAAGCAGTAACCTAGAAGGAGACAGTGACCAAAAGGACACTGGATAAAGCATATGTTTAGTAGCAAAAGACCTGAATAGCAGAGGGCCAGTTCATCACTCTGTGTCTCCAAGCATTTTCATCTTAAATACACAGTTTATTTCTGTGCACTCTACTACTGAAAGGAACTGTGAGAAAGGAAAATGAGGTTATTTCTCCAATAGTTAGACTGAAAGATTTAAAGTATGAAACTCTTCTCTTCAATTACAGGTAGAATTTCTATTGGTCATGTATTTGCAGCACCAGAAGGAAAGGAATATTATTCCTGTCTCTGACGTTCAACACCTGATATCAGAAGATGTAATTATTTAAATCAAGTGTTAGGAAAAGGTGCTGTGTAATAGAAAGCATGAGACCCCCATTATGTCAAGCAGTTAAAAATCATATGTGAAAAATTAATAAACATTTGGGAACAGGAACTTCTGTGTTAATAGACACGTGAGTAGGGAATATGAGGCCAAGTCAATTATGAAGGAACATATTCCCAGAGCAGCGTCTAAGTCTCCAGTGATATTAGGACACTTCCATAACCTCACTTGATCTTCATTCATGGTAAGGTTAGGAGTCCTTCCAGCAGGAGTAAAATTCTGCACTGAAAGAAACTGTTCAGAAACAATAGTGATTATCTTTCCTACTTCTGACATCTGATCTGACTTTCACAGATAGGAGATTTTAAAAAAAACAGATATTCAGGTAATAGAAACAAGCATAGATCCACCAAAAAAGAAGTTGTGTGTCCAATAAATATTTGCAGGTTTTGTCACTTTACTTGCAGCTCTAATGATCTTCTGATTATTTACTTGTGTGTGCCAAAATTTGGTTCTCTCCTGTCCAGACCTGACTCATGCACTGTCATTCATCAGCTCAGGAAAAACATTTTTACCTGATGCAACAGGTCTGCCTCCAGTGGATAGACAATTTATTCTATATCAGTCACCATTTTGATATACATTTCTTAATTCTAAGGGCTGGTTTCTGTTTGTTTCCTTAATTAATTACATGTACAGCATTACATATTTCTCATCTGTACCTATAGCATTTTTTACTGATAACTAATACGTGACTTTTTCTTCTACTGAAATAACTACCTGGGGCTTTGGCTTTTAGATGCCAAAGTGTCAGTGATCTATGACAGTGTCAATTAAAAGGCAAAAACCATTGAATATCAATAAAGTCTTCATGTGTGGTACTTCCTATCAATACTTTCTAATGCTCCTATCACACAGTTATCTAGAGGTCATTTACATAACAAATACCAACTAATTTTGCAAGAAAGTTAAAAAAGCTTTTTGGTGTAAATATCACCATTCATAATGGCAAAGTAATATGTGAAACTTTTTCTCTTTTCTCAAAATTACATGTAAACTTTTAAATCAGCATTGTCTCTCACTAGTTAAATGTAAAGCTAAGTCTTCCGGAGATGCTGAGGAATTTGGCTGTGTTACAAGAACGTATGATCTGAAATTACAAAAAGACTTTTCACTGAAAGTCCATGAAGACTGGACTGGTAAAACTAAACATTTAACTCAAGTAATTAGAAAATCTCAATTTGTCCAGGCTTTTACCCGGAAAAATCTCTATGCACTGGAACGAGCATCACATCTGTCTTTGCACTCACACCATCCCTGGCACATTCCTGATGTGCCCACAGTGACACATGTATCTGTCCTAATTGTAAAACATACAGTATTCTGAATTTCCTTAAAGTACTTTCTGTTAACGATTACACTCTGAAGATACATTGAGAAAGCTGTCATGATAGGCTGCCTTAGAGCTGGAGAACCAATGTATTTATTTGTCCTCATTCAGAATGAATGGGAATTTAAGCTCCTAACTCACAGCAGCTTTCCTATATTAAATGATGAACAGTAAGCAGCAGATAAAATGAAGATCTGAAATGGTAGAGCCTCTTTCCATATTAGGAAAGCAAATCTTAAAATCAACACTTACTCTCAAATTATAAACATGATTTGGAGAAGCCTTACCTTCTATGATTTGAGCTGCTGCACCAGCATGGATTGACAAGCCAAAGAGCAGTAGCGACAAGTCCCAGGTCCACCAGGCATGCCTGGAGCAGGTGTGCCAAAAAAAAAGGATGGTGGGGGAAGAATGAGACCAAAGAGTGTAACACAGAAACACATGGGGGGGGGGGGGGGGGTTGGGGGGGGGGTGTAAGAAAAAGTAAAATTTAGAAGAAAGAGTTCTTACCATGAGAGCATTTTCTGAAAGTCAGTGGAAAGAACTTAAGTGAGAAAAAAGTGCAGTGCACATGAGTTTTATGCTTATGAAAATAAGAAGTTAATAAAAACTGGAGCCTGCTGTTTCGCCTCCAACGTTCAGACACAAGTGGAACAAAGGCAGCACTCAGGCTCTCTGTGTGACTCACTGCAATTCACTGCTCCAGCTCTGAAATCTGACTCCGTGTAGACTTTCCGGTCAGAGCACTGCCGAAAACTTCCTACTGTATTTATGGATGGACACCCCTTACTGCTGTGCACCATCCCAGTGCTGTCATTATCCAGCTCACTCGTTATGCTGTGTACCCTGACAGGCAGCAGCAGAGCTTCTCCAGCTTCCCCTCCTGCCTGCTCACAATCTCCACTTATTCAATAAAATATGACGTCCAACATCCTTCCATCCAGCATTACACAGGCAGTGATACAAATTCTTATATGGAATGAATATTTCTCCTGCCATTCTAGCCAAACTTCATCAGAAGCAAGTTTGAAGGTACGTGCAGGACAGAGCGGCAGTTAAATGGCAACAAACGCCTGGGATTCACACCTGCACTGTCTTACAGATTTTATCACCTACAAAGACATTTTGAAGTACACCCTTTTCTCTGACAAGTTCTCTAAGTTTAATACTCATATTTACAGAGATTTACACCCTGCATGTAGTTTGAGAGTGTGTCTCTACCTCAGCAGCTGCACATATATGTGTCTGCTATACAGATCCTGTAGCTGAGCATTTCTAATAGTTTCCATTAAAAGTGTTATTTCACTCCTCCCTCCTAACTCCATGAAAAGCATTTTTTCCACTTGTAGTTCTTCTAAGCTAGCACTTGCCCAAGAAAGAAATTCTGCAAGGATATGCTTGAAATTAATCTGACAATTTTTAAGTCATCAGATGTTTAACAAAGGCTGCAATTGTCACTTTTTGGCTTGGGCAGGAGAGAGCTTGGAAAGTTCTGCATATGGAAAGAGACCAGTTGGGCTTCTGGTAGATCTAGGCTGAAAAGTGCTGAAGATCACCTTAGGAGAATCAAAACTAAAAATGATTTACCTAGGATGGGAAGTGGAAGACAGACAGGAGCAAAGTTTTTTGCAGTAATGAAAGAACAATCCCAGTCAATTAAAAAAATTAGGAAAAATTTCATTTTACTCTGAATAAAATGTTTGAGTTTGGGGGTGGTGGTATTTAGTTGTCTATTTTGGGGGAGGTTTGTTACTGGGTTATTTTAGTGGATTTTTGTTGTTGCTGTTGGGGTTTTTTGATTGCTAGTTTATTTACATTTTGTTAAATAGGAAATACAAAGGTTAGGGCTTTAAAATCTAGAATATTGATTCTACCCCAGACTCCTCATTTTGGTTAGAAACCACAACAGGTCAGATCTCTCCAGGTATAATTTTAACTAAGCTGCAGACCAGTATTATTTGCTATCCACCTTCTCCATAATGACAAGGAATGAAGAGATCAAATTATCTGTAATCAAGTGTCTTAATATAAACACACACAGTTTTATCTTCTTCAGAGAACCAAAAACCCCCTGTTTTCAGGTGCACAGTACTCTGTATCAGGGCTGAAAAAACATTTCATCATTCACCTTTTCTACTTGAGGCTGTCCTCTCTTTTCTTTCTCTCTCCCTGAAATTTTTCAGTTGTTACCACCAGCCACACTGCTTACAGGAACAGTGTTTGTAACATTTGGTCAAATCATACTTTATGCCTTTATCTTGCACACTATATATATGTTGTCCTAAGAGAAAATACTAAGGTTTTAAGCATTCATGAAAAATGTCTTTATATATGTAAGTAAGTATGCATGTGTGTAAGTCTGGCTTACTTTTCCATTTTTTCCATTTTTTTCAAGTTTAATATTTAGCAATAGCTACCAAGAGCCATTGTTATTCCTGTTGAACTATTTTTAACTCAGTTCCTTCCTTTGATAGGAAAGAAGGAACTTTCTTTCTCTTTATCCACAAAATGTCAGTGGCTTACCTGCATAATCCTTCCTGTTGCAATAGAGTTTTTAATCCAGTATATATGGCAAACATATGTCAGTCTTGGTATCTTACAGTAGACTAACATATTTAAGAGACAAATGTAGAAACAGTCTTCAGATTTATAGAACTTTTAATGAATTTTACAGTATACACAGCAAAGACTTATTGTATGGATTTTTCCTCCAATTTTAGAAAACCCATAGAAAAGAAGGAAGTAACACGCTATTCATGCAAACAATCTGCATGAAATACTGCTGATAGTGCCTTTAGTTTCTGCTGGACATTTTAGCATGGATATCTGGCCAATGCTCAACATCATTATCCAATACTGGATAAAGGAAAACAAGACAGAGTATGTTCTTGACCTCTGCAGTCCATTAGTTTTGAATGGATGGCTGTGGAGGAATCCCTAAATACAAAGAGTTTATTACCCCCACTTCTGTAGGTCTAGTGCATATCTAGTGCTCATTTGTAGGCCCAAGAATTACTGAAGTACAGGCTTTCTATGTCTGCTATATCCATCTACCCATATATATCTTTCTCCCCACAAGGGCGGTGACATTTGTACACATCCACTCAGTTTTGACCTTGCTGTTTGTCTCATCTTTTTCAAACACAGCAGGACTCCTTCGAATTAGGCCATCTGTGCTTTCCTTCAGTGCTGTGTCCAGCTGTCTTCAACTAAACTGGTGTTTTCCTTCTTGCTAAAAATCTCCATTTTCCAGGCAGATGTTTTGTTTACTTTCCCTAGTTCTATCAACTGATTATACTCCTTAAGGCTCCAAATGGCAGGCCACAATTCTGCTGCTGCAGTTCTTAGACATTCACTGAGTTAGTCTGGCTGGCTTTTGTTATATTTCTCATCAGAGGGTGGGTTTGTTTTCCTGCTGACTGCAACACAAATTTCTTAGCTGCACATTTCTATCCTCTATAATTGTAGGATATAAGACTCATAGGAATGTTCTTGTGCAAAATTAGTGTCGGAGAAGCAGTCTGGACCAAGGCCTGAGTGAGTTCAGAACCACATCAGAAAAGAATAAAAGATTTATCTTTTGCTTAGACTACTCCTGAGCATGTACAAATAGATAGCATTTACCATGTCCTCTGGCAAGGAGGTTCCACAGCTCAGTTGTGTATTTCATGAAGACGTCTCTGCTTCTTTGTTTTCAGCTTAGGTCTTGCTGATGTTATTTGATGTCTCTGAGTTCTTGTACTGAATAGGGTTCACCAAATCAGTGACCACTCTTTTTTCTCCATGCCCTTTACGACTTAAGAACTTACTTGTTTGTTTCTTGTACTGCAACCATTCCACACCTCTATTTATCTTTTTAGTCTTTATCACAGTTTCTGAGTTCTAGGACATAACTTTTGATCTCTGGTGGAGTCAAGAGAATCATAACTGCACATGATGCCAGTAATCCTAAGATTTGTTGAGTGACATAGCAATGTACTCTCTCCTTTTTCTGATGAGGAAGACAACTGATGTGCTTTCTTGACTGCAGCCAAGATGACATCTTCATGGAACTCTCATAAGCTCAATAATTTGCACTTTAGCTGTATTTTTATGTGCAATTGGGATTTTCCTCCCTCTGAATAAATTTGTAACAAATGGTAGAAATTAATGTAATCTATCATTTAATTCTACAGTTATTCCCTCTTAGAAGATCCTTTTGGAATTCTTTATGATCTGTCCCATCCTTATTTTAAAAAACTCTCACCAGCAAAGTTCACTGTACAGCACTCATGTAACTACCTGTCCTCACTTAATCCCACAAGACAGATGGAGAGAGGCTGTAAGTGCATTTAGTGACAGGACAAGGAGGAATGGCTTCACAATGACAGAGAGTACATCTAGATACTAGAAAGAAAGTCTACTGTGAGGGTAGTGAGGCACTGGAGCAGGTTGCCCAGAGAAACTGTGGATGCCCCATCCCTGGAGGTGTTCAAGGCCAGTTTGGATGAAGCTCTAAGAGTTGTCCCTGCCCACGTCAGGGGTTTGGAACGAAGTGATCTCTAAGGTCCCTTCCAAACCAGACCACTCTGTGGTTCTATGATAAGGCAGGCAGTACAATATCTGTAGAATTTCAGTGGTGACAAATCTCTACTACAAGGACTGCCTCTATATTCCTGACATTTTGCCTCCCTTTTAACAAGTTGTTCACTCACAGACTCATTTTTTGTGCCTTGGATTCCTGAAAAGCCAATCATTCTAAGTGATCTTTTAGGATTACTGCAGGGTGTATCAGTTTATCCAGAAACTCTGAATGACATTTTGACTTTGAATATGATCAGCTGCTAAACAGCTTATATCACAGTGGTTTGGCAATAAGATTGGTTTCAGAAGATTAACAGATGATTCAGTATCTGTTTTTCTGCATTTTTCTCCTTTGAACAAAGCACCTTAGGAAAAAAAAAATCTATAAATGCATATTTTAGTACATACTTCTGAAGGAATAAGAGTGTAAATTTATGTTCCTGAAGACAGGGCTGTAGTAAACCCTACAGATGGGTACAAATTAAGGTCACATAGCAAAAGAATTCTGGCATTTCCTGGCTCTTTAGTACTTAATTTCAATTAATTTGGTTTTCTGCCTCCTCTATACCTCCCTCACAGTACTATAAAAAGCGTTGGAAAAAATATTAAACCTTTTACATAGCTGGGGCTGATTGGCAAGGAAGGCAAAGAGGAATCAGGGACCTGAAGCTTGCAATGGAAACACCAGAAATAAAGGAATCTCCCACTTATATCCAGTGATGATTTTTGAAAAGGAAGAGACAAGGTCTGTTGGGTACACAAGTGAGTGGGAAAGTGGATGAATAATACAGAAAAAAGAAAAAGAAAAAAAAAAAGTGAGTAAGACTGAGTGAAAAGCCTGGGATAACAAGCTGAGGAGAGGTAAGGACAAAGCTAGGAAGGACTGGAAGCCAGTTAGGAAGCAGAAGGAAAGGGAAGAGTTGGTATGTTACCTGACACTAGGTAGCAAATGCACCAAAAAGAAATGCTTAGGCATATATATTTCTCCTCTACAAACTCTGACTCAGTTTTTTGCCAGGCAGCATGACAAGAAGAAGGAGAACTCTTGTGATACTTCTGTTATAAGCAAGCATCCATGAAACCTACAGGCAAAACATGACTTGTGCAATACGCCAATATTTCAAGCCGTTTATGCTGTGATAAAGGATATTTCAGTACTTCTGGTGGCACTTGCAAGTGTCAGTATGCCCCTATCTGTTTTTGAGTTTGTGTTCTAAAATGAAAAACCACTGGAGCTATTAACAAATTATTTGACAGACTCATAAAAAATTGTAATTTCCAGAAATGGCAGAACTGTTTCTGGTGAAGTTTCTGCTATTGACATGAGACACTAAATCGATGTTTACAAACTGTTTAAGCAATTGAAATTATTCAACAGAGCATGTGGGACAGCTCTATAACCAAGCATAAATAGATGTTCTGCTTGTAATTTAAACTTGTGTACATGGCAACACTGATCCTATTAGTATACTAAATTAATTTATTGTGAGCAGAAGGGTACATAGTTTTAAAACATATTTAAAAAAATAAGTCTTAACCATATTAAGTACATGCATTGCACTGAAAGGCTCCATTCAGGCTAAATGTCACACATTCCTTTTATATGAATAAACCCAGTAAGAATTATATGCAGCACTTTTGCTGTCTGTCTTCATGTGCAGCTGAGCTGAAGCAACATTTTCTCCTCCACACATATGCTCACATGGCCTGTCACAGGGGGCAGAAAGCAAAACCTTCACCAGAATCCCTTTCTCCTTCTGTGCAAGCTAACTTGACTCAAATATTTGCCTTGTAAAAATACTTATAGATCTTGACCCAATGAGTGACCTTAGTGGTTACTTTTGACACTGCCTTGAGATAAACCTGTTAAAATCGTGCTCTTCTATACTGGAACAAATCTCTTTTCCCACTGGCTTATATGAAGTAGCGTTTTCAGAAAAGTAAAATCCTACTTTTTAAGCAAACCAAGGTGATGCAAATGTCAAATCTTTAATGGCATTAGATTATTTTCTCAAATTTCTGCTTTGCAAATCATCACAATGACATGGACAGGATAAGTCAAGAGCAACTGATGTCTTCTGCTTGTACTTGTGCAAAGCATCTGACCCCGTCCTGCGTGATGTCTGTGTCTCTAAACTGGAGAGGCATGGATTTGATGGATCAGTGGATGAGGAGTTGGCTGGATGGTCACACCCAAGTAGATGGTCAGTGGTTCAATGTCCAGGTGGAAAGCAGTGACAAGTAGCATTCTTCAGGGGTCAGTGCTGGGACTGGAGCAGTGCAACATCTGGATCAGTGACTGCAACATCTGGATCAGTGACATGGACAGTGGGCTCGAGTGCACTCTGAAGGATTCAAACTAGGAATGACAATGGAGGGACAATTACCAGCAGTCCTGTGAGACTGGGTTGGATAGGAATGATTAGCAAAAGGCATGGGGTGATTTGTCACAAAAACAGAAAACAAGACTTAAATAGGGACACCTCCAGAATTTGCTTGTGACCAAAGTGACATCACTGGAAAAATCCAGGCCTTTGATTTCTAGGATGCTCTCTGAAGTGCATGTACGTAACACAGGGAATGAACATGATGAATTAGAGATCTGTGTGCATCTGCAGGGCTACAGTCTTGTTGCAATCATGGAGACATTGTGGGATGGCCTGCAGGCCATTCCTGCTACCAGCAAGCTGATGGAAGCGGCCCCTCTGCCTAGCTCTGCTGAGGTCACACAAGGAGTGCCATGTCCAGTTCTGGGCTCCCCAGTGCAAAAGTGATGGAACCATGATGGATAAAATCTAATGAAAAGCCACAAAGAGGGTGAAGGGACTGAAGGAACCGATTCCTTCCCAGATCCCTTCCTCCCTCAACCTGTGGAAACTCAGAGCACTGGGAATATTTCTCTGTCTGCTCTGGAGTGCCCTGACCCCCAGGAGAGCACTGACTTTGACCCTCATTCATGGAGAAAGTCTCCTAGACTTCAAGACACACTAGAATCCACAAAAGTGTAAAATAGATTATAGAGTAGTGTACGTGTATCACTTGGTGAGAAATTTAGGTTTTGGGATTTTTAGTATGTTGTGGATGGAAGCAAGATGGAGGGCACAGGGTGTCGTCCTGGGTTTCTTCTTCATGCTTCTTCTTCCTTCTTCTTCTTGGGTTTGGGTGGCATTTTGTAATTGGGCAGAAAAGTGCACATTGCGGGCTCTTTGGGATCAGTTATTGGGTTAAAAGGGAAAATAATCTAGGTGTCAGTTCTTAATTGGATAGTTTAGTCTTAAAAGATCTTGTAACAAGAGAGTGTTAGCCATTTTGTGCCTTCTAATGAAAAGCTGCTGAACTCATGGTTGTGAGACTGTTTTACTGATAAGAAATAATAAACACCAGAGTCCAAACAAGAACTACTGTCTCAAGTGCCTTCAATCCAGACCCGGAGAAACTGTCAACTGGTATCCCCCACAACTGGCGCCTTGTATAAAAGTGCCAACCATCTGTGCTTTTGGGATTGTTGATATAATGGAATCTTTAGCAGTCTAATTCAAGGATCACCATTAGTCTTCATCTAATTATTGCAGAAAAAGAATGAAAAATAAAGTAGCTAGAGTACTAATATATAGGAAAAGATGAAGTAATTGCAGCAACACCATTAAAAATTGAACACACAATTTTCTTAGCATCTAACCTTTTTCTGATGTCATCCTCATCCTTTCACTGTCCCTCTGGGTCGTAGTCTTGGTGGTTTCACTCTGGTGTTAGCCATGGGTACAAGGTTTTATAGCAAGTTCTCAACATCTGGAGTCCTTTACTGGAGGGAATAGTGTATTTGTGCTGATTGCTTCTTCTTCCTCTAACCTAGTATACATTTGCTTTGAATTTAGGACTTTTTAGAAATTTAATAAAAATCCAGGACATAAAGGATAAAAATAAGATATTAAGTGTAACTAAGCTATAAATTAAAACTAAGATCTATTCAGAAAAAATCCCATCACATAGTGAGATAAAATTTTCAAATAATAGAGGTGTCAGAACAGAAATTTTTGATTTCATGATGTTTAATGGGTGCAGCTCTCACCAGCTATCAGTGAAAAAAGTCAGTCAAGGCCACTGTGTATGGTGCTCTCACTATGACAGCTATGTTTGCTGGCAGGATGATCTATTCATATTTGTGTCTATTAAACATATTTCTGATGAACCCAAAATTTCACTTTCAAAGTGACAAGGCTCCATGTTACAGGGAGGTAGCTTTATTTGCCAACACAGCATAGCAGTGTCAAATATCTTTGAAAGACATTTCTCTTCCCTCTTCAAATCTCCTTTATTCAATAGTTCAGGTACCATTATATTACTATATTATATTACTATATTATAGAGAAAATTAAAGGTATCCAACTATCTTAAAACTGGAAGAAATTTGTAAGGATTAGGAGATCTAATTATACTCAAAAGTAGAAAATATTTTCAAATCATCTTTAAATGATTCTATTGGTAAATGATTTTTTAAAAATGTTTAGAAAATCCATACTGTCAATTTTTAAGACTAAAGGGCCATTTTAAAATGTTCAAAGCAAAGCACAATTTAAATAAAAATGACAATTTTTGTGTCTTAAGTCTCACTTTTCAATTTAGAGAATGGAATTGTTTTTCTGCAAGAATAGTGTTATTTGGCATATTCACCTATCAAAGAACTTTAAGGACAGTATATGACCACTTTAGTCTGGCATCAAATTTTACAGAGAAATTAATTCTTTTATCCAAGTATGTCTGTTTCTGCTTCTGTATTTTTGGAAAATGCATTCCAAGTGGCAGATTATTTTCATGCAATTTTGTGAATTGTTCTCTCTCTTTTTCAAAATACAGTAAATTCTGCCTTCCATATTGCCTGTCCTGTCGTTACCAGTTGAGATTTTTCTTCTCCTGATCACTTTCTGGGTTAGACCTCTGGAATGCCTGTTCAAGAGAAGACAGCAGAGGTTAAAACTGAAATTTGCCCACAGGTAGTGAGGTTGCTCATTAAGGGAGCAGGGGACAGAAAAGCTGTACTGCAAAAAGGAAACACACAATGCCAGCAGGACAGAAAGTGTGTTTATGCCGTGTGTGACTGTTACAGGATAGCTACCACCCACACTTTTGAGACAGAAATAAACACATTATCCACACATGTACTTGACTCTTTAACCAAAATTTAAAATGCAGTTATTTCTATAGCTTAAAAAAATACGTTTTGGCAAAATAAGCTTTGAGCAACACCATGTTGTAAGTCTGACTTTTTTTCATTGTTTCTGTTTTAGGGAGAGGTGTTTGGCACGCAAGCACACCCAATGATGCTTTACACAAAACTACTCAAAAGTAAAAAGAGACCCTCTTCCACAAGTTAAACAAACAGATGACTTCTGACACAGCAGCAAGGCTTGTTCAACACTGCCAGAAATATTCACACAGACAAGGTTTATGACTAGAGGTGAGCCTTATTTAACATCTATCAGCAATGCACTCATAATAACAGGGTTGAGAAGGGTAGTGGAAAGAGACCAGGGAGCAGAGAAGCCTGGCTGTATCCGTGTGCAGTGCTTCATATAATGAAGAGACTTCATATAATAAAGACTCTTAAGGGTCTTTGTCAAAACAGACTCTAAGCTATCACCACCAAACTTACCATTAAAAGGTTATTTTCACCTCTTGAAATGAAACTTCATTGTCTAAAGGTTTAATCACAGATTAAGAAGAAGACATTACCAGTGACAAAGCAGTTCTGTGCTTTAGCCAGGTAAATGCTGTAGTCCCTAATACATATTCAAATAAATAAGGATACATTTATTTACCTTACTGTCTTCAGAGAGATGCAGAGCATGTTTCCTGATCTCCTGGAGATTTGCATCATATATTCTCTAACTGATCAACTCACATCCTGCACATGCTGCTTCCCAGCACACCTTCTGCCTGGTCTGCTGTACTGCAGCAGCTTCCTGAGCAGTATTGGTGCCCTGATGGGGCAGATGTTCAGAAGAGACATCAAGTGCATTCATAACAGCAGGAGCACTAGCCTAGTGGGATGGGGACTTTCATTCCCACAAAAGCTGTGAGAACAGCTATGGGGATAGGAAACTTCTATTTTTGACAGCTCTACTCTATTAATTTTGGCTGACATTAGCCAAGGAGATCTAAATTGTTTTGCCTGTGCATCCAGACTCCTGCTAATTGCTGTGGTTGTTAGTGAATCAGCTTAGAAGTTAATTTTCTGTTTTCTCCCTTTGCTGCTGAGATGCTACGAGCTTCACTTTGTTCACGTGTTAAAAACAAACAACGGTAAAAGTTTAGTTTGCATTTTGATGATACAAGTTCTTTTTGCCAGATGCATTTTTTGCTTCCTGAATAAAAAACTCTAAAAATTTGCTTAGCAATAGAAATTAATTAATGCTGTGCCAATATTCTCTGGCTTTTTGGGTCTACTTATGACGGCTTTTATCTACAAAATACTTTATCATTATTTTCTTCCTTGTTTAACACACAAATTAGGATGTGCTAACTAACTCAGCCTGTATTTTACCCCTAGCTAACAGAGTCATGTAATACCTGAATACCAATTACGTGAACAGTAAGTCTATTCTGAATTGCCTCTGTTTGCGCCTCATTGCTTCAGAAACCAGCTGAGCAGTGAAGGCAAGCAGGTACTAATTTCCCACATCCCTGAGTCTCACCAACCTTTCCCACTCCATCACTGTAACACTTAATTATAAGCATATTTTTCTTTCAGATCCCAGTCCCTGCTTGTCTCTCCATATTCTCAGAAACTGTAAACCCAGTTTCTATTCCACTTAATTCCTTTCAACAACTTTTTTTATCAGACCTTGTAGAATTATTTTAGCTTTCTGTATAACAGAATCTAGGGAGGACAACCTGGGTAGGAAGTAGTAGTAGTTAATTAAACAACGCTGAACAAATACAAATAATTTAAGGGCACAAGCCAGTACTCTGAATGCTGAGTGCACCAACATGCACTTCTCCACAGCACAGACATAGCACATCCCTCAAACCCTTCTAGAAGTCTAGTCAGCTCCCAGAATTGGGGGGG